>NC_073399.1:20672534-21299011 GCF_028641065.1 Leucoraja erinaceus | reverse complement strand
TTATCCGGAGGCTGTTTCTCCACATCATTTTCGCAGTGATGTACTTTGCGCTTTGCCTTCCCGCCCGGTCTAGGATTGGATTTTCCCGGCGCGGGGTTTAAATCTGGCACAGCTGATGTCTCCCCTCCTTCAGGGTTATGTAAACCTGTGCCTTGGTCAGGGTCTGACCAAAATTGGTCCTGCCCACTCTCCTCCGAGGAGTAAGAGATATTCTGCGGCCCCACACGGGGTACCGCTGTGGGGCTTACCTCTTGCCCACTGTGGCTAGCCTCCACATTCATGGGGCTGCCACCATGGAGGAGCTCCTCCACTTCCACCTGTTTTGGTGTGATTTGCACTTTCGGAGATGGTGGTGCTGATTTCTTTCTTTCTTCCACCTTTTTCGGAGATGGTCTCTGTGAAAATTTGTTGTAATTGATGGCCAGTCATGTAATTTATACTGGCTGCCATCCTTGGATCCCAGTCTCCACCATCCAGCAGCTTCTGGATTATGTAATCCTGTGTGGTCAGGGTCTGGCCCATCAGGGTCCTGCCCACTCTTTTTTAAAGAGTTAGAGATCTCTAGGGGTCCCGCACGGGGTACCCATGTGGGGCTTACCTCCTGCCCACTGTGGCTAGTCTCCACATTCATGTGACTGCCACTGTGAAGGAGCTCCTTTTTTCCTCCGCTGTTCCCGTCCCCCGTACACACGGGCACTGGTTTGCGGGTTTTCCTCGCCCCGCCGCTGACCGCACCGGTCCTGTATGTAGGTCCACCACTCCACACGGTCCCGGTACTCACAGGCACCTGTGCTGGCTGCTGATCATGCTGCAGCCACTCGTACCGGCTTCCTCCAGCGTGGGCTAGCGGGTCCAACTCGTACTCAGTGCTCTTCGGCACTGACAGCTCGTCGCTATTTTTAGGACATTGCGGAAGTGCCGTTGATGCGCCCTCTCCGCACTTCCAGCGCCTCGGACCCATCTAATACTTTAACCAAAGGATTAACAAACAGATTCTATGAAAACCCCCCATTTTAGGTCTACACCATTTTCCCACATACCTATAGTAAGGGTCATAGCAACATAGAAACATAGAAATTAGGTGCAGGAGCAGGCCATTCGGCCCCTCGAGCCCGCACCGCCACTCAATTCAATGGGGTCCGTGGGGTTGTACCCGAGTCGTCGGGATTTTTTGCTGTGTAGCCGGTCAAACCGGCTCCAACGCTCTCAGTACTGGCCGCTCCTGGCTGCTCGTTTATCTCAGACCGCTGGGACCGACCCCGGTACTCACGGTACTGGTCCCTCCCGGTCGTTTGCAGCCGGTCAACCCCACTCCAATGTCCTCAGTTCTGGGCGCTCCCGTTGTTTGTCAGGTTCGAACCACTCGGACCGACCCCGGTGTTCACGGCACTGGTCCCTCGCGGTAGTTCCGCAGTCGGTCAAACCGGCTGTTAATCTTAAACTTAAACCGCTGGGACCGACCCCGGTGCTCACGGCACTGGTCCCTCTGCGGTCATTTTGCAGCCGGTCAGACCGGCTCAAATGCCCTCAGCACTGGCCGCTCCCGGCTGCTCGTAGGGACCCCTCGGACCAACCCCGGTACTTACAGTCTGAAGAAGGGTTTCGGCCCGAAACGTCGCCCACTTCCTTCGCTCCATAGATGCCGCTGCACCCGCTGAGCCTCTCCAGCCCTCCTGTGTACCCCCGGTACTTACAGCACTGGTCCCTCGTGGTTGCTCTCTGTCCTCCAGCCTCGGCGCTGGCCGCTAGCGACTGCTCCAAGCCAGACTCGCTTGAGACTGGCATACGGGACGTCTTTGCTTCGCTTCCCGCCCGGCCGAGAAGTGAATTTTGCCGGTGCGGGAGCGAAGTCGGGCACAGATGTTTCCTCTCCGGAAGATTGGCGTGCCGTTGCTGCTGCTGCCGGCTGCCCGCACTCCGCGGTTCTCCCCCGCCAGCTTTCCGCAGCCTTCATGGATCCGGTCCATGTCTCCACCTAAAAGGTAAGTGGAAGGAATGCAGAGTCTCTTACCTGCTGTTCCCGACTTTCAAATTCTCCCGCTGGGGAACGTCGTTCCCCCTGTGTGACTCGTTGCAATGCGTGTAGCGATATGACACGCATGCGTCGTAAGCGGGGTTCTTCACGTAGTCACTCACGTGACTCCGAAGTAAAATCAGTTATTTCAGGTCAGGTATTCAGCTAAATCAGGTATTAGTGTAAAACTTTGATTAGACCACATTTGGAGTACTGTGTGCAGTTCCGGTTACCCCATTACAGGTTGGATCTGGAGGAATTGGAGAGAATGCAGAAGAGGTTGACTAGAATGATGCCTGGATTAGAGGTATTGGACCTGCCTCAACTACTTCCTCTGGCAGCTTGCTCCATATACCCTCCACCATGTGTGAAAAGGTTGCCCATTCTCCTTAATGCAATGACCTCCAGCTCTTGAATTTCATACACTAGGGAAAAATATTATTTATTCCTTTCCTGATTGTATAAGATCACCACTCAGCCTCTTGTGCTCCGGGAAATTAAGTCTTTGCCTGGCCAAGCTTACCCTTTAGCTCAGGCCCTCGAGTCCTGGCAACATACTGGTAAATCATCTGCACTCTTTCCAGCCTAATGATATATTTCCTATAGCAGGGTGACCAAAACTGAACACAATACTCCAAATGTGGCCTCACCAACATATTGTTCAATAAAACTCTGCTCACTTCTTGAATTTAACTCCTTTATCCACATTTGGACCAAAGCTATAATGAAGTCTGGTGTGGGAGGTTGTGGTTTCAGTAAACCAGGAGAAGGGTGAGATTTAAAAAAAAACAAAGTGCTGGAGGAACTCAGCAAGTCTGACACTATCTGTGGAGGGGATAGATAGTTGATGTTTCAGGTCATGACTCTTCTTCAGACTGACTGAGTGGGGGGAGAAAGCTGGAAAAGAGGTGGATGAGATATGTTGTCCACATAGTACTTTTGGCTGAATGTGTTCATTCATGTGTTTTGCACATGCTTGAAGCGCCCTGCTATTGTTACGGTTGGGGTTGCTCGTGGAGTTCACTTCTCTCCATATGAAGTTAATTGTCCAAAGCTGTTCATTACTGGATGTGGCAGGTCTTTAGAGCTTTGATCTGATCTGTTACTATGGGATTGCTTAGGTATGTTTGTAGCACTCTGCTTCTGCTATATAGATTGGGTGTACATCAATATCTATTCCCTCCACAGATATTGCCACACTCACTGAACTCCTCCAGCACTTCGATTTTTTTAATTTCACCCTTCTCCTGGTTGACCGAAACAACAACCTCCCACTCCGGACTTCATTATACCTTGGTCCATATAATTTTTAGGTAAAACTGCTTTGGTTCCTGGCACGTGCTTCCACACTGCTGTATAAGCCTAATGATGGACCTTGATCTGGCGATGAAGGCAGAGGGAATACTATGTCAGATCAGGAAGTCGCAGATTGCCATGAAAAGCAATTCTGCTCCTGCTGATGACCACAACACCCATGAATTGCTGCATCCACTCTGAATCTATACTGTTCAGTATAGTTCTTGAAAAGCAAAGGACTGCTGCTGCTGGAAGTCTAAAATAATAACAGCAAGTTTTGGAATTAGTCAGCAGGTCAGGCTGCACCTGTAGGGAAAGAAACAGAGTTAACATTTAAGGTCAACGACTTTCATCGCAGCCATGAACCAGTGCAGGTGCGGCACAATGCAATAGAGGGTAGACAAAAAGCTGGAGAAACTCAGGGGGTGCAGCAGCATCTATGGAGCGAAGGAAATAGGCAACATTTCGGCCCGAAACATTGCCTATTTCCTTCGCTCCATAGAAGCTGCTGCACCTACTGAGTTTCTCCAGCTTTTTGTGTACCTTCGATTTTCCAGCATCTGCAGTTCCTTCTTAAACAATAGAGGGTAGGTTTGGTGTGAAGATTGGACATAGTTATCATGATGCTGATGTAATGGTCACATCTAGGAAAGCAGCCTTACCGGATGAGTACAGCACATTTTCTTTCTGAGATGTAATTTGTAAATCTAATGCTGGGGTATTGTTTTTCCATATTGTTGTTCCATATTGATTCATCCTCTTCAATTGGGATTAATCTGTTACTTTTGTCCACATAAAATGGGGGAAGTATGGCGTAGATTGGTTATTGCATGTGAACCAATCATAGTAGAATAGTAAGATTAAACGAGAACTTACCAGTTTGAAGTTTGATCTTTATTTTATGAGGAGGAACGTTGAGGGAATACGTGAAAGAAGCCCGCTACGACGCATGCGTGTCATCCTTCAAAGCAGCGGTGTGAGGTCACAGATACACTATAATGACCTAAAATAGTAAGATTATTAAAGAGATACCAGTTTAAGATATGACCATTCGAGGGTGGGAGCGGAGGGCACGTATTCCCTCAACGTTCCTCCTCATAAAATAAAGATCAAACTTCAAACTGGTAAGTTCTCGTTTAATCTTACTATTTTACTTCGGAGTCACGTGAGTGACTACGTGAAAGATTTCAAAGCTCTGTGACCTCATGCCGTGGAAAACGAGTCCATGCTTCACAACTGCCTTGGTAGTTAGGGAGAAATTGTTAATTATATTCAAAACATTCATACCAATTATTTAATGGAAATGATAAATAATATCGAATTAATTCAAATCATAACCCTGTATTCTTCAGGGATAAATTATCATACAGAACTTTAAAATGTTCCCCGAAAAAACGTTCCCATACTGCTAACTGGTTTGTTATAACATTTCTGAAACGTTTTCTCCGACAACCATCCTGCAATCCTGAGGATTTGGTCCATGGATACATCAAGGCGTTTTGCTGCGGATGTAGCTGCAGCCCTGGTGGAGTGATAATTAAATATGTTATTGTCCACTCCCGCCTATCATAACCCATATTTCAGCCACCGCGAACTGGTCTGAGTTACACTCTATGGTACAGTTTCTTATAGCTGATTAAACGCCAATTCCTTGCCTCTGATAGCCTTTGTACTTTCACTGTATAACAAAAACGTGCTTCACTATACAGAGGCGTTTGTCCTCCGGGTAGGCCATCAATTCTATGACCTGCCCCGCTGATCCTGGCCTATTTTGTTTAATAATACGGTCCTGGATCACAAACCTCAAACTTCGTGCCGCAATAGTGAAGCAATCCAGTCTTACTTTTAGCAATAACTGGAGCTTATGCGCTGTGACTAGCGCTATCAGCATTACCATTTCTAGTTAGTTATCCAGATTTAATGCTGTAGCCGGCGACCAATTCCTTAGCAAGATCAAAGCCACACTTACATTCCAGATATAGTTGTATCTTATTTTTTGGTGGCTTGGTGTTAACATATCCTCTAAAATTTTTAACTGCCAGAGGATGTGATCCCACAGACTGTCTTACTGTTCCTTGCCACCAATAACTTGACAATGCACTTTTGGCACTATTCACAGTGCTGAAACTCAGTCCTCCATATTGCAGGCTGGTGAGCAACTGTAGCACCGCCGGAACATCCTTATTTCTGTGGTCCAGAAAGTTATTATGGCAGTAATTAGTCCATTTTAATATGACCTAAATACTGTTATTGTGTAGACCTTCTTCGTGCTGCTGTGATCATGTCCACAGTTCTTTTGATAGCCCCATGTCCCGTAGCGGTGTTTTAGAGTCTACAACCTACTAAATCAATATTTTCTATGACATGGATAGCTATCCTCAGTTACTGGATGCACCAGCAACTTAGGACTATGTCTTACCGTTATACATGGTTCCAGCACCATGTCCTGTACCCCGGAAAACCATAGTTGGGTAAGCCAATCAGGTACTAAGACATCCCCGATGCCGATTCCTGTTGAATGTCCCTTAGTACCCCAAATTTATAAAGTAGAAAAGGAGGTAATACATAAATGAAAACCCTCCCCTAGTGCAGTGAAACAGCATCTGTAGCTTCTGCCTCAGGATCTGGTACCAATGATACATACCTCGGTAACTGGTGATTTAACCCTGGATGCGATTCTAATATCCGGCCTTACATACTTTACTGATTTTAGCAAATACCGTTCTATCCAACATCCATTCAGTACTTTCAATAAATTTTCGTGACCTGGTGTCTGCCACTGAATTAGTATCCCTGGTAGATACGTAGCCCATAACCAAATATTCCTTTGGACACACCATTGCCAAATTTAATTTGCCAATTCATCACAAGCTGGTGATATCTTTCCACCCATATGACTTATATATGCCATCACCGAGGTATTATCTATCTACCATCTAACATGCTGCAGTTTCATTCCTGAGCAATAAGATTTTAGCCCATGAAATGCACTTAACATTTCTAACCCTTAGTGTTATGTAGGTTAGCTTCTTATATATTCCATCTCCCCCATAGCTCGAGATGGTATCAGTTGTACCGTAACCAATTGCACTGGCATCTGTTTGTAATAGCACAGACGGGTTGTGAATAACTATTGGGTTTGGAGCAATACTTAACATTGTGTTCCCAACATTGTAATTCTTTTATAGCTTCTATCATTAGCTCCATTGGCCAAAATAAAAGACCTCTATAATATATGCGCCCATTGAACTCTGTGGCTTTCCATATTAGTAAAGTCATTAACATATTAAATGTGTTAATGGTGTCAATTTTGACTTAAGTGGATGGACAATGAATCCCAGCTGTTCAAACAATTGTTTAGTGACAACCACTGCCTAACATGCCGATTCATAAGTTATTCCCACAATAAGGATATCATCCAACTATACCATTACTCTATGATTTTGGTGTTGCAGCAGTCCCAACGCTGGTTTAAAATTTTTCCCCCTGTTGGATATTGAATAGCAAGGATCTTAAAGATTAATACTTGCCATACAGTAGCCTGCTGAACACTAAGTCTTTAGCACTGCTAAAAGTATCCATTTTTAAAAATGAATATATTGCACAACATTGTGAAGTATTGATAATCCATAATAATACGGCAACCCCCATCTTTCTTATTTCTAATAAAGATGTTTGAGACAAATCCTGTTGTTCAGGTTTGGTTTATTCCATTACCAGCATGTATATCTGTCCGGTTTATGTTGCACTGGAGGGTTTTGTTTGTGTAGAAACTCTATCAGATATCCCTTAAAACTGCTAAGGATATATCTGTCCATAGATATATTACACCAAGCTTCAACATGAAGTTGCAATGTCCCTCCAACTTCCGTGCTCCCTATTAATGCTGGAGCCCCAAATTCACCTACCTCCATGGTTATTGGTGGTAACCAAGTTATTTTTCTTGGTTTCATATGCGGTTGTGGAGAGCCTAAAGGTTAATGTTACTTTTGCATCTTCCACAGTGGTCGTCCCGGGCCAAACCCTAAACAGGACGCTGCTGCTGGGTACCTCTGCCCAATTCTTTGTAGTATAATTACAAAAACACTACCTCTCTTAGGATGCACATAAGGTTAATGTCTTCCCCAGATATCCTTTGGATGCTTTAATCAGCCCCAAAGTCGAGCCTCCTCGCCAATTCTTTTACCTGTTTAGACAGGTCCTCCCCCCCCAAATAACGGGGTCTATAGCCCTTTGCTTACATAGTATAGCGAACTAGGGTCTAGAGCTGGCTGAATGGCCCTTCAAACTGCACATTGCAAAAAATAGTGCTAATGGCATCCTTGTGGTCACTAATTTTGTACACCTTTTTCAACATGCGGGCCAAAGCTGTTATGCCCGCCATGAGACCTTTCAGAGTATTACGGATTTTCCCAACTCCTAACGGCCTTCCCAACATGTGCAAATGCACCTGTAACAATGGCTACATTAAGAGCACCACAATATTCCGGGGTATAGAAGCCTTGCCAACACTTCAGCAAAAATATTAGCTTGAAGTTGATGGGTGGACTCACAGTCCTTCAATACTCACAGCCATCCTTCTCGAGATCATTCTCAGTGAGTTTCTGCTGGCAGTACTGCTCATCATGTTCAGCAGGTTGTTTTTTCCCACCCTTCAATAGGGGACAGTGGCTCCATCACCTGCTCAGATTTTACCCCGTCAGACCTTCCATACCCTCCTCAGAGGCGTCTGACATTTCATGCAGCCCTTATGGGAAACTGCTGTGGGACTTATATTTATTTGCCCACTGTGGCTATCCTCCAATCCCGGAGCCTGCCACTGTGGAGAAATTTCCTCCAGCCACCGCTCCAGCCGACTTACATGCTCTCGGGCACTAGTCGTCGCGGGTGCTTTAATATATGGGACCGCTCCTGCCGACCTTGGTGCTCTCTGGCACTAGTCGCAACGCGGTATTTCCCGCAGCCGGTCCCCATGCCTACGGGCACTGGTCGTTCCCCATGGTCCTGGTACTCACGGGCACCTCTACCCATTTAGGGTGAAGTTTGGCACTCGCTCCCTTATGGGAGATGCTGGTGCCGACATTCATTGCTGCCTGCTGCTGGTCATTAAACAGCAGCAAACTCTGTGTAGCAGCACTTCAGCTCTATACTGACATCAGTAGCTGGCTGCCTGCTGTTCAGAACACAGCAGTAACGACCTGTGGCTCTGCCCTGACCTGTGGCTCTGCCCTGACGTCCTTAGCTGGCTGCCTGCTGCTCTTCAGAATACAGCAGCCACGTCTGGAAAAAAGAACCAAAGGTAAGGGAAGTTTGTTCTTACCTGTACTGGTTTTCAGCCTGCCGTTTTGGGAGGAACGTCCTTCCTCCCGCAGCCCCACGGACCCCGTAGCGTAGGTCCTTGGGCTGCTGTCCCCGATGTCGGCTCTCTCTCTTCCGGGTGGTGCAGCCGCTTCAATCAGCTCCGGAGCCGCTAGCGACTGCATCCAACATAGACTCGCCTTGGTCTGGAAAAACCCCCGGGACGTGTTGCTTTGCTTCCCGCCCGGCAGCAGTCAATCTTGCCGGTGCGGGGAGCGACGTCGGGCACAGCTGTTCTGCTGCTAAAAATAGCTTTTAGGAATCCTCTCCGGAGGATTCGCGTGCTATCGGCTGCTGCTGGCTGCTGGCTGCGCTGTTTCTGCAGTTCTCCCCTCCAGCTCCCGCAGCTTCTTGTATTTCCTACCTGCAAGGTAAGTGGGAAAATTTTTGCAGTCTCTTACCTGCTTCTTTGCATTTCCCTCTAGGGAGACGTCGTCTCCCACGTCTGACTCGTTCAATGCGTGTATGCGATATGACACGCATGCGTCGTAGCGGGCTTCTTTCACGTAGTCACTCACGTGACTCCGAAGTAAAATAGCATCACTAACCCCACCTTACTGTATGATTCATACGAACACCCACTTCCTATACTGGTCAGTCTTGGAAGCAGTAACGATGAACTAACAACTAACAACCTGCTGTACCGCTATAATATGGGTACTGATTAAAGATGATCTTGAACTCCAGATTGTATCGTTTGCTTATTTACATATGGGTTTGAGATTATTTCTTAATTATTTAAAAAATGATTTTTTATACATTTATATTTTAGATTTATATGCCTCATTTGATTTTTCTGTTTCTTTAACTCCCTTGTCTATTCTCGGCCAAATTGCTTCAAAGTTATTCCGGGATGAGCCTGGTGGTGTCCTTTCTCTTTTGTTACTGTTGGCTGGGACATTATTACTAATTCCTCTGCATTATTTTCATCTGTTGTTTTTGCCACGTGGATGTGAAAAGATTCAAATAACGGATTTGTCTGCTATGTTAGATTGCATTGTAGGCTAAATGTAGGTTAACCTCCCAACTGCTTACATTGGTTTGCACCTGAATGCGAAGGAATGTAGTAAGACAAACATTGGCAGGGATGGTGTTGGAATACTACAAATGTTGCAATTTGATCTTCAGCAGTCAGGCACCATCGGTGGCATCAAGATGATTTCACGCCCAAATCTTTATGTCTCTGCATTACCCTGGACCAGCAGAGGGCTTTAGTAACTTCATGAACAAATGTACAAAACAGATGGCTGATGCATTTTTGCCAGAACCTATGCCATCAGCTTTGCCAAGGGCAATTGGCAATGGAAAAACAGATCACTTTACATTTGCAATTCACAGGATTTCCCCAAGAATAAAGGCATCACTAACGGCATCCATGAAGCCCCACTGGCTACGATTCACACTTGCCATGCACACCTGATCCACAAAGGTGACTGCTTCATCTATGTACATGTGAGCAGGGGAGAGAATTTGGAACATGGATAAAGAAGAAAATGAACCATTTAGAAGACTTTGACTGCAGACGGGTGTAAGCCAAGATAAAAGCAAAGCATTGGAGAAATTTGAAAGTAGTTCACACTGCCCCCAAGCCCTGATGGGTGGTTCTTCCAAATCAGCTTACTTTCTATTGGTTTGAAAACATCCAAGCCTGAAAAAGAAATTTAATAGAATAATGCTTCCTTTGTTGTGATAATAATTGACAGTTAAAATTTATTGTCACGTACACCAATTGGTGTAGTGAAATTTGAGTTGCCATTTGCAGCACCACAATAAAAGTAAAACTCAACATTAAAGAATTTAACATTGGACATAAAAAACATCCCCCCACAATGGGTCCCACTGTGAGGGAAGGCAACAAAGTCCAGTCCTCTTCCTCTAGTTCACCCATGGTCGGGCCTATTGAGGCCTCCGCAGTCGCCGCAACGGCGGCCCGATGTTTCAGGCCCTCTCGCCGGATGATGGAGCTCCGGCATCGGAAGAACACTCTCAGCGGCTTGGAGTGTCTGGAACGGCCGCTTCCTACCCGAGACCTCGACTCCCGAAGTCCACAGGCCATGCTGGTCGAAGCTCCAACACTGGCAATCTCGGTGAAAGATCCCAGGCTCCACGGTGTTTAGAGTCAGCGCCGCCCGCAGCTGGAAGCGCCGCGATCTCAGCTCCACAATGTTGGAGTCGACGGTCACAGCATTCCGCAGCTTACCACACGGCGACCCTCGGTAAGGCATCGCCCGCTCCGCGATGGTGCTTCAGTGCTGCGCCGTCGCTGGAGCTGAAGTTCTGGCCGGTCCCGGCAGGAAACGCCGCTCCAGTCCCGTTGATAGGCCACGAGGAAGGGGCGAAGATACGGCTCAGAGGAAAGCAGCATCTCTGACAAGGTAGGGACTGAGAAATAAGTTTCACCCTTACCCCTCCCCCCCCTTCACCCCCCACATAAAAAGACTAGAAGACCTCCAAAACAAAACTAACACACTAAAAATAAAAAAAATGGTTGAAAGGACAAACAACTGCAGGCAGGGCAGCCATACTCGAGGGTTACTTGATATTAGAGAAATCAATATACATATGGCTGCATTGTAAACTGCCCAGGCGAAATATGAGGTGTTGTCCTCCTCCACTCTAGTCATCCTACTATGGACCATCGTGGGCTCCATCTTTCCTTGATCATCGTTGCTGGATTTGATTTGATGTTTCCATACCTTTAATTCATTTGTTCTGTACTCTTTCATACCTCTAGTTTTCCTCTTCCCTGATTCTCAGTCTGAAAAAGGTTCTCGACCCGAAACATCACCTATTCCTATTCTCTAGAGACGCTGAGTTACTCCAGCTTTTTGTATCTATTTTCAGTTTAAACCAGCATCTGCAATTCCCTACTACACATTTCATCTGCAGTTTCTTCCTACGCTGGTTTGTAGTATAATTGACTTTTGGTAAAGATTGTAAATTGCCACTATTGTGTAGGATAGCGTATGGGCTAGCATATGGGGACCACTGATCAGTACGGACTTGTTTGGCCTGTTTCCACGCTGTATCTCTAAACTAAACTAAGCTAAACTAATCTAAACAAAACCTTGAGAAGGAATTCCTTCTCATTTCAATTTGAAATGGTCTCCCTTTCATTCTTAAGGGACCCAGCCTATGACAGCTAGATCCCGTGAACAACGTGGCCAACAGTTTAGTTCCCATGAGGAGCATGCCGATGCCAAGGTTAGGGCTAGGGTTAGGGTTAGGGTTGGGGCTAGGGTTAGGGCTAGGGTTGGGGCTAGGGTTAGGGTTAGGGTTAGGGTTAGGGTTAGGGTTAGGGTTAGGGTTAGGGTTAGGGTTAGGGTTAGGGTAGGGGCTAGGGTTAGGGTTAGGGTTAGGGTTAGGGTTAGGGTTAGGGTTGGGGTTAGGGTTGGGGTTAGGGTTAGGGTTAGGGTTGGGGAGGGTGGAGAAGGGGATGTGAGGGGAGGATGAGGATGTAATGGATAAAGGGGAGAAGAGTGGAGCGAGGAGAAGGGAGGAAGAGGGGGGAAGGGAAGAAGGGAGGGAGAGGGGAAGGGAGAAAGGAAGGGGGGAGTGGAGAAGGAGGGATGAGGGGAGAGGGCAGTTCAGTCTATACTCACTGGATCCATCCCAGTGAAAAGTTATAGAGACGGTGATCGGATCTGGAAGCGGACCAATACATCTATAAATAAAACGGAACGACTCAGACATCTTTCCATTTGCACAATTGATTTTATTATATTAATTTTAATAAGGAAGAATATTTTACAGCCTCAACCCTAACCGGGCATCACCCGCATGACAGCATACGTCAGCGTGTATGTCGTGCAATTTGACGGTTTTACGGGCGTCAGTCACTGAGGTTCCGCAGTTGCCTAAATGTTGCTCAAGTGGGACAGGACCTTTAGACTGTGACCACTAGTTCCAGACTCAATATCCAGGGAAATCATCTTCTCTGAGTCAACTGGTCAAGTCCTCAAAGAAGTGTGTACATTTTGGTGAGGATACTCTTCATTCTCTTAAGGGCCTGCCCACTTGCATGCGATTGCGTGCGTTTGGCGCGACCAACCGGAAGCGGAGGTCGTGCGAAGTTCGTGCGAAGTTTGTGTGAATTTCGCGCTAAGTTCGCACTAAGTTCGCGCGTGACGTAATTTACGTCATGCTTACAAATCAGCTGGGAAGGAGGCGGGCCAACTGAATTTAGGTGTCGCACGGCATCGGGCGGTGACGTCATCCCGCAACGCCATGGGCTAGGCGTACGCCATCAAGACACTGCGTATGCCGTCAAGACGCTGCGTACAACGTCAAGACGCTGTGTACGACCTCAATGCGCCTGCGTGCGTACGCGGGCCGACAGGCCGCTGGCGCGCGAAGATTTCGGTCACTGCAGGAATTTCGGAGCCCCGCATGATGTCGGGACAAGCCCCGCACAACTCCATATCCCGCCGTGCTTCTAAGTGGGACTGGCCCTGCGCGGCCATACGTTGCCCGTACGCCTCAAGCGACCACGAGTTCGCGTAATTTGCGAGCCAAGGTCGCGTAAGTGGGACAGGCCCTTTAGACACTACAGCATGGAGACATAGCATATTTAATTTCCCCTTTTATGACAGACCCACTATGCCGACCGAATCTTCACCACACTCCCTCTGCAGCTGGTCAGGAATTTCAAAATCCAAAGAACTCAGCCCAATCAATTTGTTTCAAATCGTTAGTTACCTTGAAAGATAATCTGTTGGTGAATCATTATCACAGTAGGTCTCTGCAAGTATCAGCAAAACATTTGATCAATTAAGGTACTCAATGGCCAGTTCCTACCTCACCCACAATAGTACAATTAGTAGCAGGGGTCGCAAGTTAATGATCAAAAGAAAGTCTATGTTCTCCCTCCCAAAGAAAGAGATAGCAAGGCCAATTAGAGCCTTCCTCCCTTCCAAAATAGAATCCATTCAATTACAAAATGTACTTTTCTTCAATAGCAATATATGCTTCAATCAATAGTTGGGCTCAAGGGTTATCTAGTTATCCATGTATGAGTATCTTGAGATTTAATTAGGGTTCTGAGCTGAAATAACTGATCTGTCTGGAACAATGACAATGTCAAAGTCATAGGGAAATAAATGCTAGTTGGTCCTTCAATCTTTCCTCACAATATGACAATTCTTTCTTCCCTCAACAGAAGCACTCAAAATTATGAGAATCAGAATGAGAAGACCTGCAAGATTTTCCCGATCCTGATCACTGCCCAGTGACTGCCCACAGAAATAGTGCAGAGGAACAAGGCCCTCTGCCACAAAGTCCACACCATCCATGAAGCGCTGTTCTTACACTAATCCCATTTACCTTCTTTGTCCCATCAAATAGCCTTTGCCAGTGCGGTAGTAGTAGGATTGGGCGGGGGAGCTGTTGGCAAAGTAAGGGAAGTAGCTTCTCCTGTGATCCGCACCCATTCTGGATTGCACGCAGGACACCAACATGAAGACCTCAGCTGGTGACTCCTTCACTGACAGAAACGGAGCGATAAATATTTCACTGCATTTGCATGATCAGCAAAGTTAGCCTGATTCTGAATAATAAATGCATCATATGCATGAGATCCCGAAGGATTCTGATAGCCATACAGTGCAGCACGTTACCTGCTTGCACTTTCCAGAGATGAGAAAGGAGAAAAATAGAAAGACAATAAACTCAGAATTATCAGTAAATATAATGCATCGATCAGAGAACAGTACAGCACAGGAACAGGCCCCTCGGCCCATAATGTCCATGGCGAACATGATGTAAAGTGAAACTATTTCCTTTGCCTGCATGTGATCCTTATTTGTTACATATCCATGTGCCTGACCTAAAGCCACTTAAATGCCACTATTGCATCTGCCTCCACCATCACACCTGCCAGCATGCTCCAGGTTGTAATTAGGCCCAATGGATAGCATGCGGTCTGAATTGTGTGGATATGAAGATCTCAGCTCTATCCAAAAGGTGAGGGATGCTCCCACCATTGTGGTGGTGGTGTCACTTCACTGATGCCACTGGCAATCTGTTACATGTCTGATAAGCTGCGCAATCTCACAAATCCAGCTGACCACACTCGTGTGTACCTGTTCTGTACCATAAGTGGGCAAGAATTTCCCCACAACCTGTGTGCTGATAGCAATTTAATCCGGTTGCTGTTTAACCCAAAGACATGCAATTGAGGCAAGCCAGTGCCCGTGGAGTTTTAACAAAGGAAGAGGATACAATGGCAGACTGAGATTCAAATTAAATCAGAAAGGACAAAAGAGAACAAAATCAGGAAAAGAAAATATTTCCTATACTTGGTAATATTTGTTGATAAACTAATCAACTTCAACTTTTAGTAATGAAATGATGAATGAGCAAATTTAAGATATAGATGAATAGCTTTCAAAAGTTGCGTGAAGATGTTAATTTAATATTTTTTCTAGTGAGTGTTAGTATATGGAATCCGGTGCAAGTAGTATCTGCATAATTGAATGCCACATAAGATTAATTTAGTGAAATGACCATGACGCTTCTTCCCTCCAGCTCTGATCAGCAATGAGCAGATGTCCTTGCATTCCCTCAGGCTACAACCAGGGTGATCATTGGTCTATGTCCCAGCTTTCCTATGAATAGCTGCTAATAATTACATTTTCCAAAACCAATCACTTTGCTTTATCAGCTGGTGAAAAATCTATTAGGTACAAGAAACGGGAGCTATTATATTTCACAGAATAGAGTTTCTATCTCCTGGGGCTCCACTATTTTCATCATTTGAAGAATCAATGTATAGTCATTGTGTTGCCTTGTGAACTTGATCTTTATTTGTTTGCTCGGTGTTCCACCATTGTCCTTTTGCATTTGCACATAATCAGACTCAAATATGAAAAGCAACTTAAATTCAGAATAGTGAAAGAGAAGGAACGGGCAAGTGTGTGATGCAGATGGTTAATCGGTGAATAATGGCTAATGGAAATTGGCAAGGCAACAATTCAGGGTTTTACTGACGTCATGCAGCAATACTCAGTGAGCATCTGTTGAATTTTCAGATCAACCTCTTTTATCACGGTCTCTATCGTGATAAATTGCAACTTAAGTAGCTGTAAAATAGTGAACAAAAGTGCTTAAGTTTTGGGTGTACATGCTCACTGGCGGGATTAAGTCAACCTTCCCCACTATCACTGTCAATTTCCCAGTGAGGTGTTCTTTGCAATCAACATCGCTGAGGAAGCAATACACAACGAGCAAGCAGTACAGTACAGTACAATGAAGCAGTACATCGAGGAGCAGTAGATCACTGGACTTTGGTGCATGACTTTTTGTCCATTTAACTGCATAGAAGGCAGCACAGGAGGTGGGGGTGCGCAAAGATTAACATTTGTTTTTTTTGCTAAAAATGAATCAAAGGGTTCCTTGCAATTGCTAACTGTACTGAGAGATCTCAACTGCAGAATTTCATAGTACATTATTTCATGGAAGAAACTTTTTGACAATTGTTTAATATCAATGTAGAGGGAATCTATATTGCATTGTGATAGCATAACTTTAATGGATTATAGATTAAATTGGTTGTCACAGTTGTAAGTACTTAGGGCTGGGAATTCTATTGCATTGTGCAGTGGTTTAATAGACTCTGCAAATCATTGACTAAAAGTGATCAGTGTGTGTGTGTGTGTGTGTGTGTGTGTGTGTGTGTGTGTGTGTGTGTGTGTGTGTGTGTGTGTGTGTGTGTGTGTGTTGTGTGTGTGTGTGTGTGTGTGTGTGTGTGTGTGTGTGTGTGTGTGTGTGTGTGTGTGTGTGTGTGTGTGTGTGTGTCCATGTCTCTGTCTGCGCCTGTGTCTCTGTCTGTGCCTGTGTCGATGTGTATAATGTGCCATGTTAAATTATCCATGTAAGCCTCTGGATGTGTGACACTGATATCAATGGGATGCAATGCTTTCATGATCTGCTTCCTGTGATATTGTAGCAACACTGAGCACTTTGAACTTGCTTTGGTGTATGCATAAGCAAAAAACTCAACATTTCAGGTAGCATTTGTGGAGGGATGGTTAGGAATTCTTTTCAGGTCAGGAATTCTTCAGACTGATGGAGATGTGGGAGCAGGAAGCTGGAAAAGAGATGCGAGGGTGGGGCAAAGCTTGGCATGTGATGGGTGAATATAGGTGAGGGGGTATAGGTAGCCTACCACTTGGGTAGACTGCAGCCCAATGGTATGAGTGTATTCATCTATTGCATTATCTGATTTGAATGGATAGCACACAAACAAAAGATTTTCACTGCAGCTTGGTACATATCACAATAATAACCTGAAACCCAAACCTAAAGTCCTTAGGACAGGTAAGATTGTCCCATCCACATTAACGGGACGGAGGTGGAACGTGTTTCCAGCTTCAGGTTTCTGGGGGTCAACATCTCCGATGATCTCTCTTGGACCCACAATACCTCAACTTTGGTCAAGAAGGCTCACCAGCGTCTCTTCTTCCTGAGAAGACTAAACAACGTCCATCTGTTTCCTCAGATTCTGGTGAACTTCTACCGCTGCACCATCGAGAGCATCCTTACCAACTGTATCACAGTATGGTATGGCAACTGCTCTGTCTCCGACCGGAAAGCACTGCAGAGGGTGGTGAAAATTGCCCAACGCATCACCGGTTCCTCACTCCCCTCCATTGAGTCTGTCCAAAGCAAGCGCTGTCTGCGAAGGGGGCACAGCATCATCAAGGACTGCTCTCACCCCAACCACAGACTGTTTACCCTCCTACCATCCAGGAGGCGCTACAAGTCTCTCCGTTGCCGGTCCAGCAGGTCCAGGAACAGCTTCTTCCCTGCGGCTGTTACATTACTTAAAGTACCTCGGTGATTGCCAGTCACCACCCCCCCACCCCCCGAACACTCCTCCCACCAGAAAAAAATTGCACTACCACGGCTGTATGTACGTAAATATATTTATTGCTCATATTCTATGTCGCTCTTCTAGGGAGATGTTAACTGCATTTCGTTGTCTCTGTACTGTACACTGCACAATGCCAATAAAGTTTGAATCTGAATCTGAATCTGATTTCTTTAGCTGGCAAATCCCCTGACTCTTGTCCTGCATCCCCACCGCCAATGAAATGAAGTCCCACAAATGTAATAAAAACATGGTGACTGCTCCCATCTGCCAAACGCAGACACAGCTGCTCCCGACTAACCCATCACTTGAAATAGTTGTTTCAATTAAGAAGCGCTACATTAAGAAACATAGAAACATCCAACGTCTGGAGTAGGCCATTTGGACCTTGGAGCCATTCAATATGATCATGGCTGATCATCCAGAATCAGTACCCTATTCCTGATTTTTCCCCATATCCCTTGATTCCGGTAGCCCTAAGAGCTATATCTAACTCTCTCTGACTGAATTGGCCTCTATGGCAGAGAATTCCACAGATTCACAACTCTCTAGGTGAAAATGTTTTTCCTCATCTCAGTCCTAAATGGCCTACCTCTTATTCTTGTGACCTCTGGTTCTGGACTCCCCCAACATCGGGAACATTTTTCCTTTCCTGTTTAGAGTTCCCAACTTGGCGTAGCAGTAGAGTTGCTACCTTACAGTGCCCGGGACCCGGGTAAGATGCTGACTACGGGTGCTGTCTATATGGAGTTAGTCCTTTCTATCCGTGACCACATGGGTTTTCTCTGGGTGCTCCAGATTTCTCCCACATTCCAAAAAAGTACAGGGTTGTAGGTTAATTGGCTTTGGTAAAATTGTAAATTGTCCTTAATGTGCAGGGTAGTGCTAGTGTGCAGGGATCCCTTATCGGCGCGGACTCGGTGGGCCAAATCGCCCGTTTCCGTGCTGTATCTCTAAACTAAACTAATCGAAACTAACCTAAACTTTCTGGGAGATTACTCTTTGAAGTTGGCATTTTTCATGCATGTTTGGGATTCATTTTATTATTGTCATATGCACCGAGTTACAGTGATAAGATTTATTTTGCATGCTATATAATAAGATTAGATAATACTACAGATAAAAAATAATCAGGTCAAAATGAAGTACGAAAGGTAGAGCAAAGAGAAAGATCCAGAGGGCAGCATATAGTTCTCAGCATAAAGTTCTCAGCATAGAGTTCTCAGCATATAGTTCTCAGCATATAGTTCTCAGCATATAGTTCTCAGCTATAAATTCTCAGCATATAGTTCACAGCATATAGTTCTCAGCTATAAGTTCTCAGCATATAGTTCTCAGCATATAGTTCTCAGCATATGGTTCTCAGCATATAGTTCTCAGCATATAGTTCTCAGCATATAGTTCTCAGCTATAAATTCTCAGCATATAGTTCTCAGCATATAGTTCTCAGCATATAGTTCTCAGCATAAAGTTCTCAGCATAGAGTTCTCAGCATAGAGTTCTCAGCATATAGTTCTCAGCATATAGTTCTCAGCATATAGTTCTCAGCTATAAGTTCTCAGCATATAGTTCTCAGCATATAGTTCTCAGCATATGGTTCTCAGCATATAGTTCTCAGCATATAGTTCTCAGCATATAGTTCTCAGCTATAAGTTCTCAGCATATAGTTCTCAGCATATATTTCTCAGCATATATTTCTCAGCATACAGTTCTCAGTATACACAAAGTCAGGGGTAGAGGCCAATTGCACTATACCAAAGCTAATGGAAAGCATTCAGAAACCTGATAACAGAGGGAAAGAAAGTGAGGAATGCATGTTTTCTGCTCATTATTGAGCAGATAGCCTAGGCATCATAACTCTTTCACAAATGGCACACGAGAAAATAGGAGCAGGAGTAGGCACCCAAGCTTTTCAAGTTTGCCCCAGCATTCAATATAATCACGGCTGATCTACATTGGCCTCACTTCCTCTCTGTAACAGTTTCCCACACTCTCCTATTCCTCAATCTATCATATATTTACCTACCTTCACTTCAAAACCTAAAGATCTAGCTTCCCGCACCTGTTGGGCCAAAAGATTCCAGAGATTTGCCACACCCTGCGAGAAGATATTTCTACAATACACATTGCACACCAACACTTTAAAATTTTGTTGCCCACTACCCTGCACTAAATTTGGATGGCACGCTGGTGTAGCGAGAGTTGCTGCTTTACAGTGCCGGAGACCCATGTTCGATCCTGATTACAAGTGCTGTCTGTACAGAGTTTTTACGTTTTCCCCGTGACCCCAAGGGCTTTCCCCGGGTGCTCCAGTTTCCTCCCACACTCCAAAGATGTACAGGTTTGTAGGTTAATTTGGCTTCGGTAAAAATTGTAAATTGTCCCTAGTGCACGGGGTAGCACTAGTGTATGGGCTGATCATTGGTCGGCATGGACTTGGTGGGCCGAAAGGCCTGTTTCCACACTGTATCTCTAAAATTAATAATAAAATAAAATAAAATTGATTCCATGCTCTCCACAGCACTATTTTAGTGTGCAGTTCACAATGCCAAGGGATTTCCAGAACAAAGTATGTAAAGTCAATTCATTGACCATTACTTGGGGAAGGGTATAGAAATGGGTTGAAAAGAATCAAGGAATCATGGTGGGCTGGAAATGCCATGTGAGGTTTCATTGCTGGTTTATTCCTCTTCTGTAGCAATCTCCAGTCATTGACAAGGATGAAAAGCTAAGAAAGATCATATTAACAAATGGCACATGCCCCACCCAGCCGATGATGGTACTTTGAAGGAGATATCCATTTTGTTCCAGCAGCAATCCTGCAAATCTTTACTTTCCAACCACAAATCCAATTCGCTTTTGAATGTTAATGTTTAATCTGCTTTCACTGCATATTGAGCTAGTGGTTTCCAGATTCTAATAGCTTTATATGAAAACATAAACTGCTCCTCCTCTCCCTGTGGTTGTTTTAATGACATGGGACCTGCTGGCATAAGAAATGAAATCAAATGCTACCATGCATAAAATGTGAAATTGTGTTAATGGCTTTCCAGGGACACTGTCTCGAACCACACAGTTGGAAGATGGACAGCAACTAGATCAGACACATTTAAGCCTCAATTTAAGTCACACATTGTATCAGTGTTTTGGCTAGTGATTTGGTTTGATATTTGAGTTAATCAGCAAAATTACACCAATATGTGAAGAAGTACAAGAGGTCTGGATGGATTGTACAGTATAAATTGGGGTGACAACACTGAGCTTCCAAGACAGGAAGCACAGATGTGCCACAACAATAAGCCGTGCCCACAAATGTTCATTCAAAGTCCACTCAATTGCATGTAGGAATTTACAAGAATATTTCCCATCATAGGAATGTGGTTCACAAAGAACAGCAGATACTGGTTTACAAAAAAGACACAAAGTGCTAGAGTTACTCAACGGGTCAGGCAGCATCTATGGAGAACATGGATGGGTGACTTTTGAAGTCGGGACCCTTCTTCAGATTGAGTCTGAAAAAAATGTCACAACCTAAGACATCACCTCTCCATTTTTCCAGAGATGCTACCTGATATGCAGAGTTACTACGGTATTTTGTGTCTCTTTTTAGGAATGTGCCAGAGATAGAAGTGATTATATAGACATTTCACACAAATACAAGAATATTGATACATTAGGCCTGATTTTGCAATTTTAATGATGACTGCAGTCAGTGCTGGACATCATTGCTATGTAAAATGACAGCAAATTCTGGAAAAAAGTTCACTATTGGAGGAACTCAGTGGGTCAGGCAGCATCTGCGGAGGAAATGGACAGATGATATTTTGGGTCAGGACCCTTCTTCAGACCGGTAAAGTAGAGGGAATATTGCTGGTAGAAAGTAATGAGGGTGAGGGTCATGGAAAGGGCTGGCAATGAGTCAGATGGGGATGAAAAGGGTGGAGATATTCAGAGAGTTGAGGAAGGGAGCAGCTGATGACTATGGGCGTGAAGAGTGGGCAGGTAGGAGAGGGTAGGTAGGAGTATTGCGCCCAGCGCCATCAAGGTCAGCTGTAGGAGGAGCCTGCGGGACACAGAGGCAGTCGGGCGAGGAGAGGGGCGTTGGGTCGAGCCTGCAGCAGCCTGGGGCTTACCTGGATCATTACTTCCAGCATGTGGACTAGATTTGAACTTTGGACTTTTTATTTTTCTTTGTAAATAGGGGCCAAAATATGGCCACTGTGCATTTGTGGGTTGTGCACTCGAATATCACCATGACAATAAAACACCATTGAACCATTGGAGATAGTAACCAAGGTTGGAGATGATAAGTGAAAGCATCATGAGTGCAAATGGTGGAATCTGATAAGAAAGGAAGATGGGGTGTGAAATGTAGAACCAGACGAAGAGATGTTGGAAAGAAGGGAAGTGTGAGGAAAGAAAAATAGAGCTCGGACTAGTGGTGATGAGCGGATGGAGAGGTGGAAATAGAAGTATGCGCAAGGGAAAGCTGGATAGATGAGAAGGAAGAGGGTTATCTTTATCTGAAATTGGAGTATTATATCATGCCATTTGGATTTATAGAGGCAACCCAAGTGCAATTCTAGATGCATTTCTTCCAGTTTGCTTGTGGCCTTATTCTGGCAGAGAAGGAGGTAAAGACAGAGAGAAAACATCACTTTGCTAGAACACAGTCGATGCTCTGGGATACCTGTGTTCAATTTATGACTCTATTTCATGTCAAATTCCTTGTATGTTTACATTTTTGGCTAATTAAATTAATTACCATTACAATTATTTTACACTATAATGAATAATGCACCTCCCCAGACTCCCACCCTCCATAGCAATACACTGTGCCAAATATACATTGCGTATTTTGCCCAATCCTTTTGATTGATGTAAACTTGCATAAAGAAACATTTCCCTTTTATCAATTGTGGAACGCCTCTATTGATGCACTGCTCTCATTCCAAAATATTCTGTTCAGATTTATTATGAACGCATCATTGCTGAAGTGATGGTTTCTAGACCCCAGTTCTCCAAATTCAAGGTCTGCGGCCGAATATTTGACCCCAGTGAGTTCCTGCGAAAATGCTGGGCATATCTTCAGAGGGAAGGAGAGATGAAGACTGGTTTATGCAGTTTAGAGGTGGGGGTGAGGATTTTGATTACTTAATATATTAGTCATACAGCCCAGAAACAGGCCCTTTATCCCAACTTGTCCATGTCAGCCACGATGCCTTCCTGGGCTAGGTTATTTGCCTGCATGTGACCCATATCCCAAAAAACATTTCCTATCCACAAAACTATTCAACCATCTTTAAAATGTTGCATTGAAGTCACCTCTCACAATCTAAGATAGACAGCTCATTCCATATATCCACTACCCACCTCTCAGGATCCCTTTCAATCTTTCCCCTCTCACTTTAAAACCATGCCCTCTAGTTTTAGACACTCATAACCTGGGGAAAAGACTGTCACCATCCACCTTATCTATGCCCCTTATGATTTTATAAACTTCAATAAGGTTGTTCCATTGTTTAAAAAGGGGTCTAAGAGTAAACCTAGCAATTATAGACCTGTTAGTTTGACGTCAGTGGTGGGCAAATTAATGGAAAGAATACTTAGAGATAATATATATAAGCATCTGGATAAACAGGGTCTGATTAGGAACAGTCAATATGGATTTGTGCCTGGAAGGTCATGTTTAACTAATCTTCTTGAATTTTTTGAAGATGTTACTCGGGAAAATGATGAGGGTAAAGCAGTGGATGTTGTGTATATGGACTTCAGTAAGGCCTTTGACAAGGTTCCTCATGGAAGGTTGGTTAAGAAGGTTCAATGGTTGGGTATTAATGGTGGAGTAGCAAGATGGATTCAACAATGGCTGAATGGGAGATGCCAGAGAGTAATGGTGGATGGTTGTTTGTCAGGTTGGAGGCCAGTGACGAGTGGGGTGCCACAGGGATCTGTGTTGGGTCCACTGTTGTTTGTCATGTACATCAATGATCTGGATGATGGTGTGGTAAATTGGATTAGTAAGTATGCAGATGATACTAAGATAGGTGGGGTTGTGGGTAATGAAGTAGAGTTTCAAAGTCTACAGAGAGATTTATGCCTGTTGGAAGAGTGGGCTGAAAGATGGCAGATGGAGTTTAATGCTGATAAGTGTGAGGTGCTACATCTTGGCAGGACAAATCAAAATAGGACGTACATGGTAAATGGTAGGGAATTGAAGAATGTAGGTGAACAGAGGGATCTGGGAATAACTGTGCACAGTTCCCTGAAAGAGGAATCTCATGTAGATAGGGTGGTAAAGAAAGCTTTTGGTGTGCTGGCCTTTATAAATCAGAGCATTGAGTATAGAAGTTGGGATGTAATGTTAAAATTGTACAAGGCATTGGTGAGGCCAATTCTGGAGTATGGTGTACAATTTTGGTCGCCTAATTATAGGAAGGATGTCAACAAAAGAGAGAGTACAGAGGAGATTTACTAGAATGTTGACTGGGTTTCAACAACTAAGTTACAGAGATAGGTTGAATAAGTTAGGTCTTTATTCTCTGGAGCGCAGAAGGTTAAGGGGGGACTTGATAGAGGTTTTTTAAATGATGAGAGGGACAGACAGAGTTGACGTGGAAAAGCTTTTCCCACTGAGAATAGGGAAGATTCAAACAAGGGGACATGACTTGAGAATTAAGGACTGAAGTTTAGGGGTAACATGAGGGGGAACTTCTTTACTCAAAGAGTGGTAGCTGTGTGGAATGAGCTTCCAGTGAAGGTGGTGGAGGCAGGTTCGTTTTTATCATTTAAAAATAAATTGGATAGTTATATGGATGGGAAGGAAATGGAGGGTTGTGGTCTGAGCGCAGGTATATGGGACTAGGGGAGCTTATGTGTTCGGCACGGACTAGAAGGGTCGAGATGGCCTGTTTCCGTGCTGTAATTGTTATATGGTTATATGGTTAACCCCTAGTCTTCTTCACTGCAAGGAAAACAGTCTTCAGCCTCTCTATGCCTCAAAGCCTCCAATGTTGGCAACATCCTTACAAATCTTTTCTGTCTTTGGAGCTTAATCATGTCCTTCTCATAGTTTGATGACCAGAGCTGCACATGATTTTCCAGCTGCAGTCTCACCAATATCCTATATAAAACTAGATGAGTGCCTTCTCTTTTTCTCCAGCTTGTGAGTTATTACCTTGGTCGCGTAAAATTGGTATTGGTACAGGTATTGGCTACATATTGTCCATCCATTCCCTCCACAGATGCTGCCTGACCAGCTGAGCACCTCCAGCATTTTTATTTTTGTTCATGTGACACCAGTTCCACACCAACATCGCTGGCATGGACAGGTAAGCCTCTCACTTGTTGGCGATGAGCAATAAGTGCTCAGTCCTTACCTACAAAGCCTACATCCTGAGAAAGAATTAAAAAGAAAAACTAGATTTGCAAGACCAGATTAAAAACAAACACGTTTTGCTCTATTCTCTGCTGTTCACAGCCAGTGTACACGGCCATGTGTTATGTTAGAGTCTCCACAGTGAGGAACGGCCCTTTTCATTCTTTGAACTGAAAGCTGATATCTTGTGGCTGCAAAAATTGCCTCCATGTCTTTCACGTTCTGTGTGGACAACATCAAGATGTTATGCCTTCATGTGCAAACGCCTTTACAAAAATTGTTTTTGAAGCCTTGGTTGCACCCAAAACTTGGTGCCTTGTAACTGACAGCTCATTTCATGAGAAGTGGAGGCTACAATAAAAGCTCATGGCTGGTGAAGTGGAATAAACCCGTTCAAAATTGCTCCTGCATTAATGTCTGCAGGAGTTCGCTGGAAAAGATCCCTTATACTTTCATGGTGGAATCTTGTGCTGGCATGAGTTATAGAGTCCCACAGCAAAGAATTAGGCCCTTCAGCTATGATTCCATGATGATCACACAAAAGGGGACTGAGTGTATGGAACGAGCCAGAGGAAGTAGTTGAGGCTGAGACAAACCCAATGTTAAAGAGACAATTAAACAGGTACATGGGTAGGACAGGAATGGAGGGATATGGGGAGAAAGCAGGAATGGTGCACTGATTTTTGGATGATCAGCCATGATCATATTGAATGGCAGTGCTGGCTTGAAGGGCCGAATGGCCTACTCCTGCACCTATTTTCTATGTTTCTAAACACAGGCAGCTGGGGCTAGTGTAGCTGGGACATGTTGGCCGGAGTGGGCAAGTAGGGATGAAGGGCCTGTTTCCATGCTGTATGACTCTATGATGTTATCCATACACATTAATTCTACTTTAATTTACCTGCATTCCTATCAACACCTGAGATTCTGTCACTCACTGATACATAAAGGCAATTTACTGCGGGCAATTAATCTACCAACCTGCATGACTTTGGGAAGTGGGAGAAAACTAAAGCACTTGGAGGAAACCCATGCCTCTGAAGAAGAACAAGTAAATACCACACAGATAGCCACAAAGAACCTGGGTCACTGGAGCTGTGAGACAGGATCTCTACTAACTGTGCCACCCTGCAGCTGGTATAGCTTCATTCATGATGCTGGGAGAACAATGGATGGTGGTATAATTGGGCACATACTTTCGAAATTGTAGATAAGAGGTTAAATCCTAGTTTGCTCAAC
This sequence comes from Leucoraja erinaceus, assembly GCF_028641065.1. Taxonomy (NCBI): domain Eukaryota; kingdom Metazoa; phylum Chordata; class Chondrichthyes; order Rajiformes; family Rajidae; genus Leucoraja; species Leucoraja erinaceus. Next base: position 21,272,857 of record NC_073399.1, on the reverse strand, counting down.
ATGATTATTTTCTTGTCTCAATTTTATTTCAATGGACTTTTAAACATTAATTTGCAAAATGAAGGCAAGTTGAATTAAACAAAATGTTAATGGTTTTGAGTGTCCCCTATCATTATGCGTTGATAACATGTTTGTGCATTGATGATTCAATAAATTGCACAGCATAAAGATAAGCCATAGGTTGACCTTAACCTCACAGGCTGATGAGAAGAAGTGACAGTGTGGGCATGCTTACTTGTTTAAACATTTATAGGAAGGATGCAAATGGAACAACATAATTTAGAACATTTGAGATGAGGTGTTAAGTAGATAAATACTCTAATTATAATTGAGCTTTTGGGTTTAATGGGCCCTGTAAAACATTCCATGCTGCCTGCCTTTTATCTTTGTTGTTTTCTGGTCTTGTTAACGTGGACTCCCACCTGATCCAGTGGCTTGTCTTTTAGCTGCTAAGGACTCTTTAAAGAGCAGAAAGAACATGAAAGACAGAAACTTCTTACAATAGAAAATGAATACTTTATCTGGAAAATGCAGTGAATGTTTAATGATGTATATATTCTGTGCCAAAGACATCAGTCATTGCAATGTTGGAGGTTGCTGTAAAGTTGGATTGGCAGGGTCCATCCCGTTTTAGTAAATGCTGCCATTTGGTTTACCTGCACGGGGGGGGGGGGGTCGGGTTTTTCAACTTTAAAGTTGCTATAGTCAGTGAAATAGTGTTGCACTTATCTCATGAGAAAATTACATCCCCATTTTGCCATCTGTAGCAACTTTGAGGCTGAGGTCAAATTGTGTCTTATCTTTATACTGCAATCTATTGAGTTTATAGCTTTATTATTGTCATGTGTGCTGGGATACGGTGAGAAACTTTATTTTGTGTGTTATGCAGGCAAATCATACCATATATGAATACAATCAAACCTACATGAGTATACACGCAGCACAAAAAGAGAAAGGAAATAGAGTGCAGAAAATAGTTAGAGCTACAGAGAAAGTGCTAATATTTTTTTTTAAATGCAGTGGTTATAATGAGGTAGATTGGGAGATCAAGAATACATTCTTAGCTTAAGTGAGGTCTGTTTAAGAGTCTAATAGAAGAGGGGAAGAAGCTGTTCTTGAATCTGGAGGTATGTGCTTTCAAGCTGCTTTCAAGCTTTTGCCTCTTCTGACTGATAGGTGAGGCGAGAAGAGACAATGACACAGTATGAGTGGTCCTTGATAATGTGGTTGCTTTTCAAGGCAGCATGAAGTGTGGATGAAGTCAACAGAGGGAAGCTTGTTTGCGTGATGGACTGGGCTGTGTCCACAACTCTGCGACATCTTAAGGTCTTCGGCAGAGCAGATGCCAAGCCTAGCTGTAGATATGATACTTTCCATGGTTCATCTGTGGAAATTGCTAAAATTCATTGGACACATGCCAGTTTCCTTGGTCCTGCCTGGTAATCTTTTCCTATGACAGAGCTTGAAATAGTGTGTCTCTTTTGTGGGAAACTGCTATTGGGCGAGTGAATGGAGTGGCCTGCACAACCGATAGAGTGTAACCAGTGTCTTGGTAGAAATTTTGGCCAGGGGGAATAGACCAACATTGATTCAATATCCTTCTAGTGGATTTGGAAGATTTTGCAGGGACAATGTTGGTGGTATCTATCCAGTGAATCGAGAGACCTGCTGGAGGTAATTCTGTTCTCAAAAGCAGGTTGGAAAGCCAGGATCATTGTGATCATTACATATGGATTTTGTGCCAGATAGGAAGTCTTGATCTTCAAATACAATTTTGCTCGACTGACCAAAGTTTGCATTGGCACATTCTGTGGTGACTTTTATTGTCAAAGTCTGCCTTCACTGAGTGCTGGCTTCTAAGATATTGGAAGTGTTTGTCAGCTTCCTGGATCGCACTGTGAACCTTTATTGTCTGCGGGCAGAGAGAGCCAAGCAGTGGGGTAGGTTGCCAGAGGAGCCCTTTGTTATGTGGATTTTGACTGAAAAGCCGATTATCTCACTCATTGATGATGGCTTGGAGCTTGAGAAAGGTTGTTAAATGTGTTGTGGCAATGACACAGCCTAGAGTGGCTGATCTTTGCAGACACTGGCCCTGTTGAAAATACAATGGTAAGGATCATGGACTATTGCAAACATAAGATGGATGGATTTCTGTGGGCAGCCAAATTTGAGAAGAGTGTCATAGTCCAATGTGGTGATAGTGTCAAAGGCTTAAGTGAAATTGATAAAGGCTATTTGTTCAACATTGCAGCCCTGCTTTTTATCAGTGTTGTGGGAAGACATTTTTACCTTGTTGAATCATAGAATAGTTGCAGTAAATAAAGAGGCCATTCAGCCCTTTGAGGCTCCTGTTGGAGAATTCTATCTTGACCACTTTCTGCCTTCCCAATTGCCTTTTGATTCCACTGCCACAACGCCAACAATCCTTTAATTCCAGGTCATAATTAGTCTCTGCGTGGATAAAAATTAATTCTTCCCAATCCCTCTTCATTATTTTGAACTCTACACCCGTGGGTCCTGGCTAATGAGAGCAACACCTTTTATTTAGACTACCATGATCAATCTTGAGCTTGCACACTTCTATCAAATGCCTTCTCAAACTTCTTTGCTCTAACCTCGTCTTCCCACTTTGTGTGTGTTGTTCTTATTTTTATTATTTCTCCACCAATGCAATTCTACCCTCCTCTTCTCCAACTGGCAGCCGTTCTTTCAGTCTTTCTGGAGTTCTGGAATTTCACTGCTAAATATAACACCTCTTTAAAGACTTGACCCCCCCATACCATAGAGCTATAGTGGCAGGATAGAGCACAATAGCGGCCTCATTTGGTCAATGAAACCATGTTGACCATCAAAAGGCATTTTACATTAACCCGACACATATACCATTCTATCCTCCCCACACTTTATCAACACCCCAAAAATCTATTATTCGCCTACACTAGGGTCAAGTACTGTGGTCAACTAACCTAATATGGGAGGAAGCTGCAGCAACAGGAGAAAATCCACAAAAGGTGAACATGCAAACTCCACACAGGCAGCACCAAAGGTCAAAAATAGAACCTGGGTTACTGGAACTGTGAGGCAACAACTCTACATCTGCCAGTATTCCACCATTTGACCAGCTTTTGGCCACCTACCCCAATTTAGTAAATTTTATTATGAAAATTCTTATGAATCACTGTATATGAAATTATTACATTACAGGTGTTATACAAATGTAGTGGTGTTCTTCATTATTGACATTGTAAAGGGAAATTTGTGTTGCATATAGTTCAATACTCCTCCATGACTATTTTATCAGGTATCTCGTTAGGACATATTTACTTTTCTGCCTGCCTTTATTGTTTATAATTGTGTGGAATTTACTTGATGTACAACTTGGAGCAAGTTTTTACATTTCTCATTAACTGCTGCTTATCAAAAACTGAACAAGCAAACAGCATCTTAATGTTGGTTCATGTACAAATCAGCTATTTAATCCCAAGAGCAATTGTTGGAATAACGATTTAACATTTCATTAATAACATTGGCATTACTTCATCACAGTTCACAATTAGCATAACTAATGCCAGTTACAGTTAGAGTAATTGGCACATTTTAAGAGGACAGAGGGATATCGTGCAGTTGGGACTGTGTGCCTGTGAAAGGCATGGGAGAGTGAAGGAAAATGGTGAAATGGTGCATTTCAGTTTTGTTAGTGAACCTTTGTGGATCAGGGAATATTTAGATAAAATAATGAGGTTTTACTGCCAACTCCCACTTTACCCTCCAGACCTGCCAGGATTAGATATTTTTTTTTCTAAAAAAAGAAATGAACAGGTTTGCCTCATTGCCTGAATTTATCAAAATTCTTCAAATGATGCGATGGACTTGATTTCAATAACCATTTGTTCCATATTGCATTAACACTTCATGAGAAAACTGCACACAAGCCTCTCTTCATGCATCTGGCATCAGGCCTTGCTTTTGAATCATGTATCAATGGAGATTATATTTCATCATTTGCACTTTTTGCATGTTGCACCATTTTATTACCTTAATAGATCTTACCTCATCTATTTCAGGGAATATGACTGTAACAATGGCATTCAGTTGCTGGTCACACCTGAATGATTTTATTTTGCTTTTTTATCTTGGTTATATTATCCCTTCCGTACACATTGTTCCCCATCTGTGGCTTAGCCAACATCTTAAATTGATTCATCATTGTCTTCTGCTATTTTATTCCGAGCCTCTGTACAAAGCCCCAGAATCCCATTTGTCTTTATGGCCTTATCCACTTGTATTCCTATTTTCAGTGATCTTTAAAGTATTTGAACCATTTGATCTCTCTATTCCTCCACTGCAATCCATTGAGAATTATACTGTTTTATGATCTATATCTGTTCTCTGTTCTCTTTCCCAGGACATATTGTTTTACATTAATCTTCAGTGAACTGCGTTTGCAGCACAACTGCTGCCTCCATTAACCCGCATCCATTCTTCAGTGGTTACTTCCTCTGTTTTGCTGAATTGGTGGAGTCTGAAGAAGGGTCACCCACTCCTTCTATCCAGAGATGCTGTCTGTCCCACTGAGTTATTCCAGCATTTTATATCTATCTTCCATGGAAATCTTTGATAAGACAGACTAATAATCCATAGTCTTGGTAGACCAATCGGAATGAATGGCGGCATGGTGGTGCAGCGTTGAGTTGCCAGAGACCCGGGTTCGAATCTGACTCCAGGTGTTGTCTGTAAGGAGTTTGTACATTCTCCCTATGACATCTTGGGTTTTTCCCGGATGCTCCGGTTTCCTCCCACATCCCAAAGACGTACAGGTTTGTAGGTTAATTGGCATCGGTAAAGATTGTAAATTGTCCCTAGCGTGTCGGAAATAGTGCTAGTGTACGGGGATTGCCGGTTGAGTCGAAGGGCCTGTTTCTGCACTGTTTCTCTAGATGAAACTAAACTAAATGGAAAAAACCCAGTATCTTCATGTTCTTTCCTCCTTTATCCACTATTCTTAATCTGCAGAATATAGGTTTGGAAATTACTGCGACTTTAAAAAAGATCACACTACCAAAAACACAAGTAAACAATATATGGAGGAATACCAATTCAAGAACTTTCTTTCTGTGATTAGCTTTTCTGTACATTGATGGATCTATTCTCCAGTGCTGGAGAGAATTGAAAAAATAGCTTAGCTCTTGGAGGTTCCAAAGGGATTTGTAAATGCTTCACAATATTGTTTGTCTTTGAACTAACTCTCCGAGATAAATGAAAATATTAGTAAAATTTGGGAAAGTGAATGACTTTTCATGTCAATACTGTGATTGCCTGAATAAGAAAATTCAAATTAGTTGTCTCCACAATGGATCAATAAAGCAATTAGAATGGCAATAAGAACAAACAGACTATACAAAGTAATCAAAAAAGGTAATAGAATGTTTAGATACACAACGGCACACTTAGTCCCTGGAGGTTGTTTGTGGAGTTTTATTACGTGCTGGTTGTTGTACATTCAGAGTTAGTAAAGAACTTGCATTTCCATAGATTCTTACCAATCTTGGTAAGTTCCTTGTAGCCACTGAAATGTCCTTTGAAGTGTAGGCACTGATGTCTAGTGGGAAATGAAGCTGCTAATTTGCATTCAAGCAATGGACATAAATTAAAGTTTAATGGCATTGTTGAGGGGAGAAATATTGGCGTTGGACACCAGGATAATTCCACTTGCACTACTTCAGAAACTGGCATGGAATTGTTCAGTGGCATGGTAGCCCAATGTGAATCGCTGCTGCCTCACAGTTCCAACAGCTTGGGTTCAATGCTGATCCCCAGTGCCGTCTATGTTGAGTTTACACTTTGCCACAGTGATTCTTGGGTTTCCTCTGGGCGCTGCTGTTTCCTCCCACGTACCTCATGATTGGTGGGTAAATTGGTCACCTTAAATTGGTACCTGAAATCAGCATTGATAAATCCCAATGAGACTCATACCTAGGCTTTCCTGCTATCAGAAGCTGCCCATGAACTAAACCACTTGCAGCTTGTGATTTTCACAAAACCTGCTTGGAAATATCATTGAAGAGGTTTTTAACAGATGGTCATATTGGTGGATATAGCACTACACACTTGAATAACAGTTATTTCCAGAGTGAAATGCAACTGTAATAATTACCAGTCAAAAATTATTTCATTACTCTGGAACTTTGATTAGGCCTTTCTAGATAATCACAGATGATGTAACTCCCTCTGCAGCTCTTCTTTAGATCATTCCCTCTGACCTTGCATCATACTCTTTGAGTTTGGCTCTTCTCAGATCAGCTTTGTGGTAGTAGTTTTGGTAAGTGTGTCGTTGGTAGTCCGGGGCCAGGGACTCCATTAAGTGAGGTTCTCCTACCTCCCTCTGCGGTGTCATAACATCCACCTCATACCCGACTTGCACAGCACCAATCCCATCCACCCACCAATCTCCCCTCTCAATCCCCGATCACCACTTTACTGGTAACCAGAGCTCAATATTACTCCAATCCTCTCATATTAATTCTAATATATAATTAATTAATATATCAATTCTCCAGCACCTCATATTCCGCCTGGGCAGCTTGCGTCCGGATGGCATGAACGTTGAATTCTCCCAATTTTGCTAGCCCTTGCTGTCTCCTCCCCTTCCTTAACTCTTGAGCTGTCTCCTCCCATCCCCCCGCCCTCGGGCTCCTCCTCCTCCGTTTTTCCTTCCTTCTCCCCCCCACCCCCCATCAGTCTGAAGAAGGGTTTCAGCCCGAAACGTCATCTATTTCCTTCGCTCCATAGATGCCGCTGCACCCGCTGAGTTTCTCCAGCATTTTTGTGTACCTTTTTACTCCAATCCTCGTCTGGATCCTACCCTTATACTTGAAAATGGCTCAATTCCGACCTCTGAGCCTGCCCACAGTACTGATCCAACGCCCAATCATTTGCCCTCTCTCCTTTGCATTTCCTAGACTTGTCACGTATTTGATGTACAGTATCTGATAGTTTCCTTTACCCTCTCTGGCACAGTGTGCAGAAGGAAGTGGTTAAGGCCCAAACACGTGATGATTTGAACCTTCAGTCTTGGCACGTTCTGTTGCAGATGGCCGACAGCCAAAATGGTGTCTGGCGCCGCTCCCCTGGTGCCATTGAATTTCCCGGCAATATAATTTCAGAATAATTTAAAGGTAATTTAAACAGATGCAGCATCTTTAAAACTTTGCATACTCCCTGGCCTGAGTCTTATCTGTGGAAAAAAGCTTTTGTTCCTGTTAAGCCCTTTGCCAGTGATATTGATATTGATATTGATATTACCTTGCACAAATCTGTTACTTAAAACACAAAGCATTGGAGCAACTCAAAGGGCTGCATCTGTGGAGGGAATGGATAGGAAACGTTTTGGGTCGAGACCCTTCTTCAATCTTTTGCTTAATGTGTTTGTCACAGTTCATTTGCACTTTTATAGCAGTGTGATATAGCACGGAAACAGGCATTTTAGCCCAGCCTGCCCACGTCAACCAAGGTACCACATCTACACTACTCCCACCTGCCTGTGTATGGCCCATACCCCTCCAAACCTTTCCTATCCATGTACCTGTCTGAATGTCTTATAAATGCTGTTGTAGTTTCTGCATCAACTACCCCCTCTGGCAGCTCATTCCATATACGTGAAAATGTTGCCCCTCTGATTTCTATAAAATCTTTCCCCTCTCACCTATTAATGAATCACATCAGGTACTTGATGTATCTGATAGTTTCCTTTATCCTCGCTGGCATAGGAAGTGGTTAAGGACCAAGCAGGTGATACAAAATCATCATGAGAGGAATATATCGGATAGATGCACAGAGTCACTTGCCCAGAGTAGGGGAATTGAGGACCAGAGGACATAGGTTCAAGGTGAAAAGGAAAAGATTTAATAGGAATCTGAGGGGTAACTTTTTCACACAAAGGGTGGTGGGTGTAAGGAACAAGCTGCCAGAGGAGGTAGATGAGGCTGCGACCATCCCATCGTTTAAGAAACGGTTAGACAGGTACATAGTTAGGTCAGGTTTGGAGGGATATGGACCAAGCGCAGGCAAGTGGGTCTAGTGTAGCTTGGACATTGTTAGCCGGTGTGGGCAAGTTGGGCCGAAGGGCCTGTTTCCACACTGTATCACTCTTGACTCAATAACATTATTATTATTATTATTATTATTATTATTATTATTATTATTATTATTATTATTATTTCACTTTCTAAAAAATTAGAACACAGCAATGTACAGTTTTGAAATGGCAGTGTACAGATCTGATCTCGGGTTGTGTACAATGTGACCAGCTCCAGTCACTTGTTGTTTTATCCTCATTCAAAGTAATTTTAAAGCTTTGAACACCTTTTACTAAACTACCAAAGTAAATTAAGTATCCACTCACAAGAGCTCAGTTTGGACTCCGTCGCTCCGGGACCTTCTCCATCCTCTTCCTCTAATTCTCTGGATCATGTCACTGCACAAACTCACTGGCCTGGCATCCTGAATTTCGGACACTGCGTAATTGACAAATTACACACCAGACAGAGATCTAAGAAATGTAAAGCTGGAAATTGTGCTGTGTAATTTCAGGTGAGCATTAAAAGTGTTCATTGTTTTGCGAACAATGGCTTTTAAATAGTTAATACCCCATTAAGCAATGGATAAAGGGATCTAATGTAAACATGTTTAACATTAATTCAATAAGACTGCACAGTATAATATCCAGACTTATTTCTCTCTTCGACGTTGTGTATGTTGTTTCTGTTTAGCTTAAAGCTGGCTTGCTTTCATGTAATGATTTTACTGAATGTTCTGAGTGCATTAGTTTCCTTGAGATGCAACATCACAGCTGTGCTGAAGACGACAGTATTAAACCCAGGTCTGACAGATTTTGCACCCATTCTCTTCCACAAAATTGTTCCATATAGTGTTGTATAGAATTATTTTCTTTACCCTTTAGCTAAAGGGGCATTTCCTCAGCTTAAACTGCAAGGTCACTTCTGACACCCTGTGCAATTACATGCCCATTGTGTGCAATCTGTGAGGACGATTGGTGGAAGATGAAGTGCCTTTCAGTGAGGCACTGATCCCAGGGTCAGGGCCAATAGGACTGAGAGTGATTTATCAACCAAAAGAAAGAGGAAATGAATCTATTCAATGTGTAAAAGGCGACAGCTTTGTCTGTGCAAGTCTATGCGAACAAAATGAAATCTTCTTTAGTTGACTATATTTTCAATTTCAAAATATGTTCATGCTTTCGTTAATAATTCCCACTCACATAAGGTATGCTGCACCTTCTGATTTATACAGCAAATATGTCTTATCTGAGATAGAAATGGAGAGAGTGATGATCCACAGTAGCTGAAACCCTGAGCTTGTTGCAAGGCATAGCTGTGAACAGAAAACATTCCCGGTTATTTTGCAATAAAGTTGTCAACAACTCATGAAAGTTTTAACCTTTTAATTTTAAACTTTGACAATTTGCATTTGTAATATACTTCTGAGATTATGTATAAAATCAAGTAAGCGTACAATGGCCAAATCCATGCTGACACTCCAATGCAGCACTGCAGGAGTTCTGTGTCACAGAGGGAGGCAGCTTTTGGACATGACTGTACTGAGGGACCTTTTCAAAAAAAAATTGGGATTTACCGCAGCCTCCTGTCTGATATCGTCCCTAAACCAAGATTTGCCATCACAGAAATATTGTTCCATTCTAAAGGTCTGAGCACAATTATCTGAGCTGATTTGTAGATGTATGACAGGGGGTGGTGTTGCACACCGAGATGTGCTATCTTTTAAATGAAAAACCAAAGATTGTCTGTTCTCTCAAACACATGCATCGAGAACACATATCGGGAAGCCTTGTGCAAGTGACGGAAGGTGTGCACCATTCACAGACGGCAATCCACCAAGTCCAGTCAACCACCTTCAGTCCCATCCACTTATGTGTCTTCACGTCCTACCTTGGCTACACCACAAAACACAGGTGGAAGCACATTGTTCTTGATCCTGGACTGCAGAGGAAGAAAAAGAAGTACAATGTATATCCTTCATTTAACATTTCTAAAATGGTATCATATAGCGAATATAGGAGCAAAGAGGTCCTTCTGAAGTTGTACAGAGCCCTAGTGAGACCACACCTGGAGTATTGTGTGCAGATTTGGTCCCCTAATTTGAGGAAGTATAGTCTTGCTATTGAGGGAGTGCAGCGTAGGTTTACAAGGTTAATTCCCTGGATGTCGGGACTGTCATATGCTGAGAGAATGGAGCAGCTGAGCTTGTACACTCTGGAGTTTAGAAGGATGAGAGGGAATCTCATTGAAACATATAAGATTGTTAAGGGCATGGACACACTAGAGGGTGGAAACATGTTCCCAATGTTGGGGGAGTCCAGAACCATAGGCCACAGTTTAAGAATAAGGAGTAAGCCATTTAGAACGGAGACGAGGAAACACTTTTTCTTACAGAGAGTGGTGAGTGTGGAATTCTCTGCCTCAGAGGGCGGTGGAGGCAGATTCTCTGGATGCTTTCAAGAGAGAGCTAGATAGGGCTCTTAAAAATAGTGGAATCAGGGGATATGGGGAGAAGGCAGGAACAGGGTACTGATTGGGGATGATCAGCCATGATCACATTGAATGGCAGTGCTGGCTCGAAGGGCCAAATGGCCTGCTCCTGCACCTATTATCTATTGACAATTGTCTATAATTTGTTAAATGGAAAAATCGGAGGTTATCTGTCCCCACCTGTTTGTCGGACCGTCTCACCTATCTCGGATTTGAATATCGACAGCACTCTCATGCGACTGATGAATAACATTCTCATACCTCAACCGCCTCCACCTCATTGTCGCTTTGCTGTCCATGATGAGACAGATGGTAACTGTAGATGTGATCAAGGCAGTTTCTGAGAAAGCAGTTGCTATAAAAACCACCAAGGCTGCCAATAAAATAATAAACAAAAGGTGATTATCACCCCCGCCACCAAGATCCAGCAATCGCTGAGACTGACACCACCAAAAATGGCTTCAGACGGATGACTAAAAGTCAACTGATCCTAGACTTTGCTCTGTCCCCTTGCTCAGGCATCATGGCCAGCTGGGGACGATACTGAATATATGGAGAACGCTGCATCCATGTTGAGCGCTGAAACCTGCGAATAAAAAGCCCTCTGGCTTTGTTAATTGTGTAGGCCTGGTGCTCCAAACAGCCTCAATGTTGCGGTATCTGCCACTCAATTGGTAAACGGGAGTCTTACCCACAAAGGGTGTAATGAAGGCGTAGACTAATTTCTAAATGGGGTGAGAATCAAGAAATCGGTGCAAAGGGACGGGAGTGCTGGTGCAGGATTCCCAAAAAGTTAATCTGCAAGTTGAATCGGTGGTAAAGAAAGCAAACTCAATGCTAGCATTTATTTCAAGAGGGCTTGTGTACAAAAACAAGGATGTAATGTTAAGGCACGATAAGGCGCTGGTAAGGCCACATTTGGAATATTGTGAGCAATTTTGGGCACCACATCTGAGGAAGAATGTGCTGACTCTGGGAGGGTCCAGAGGAGGTTTACAAGAATGATCCCAGGAATGAGTAGGTTAACCTATGATGAGCGTTTGTCGGCACTAGGCTTGTCCTCACTGGAGTTTAGAAGAATGAATGGGACCTAATTGAAACATACAGAATAGTGAAAGGCTTGGATAGAGTGGATGTGGAGAGCATGTTTCCACTGGTGGGAGAGCCCAGGACCAGAGGTCAAAGCCTCCAAATTAAAGGACGTTCTTTTAGAAAGGAGTCAAGGAGAAATTTATTTCATCAGAGGGTGGTGAATCTGTGGAATTTTTTGCTGTGGAGGCTGTCATTGGATATTTTTAAGGCAGACATACATTTAAGTCATACATTCTTTATTAGTACATGTGTCAGAGGTTGTGGGGAGAAGGCAGGAGAATGGGGTCAGGAGGGAGAAATAGATCAGCTATGATTGAATGGCAGAGTAGACTTGATGGGCTGAATGGCCTAATTCTACTGATATTCCTTACGACTTTATGATCGTATGACACGTAACGATTGCCATTTCTATAAGTCTATAACATTAAACAAATTTCTACCTTATATTGGTTATGAATTGTGGACTGCAGGGCGAGGGATCCTGTAAAGCATGTTAAAGAATAAATCAGGGAAGGTAGTGCATCCGTGGATAGCAAGGGAAATCAGGGATAGTATCAAAGAAAAGGATGATGCGTACAAACTAGCCAGAAAAAGCAGCATACCGGAGGACTGGGAGAAATTCAGAGACTAGCAGAGGAGGACGAAGGGCTTAATTAGGAAAGGAAAAATGGATTATGAAAGAAAACTGGCAGGGAACATAAAAACTGACTGCAAAAGTTTTTATAGATATGTGAAAAGAAAGAGATTAGTTAAAACAAATGTAGGTCCCTTGCAGTCAGAAACAGGTGAGTTGATCATGGGGAACCAGGATATGGCGGACCAATTGAATAACTACTTTGGTTCCGTCTTCACTAAGGAAGGCATAAATAATCTGCCGGAAATAGCAGGGGCCCGCGGGTCAAAGGAGTTGGAGGAATTGAGTGAAATCCAGGTTAGTCGGGAAGTGGTGTTGGGTAAATTGAATGGATTAAAGGCCGATAAATCCCAAGGGCCAGATAGGCTGCATCCCAGAGTACTTAAGGAAGTAGCTCCAGAATTAGTGGATGCATTAGTAATAATCTTTCAAAACTCTTTAGATTCTGGAGTAGTTCCAGAGGATTGGCGGGTAGCAAACGTAACCCCACTTTTTAAGAAGGGAGGGAGAGAGAAAACGGGGAATTACAGACCAGTTAGTCTAACATCGGTAGTGGGGAAACTGCTAGAGTCAGTTATTAAAGATGGGATAGCAGCACATTTGGAAAGTGGTGAAATCATTGGACAAAGTCAGCATGGATTTACGAAAGGTAAATCATGTCTGACGAATCTTATAGAATTTTTCGAGGATGTAACTAGTAGCGTGGATAGGGGAGAACCAGTGGATGTGGTATAACTGGACTTCCAGAAGGCTTTTGACAAGGTCCCACATACGAGATTAGTATACAAACTTAAAGCACACGGCATTGGGGGTTCAGTATTGATGTGGATAGAGAACTGGCTGGCAAACAGGAAGCAAAGTGTAGGAGTAAACGGGTCCTTTTCACAATGGCAGGCAGTGACTAGTGGGGTACCGCAAGGCTCAGTGCTGGGACCCCAGCTATTTACAATATATATTAATGATCTGGATGAGGGAATTGAAGGCAATATCTCCAAGTTTGCGGATGACACTAAGCTGGGGGGCAGTGTTAGGTATGAGGAGGATGCTAGGAGACTGCTAGGTGACTTGGATAGGCTGGGTGAGTGGGCAAATGTTTGGCAGATGCAGTATAATGTGGATAAATGTGAGGTTATCCATTTGGGTGGCAAAAACGGGAAAGCAGACTATTATCTAAATGGTGGCCGATTGGGAAAGGGGGAGATGCAGCGAGACCTGGGTGTCATGGTACACCAGTCATTGAAGGTAGGCATGCAGGTGCAGCAGGCAGTAAAGAAAGCGAATGGTATGTTGGCTTTCATAGCAAGAGGATTTGAGTATAGGAGCAGGGAGGTTCTACTGCAGTTGTACAGGGTCTTGATGAGACCACACCTGGAGTATTGCGTGCAGTTTTGGTCTCCAAATCTGAGGAATGACATTATTGCCATAGAGGGAGTGCAGAGAAGGTTCACCAGACTGATTCTGGGGATGTCAGGACTGTCTTATGAAGAAAGACTGGATAGACTTGGTTTATACTCTCTAGAATTTAGGAGATTGAGAGGGGATCTTATAGAAACTTACAAAATTCTTAAGGGGTTGGACAGGCTAGATGCAGGAAGATTGTTCCCGATGTTGGGGAAGTCCAGGACAAGGGGTTACAGCTTGAAGATAAGGGGGAAATCCTTTAAAACCGAGATGAGGAGAACTTTTTTCACACAGAGAGTGGTGAATCTCTGGAACTCTCTGCCACAGAGGGTAGTTGAGGCCAGTTCATTGGCTATATTTAAGAGGGAGTTAGATGTGACCCTTGTGGCCAAGGGGATCAGAGGGTATGGAGAGAAGGCAGGTACGGGCTACTGAGTTGGATGATCAGCCATGATCATATTGAATGGCGGTGCAGGCTCGAAGGGCCGAATGGCCTACTTCTGCACCTAATTTCTATGTTTCTATGTTTCTATGTTTCTAAAGAAGCTATGACACTTCAAGTCTTTGTTTTATTACATTGCTGCTTGGGAGACCTTGTTGCACACAAATTGGCACCTATACTTTTTACAAGTATGACTACTTTATTGATTGTGGAGTGCTATAAAAATGTAAAGTATTTCTATTTTTTGAGTAGAATAATGTAGATTCCACCAAATAACATCTGAACATAATGCTAAATCTTATCCTGGCTTTCAATGTTCTTTAGAATATATTGTGTTGTAACATATGTATCCAAAGAAGTGCAGGTTATTTACAAGTCTGCACATTAACTACTTATATGTTAATCACCAGCTCTTGGAGTAAACCTGCAAAACCTTTATGCTGCTTGAGCACTACTCGATGTAAGCATCATAATAAATAAGCACCTAAAAAGATACAGAAAAAACAGCATCTTTCTTGCTTAAAGATGCATTACAATAATAAACAAACCTGCTTGGTTGCCGAGTACCACTGAACAGCAATTAATCGGCGACACGAATGGACTCAGAATTTACTTTCTTTCCATTGAAAAAATGATGTTGATGCACTGGAAGAAACAAGCAGTGATCTAATAAAGATCAGAGCAGAGCAGAGATTGCCAAAAAATGTTTATTTTGTTGGACTTCATCCAGTAGATATCAGATTGTTTATTAAACGTGGTTGCTGTGTATAAGGGGGGGACGCTTTTGTCCAGCTAGAGCAATTACTTTGTTATTCTAGCTTGTTGGACGCCAGGAGAAAGGATAGGGTGGTCATGGACATCTTGCAAATAGTCTCCCGTAGTTTGTGCAAGGGATGGAAGACACGAAGCCAGCTTTATTGGCAGCACAGGACAGAGGGATGAGGAATCACTCTTCCCTCTTGCGGAATTGGATATTCCTCCTCTTGCTTGGGATTTCCATTGGACTAAGCAAGGAATGGGAGAAAGCTATTGCTGTCAATGCGTAATACACTTGAGGATAATGGTCACTATAAGGGTGATGGAGTTGTTATCACCTTAATGACTATGTAAAATGGCTAATCATTTGTGATATGCTAACAGTTTCAGTTAAAGATTGGCTGCCACAATACCCACTTGTGTGAAATTGATTCTCTATGAATAAATGAGTAAGTGAATGAGTTAAAGTGCTAATCAACTCTAGATCAGTTCAGAAGAACCCCTGTTTATTTAGCTTGGTGCCGGAATAGGATACATGGGAATCCCAGGTAGTAGAAAATAAGACTGCAAAATTCCCCAAAGTATAACAAGCACTTTAAATTTAACATCTACAAAATGGGAGCTCAAGACGAGATGGCAAAAATATCATAATTGAGGCACAAAATATGATAAAGTGTAGAATATGCTTCATATTTGTTTGGCGTTTAGATTAGTTTAGTTTATAACCATATAACCATATAACCATATAACCATATAACAATTACAGCACGCAAACAGGCCATCTCGACCCTCCTAGTCCGTGCCGAACACGTATTCTCCCCTAGTCCCATATACCTGTGCTCAGACCATAACCCTCCATTCCGCTCCCGTCCATTAAATTTATTTTTAAATGATAAAAACGAACCTGCCTCCACCACCTTCACTGGACGCTCATTCCACACAGCCACCACTCTCTGAGTAAAGAAGTTTCCCCTCATGTTATCCCTAAACTTCTGTCCCTTAATTCCCAAGTCATGTCGCCTTGTTTGAATCTTCCCTATTCTCAGTGGGAAAAGCTTATCCACATCAACTCTGTCTATCCCTCTCATCATTTTAAAGACCTCTATCAAGCCCCCCTTAACCTTCTGCACTACAAAGAATAAAGCCCTAACTTGTTCAGCCTTTCTCTGTAACTTAGTTGCTGAAACCCAGGCAACATTCTAGTAAATCTTCTCTGTACTCTCTCTATTTTGTTGACATCCGTCCTATAATTAGGCGACCAAAATTGTACACCATACTCCAGAATTGGCCTCACCAATGCCTTGTACAATTCTAACATTACATCCCAACTTCTATACTCAATGCTCTGATTTATAAAGGACAGCATACCAAAAGCTTTCTTTACCACCCTATCTACTTGAGATTCCACTTTCAGGGAACTGTGCACATTTATTCCCAGATCCCTCTGTTCACCTGCATTCTTCAATTCCCTACCATTTACCATGTACGTCCTATTTTGATTTGTCCTGCCAAGATGTAGCACCACACACTTATCAGCATTAAACTCCATCTGCCATCTTTCAGCCCACTCTTCCATCTGGCATAAATCTCTCTGTAGACTTTGAAAATCTACTTCATTATCCACAACCCCACCTATCTTAGTATCATCTGCATACTTACTAATCCAATTTACCACACCATCATCCAGATCATTGATGTACATGACAAACAACAGTGGACCCAACACAGATCCCTGTGGCACCCCACTAGTCACTGGCCTCCAACCTGACAAACAACCATCCACCATTACTCTCTGGCATCTCCCATTCAGCCACTGTTGAATCCATCTTGCTACTCCACCATTAATACCCAACCATTGAACCTTCTTAACCAACCTTCCGTGAGGAACCTTGTCAAAGGCCTTACTGAAGTCCATATATACAACATCGATTACTTTACCCTCATCAATTTCACGAGTAACCCCTTCAAAAAATTCAAGAAGATTAGTCAAACATGACCTTCCAGGCACAAATCCATGTTGACTGTTCCTAATCAGACCCTGTTTATCCAGATGCTTATATATATTATCTCTAAGTATCCTTTCCGTTAATTTGTCCACCACTGACGTCAAACTAACAGGTCTATAATTGCTAGGTTTACTCTTAGACCCCTTTTTAAACAATGGAACAACATGCGCAGTACGCCAATCCTCCGGTACTATTCCCGTTTCTAATGACATTTGAAATATTTCTGTCATTGCCCCTGCTATTTCTACACTAACTTCCCTCAATGCCCTAGGGAATATCCTGTCCAGACCTGGAGACTTATCCACTTTTATATTTCTCAAAAGTGTCAGTACTTCCTCTCCTTTGAATCTCATAGTTTCCATAGCTACTTTACTTGTTTCCCTTACCTCACATAATTCAATATCCTTCTCCTTGGTGAATACCGAAGAAAATAAATTGTTCAATATCTCCCCCATCTCTTTTGGCTCTGCAGATAGCTATCCACTCTGACTCTCTAATGGACCAATTTTATCCCTCCTTATCCTTTTGCTATTAATATAGCTGTAGAAATCTTTTGGATTTATTTTCACTTTACTTGCCAAAGCAACCTCATATCTTCTTTTAGCTTTTCTAATTTCTTTCTTAAGATTCTTTTTACATTCTTTATACTCCTCAAGCACCTCATTTACTCCATGCTGCCTATAATTATTGTAGATCTCTTTTTCTGAACCAAATGTCCAATTTCCCTTGAAAACCATGGCTCTTTCCAATTTTTACTATTTCCTTTCAACCGAACAGGGACATAAAGATTCTCTTAAAATGTCACCTTTAAATGTCCTCCATTTCTCTTCCACATCTTCCCATAAAACAAACTGTCCCAATTTACTCCTTTTAACCATATAACCATAGAACCATATAACAATTACAGCACGGAAACTGGCCATCTCGACCCTTCTAGTCCGTGCCGAACACATAATCTCCCCATGTTCCATATACCTGCGCTCAGACCATAACCCTCCATTCCCTTCCCACCCTTTAAATCATTTTGCATCTCCTCAAAGTTAGCCTTTCTCCAATCAAAAATATCAACCCTAGGTCCAGTTCTAACCCTCTCCATAATTATATTGAAACTAATGTTATTGTGATCACTGGTCCCGAACTGTTCCCCAACGCATACCGCTGCCACCTGACCTGTCTCATTTCCTAACAGGAGGTCCAGCACCGCCCCTTCTCTAGTAGGTACTTCTATGTATTGCTGCAAAAAACTATTCTGCACACATTTTACAAACTCCAACCCATCCAGCCCATTTACAGAATGTGTTTCCCAGTCTATGTGTGGAAAATTGAAATCTCCCACAATCACTACCTTGTGCTTACTACTAATATCTGCAATCTCCTTACATATTTGCTCTTCCAATTCTCGCTCCCCATTTGGCGGTCTATAATACACCTCTATAAGTGTTGCTACCCCTTTCCCATTTCTCAGTTCCACCCAAATAGCTTCCCTAGACGAGCTCTCTAATCTATCCTGCCAAAGCACTGCTGTAATATCTTCCCTGATAAGCAATGTAACACCTCCACCTCTTGCCCCTCCAATTTTATCACACCTGAAGCAACAAAATCCTGGAATATTTAGTTTCCATTCACAGCCCTCCTGCAACCATGTTTCACTGATCGCCACATCATACTTCCAGGTGTCAATCCAGGCTCTAAGTTCATCCACCTTTCTTACAATGCTCCTAGCATTAAAATATACACATTTAAGAAACCCACCCTCTCTTATTCTCTGTTTGTTTTATGTTTCTTCTCTCTCCCCAACATTTTGAATGAATGAATGAATGCCATTTTATTGTCACTATACACATGTACAATGAGATTAAAAGCAGCTCCTACTCAGTTCAGACATGTAATTAATCAAAAACAAAACAAAGGGGGGGGGGGGGGGAAATAAGGTGCACAGTTCTGCGGCGCTATATACATATCTATAAAAAGTCAATGGACGAATAGAGTGAATAAATAGGATTCCTATATACAGTATGGGTTATTGTACAAATTGCAGTAGGTGGATAGATGGAAGTCCGGGTGTTTGGCTGTGAAGTTAATACATGTGTGAGTTCAGGGAGGTTATGGCTTTTGGAAAGCAACTGTTCTTGAATCTGTTTGTCCTTGTTCTGATGCACCTATAGCGCCTCCCTGAGGTCAGCAGGTCGAACAGGCCAAATGCAGGATGGGAGCTGTCCTTGATGATGTTCTTCACCCTGCTGAGGCAGCGGGAGGTGTACATGTCCATCAGAGAGGGGAGAGGGCAGCCAATGATCTTCTCTGCTGCCCTAACTACCCTCTGAAGCCTTTCCCTGTCTGCCATGGTGCAGGTGCCATACCATGCTGTAATGCAATATGTCAGCAGGCTCTCAATGGATGAGCAGTAGAAGGTCAGCAGCAGGTTGGAGTCCAGGTCCAGGTCAGGAAGTGCAGCCGCTTGAGTTTTCTTGATAACCGCTGTGATGTTGTCTGTCCAGGAGATGTCAGCGGAGATGAGGACGCCGAGAAACCGGAAGGTGTAGACCCTCTCCACACACTCGCCGTTGATGTATAGGGGGGCCAAGTCAGTGCTGTGCCTCCTGAAGTTGACAATGAGCTCTTTTGTTTTTTTGGTGTTCAGAGCCAGGTTGTTTTCTGAGCACCAGGCTGTCAACTTCAGGACTTCCTCTCTGTAGGCTGCCTCATCTCCCCTTGAGATGAGTCCGACTACTGTAGTGTCATCAGCAAACTTGACGATGCGGTTGTTGTTGTGGGCCGGACTACAGTCGTGGGTGTAGAGACAGTATAGGAGGGGGCTTAGCACACAGCCCTGTGGGGAGCCGGTACTCAACATGCGAGTGGGGGAGAGGTGGGGGCCGAGTCTCACAGTCTGGGGCCGGTTGGTGAGGAAGTCCTTTATCCAGGCATGTGAGAGTGGGGAGGCCGAGAGTGACCAGTTTGTCGATGAGAATGTCCGGAATGATAGTATTGAAAGCTGTGCTGTAATCCACAAAGAGCATCCGGACATAGCTCTGCCCCTGCTCCAGGTGGCTCAGCACAGAGTGGAGAGCTACGGTGATGGCGTCTTCTGTGGATCTGTTTGTGCGATAGGCGAATTGGTGGGGGTCGAAGTCTGGAGGGAGATAGTCCTTGATGTGCTGGAGGACCAATCTCTCGAAGCACTTCATGATTACCGGAGTGAGGGCCACGGGACGGTAGTCATTTAGGCTGGTGATGGGAGACTTCTTCGGCACTGGGACGATTGTGGCTGATTTTAGGCAGGACGGGATAACTGCCTGGTCCAGGGAGAGGTTGAAGATTCTGGTGAAGATGACGGTGAGCTGGTGGGCACACGCTTTGAGCACCTTACCAGGTACTCCATCTGGGCCGGCAGCCTTCTTGGGGTTCACTGCCAGGAGCACCCGTCTGACATCGTGCTCCCTTACAGTGAGTGGAGTAGTACAGGAGCCAGGTGAGGGTGGGAGCAGGGCTGTAGCAGATGAGTGCTGCTGTTGTGATGTTTCAAGGCGGGAAAAGAAGCAATTTAGCTTCTCTGCCAGCGACGCACTCAGGTCTTCTGTCGTTGTGGCACAGCCTCTGTAGTTTGTGATGTCCTGTATGCCCCGCCATACCTCCAGTGTATTATTGCTGGACAGGTGGGACTCTATGCTCCTCTTATGGTCCGCCTTGGCTTTTTTAATTCCACTTTTCAGATCGGCTCGAGCAGCCCTGTACAGAGCTCTGTCACCTGACCCGAAGGCAGCATCGCGGGCTCTGAGGAGTGTGCGGACCTGGCTGGACATCCAGGGTTTCTGGTTTGGGAAAACCCGGATGTTTTTGTCCACAGTCATGTTTCCGATGCAGAACTTGATATAGTCCAGCACCGTTCCTGTGAATGTTTCCAGATCCTGGTGTTCGAATATGTCCCAGTTTGTCTGTGTAAAGCAGTCCTGTAGTTTGGAGAGTGCATTTTCAGGCCAGGTTGTAACAGACTTTATGGTGGGCCGGGGAGAGCAGGAGGGAGAGATGATCTGACTGGCCGAGTTGGGGGAGGGGAATGGCTCTATACGCGTGCTTGATATTGGTGTAGACATGATCCAGCGTGTTCTCCCCTCCAGTAGAACACTTGACATGTTGATAAAATTTCAGCAGTACAGTCTTCAAGTTGGCCTTATTAAAGTCCCCTGCAATTATGTGAACACCTTCGGGGTGATCCCGCTGCTGTTCGTTAATGGTGTTCAGCAGGAGAGAGAGCGCCGTGTTTACATTGGCGTCGGGTGGAATATACCCAGCCGTGACAATCACTACTGTTAGTTCTCTCGGTAGAAAAAAAGGCCGGCATCTTACAGACATGTACTCGAGGTCATGGGAACAATGTTTGTCTATGATTGTCCCGTTGTTGCACCAGTTCTCATGTGCAGAGGCTGCTCCGTGTGTCGGTTACCTGGTGAGAGAGTGCAGGCCACATACTTTAACACACAACTTGATTTTCCGGCATGCAAACAGAATTGATAAAAATGGCACTGAAAAATGTGAATGCGATGAAATTATTTAAGGGGCAAAACTGCAGAGGCAGCAAGTATATCTTCTGGTCAGGACCTGTCCTCGTGGGCAGCCAGGATAGTCCCAGTGGCAAAAGCATTCATCATTGAAACACAAGAGGTGGTAAATGATGAATTTCCTTTATTGATGCTATGGAAACCACACAGCTTCCATCTGCCCAAAGCACCCCACTGTTATAATAGTAAATAACTGGACAGTTGACATCATTTTTCAGAAGCAAACAGAATATGGCTGACAGTGGCTTGCAGTTCTTCTTCACTGATTGCTTAGACACAAGGAAATATGCCCCCATGAGTCCATCCAGAGAGGTTCTTTTGATACTATTGAACTCTTTAATCATGTATCGGGATGCATTTCAATGATATATTTACCACAGATGACGGCATTGCAGAAGACTGCAGCTAGGAAACAACTCGCTTTAACATAAATGGTGAGGATATGGTCCTGAATGTGTATACTGTAGGAAACTGCTCGGTACTGGGGTAAGGCACTCATGGATAAACCTTGTAGAAATCTAACTAGTAAAAAAGTAATGTCCTTTTGTGGACATAGCCTGGAGAAATGTTGTAAACCCTGGGGAACAAAGTGCATCATGGCCAAAGCAGCTGATAATTGTGGCAGACTGCACCCAGTACCGAAGATAGGTCCGAAAAGATCATAGAAAATATCTCTGAAACGGGTTTACCACGCATTGCCCTTCAATAGAACGTATAATTAATCTCAACTAGTCCCATCCAATCCCTGCCCATGACTGGCAGGTACTGGGCACAGGAAGGAACTGCAGAAGCTCGTTTAAACCGAAGATAGACACAAAATGCTGGAGCTACTCAATGGGTCAGAGAGCACTCTGGTGGAAAGGAATAGGTGACATTTCGGGTCGAGACCCTTCCCCAGGTCTTGACCTGAAATGCCACCTATTTCTTTTCTCCAGAGTGCTCTCTGACCCGACAGTCAGAACCTGTTTCCTAGGGAGAAAAATCAAATAATAGTGGGTATAGTTTAAAGGCGAGATGGGCAAAGTTTAAAGGAAATGTGTGGGACAAATTTTTTAGACAGAGGGTTGTGAGTGCCTGGAATGTGCTGCTAGGGCTGGTCGTTGAAGCAGATATGATGACTCACCATGTGGGAACGTATTAAAAACCTTACTAAAATCCATGTATACAACTTCCACCATCATACTTTTGTCAGTCTCCTTCGTTATATCCTCAAGAAACTCAATCAAGTTAGTCAGACATAACATGCTACTACAAAGGTGGCATGTCCCCAATTAGCCCATTCTCTTCAATCTCAAAGAATTCTCGCCAATATTTTCCCTACCATTGACGTGAAGCTCACTGGCTATTGTTCCCTGGATTCTCTCTATTTCCCTTCTTAAGAATAAAAAAACAGCTTTGGCCACTCTCCAGTCCTCTGAGTCCCTGACTGTGGCTAGAGTCCTGGGTTAAATTCCATCCATCAAGCCCTGGGAGCTTATCCACCTTAATAGTCTTCAAGAGCCTCAGCACCACCTCCTTCTTGATCTCAAACTTTTCGAGCATATTTGTATTCTCCACACTGATTTCACTGTCCTCCAAGTCCTTCTCCTTGCAAACGCAAATGCGTCTTAAAGATGCAACGTTTAGGACCCCAACTATATTCTCTGACTCCAAACATAGATTGCCTCCTTTATCCTTGAGCAGTCTTATTTTCCCCTGGTCACTGGCTTTTTTTTTAACATACATATAAAAACCTTGGGATTTTCCTTAA
Source organism: Leucoraja erinaceus (assembly GCF_028641065.1). Taxonomy (NCBI): domain Eukaryota; kingdom Metazoa; phylum Chordata; class Chondrichthyes; order Rajiformes; family Rajidae; genus Leucoraja; species Leucoraja erinaceus. The sequence goes on along the minus strand of NC_073399.1, from coordinate 21,249,652 downwards.
TCCGACTCCCCAATGAGATTTCATGGCCCCTTCTGCTTGTTATTTTCTACTCACTTTATGTTCTTCACTTAAGGTGGTCTAATGCCATCTTTTCAAACCTGAAATACACTTCCTTTTTCTTCCTCACCAAATATACACCAAATATATAACCTCTTTGGTCATCCATGGTTCCCTTACCTTGCCATCCGTATCCCTGTATTCCTCAATCTCTCTGGTCTACTGCACTCTCCAAGGACCTACTATTCACTATGAAGATCCTGCCTGGTTTGATTCCAAAAAATGCAACACCTCACATTTCTCTGCATTAAACTCCATTAGCCATTCAGCCCACTTACTCAGCTGATCAAGATCCTGCTGTAATTTTTGATAAACGTCCTCACTGTCTACGATACCACCTACTTTAGGTCCATAAGTGGACGCGCTTTTTTCCAATCATTGAACATTGCGAGCAGAGTAAACGAAAATGGGAGGTGCTTTGGATAGATGTTAGAAGAGAAAGCATGTCACCATCCAGGGCATGATGGCTTCAGGACATCAAGGGGGACATGCACAGATGGACATGCACAGAAGAAAGGTCAAGATTGCAAGAGCCAAATTGTCATACAAGGCTCAACTTCCTTAACCTTTCAGAACAGGAATACTTCTGGAGACTGAGGTTGTCATGTCAGTATTGATGGATGACTTAGAATTGCCCTCTATGTTATTTGCCTCTGAATCCTTCCAGGGTGCTACAGGCAACATATTCGGGGGGTCCCAGTAGTCTGTGTGTACACACATTAGGCAAGACACAGATGGTTTGTTTGCCAAGAGCAACAATTAAATTTCCCCTGGGATTGCAATAGCCAGACTGAGCAGGCACTGCGAAGACCCAAAAGGCTTTGGATTGTCAGGAGGTATTTACTCACCACAAATTACCGAGTCCCTGTCGTTCTCTTGTGGACAGGACGCTTGTGTAACTGGTCCAGTTATGTTCCTTGCCAGTGCTTATTGCTATGATGTTGAAAGTTGCGATGATAATGATAATACTATTGAATGTTAATGGCGATGATTAGATTTTCTCCTGTTTTACTTTGTTACAGGGAAACACAGATGTTACTTCTCTCTTCTTAACTCTGGGATGAGGGCACGAACAGCTACCTTACCCAGGAGTTGCAAATAAAACTGAATATTCTTTGATCATTGAACACCCTGACTTTAGGTAGGAGGTAAGTGAAAGTAGTAGCAAACTACCCCGAGAAACTCCTGCACACATGCTGTGTGGCTGAGATTAAGAACCAAAACTATTGTCCTTTCTGCAAAGGCTGACATTAGTTAATGGAGACTTTCCCATTAGATCGTGTTGACTTAAACTTTGGGGGGAGGATCTTTGATGCCACATTTAATCGAACGCTGCCTTGAAGTGAAATAGACATGACCAGCTCATTTATGCAATTCAGCTCTTTTGTCTGTATTTGGATAAGGGGGACTGAAGGCAAGTGATCCTGATGGAACCTTAACTCAGTCATTGAGCATGATGCTGATAGGTACAACTTGACAGTTAATAACTTATTTACCTTTGCTGGAGATTAGAAGTGGGTCAGGTAGTGATTATCAGGAGTGGATTTGAATTTTATCAGAAAAAATACATGATTGAGCAGCTGTGTACTTTGCTAGTTTGAAACTGTATACGATGCGCAGAACTGTAAAGTCCCTGTCCCACTTTCCCGAGTTACTCACGAATTCTCCCGAGTTTTCCCCTTGATTTAAACTCGGGGAATGTCCGTAGTGAGTCTGTAGGAGTCTGTAGCGAGTCCGTAGGAGTCAGTAGATATTTTGTAGCGGCTCGTAATGCCAGCCATAGGTAGTCGGGGCATCAGGTAAGTCGGGACGTTTTTTTCAGCATGTTGAAAAATTTCCACGAGGAAAAAAAATAGCCCCAAGTACCTAAGGCTACAAAACTGTGAAGCTTCATGTTTTTTCCTGAGCTGTGACTTCACCAGATTATATGAGGTTGCACCACGTACTTTGACTTGCATTGTCATGGTCTGATTTAACTAAATAACTGATTATTTATTTGTTGTGTTGTTGCATTTAATGTGCTGGTAAAGCTGCAGCAAATGAGGATTTTAATTTCCTAAAGGCAATTAGGGATGGACAGAAAATGATGGCCAGAGCATTGAGATGGTTTCATCAATATCGTGATTAAGATAACTTTTAAATAATTTCAGCAATTAATAAAGGTTTTTTTAAACTTTTGAATTTATCTGTTAAATTTCAGGGTGTGCAGTTAAACAACCTGTCTGTAGTAAGGAATGGAATTAACGTTCTTGATCATGTTGACTTCCATTTTCCATATTTCAAAAAAACATGGTAGGAGTTATTTTACCTGCTGAATCTCTGCCAATTCAACAAGCAATCCTTTCCTTCCACTACTTTCCCCCCTGGAACTTAATCTCTCAATATTTCTATCATCCCCTCCCTCTCAATTATATCCTTTCCTTACACATTGAGATAATTCTACAGTGGCGAATTAACCTCCAAGTTCACGCATCTTTGGGATAAAACTATAGCATGGGGAAGGGGAGGGAAGATGACGGAGGTGGTGGGATAACCCAGGCTGTTGCAGGTAGAACATGCAAACTCCACACAGACAGTTCATGCTGCCTGAGACTGACTGGAGACGCAGCTACCTCTTTGTACACCTGGTGGAAATCCCACCAACTCACCCCAAGGGGTCTGACCCACAGGTCAGAAACATAGTTTCTGCAAAACTGCACCTGCTCTCTTTTATCCTTGTGAGACCCACAAGTGCTGACACAATATACTGCAAAAACTAGTGTAATCTCAAAAGGTACATTAGTGATGCTAATGCAAAATATTTCTGTGTATTGAGGCACAGAATAATGAGGCACAAAAAGTTCAGCCACAGAGAACTGTAGTTTAACATATAATCCTAATTAAAGACATAAATTATTTTTATATTGTGTTTTAATTGTATCCATCTCATAGATAATTATTACCAGGCATCAGTTCTCCTTACTCGTCAACTGTAAATCTAAAGTCTATGTCCCCCAACTCCTTCCAACTGCTGTTACTAATGGAACAATCAGGGCAGATATTTCTCTGCAATGGATGGCGCAGTATGTTGTTACGTTAAGAAACTTTTCTCACACTTGTGAGACACATAAATGATTTTGCGGCAAGCTGTCATCATGTAATAGTGGCACGTTGGAGATCTGTTACAAATTCACCATGCATTACCACATGCTAGTTAACACATATGTAACCAATCATATTTTTACGTGCAACACTTTCCCAGCATTAGGCCACATGTGTCACGTAGCACAACCAGTATCTGGGTGACCCTTCATAAAGATTAGAATGAGACTGGAGACGTTTGCTTATTTCACCTCATTTATTCTAATGTATCAGGTCTGATATAAAATCAGTGCACTTAAAATGCAAATGTTCACAGGCAAGGACAAAGGATTTCTAAGAGAAAGTTGTCAACTAAATGTTCTTCCTTGTACTTTCCTGCCATCCTTTAGACTGTATTTATACAACCATACATCTCTCAGTCAGCTGGAAAATGATTCTGTGATTTTCCAGCCTCTATTCTCTGTCACATTGTAAATGCTTTTTAGGAGCTCTGGAAAAACTACACTGCATTTTAAAAGTCCATGTACAAAGCAATAAAGAGCGACTGCTCCTTAATTAGTTTCAGCTACATGAGTGCCTCTTTTCCTGTCTTGGTACAAATTACTTGCTTTGAGCATTTTACATTCCAAAAGCCTCCTAATTCTGATCACGTTTTGCTCAGGTTTGGCCATTAAAAGGCAGCTAACATCATCAAAGACCCACACCAACTTGGCCACACTCTCATCTTGCTATTACCATCGGGAATAAGGAACAGGAGCTTGAAAACCAATATTTCCAGGTTCAAGATCAGCTTCTTCCCGGCAACCATCACATTCTTGAACATTGCACAACACTGACCACAACCTCAGCAATTATGATCTACCCTGGACTACGTTCTGGATGCACCACTACATACTTTGGTTTTGCACTATTATGGTCTGGTTACTGAGTATTACTGATTTATTAATATATTCTATTATTGTTTAATGTGTATTTATTGTGTGTTATTACATTAATGGGTCTGTAAAGCTGCAGCATGTAAGAATTTCAACGTTCCATTGCTGGAACTTTTGACAATTAAACAATCTCGTGAAATAATGGTGCTGTGGTCACTTTTCCCATTACTGGAACAGATTCATGTGAGACTGGTGAGGATGAGGCCCTCTTGGTCAGTTCCCTTTTTACCTTCCAGAGACACAGTCTGGCAGTTATGTCTACCATAATTCACCCACTTGTCGGACATCGTATCCCACTCCCTCACCCAGAAGTACATTTGGAAATATTACTAGTCTTGGTACTTTTCAAAATGATGTTCAGCATGGAACGGTACTGATTCATCAACATAAGAAAAATTGTAGGTGATGGGCAGTAGGAGGTTTCCTTACCTGTGCCTGCAGTCAATGTTAGGCCACCCTTTGCTGTCTGTCCAACTGTGCCACCATCACTGTCTATGAGACAGGACATACCCAATAACAAGAACAATAAGCGAAGAGTCGAGGATGTTGGCTGAAAGTTATAGTCCTGTGAGTAGAACAATAGTAGGCAGTTCCTTGATCAGACCATCGCAGATCAATTCCAATTTTGGCATGTGCTTATTGTTCTTGAGAAAGCTTTGTGGGATTAACTGTTGCAGGAATGCTTTTGTCAATTCCCAAACCAGTTTGCTCGTTGATGGTGACTGGGCTTGCTTAGCCATTTTAGAGAGGAGTCAAACATCTAAACACATGGTATGGCACCAGACACACGGCACAGACCAGGGAAAGACAGCAGATTTACTTCCTTGGATTATTAGTCTAGTAGGCACTTTTGTTTAGAACAGTTTCCTGCTTCAACTAGTAGTCTGAAGTACCCTGATGAAATAGTGGACCACACCATGAATTTACTCGCACCTTCCATTTTAGCTATTCACATCATCTCCATCACTGCAGCCAAGTAATGATGGACTTAAACATACAACAGACAGACAAGCAACAGACAGCGTCGGGATGGTTGCAATGTGTACATGGTCTCTCACTGCATTGGCTTTGGAAATGTAAACCTTCTTGAATTTTATACATTTGTTTTGATAGTTAATTTTCAGTTAATGTAGTTGAGACTGTTCCATCCCCCACTGGTTCTTCAATCAACATCTAGCAACCTCTAAAGGTTCTACACTCTGGGCATACTTAGCTCCTCTCTGAGATCTCCTTGCATTCACTTTGCCCTTGGATGTCCATCCCATCCTAAGTCACTGCCGTGGAATCTGTGGAGAAACACTATGCCATATTTAGTTGCCCTTCGGTAGAGAAGACTTTCATCTTTAACTTTATTGCTTCCCCATGGAAAAGGAATTAAAGACTGTTCTTAACAGAGACAAATAGCGACATGCAGTTCGTGAACCATTCTGAAGACGGTTTAGCTTTATGTTTCGTTATCCAATTGGTCAAGAGCTGAAAACCTTTGGGCTCCTCAACTCTTTCATCCTTTTCATTCTAAAGCCCCTGTCCCACTTTCCCAAGTTACTCACAAATTCTCCCAAGTTTTCCCCGTGATTCAAACTCGGAGATGCCAGCCGTAGGTACTCGGGGCTATTTTTTTAACTCGTGGACATTTTTCAACATGCTGAAAAAATGCCTGACTTACCTGATGCCCCGAGTACCTACGGCAGGCATTACGAGCCGCTACAAAATATCTACGAACTCTTATGGACCCCTACAGACTCGCTATGGACATTCCCCGAGTTTGAATCAAGGGGAAAACTCGGGAGAATTCGTAAATAACTCGGGAAAGTGGGGCAGGGGCTTTACATTGTTGACATGCTTAAAGCCAAACATATTTCAAAACTAAATTAATTTTTCTTCTCTTCCTTCCTACAGAACTCCAGAACTCCAACTCCAGAACATTCCAGAATGTTCCTGGAGCTCTTATCACAAACTCTCCGGCGATAAATTGAACCTCTACAGCGTTTGACGTCCTTAATGTATCACTGTAAAGCCTCTGTCCCACTGTACGAGGTAATTCAAGAGTTCTCCTGAGTTTTCCCCTGATTTGAACTCGGAGAATGTCCGTAGCGGGTCCGTAGGAGTTCGTGGATGTCTCGTAGCTGCTCGCAATGCTAACGGTAGATACTTGGGACGTTTTTTCATCCCTGCAAAAAATGTCCAGGAGTAAAAAAAACTTGTGATGAAAAAAATTGTTGCTTTTTATACCTACCGTTAGCATTACGAGCCGCTACGAGACATCCACAAACTCCTATGGTGGACCTCTGCATGATGGACCTTTTACAGCCATCTCTGATATTATTGTAGTTCAGAGATAGCTTAGTTTAAAGATACAGCATAGAGCAGACCCATTCAGTCCACGCTGATCATTGATCACATGTAGATGCTGGTTTTATGTTGTCCTACCACCTGCACACACTAGGGACAATTTACAGAGGCCAATTAACCTACAAACCCGCACGTCTTTATGTTGTAGAAGGAGGCTGGAGCATTGAGAGGAAACCCACATGGTCACTGAGAGAGCAGTCAGCATCCCAAGTCAGGATTGAACCTGGATCTTTAGCACTGTGAAACAGCAGCTCAACTAATGTAAAAAGAAATTCAATGTTTCAAGGTTTCAAGGTCAGTTTATTGTCACATGTACCATTTAAGGTAAAGTGAAACTCGATAATTGTTCAAAGAACTAGAGAAAAATATTCAACTTAGAAAGTCCTCTGTTTACTGTCAGGAGATTGTACCTCTGGCCTGAAACGCCAACAATTTTATATTACACAGATGCTGCCTGACCTGCTGAGCACTTCCAGCATTTTCTGTCTAACTTCAGATTTTGTTTTAATGTCCAAAATCTGTTGTGTATCCCTAGCAGTTTCTGGTTTATCCATGTTTCCAGCCTCTGTAGGAGTTTGCTTTTTCATTCCATAGAAGGTGTGCCTTTGGAATATTTGAATGATGAACCCTGGCAAGCTTACTACAGAACCTTTGAAAAAAAGGATGTCAGACCATTTGTTCTTCTTTTAAATCAATTCAACCAAAGAGAGGAACAGAAAGGCAGAGAGAGGAAGAGCACAAGGATTATCCTACATAGCTCAAGAGGTTCTGCAATTATCAACTGCAAACATTGTTTGCATTTATATTTCAACTCTTAGGAATAACTAATACTGGAGCCGTGATTTAATCCTAAATTGTATTCTTCAAATTTTTGGCTCTATTTCTTTGAGAATGCAGGATTTAGGAAACTGAGATACCTCATAGCTACCTTTGTAGCCCTTGCTAACTTAAGCCCCTGTCCCACTGTACGAGGTAATTCATGGGTTCTCCTGAGTTTTCCCCTGATTCGAACTCGGAGAATGTCCATAACGTGTCTGTAGGAGCTCGTGGATGTCTCGTAGCAGCTCGTAATGCTAACGGTAGGTATAAAAAGTAACAATTTTTTTCATCACAAATTTTTTTTACTCGTGGACATTTTATGCAGGGATGATAAAACGTCCCAAGTATCTACCGTTAGCATTGCGAGCAGCTACGAGACATCCACAAACTCCTACAGACCCGCTACGGACATTCTCCAAGTTCAAATCGGGGAAAACTCAGGAGAACTCTTGAATTACCTCGTACAGTGGGATACAGTGATACATTAAGGATGTCAAATGCTGTTGACGTTCAAGGCATTGCATAATCAAATCTTCACTCATTATAGAAATATTCATAATGGTTATTACTTTCCATTCTGAAGTCTGCATCTGTGGAGAACAAATGGTAAGAGCAATGAAGGTAGAACCAGAAGGATGGATCAGGTAAGCAATGAATAAGTAATCTGATTTAAAGGTCTGTAAAATCATCGAGTACCCTCCCATCGTAAAATATCAATGTTTGAGCCATAAAATGCTATTTTGTAATAGATTCTTGATTGCTCTGATCAGAGTACAAATTGTTCTTATTTGTTTATCAACACAATAAGAAATGTTGATTTTCTTTCAAAATTGTATATTTGGGTGCATTTTGTTTCTGTAAAACAAGCCCTCAAGAGCAGGTAAGGACACGATGGGCCAAAAAGCCTCCTCTTTTGCTTAACTGTTCCACGATTCTGTGAAGCAGGAGGGTAATAACATTTTATATCCAATCAGTAAATTTATTACAAAATTAAAATCCTTTGCATTGTTTATATTTCTTCGGTTTCACGCTAGCATTATAGCCAGTAAACCAGGTAAATTACTTCATTAACATTTAATATGCTAAAAAATTAAGCCGGATTTTGTCTTTCATAAGAGGTTTGCTTTCCCAGGTGAATTTAAAAGAGTTGTTTGCTGTTGCCCTGACTGTAATCAATCTTACAACGAACAGTACTAAAATAAAGTTATTGGGTTGTTATCATCTTGTTGTTTGTGTGAGTTTGCTATTTGCAAACTGTCTGTGGTGTTCCCTGCATCATATTGGTGCCCGGGCAGAATAGTAAAGTATTTTGTACCTTTCTAGCTAATGAAAGTAGTATATAAATGTAAAATGATTTTTCCTTTTCTTTATCATGGCTGTGATCAAAATAACTGTTTAATAGCTAACTCCCCGTGGTGAGGTAACAGCAACGGTTTGAACATTTTGGGCCCATTGTCCACTTCTGATGAAGTGGACAATGAAGTAGAGTGCATGGAAAATCAGCATCCATGGGCATCTCTACCAACCTCCTCCCCTCGAAGGGAATCAGCCTTCACATTGTCCTTAACCTCAATTGTTAATATCAATTTTCCTTCCAAATTACCTTTTGGCTTTGCTTTGGTGCATTGGTTTAAAAATAAATGCAGGTTTCTGTCCCCAATTCTTTCTATGCTGAATTGTGTCGTGTCCAAAGTAAAGATCCCATGAAGGAATCCGCTGGGGACGAGGTTTGCCCATCGTTAATCCTTTGTTAGATTTAGCTCTTAGGGCTAAAGGAATTAAGGAATATGGGGAAAAAGCAGGAACGGGGTACTGATTTTGGATGATCAGCCATGATCATATTGACTCAAAGGACCAAATTGCCGACTCCTTTTTCGATGTTTCAATGGATGTGGTGTGTTACTGGTGGAATGTTTGCAATGTAGCCCCAACTACTGAGCAGACGGTTTCACTGAAGCATTGAGGGCTTGTTTTACAGAAACAAAATGCACCCAAATATACAATTTTGAAAGAAAATCAACATTTCTTATTGTGTTGATAAACAAATAAGAACAATTTGTACTCTGATCAGAGCAATCAAGAATCTATTACAAAATAGCATTTTATGGCTCAAACATTGATATTTTACGATGGGAGGGTACTCGATGATTTTACAGACCTTTAAATCAGATTACTTATTCATTCTTCCATTAAATATTTATCCTTCAGCTTTAATGCTAAAGAGAGAAATTACTTAATCTGTACAGTATCTGGTAACAGCAATAGACCAGTTATTGAAAACAATCTAACCAGAGATATTGGAGAATGGTTATGAATAAACCACAGATTCAGTGATATATCCCAGCGTATCTGGCATCTAATTTGGGACTGAGGGCAGTGGATGTTCTGCCAATACAGACATTCAAGCTTGCCTTGTGTTTTTATTCAGATGGAGATTAGTTATTAATACAGCCAGCTTCTCCCAAATTGAATCAATATTGGTCATTATCTAAAGCGCAGGGGTGCAAATTAAGGAATAGAGCATTGCTCTTGTGCTCTATGCTTTTGAAAAATCTGGTGCCAATAAAAGCTGTTGAGTATTTTAATAAAACCATTGGCTGTAAATTGAGACTAGTTGACCTGCAGCCTGCCTCAGAAGGGGCTGAGCAGCTATCATGGGCAACACATTGTCCTTATACCTTTGGGAACTAAGTTATTTAGTTTGTATGCAGGGGAAACAGGCCATGTACAAGATCCTCTGTGCTGTGACTGATGCGCAGTTATCATCGTAAATAAAATAAGACAGGACAGTGACTAAATCCAGCTTCCAGTCAACATGTAAATGATCGAGGTTAATTAAACAAATAGAGTCTGTGTGATCGAATTAGGGATGTGGCAATGTTTCAGTACAAGCTTGATAGCAAGAATTACAAATAGAAAAATAGAGAAAGAGAATGTGATGGATGGAGAACCCTTGAAAAATAGCTTGTGAATACGATGTGACGAGAGGCAGATCACTGGAGAGAAATTACTGCAGGTGCAGCTAAGGCGGGGAGAGATGAGCATGCTGCTTATACAGAAGAGGTCTCTGGAGCCCAGTTTATAGAGTGGCCTGCACCTGCTTCCTTTAAAATTGCTCCAGGTTCCAACCAGATTAACTTTAAATCCAGCCACGTTTAGACTGCACATCACAGTGGGGCTGAGTATTCCCCAAGCATTTGCCGCATATGCAATAGATATACAAGATTGAAATTCATGTAAATATGTGCTGTGCAAGACCTGTTGATGGGCACTGTGTCTGTTCATCCTCAGGTATCCTCCTAGCGGCACAATCAGCAAAGATGATGAAAGGATCGCTAAGTGGTTTTATTGTTGTGTACAAAATTTACATACTTGATTGTGTCAGTTTACATATAAGGTCAGTAAGCCGCTACATGGATTTAAATTTTACATAATCCAGATGCAATACTCTCCTTATAAGTCATAAATTAAGAGACATCTGTGTATATTTCATGGCGCCGTAGCCATCGAGCCCTCAGGGCAAGTATTCAGATAGGATTTACATGGTACTTTAAAGCAAATGACTGGAAACTTGGACAACAACACCAGGATGAACAAGGAATGGAAAACTTATCTGAAAATAACATATTGTGGCAGTTAAAGGAAAATATTTCACAGTTGTTGGGAATGGTGGTCCTGAAGGTCTCTCTCCTCTTTAATTGCCAAGTCTAATTTGGAATTAAGTCCCTTGTGTTTAATCTAGTTTAGTTTAGTTTAGAGATGCAGCACGGAAACAGGCCATTCGGCCCACCGAGACTGCACCGGCCAGCGATCCCCGCACATTAACCCTATCCTACACACACTAGGGACAGTTATTTACATTTATACCAAGCCAATTAACCTTCAAACCTGTACGTCTTTGGAATGTGAAAGATAAGCGAAGATCTCGGAGACAACCCATGTGGTCACGGGGAGAACGTACAAACCCTGTACAGACAGCACCCGTAGTCAGGATCGAACCTGCAATGCTGCAAGTGCTTCAAGGCAGCAACTCTACCACTGCGCCACCATGTCACCCTTGCCAATTGGACTTTAGTTCATGCACTATGATTTGCCAATCACTAATTGAAGGTTTTTACTTGTTCTTTATTCATACTTGTTTTCCTTTTCTTCCCTTGGTTATCTGAGTATATTGTTACACTACGGTAACTCGGTCAGCCACTCATACCTTGTGTCATTAGCAAGTGATTTGACTGGCAAAGTCACGTCATGGCCACTGAACTGTAATTTGATGCTCAGCACTTTAGGCTGGGTGCACTGAGACCAAGTACTGCAACCATCATTCCTCCTACTAAAATGAACAATCACACTGTAGAAAAATAACTAATCTTAGGACATCCCTGATAAATATTAATTGACTATTCTTATTGAGCTTATCGTGGTAACCTGATTTAAATAAACTACTCAATAAGATGAATAGTGTTGCTTAGTAATGTGCAATGGGAAACCTCCAAACCAAAGATGCACACTCAGATTAGAAAAATTGAATTATTTGCACTCTCATAAGCCCCTTATCACATCCTACCACCATTCTAATTCACATTTGATTACTTGGAACAAAATAGAACTAAAACAATTTGTGCTGAGCAGGATATTGAATCATTCAGGCTACGTTCACAAAAGATCCTGACTTGTTTTATACTAGAGTTTTGACATTCAACTGCATTACTCAACGTGGTTGATCATCACATTCAGAAGTTGTTGAAAATGTATATTTCTTTCAGCAAGTTGTTTGGCATCTACAATGCAAAGCACCTGATTTTCACAAGATTTGGAACTTCGACTTAATGTGTGTGATGTAAAACATTTATAATCTAGTGTTTGACTACTCACCTGGTATGAGAAAATACAGAGGAAAAAGAGGAAGGGAGAGAGGGAGAGAGAGGGGGAGAGAGAGAGAGAGAGGGGGAGAGAGAGCGGGAGAGAGAGAGGAGAGGGGGGGAGGGGGGAGAGAGGGGGAGAGGGGGGGGAGAGGGGGAGGAGGAGGAGGGGGAGAGGGGAGAGGGGGGGGGGGAGGGGAAGAGAGGGAGGGGGGGGGAAAGAGAGAGAAGGGAGAGGCGGAGAGGGAGGGAGAGGGGGAGGGAGAAGGAGAGGGAAAGGGAGAGGGAGAGGGAGAGGGAGAGGGAGAGGGGGAGAAGGGAGGTCTAATGGGATAAAGGGAATAAACGTCACAGAATTGAATGGATCAAACATGGGAACAGTATGGTTCTGAAGGCGGCTCCCAGTGTGTGCAGCTCCTTGCTGGGAGGCTGGGATCACAGAATCGCTGTTCACCAGTCTGATATTCACTTTGAACATACCTGTCCTGACAACTACAGGTGAAGGCATAGGTCAGCTAGTACTAGGTAGCTGGGAATTGGGTTCAAATGATACCAAAACGGAAGGGATTAGGATCCGTTTGATGGCTGTGCAGCACATGTTTATCGTGAGCATGATTCACGGCAAGAGAGACTTATAAATGATAAGCATCAGAAAGAGACACACGGGAGTGAAAAATGTCGCTGGGACAAGTCTGATGTCATCTCACATGAATATTGTCGAAGCATTTGTCACAATTCAAAATCGGTATGATTTCTTTGCGATAGGAGAAATAAATATTGTCATTTTATGCTTGTTTTTCTAACCCATGAAAATATCCAGAGATTTACAATATGCTTCTGTCCTAGGCAGAAACAGTTACTGTCTAATTCATCTCAGAAGATGTCTGGGAGGAATTAATATCTAATGAATCTTAGAATGCTTTTACTCACAGCCATTAGACCTCAAATCCTTAAATCATCACAAATTTGCAATAGAGTGAAAAATGTGTTGGGGTATCTATTACAGGAAGGTGCTGCATAATAAAACAAAACATTTCAATATATTCATAGTTGACACAGGGCATCAACATTAATTGCATTAATTGAAGGGGGGGATAAACCATTACCACTTTGATGTTACCTATTCTCTCATTGTTATTTAATGAAACGACAAAACTTAGAACAAGTTGGCTGCAGCAACAAGCATCAATCCACTGTTTAATTTGAGAGTTTGAGAAATGTAAAACTGAAATAAATTTGCATAATTAATGGCAGAAAGACAGTGAATTTACATATGTAGTTTCCGTTATAAATTTGGATGTGGAAATTTAAAACAGATATATATATAATAGCCTAAAATGTTTTTATTGCACAAATAAAACCCCTGTCCCACTTTCACGACCTAATTGGCGACTTCTGCCAAGTGTGCCCTTGACTCATACTCGCAGCATGGTCGCTACGAGGTCGTTGGAGGTCTTCATAACTTTTCCTCATGCTCGTGAGTGGTCTCCGCGTACTCGTAGCCTCAAGTAGGTCACGGTGTTTTTTCCAGCCTGATAAAAAATGTCCACGAGTAAAAAAAAAGGTTGTCTTGGAAAAAATTGATACTTTTTACTCGTAGGTAGGTCGTAGGTAGGTCTTAGGTGTGGATGACTGAGGGGGTCGTAGGAGGTCGTAGACATAGTTGTAGGAGGTCGTAGGATGCCTTTTACTTCGGCGAGTCAACACGACTTTGACATTTCTTTCAACTTGTCTAGGGTCTTCTAAACTCATGGATTAGGTCGTCCAAGTGGGACAGGCCCTTAAATAAGTGATTGGAATCCAACTAGAGGAAATGAGCAGGATTGTGCGATGGAGTTTCATAGTTAGCGGAATAGCCACCAGTTTCTAATGATTCTAGTTTAGGAGGATAAGACAAAGAAAAACATAGGTCTACCTGCATCCAAACGTGTGGAAGTGGTTTAAATCTAACTTGTTCGATAGGAAACAAAGTGCAGTTGGTTTTCACCCTGTGCAATATAATTGCTCAGGAAACTCACTGGAGAATAAATATAGGCTCTAACGTGAAACCAACACTGTCACCCGATCTTACCAGTTTTCTGATGAACAATCATGACTAAAATTAACCCTGCATGTGACGTTATATGCAAAATCATAACAAACCTACTGTGTCCTATTTAATTGGGAGCCCAAGCCACAAGATAATGTAAGCACGGATTGAAGGTCTGAATCAAGGCAGATTAATTGGGAAAATTGTTGTGAAATAAAGCAAGGGAGCGAAATGGAAAAAATCTGATCAAAATAAACATTTTCAACTAGAAGAACTGTCCTAAGGAAAAGATTTTAAAAAAAAAGATGAAAGCATCCATTTTCCACTTACTTTGTGGGAATGAGCTCCAGATTTTATAATAATTTCAATTTAGAGGAAGACAGAACTCTGGTTTTGGATGGAATGCAATGAATAAATTTGAAAAATGAAATGCTGCACCATAATAAACATGCCCGGAGAATGCCATGTACGCATGGAAACAAGATCAACGTGTAACGGGATTAAGGGCTAACATTAAGACCTCTTGGTTTGGCAAACAGACAGTATTACTTATACATGAAAGGAAATTTGTACAATAAAAGATAATTCATTGTCATACTGTAAAGGCAGCTGAGAAAACAAGACGGGGCTTTATGCAAAGTAGGAAGCTATAAAAGTAGGCTAAAGTGGGTTCTATCCTGGGGAAAATGAAACCATCCAGGCTGCTGTTATGAAAGAAATTTAAATTTGAAATCTCATGTGAGAGAAGCTAAAAAAGCAAAAGAGAATATTTGTAACACATTATCAGAAATTTACCATCTTGGGAGGAGATGATTTCTACCAATTCACAAGGTAGACAGGAAGCATTCGCAGTGTGCTGCTGAATTAAAACAAAAATTGACATGAAGTATAAAACTAACACGACAAACTTACATTGGAAGACTTGAACGCTGCTTTATTTTACTCATGGATGTATTAGAAGTACCAGTATAGAAATAACTCTTTATTTTCGGAAGGTTTTAGGAAGGCACTTTCCGTGGCTTTAAAATATAATTAGTTATACCTCCAAAAACTTTAGGTCAATGACCGACTAGAAAGAAATTCAGTTGAAACTTTGAAACTCTATTTAGTCCAATAATAATGTATCGTGTTATGTTCTATAATTTCACTGCTGCAATAAAAGCTGTTACATTATGTGCAAACTTGAAATTGCAAATGTTAACCAGCATTGATTTTTTTACCAAGTGTAAAAATCCCAGGGGTATAATTTGCACTGGTGTACGTATTGCTTCCTCCCCACTACCCCCACACCATCAACACCTCCTCAACATAATGCTTGTCCATAATGATTGTTTATTCACTGGGTTTAGGATAATCCAATCATATGAAAACAATGTAATTGTTTCTATTTGTCTCCATGCGGTAGATTTTACTGAGCAGCGACAAAACATAAATATATACAGAATTTACTCACTAGGTCAAGCAGCATCTGTGAAGAGAGAAGCAGCGCATCTTTTACGTCAACAATAGATTACAGAATGTTTGATGTCCTCAGCATTTTCTGTTCTCGCATCAACTTTTCAGCAGCTTAGTAGATTTAGTGAATAAGCAAAAATTGTTATTTGTTGGAGTTGCACTTTTGCCTGGATTTTTTCTGCGGGTTACAGTAGATGCAGCAGCAAACTTCTGCCGGCCAATGATCCCAAAAACATAAAACAAAGCGCTGGGGGGGACTCTGCTGGGCAGGCAGCATTGGTGGAGGGAATTGACAGAAGCCATGTTGCCTCATGGAATAAGGGAGAGAAAGCTGGAAAAGAGATGTGAGGGTGGGGGAAAGCCTGCAAGTAGTAGGTTGCGGGAGATTTGATGGGCAGATGGGTGGAGTAAGTGACAAAGGCTAGAGGTGAAAAGGAGACTAAGTGGAAAATAAGAATATAAAGTGGAATACAACAGTGAAAAATGAAATATAAAGCTAGTGGGAGGGATATGGGTGCAAGGGAACTAGGAGGTGGTGAGAAATAATTGGGAAATTTTGCACTTGAGGATGGGACATTACACTTTGTCTCTTGGACAGAAGCTCCTGGTGAGCACCTCAAACCCATCCGGGGAACCGTGCAAGAATGGACCTGGCGGCCGGCCAAGGCAAGGTGATCGGGCCAAGGACGGGCCACGTGGAGGAACGAATAGGGACCCGGCGAGGGGAGGAGAGGGGGAGGGGGGAGGAAGAAGTTGGGCATAACTTGAAATTGGAGCATCCAATGGTTATGCTGTTGGTTATATGCTGCCCAAGTTGAATATGAGATGCTGTCCTTCCATTTTGTGTGTGCCTCAGTCTGGTGATGGAGGAGGCCAAGTGCAGAAAGGTCGCTATGTGAATAGAAAGAGGATTTAAATGGTTTACAGCTGGGTATATCAGGCAAAAATGAATGACTGAAGAATCATACAAGACCCAGGTCTGTTACAAGCATCAAAGGTTTATTTTTTATCACCGATGATGAGAAGTTGTGTCTGTGTTTTCGTCAACTTCTCTGCAGAACAAAGGAAAACTATGATTTCGCCTTTTACTGATTCAACCTTGTCTGTTTATGGCCCAATAATATTTGCAATTGATAATAGATATTCCATACATGCCAAATGAAGTGTCTAATAAGATACAAGGCATTGGTTTAGTCATCTTATGGACAAATGTTGGGAAGAAGCGTTCCGACTCGAAACATCACCCGTCTTTTTTCTCCAGAGATGCTGCCCGACCTGCTGTTACTCCCGCACTTTATGTCTATCTTCAGCCAAGTAGGCATTACGGGATGAACTACGGCAGTTTATCATCCCCAGCTGGATATAATAATATAACAGCATTCTGTATCATCATTCTGTTAAAATAATAATTTGATGTTTGACTATCTTCCAAAATGCATAAACTCATATTTTTCAGCATTATGTTCTGACCGCCATCTTTTTGCATGCTCTCTTAATCTATCTGTATCCCACTGCAGGCTGCTTGTATCCTCCTTGCAACTGGATAATCCATCTTGTTTTATTGTCATTTGGCTGTAGTACAGGCGAGTGTAGCTAATGGTGAAACATAAGAAGGCATACAGCATCTTAGGTAGCAAATTTTGATTTCTGCGTTCAGCAGCGCATATTCAGCTGCCAGGGAGCTGTCTGATTTACACAAATATAATTGTGAACACTCTTAGCCTTACCATTATTTCTTCTGCAAAATACAGCCATGATTATAATTACTGTTCATGATAGTAAAGACAGAGGGATGAGAAACTATCCATTGGATAGCTATAAATACTTGATGACATTAAAGATTCCAAGCCTGGGGCACTAACCATAATGGTTTTCACATTATTTGCTCAATTAATTATCATATTCAAAGATATGATCATATGACAATTGATGAAGGTGGTTTAATCAGAGAGTGGACCAATTTTTATGAGGTTCCACCATGGAGACCTTGATCTGAAGATTATAAACTAAATAGTGGTCCAGCAAATGAAAAGAAATGTGAGATTACTGAATATTATGCCACCTCCTATAAATGTAAGTGGAGACCCAAGAGACTGCGGATGCTGAAATCTTTAGCAAAAAAACAATGGTCTGGAGGAACTCATTAGGTCAGCCAGTATTTGTGGAGGGAAATGAACAGAAGACTGGGACCCTTGTGTCACGGCACAAAACATGTCAGGTGCCGGTTTCCCCCCACAGAAGCTGCTTCACCCACTAAGTCCATCCAGCGCTTTGTTTTTCTGCTATAAATGTAATTGGTTTGGTCTCTTCTAGAGCATGATACCGAATTCTGTACACCACATCCTAGGACAAACCTGGACGATGATATGAAGGAGGTCTCTCAGAATTATATGAGGGACATGGAGGGAGACCATCTGTGGCTCAGCCCCAGGCCTGAAGTACAAGAATACCATCAGTTTGGACTATCTCTCCATGTTGCAAAACTCCTGAAATGATGACTTTAGACTTTAGAGATACAATGCAGAAACAAGCTCTTCAATCCACAGAGTCCATGGCAACCAGCGATCACTAACACTATCCTACACACTTGGAACAATTTACAATTTTTACTAAAGCCAATTAACCGAAAAACATGCATGTCTTTAGATGGTTAGAGTAAACCGGAGCACCCGGAGAAAACCCGTTACTGTGCCACCTCATATGGCAGATGGATTTGCTGCCAATTCAAATGGCAGTAAAATAGATGGAACTAATAGCAGAGAAACCATCTTGAGACGCGCTTTAAATTTGCAACACAGAAGAAACGCAAAACACAAAGTTACACCCCTTGTAAAACGAATTGTCACGGACTGTCATTATTACTGGGAAAGTCAGCATTGGACTTCAGAAATGGACTATAAGATAATATAGTATCTTGTAGCAACCACCCCACACACCCTTCATCTTCCACGTTGGCTTCCCCATCCTTAAGCCTTCTGGGGCCAACTGTAGTAATGCAACTGGTGCCTGGTTAAGACCGTTGATTTGTGATTAAAAACAGAAAATGCTGGAAATGCTCAGCAACCTCGGCTGTGAGGCGACCTTTCAACAAAACTGCGAGTTTGTAAATTCTCCTGAAACTTTAATAACTGCTAGCAACTAAATTCCTTCCTGTCAACTTAGCGCTGATAATGGGACTAAATAAATGAATTGCATTGATGTTTGGCCACTTTCCAGTCATCTGTCATCTCAGGTTATCTCTCCCGCAGTTCTATGGACCTCCTTGCCTTAATCCCCTTGTTAGGCCATGAAAGTTGTTCCAGCCATTTCAATAAAACAGGCCCAAAACCACTTTTCATTAATTTCCTTTAATTTTTAATTTTTTTTTTTGTTCTAGTTATACTGATTCTAATGTGAGGCTGATCTTAGTGATTAAATATTGTGACAGGTTTACACAGTTTCTGTAAAGGAATGATGGACAAGAGAATTTCTGATCAGCTGTGAAGTGAACTCCATCTACAGTTCCTTGCGTCATTGACCCAAACCTGGAGGGTTCCAGATCCAATCATTAGAGATTGTTACTTTAGCCAGTCATAGTGTTCATAAGTTCATAAGTTATAGGAGCAGAATTAGACCATTCAACCCATCAAGTCAACTCCGCCATTCAATCATGGCTGATCTATCTTTCCCTCTCAAACCCATTCTCCTGCCTTTTCCCCATAACCCCTGATGCCCGCACTAATCACAAATCTGTCAATCTCCAACTTAAAAATATCCATTGACTTGGCCTCCACAGCCTTCTGTGGCAATTGATTCCACAGATTCACCACCCTCTGTCAAAAGAAATACCTCCTCATCTCCTTTCTAAAGGTACATCCTTTTATTCTGAGGCTTTGGCCTCTGGTCCTAGACTCTCCCAGTAGTGGAAACATCCTCTCCACATCCACTCTATCCAGGATCCAGTTTGTCCCACTCTGTCCCCTTCCTCAATGATCCAGGCCTTTCACCCATTCGATAAGTTTCAATGAGATACCCCCTCATCCTTCTAAATCCCAGCGAGTACAAGCCCAGTGTCGTCAAATGCTTATTATTTGATGTTCTTAACATCGCCTGGGGGGGGGGGGGGGGTATCGCCCCAGCGCAGAGGGAAAAGAGGAGGGAAGAGACTGCAGTCCTAAGACTTTTGCCTCCATCACAGTGAGGAGATGCTGGGTGGACTCATTGTGGTGGATGTTAATATGTGTTTATTGTTGTTTTATTGTATTGTATTATATGTATGACTGCTGCAATTTCGTTCAGACTTCGGTCTGAATGACAATAAAAGGCTATCTATCTATCTATCTATCTATCTATCTATCTATCTATCTATCTATCTATCTATCTATCTATCTATCTATCTATCTATCTATCTATCTATCTATTCACCCAATCATTCCTGGGATCATTTTTGTAAACCTCCTTCGGACCCTCTTCAATGCCAGTACATCCTTCCTCAGATATGGGGACCATGACTGCTCACAATACTCCAAATGTGATGTGACCAGTGCCTTATAAAGCCTCCGTGTTGGTGGAAGTAACAATGGGCTCAGCTGCCCTGTGAAAAGGAAGGACAATTCCTCATTAAGGTTCCTCGTCACTGCCCAGTGATCATTACAGAAATTTAGTGCACTTGGATATAGGGTGATGCACAGGTGGATTTGGCTGTGCTACTCTTCAGAATTAATATCTGGTGATATGATGATGGTATGATGATTTCTATCATCCAATCTAATGATGGAAAATAGCATCATAAGATTGATGGGTTCAAGAAGAACCTAAGAAAGTAAGAATTTGGAGCAGGAGTAGGCGACCTGATCCTTTGAGCATTAGTTCCTTTAGCACTTATAAATCTATCAATCTCTGATTTTAATGTACTCTGTGACAGAGCTTTCACTGCCCTCCACACCAAAGCTGTGGCTATAGGAAACACAAACAAAAACAGAAAATTCTGGAAATGCTCAGCGGGTCAGGACGCATTTATGGGAAGTGAAACAGAATTAATGTTTCGAGGTACAGACCCTTTGTCTGATCTGTGTAGCTATAGGCACTTAATTGGGTAAGACACTTGTCTTTTTGTAAGAATGTTTTTTGTCCCACTCTGCACCTTCCTCAATGATTTTGCTTGTAGAGCTATGCTGAAATTGATGCAGCATTCACATAGATCTTGAATATTTCATTATTTTTGTTGTCAATTTCCAGCCTGCCCTCTGAATCTTCCCTTTCTTTTTTGGGTGCATCTGAGGGGATAGGCTGGCCATAAATAACCATTACAAACCCACATACACCCACCCTGCCCCCTGTACATATCCTGCCCCTCCATTCCCAATGATATGACTTTCCATACAGGTTTATCTGAAGTGTCTTCCTTTTTCCAAACCATAGCCTTCCCTCACTTGAGTGCATCTCATTTATTTCCCTTACTTTTGTTCTCACTCCCTTCCTCTGGGACAGAGCAAGGCCAATGTTTCACTGGTCTTCATCTTCCAATTAGCTGGCCTTTACATCCAATGGATTGTCCTTTACAATTTACACTAGATCCACAAAATTCCATCACCAGCCACATTTCCCTTCTCCTCCCCTTTCAATATTCCAAAGGGACCAGTCCTATCAGGATTCCCTGTTCTGCTCTTCCATCACCACCCACCACCCCCTGTCTCATGGATCTTCCCAATACAACCACTGGAGATATAACACCCATCCTTTCAACCTCTTCCATTCCCATCATCCATGGACCCAAGCAGTCTTTCAAGTTGAAGCAGCCATTCACTTGCACTTCTAATCTAATGTACCACATTTGATGCTGACAATATGTTCTCTTGTATATTGGAGAAACCAAACACCGATAGGGTGACCATTTTGCTGAGCATTTGCTTTCATCCTGCAGGGCGAGCATTGGGTTGTTTGTTACTTGTCAGTTTAATTTTCCATCCCATTTTCCCAGTGATATGTTTCTCTGTGACATCTGTACTGTTATAAGGAGGCCCAAAGCAAGCATGAGAAAAAAACATCTCAATATTTGTGTGGCACGTTGCACCTGGTGGCCTCAACATTGAACTGAACAAGTTTGTTTGCTCTGTTAGTATCAACACTGCACTTTCCTGCTGTAAGTTATCCATCTAATAATGCTGGCTATCTCTTTTAGTGCCGTGTGACCACGGTATGCATGTGGAGAGGATGTTTCCACTAGTGGGAGAGTCTCGGGCTAGAGGTCATAGCCTCAGGATTAAAATTAATTTAAATTTGACAGGAGGATCTCCATGGCAATCCTAGCCTCACCCTGTCACAGATATTCACATTGTCCTATTCATTCCCACCCATCCCCACAATTAAAAACCATCTTATTCTTCTCTCTTCCCCAGTTCTGATGAGATCTCAAGCAATTTTCTAGGCTCCAGTGTATACAAGCCACTCAATCTTTCCTCATATGGCAAACCTACTGACTCCAGAACAAGTCTGTGGTATATTTGATACAGTCCCATTATGACAGATATAATCTTTTTCAGCAAGGAGACCAAAACTGTACAGAGTACTTCAGGTGCTGTCTCAGCAAGGACCTCTATAACAGCAAAATTATGCATTTATTCCTGTATTCAAAACCTTTCACAATGTAGGCAAACAGCTTTCAAGACGTGAATGTTAGCTTTCAGTGATTTGATTACAAGGACATTCAGGATACCTTGAACATTGATATTTCCTAATCTCTCTCCATTTAAAGATTACTCAGCTTTGCTGTTCTGTGTACCAAGCTGGTTGACATCACAGTTTTCTTTATTATGTTTTATCTGCTATTCACAGCCGAATCACCGAGCTTGACTATAGCACCTTGGAATCTCCTTACATCCCTCTCCCTTCTCACAATCCCACCTAGCTCCGTATCATCAGCAAACTTGGAAATATGATATTTGGGAATTCCAGTGAAATGGTTCAATGGAGGACTCAATGATGCAATGTGAGCCTGATGCCAGGGATTGGGCAGTGCCTGTGTAACTACATCCAGTATGAGGGAGCACTTACACTACATCACAATCCAGCTCCACAGGATATCTCAAGGTGCTTAAAAGTTCATTGTCCATTGTTAGATGGAGTTAGGAGCAGTGTCTAAAATAAAACAGTACTCACACTGTTATATTAATGAATATCCTTGGCAAGAATTCAAAAGAAGGATGGGTGAGAGGATTAGGGAGCCCTCCAGATCAGGCAGAGCTTGAAAATGACGCAACATTTTTAAACAAGTCTCGTGCACAAATACTTCCAATTTTAATGATACGTCAGTGACCCAAATTTATTTTCTAGTCACAGCTATGTGCATGCATATATATATATATATATATATACACGTCCCAACACTGATACCTGTGATACCTGTGAAATCCCATTGATCACAGACCTCCAGCCAGAATAAGAGGGAATGTAATATCAATGTAAGTTAAGTAACGATCTGAAGGTCTTTTCACCCCATCAACCCTGGTGAGGACCTTCGTGAACGCAAAGCATACAGAGCTAGATTGCATTAACTACATTGATTTGTAATGAAATCAAAATGATGAACACATTTTACAGTCTACTTGCTGCGATACATTTAGATTTATTTTCCTCTTCGGGCTGGGATGAAAGAGATTTTGGATAGCCAGCCTCATTGGAGCTCATCTACCTTCACATGAATGTAGAAAAATAACATTTCAAGGTAAGGCAGCTTGATATATTAGGATATAGAAACATAGAAACATAAAAATTAGGTGCAGGAGTAGGCAATTTGGCCCTTCGAGCCTGCACCGGCATTCAATATGATCATGGCTGATCATCCAACTCAGTATCCCGTACCTGCCTTCTCTCCATACCCTCTGATCCCCTTAGCCACAAGGGCCACATCTAACTCCCTCTTATATATAGCCAATGAGCTGGCCTCAACTACCCTCTGTGGCAGAGAGTTCCAGAAATTCACCACTCTCTGTGTGAAAAAGGTTTTTCTCATCTCGCTTTTAAAGGATTTCCCCCTTATCCTTAAGCTGTGACCCCTTGTCCTGGACTTCCCCAACATCGGGAACAATCTTCCTGCATCTAGCCTGTCCAAACCCCTAAGAATTTTGTAAGTTTCTATAAGATCCCCTCTCAATCTCCTAAATTCTAGAGAGTATAAACCAAGTCTATCCAGTCTTTCTTCATAAGACAGTCCTGACATCCCAGGAATCAGTCTGGTGGACCTTCTCTGCACTCCCTCTATGGCAATAATGTCCCCTTTTCCTAATCGGCCACCATTTAGATAATAGTCTGCTTTCCTGTTTTTGTCACCAAAATGGATAACCTCACATTTATCCACATTATACTGCATCTGCCAAACATTTGCCCACTCACCCAGCCTATCCAAGTCACCTTGCAGTCTCCTAGCATCCTCCTCACAGCTAACAATGCCCCCCAGCTTAGTGTCATCCGCAAACTTGGAGATATTGCCTTTAATTCCCTCATCCAGATCATTAATATATATTGTAAATAGCTGGGGTCCCAGCACTGAGCCTTGCAGTAATTCACTAGTCACTGCCCATTATTTGGTCACTATATTGAGTATATAGTGACCAAATAATTGTAAAGTCTTAAAGAAGAAGGGAGGCAGTAAGCCATTGGGGATTAGAATGAGCCAAAAGAATGATTCAAAATATAGTTAATAGGAACTGCAGTGGAACTGCAGAGTAAGATATACTGTGTGTACTATGGAACAATGTGGGCCAGTGAGCTCCACTTCATCTTGCTTTCAACTGTGATTGTGTAATTGGGATTGGTTCCTGTTTGATAGAGAAACGTAATAGTTCCCTGACTGAGAGAAATCTTGCCTATATTGTTATTCAAGTGAGAATGGTTCTTTGATGACCTCCACCATTGTTAGTTATGCAGGCCATATCCAGGGTTAGATGGACCTAATTTCAAACAATACCATTGAAAACCTTTTTATAAATCTGGTGGAAAGAGATGTTTTAAATGGTGCAAACTGTTGGGGTTTTGGAAACAACTTTGTTGATCAAAGCGCACCCAGAGATGGACTGGATTAGTTAATGAACTGCCAAGGCACTTAATCAATATACGAAACATAATTTTCATGAACCCTGGTCATGCTCATTGATTCGGAACGTTGTTGTTTAAAACAAAAGACTAAGGCCAATAAATAAACGGAAAATTGGAGAATAAGGCCTTCAGATATACAGTAAGCTATTAACATTTGTGCAAGAAACTAGCAATATCCTGACTGAAATATCTTGCTGATGACAATAATATACAAGTAAGCATCAAGCCTTTGGTGCACCCCATTATTCAGTTTTATTCTCCAATAGACTTGGTTCCTTTCTTCTCTTCTGCAACTTGTACAAACCTTTTGTGTGTCTACACTGCTTCCTTTATAAATGTCTTTGAGTTCTCTTGCTTTTTCAAAATGAGGATCATACTGAGAAAAATATTTGCACAATTTGGGGGAATAATTATGCATCTTCACTTCGAGAAGTGGACACTTGAGTTTCCCAAAAAAGCAAAGAGAATCTCTTTTAATTATCAGTTGAATGTACCTGGAAAGTAAGATGCAAAGGCAGAACAAGGTTGCGTTGGGATACAGGCAAAGTTTGCAAAGATCTTGCAAATGGATTTAAACGTACAAAATAGTGAAATTATTCACTTTTGCAATAAATATCAAGCATATTATTCTGGTGGTGAAAGATTTCAGAGCTCTGAGAAGCAGAGGGACGTGGGTTTTCCGTGAAGAATTTGCAAAAGGTTAGTATGCACATACAACGTAAATAGGAAAGCTGGCAGAACGTTACCATTTATCACAGGGGGAATTGAATACCAAAGAAAGGAGGTTATGCATCAGTTCTATAGCACATTGGTGAAACTACTGGTAATTCAAACCTAAAGTTTGCTGGCTGTTTTTTTTAATGGGGGGTTTACGTTAGAGTAATCCCCCCTTTCACTGTATGGATGAGAATAGTAAGATTAAACGAGAACTTACCAGTTTGACGTTTGAACTTTATTTTATGAGGAGTAACGTTGAGGGATTACGTGAAGACCCCGCCAGTACGCATGCGGGTCAATCTTCAAAGCAGCGGTGTGAAATCACAGACAACAGTAAATGAACTGAACATAGTAAGATTAGAGAAATAGGATACCAGTTGAACTTTATGATCGAGGGTGGGCGTGGAGAGCACGTTATCCCTCAACTTTACTCCTCATAAAATAAAGATCAAACTTCAAACTGGTAAGTTCTCGTTTAATCTTACTATTTTACTTCGGAGTCACGTGAATGACTACGTGAAGATTTTAAAGCTCTGTGATTTCATGCCGTGGAAACGAGTCCAGGAGTCATACACTGCATCAGTAGGCCAATGATGAGTGAACATTAAGAATGCATTCAGACATGACATAGATATAGACATGTTGATGCTATTTTACTTCGGAGTAACGTGAGTGACAACGTGAAGAACCCGCCAGGACGCATGCGTGTCATATCGCTTCACGCATTGCGAAACGACAGATGGGGTGGAGCGTTCCCCCGCAGCGGTAAGTTTAAAACCAAGACCGACAGGTAAGTGAATTACTCTGTGGTCGTTTTGTTTCCCGTGCTGTTTTACAGGGGGAAACTATGGACAAAACAAAGTAGTCCACAAGGGCTGCGTCTAAGCTGGCTGTGGAGTTGCGGGCAGCCAGCAGCGGCTGACGGCACCAGAATCACCGTTAGTGGGATCAGCTGTGCCCGACTTGGCACCTGCGCCAGCCAGATCAACACCACGGCTGGGCGGGAAGGCTAAACAGATGACTGACAGAGCCGTTGACTCTGACGAGTCAGACTGCGAGGAAATGCCACGGGCGGCCAGCGATTGCTGGGGCCGAATGGAGCGGCTTATGGAGCAGATGCTCCACCGCGACAGACTCCGGGAGATGGAGGCTAGTCACCATGGGTCATATAATACACCCATGGCAGCACCTTATCCAGGGCTGCACAGTGCATCTCCCTCGACAGAGGGGAGTGCTGGGAGCCAATTCCGGGCTGGCTCTGAAGGGGGGTTTGCTGAAGAGACAGCCAGTGTGCAGGGGGTGCAAGAACAAGAAAACCTCCTGGAAATGGTGTCCAAATTTGTACAACCAGAGCAGATTGGACTGCAATTAGAACTAAAATTAGCATCCAGTATTGACTATCTCTCATTTAAACAACTACAGGAACAGGCTGTAATGGACACTACTGCCAAATATTTGACACCGGTAAATTGTGTATCCCTCAATGTTCCCGTGGTGAACAGTTGCATCTGGAAACACATTGGAGCGGGAGTCAGAAGCCAGGATGTTAAGCTTCAAATAATCCTAAAATTGTTGACTGCAGGGATCACAGCATTTGCCCGGACAGTGGATGGAAAAGAGATGTCAAAACAACAGCAAGACGCTCTGGCATTATTCTGCAATACGCAGTACGAGATTAATAGTCTCAGGAAGAACGCCATCCGCCCAGCCTTAAACCCTAAGTTTGCAGAGCTGTGCAGACCTGGAGGTACTAAACCACCAATATTACTATTTGGGGGCAACCTGTCAAAACAGGTAAAAGAGCTCGATGAGGAGGCTAAACGGGGCTCATAAAGGCGGCAACAGGTAGGACCTCCTACACACAATGACGGCACCCCGACGCACCCACCAGCAGAGCAAGACACACAGAAGCTGGTGAAAGCTCAAAGGCCGGGCAAACAGGACAGAGGTCTTTTTTAGGCCATGTCCCAGACCGGCCTTCGTGGAAGATGCGCAAACCCCACACTCCGGCGCCTCAACCTCTACGGCGACTGCACAGGAAGAAATAAACTTTCCACTGGTAACCATGGAGGTAGGTGGGTCTGGTCCCTTCCAAAAAACATGAAGTGTAAATAATACACAAATTGGTGGTAGATTACACTTTTTTTGGGAGGCATGGAGGGCAATAACTACTGACACTTATATCCTACATAGTATTCAGGGATATACAATTGAATTTGTGCACAAAAACTATCCTCCGGTTCAGCATGTACCGAACCGAACGTTCGTGCTTTCATGACAAGAAAAACTGGAAGCGCATGTTGAACTGAAGAGGCTATATGCTAAAACCCAACACGACTCTCCGGAATTCGTGTCAAATATCTTTACAAAAAACAAAAAAGATGGTGGTTGCCGCATCATTTTAGATTTGACCAAACTGAAAACATTTGTGCAGTATATTCATTTCAAAATGGAAACCTTTGTTACTGCCAAACAATTGATTTCCAAAGGCTACTTCATGGCTTACATCGATTTAAAAGATGCTTACTATTCGGTGCCTATACGGAAGGATCACAGATGTTATTTAAAATTTAACTGTATGGGGCAGCTCTGAAAGTATAGAGCACTACCTTATGGTTTAACATCCGCCCCCAGACTATTTACCAACATTTTGAAACCAGCCCTAGCGTTTCTTCGGAAACAAAAACATATGGTCATGGCTTACCTAGATGACATATTAACTGTGGGTAAACTTTGGAATTAGCCAAAATGGCTGTATCAGCCACCAAACAATTGTTTGAGAAACTGGGGTTTATCATCCATCCAGTTAAATCTAAGCTGACGCCTTCCACCTCTATGGATTACTTGGGGTTCACCATTGACTCAGTTCACATGTCGGTGACTTTACCTAAGGACAAGGCAACAGACTTAACTGAGGCCTGCAACAACCTCATTGACATCAGTGAACTATCTATTCGACTGGTAGCAAGGGTAATTGGCAAAATTGTGGCTGCTTTTCCAGCCACACAGTTTGGACCTTTGTATTACCAAAATTTACAAAGGGCAAAGGTACAAGCACTAAAAATCAATACTGGTCATTTTGATAGGCCAATGAAGCTACCAATCAAAGCAATTACGGAATTACAATGGTGGAGGGAAAACATTTGGCATTGTTCCAGCCCTATCATTGTCAGCAACCCTTCAGTGGTGCTACAAACTGATGCCAGTGCTCATGGTTGGGGTGCTACTAATTCCATCTCTAGTTGTGGAGGTAGATGGGATGCACAAGAGGCATCATTACTTCAGACACATGGCATAAACTACTTGGAAATGGTTGGTGCGTTCTATGGTCTAAAATCATACTGTTCAGAAATGCATCACCTGCATGTTAGACTACAGATTGATAACACCACCATGGTGGCATATATTAACTATATGGGTGGAATCAAATCGGTATCATGTGATAATCTGGCTAACACAATTCGGCAATGGTGTATTCAGAAAAATATTTGGATATCAGCCAGTTACCTACCAGGTAACCTCAATTCAGTGGCAGACACCAGGTCACGCAAATTCAATGACAACATCGAATGGATGTTGGACCGCAAAGTGTTTGGTGATATTGTAGCATGATATGGAACACCAGATATCGATCTATTTGCATCTCGGCTTAATCACCAGTTGCCAAACTATGTTTCTTGGGAACCAGACCCTGGGGCATCAGCGTTGGATGCCTTCTCGCTGCATTGGGGAAATTGTTTTTCTATGCATTCCCCCCTTTCTGCCTCATCAGTCGGGTATTACGCAAAATACAACAAGACTCGGCGTCTGGTATTTTGATAGTGCCCGATTGGCCTACTCAACCATGGTTCCCCGTGATTCTCGATATGGTTTTAGAACCATGCATCTCCGTTCCGAAACGACCAGATTTGTTGGTTCATCCCGTAACGGGGGAAAGTCATCCATGCCATAATAGGACAAATTTGTTGATTTGTAGAATCTAAAGAAACCACTTCTGGACCTGGGGCTGATGGACCGAACAATGAACATAATCACAGCGGTTCACAGGCAGTCCACCAAGAAACAATATCTGGTCTACATCAGGAAGTGGGGGATATATTGTTCTAGGAACAACATCACTTACATAGCCTCCACTATGATGAGGGGCTCAGTTATAGAGCCATAAACAGCGCCAGAAGTGCCCTATCAGCGTATCTGTGGCAAGGATCAGAGCGTCATTCTGTCGGGACTCACCCCCTGGTAACTAAACCTATGAGGCGAATTTTTAATATTAATCCCCCTAGGACAAGGTATTCCCAAATATGGGATGGTGAGTGTAGTCCTAACGTTACCGAGGAATTGGTCATCAGCAACAGCTCTGTCCCTGCAGAGACTAACACATAAAATAGTCATGCTGATGGCATTGGTCTCAGCACAAAGAGTTCAGTCATTACATAAATTAAGGCTGGATAGTATGACCACTTCAACGAGTAAAATAACCTTTTACATCCACGAATTAGTTAAACAGAACAGACCGGGATCGTCAGGCCTCAAAATAGAATTCAGAGCATACCAAATCCTGGGGACAGCAGGATGGTCAAAATAGAAAACGTTTCAACTATATTACAATAAACCAGTGGTTAAACCTGTGACATTTGCAGATTCAATTTTAAGTTGAAAAATATAAAAGTGGATAAGTCTCCAGGTCCTGACAGGATATTCCCTAGGACATTGAGGGAAGTTAGTGTAGAAATAGCCGGGGCTATGACAGAAATATTTCAAATGTCATTAGAAACGGGAATAGTCCCTGAGAATTGGCATACTGCGCATGTTGTTCCATTGTTTAAAAAGGGGTCTAAGCGTAAACCTAGCAATTATAGACCTGTTAGTTTGACTTCAGTGGTGGGAAAATTAATGGAAAAGATACTTAGACATAATATATATAAGCATCTGGATAAACAGGGTCTGATTAGGAACAGTCAGCATGGATTTGTGCCTGGAAGGTCATGTTTGACTAATCTTCTTGAATTCTTTGAAGAGGTTACTAGGGAAATTGACGAGGGTAAAGCAGTGGATGTTGTCTATATGGACTTTAGTCAAGCCTTTGACAAGGTTCCTCATGGAAGGTTGGTTAAGAAGGTTCAACTGTTGGGTATAAATGCAGGAGTAGCAAGATGGATTCAACAGTGGCTGAATGGGAGAAGCCAGGGGGTAATGGTGGATGGTTGTTTGTTGGGTTGGAGGCAGGTGACCAGTGTGGTGCCTCAGGGATCGGTGTTGGGTCCTTTGTTGTTGTCATGTACATCAATGATCCGGATTAAGGTGTGGTAAATTGGATTAGTAAGTATGCAGATGATACCAAGATAGGGGGTGTTGTGGATAATGAAGAGGATTTCCAAAGTCTACAGAGTGATTTAGGCCATTTGGAAGAATGGACTGAAAGATGGCAGATGGAGTTTAATGCTGATAAATGTGAGGTGTTACACCTTGGCAGGACAAATCAAAATAGGACGTACATGGTAAATGGTAGGGAATTGAAGAATACAGTTGAACAGAGGGATCTGGGAATAACCGTGCATAGTTCCTTGAAGGTGGAATCTCATATAGATAGGGTGGTAAAGAAAGCTTTTGGTATGCTAGCCTTTATAAATCAGAGCATTGAGTATAGAAGCTGGGATGTAATGTTAAAATTGTACAAGGCATTGGTGAGACCAAATCTGGAGTATGGTGTACAATTTTGGTCGCCCAATTATAAGAAGGATGTCAACAAAATAGAGAGAGTACAGAGGAGATTTACTAGAATGTTGCCTGGGTTTCAACAACTAAGTTACAGAGAAAGGTTGAATAAGTTAGGTCTTTATTCTCTGGAGCGCAGAAGGTTAAGGGGGGACTTGATAGAGGTCTTTAAAATGATGAGAGGGATAGACAGAGTTGATGTGGATCAGCTTTTCCCTTTGAGAATAGGGAAGATTCAAACAAGAGGACATGATTTCAGAATTAAGGGACAGAAGTTTAGAGGTAACATGAGGGGGGACTTCTTTACTCAGAGAGTGGTAGCGGTGTGGAATGAGCTTCCAGTGGAAGTGGTGGAGGCAGGTTCGTTGGTATCATTTAAAAATAAATTGGATAGGCATATGGATGAGAAGGGAATGGAGGGTTATGGTATGAGTGAAGGCAGGTGGGACTAAGGGACAAAAGTTGTTCGGCATGGACTTGTAGGGCCGAGATGGTCTGTTTCCGTGCTGTAATTGTTAAATGGTTATATGTTATCATGATTTACCCCATAAGATAAGGGCCTCAAACTCTACAGCGATAAGACATAATTCCTCTGCATAGGCTCCAAAGCCACACCGAGCAAAATCAATAACCCCACTCTCACCATCGACGGCACCACTGTCTCCCCATCTCCCCAGGCCCGCAACCTTGGCGTGATCTTTGATTCCACCCTCTCCCTTGAGTCTCACATCCGCCATGTCATTAAAACCTCCTTCTTTCATCTCCGCAACATTGCCAAACTCAGACCCTCTCTCACACCTCCCGCTGCTGAAATCCATGCCTTCATCTCCTCCCGACTGGACTACTGCAACTCACTTCTCCTTGGCATCAGCTCCACCTACATCAACCGACTCCAACTGGTCCAGAACGCAGCCGCCCACACCAAATCCTGGCATCACATTACTCCAGTCCTCAAACAACTTCACTGGCTTCCCATCTCCCACCGGATCAACTACAAAATCCTCATCCTCACCTACAAAGCCCTCCACCATCTGGCCCCCCCATATCTCACTGATCTCCTCTCCCCCTACCAACCCTCACGGTCCCTCAGATCCACATCAGCCGGTCTCCTCTCCATCCACAAGTCCAACCTCCGCAGTTTTGGGGACAGAGCCTTCTCCAGGGCAGCTCCCAGGCTCTGGAACTCCTTCCCCCAACTGATCCACAATTCCGTGTCCCTCACCATCTTCCAGTCCCCCCTCAAGACCCATCTCTTCACCTATGCCTATCCTTAGCCCCACGTCCCCCTTCCTTTTCATCTGTGCATTAATTGCCTCATATTGTGTTTTGTATTGAATTCTGTCTTTACTTTGTGTACTAGTCATGTCTCTACCATTTATTTCATTCCTCTTACATGTTTTTCCTCTACCTGCTAAATTTTTGTAAGGTGTCCTTCAGACTCTTGAAAGGCGCCCATAAATAACATTTATTATTATTATTATTATTATAATTTTCTTTGTTAATAAATTCATCATGGGTTTTCAATGTCAGATTCATGTTTGAATACGTTAACACAATTCCTCCCTTAGTCAATTAAGGCAGACGTGAGGCATGGACTCATTTCCACTCACGTGACTCCAAAGTAAAATAGTAAGATTAAACGAGAACTTACCAGTTTGAAGTTTGATCTTTATTTTATGAGGAGTAACGTTGAGGGATTACGTGCCCTCCACTCCCACCCTCGATCATAAAGTTCAACTGGTATCCTATTTCTCTAATCTTACTATGTTCAGTTCATTACTGTTATCTGTGATTTCACACCGCTGCTTTGAAGATTGACACGCATGCGTCCTGGCGGGTTCTTCACGTAATCCCTCAACGTTACTCCTCATAAAATAAAGATCAAACTTCAAACTGGTAAGTTCTTGTTTAATCTTACTATTAATGAATAATAGTGGCAATAGTAACTTCCCTCAACCTGGAGGAAGTATGAATCATACCTAACATAGAGTTGGCAATACCCCTGATCTGGCAATAGGTTTATTCTGAATATTTGGACAGATCAATAGTTTGACCATCCTGCAACCGCTAGGATGTGGTCCATCCCTGCTGCTGAGGTATAGCGTTCCTGGTGGAGTGAGACTCAATGTCAATGTACACTCCTGTATATGCCAGACCCATATAACCATCTGGAGAAGGTTTGTAGTGATTCCTTCTAACAAGATTTTATGTAACTAACAATATTGCTGTCAGAGTCTATAAGGCTCTTGGGAACCTTGACATACTGGTGTAGATGCGTGATCACACACAACCCAAGGTCCATGGTGTAGATGGTTTATGCATGCAACCTATAATGTAGCTACCTCATCACCATTAACACGCCCTCTCCACATCAGTATAACTGTGATCTCCTCCCTTCTCCTCCTCCCATTTTGTCCTGGTATGTTTGAAGGCTGGGTGCAGCCAGTACTAGGACGTGTGTGCCATGTGCTATATTAAAGACTATAGTAAAGGTTATAGTCTGTCAGACTAGATACCTTTACATGGTGTCAGATAGTTAGTTAAACTCGCGTCTCCCGTTTCCCGGTTTTTATTTACAATTTGTCCGGTATTCCTCATCAGTCTTGATGGCCTCCTCGTGCAGGAAACCCTCTCCCCTTGTCTTTGATGCAGACATTGCGGAGCGATGGAATACGTTTGTGATGGACTACACTCACTACGTTAATATTGTGCACAGAAACGACCCTGCTGCGGTCCGTGCCTCCCTCCTGCTTAATCTAGCAGGTCCAGATGCCATGAAGAGAGCTCGTGCTTTCGTTTATGATCCAGAGGTCCTGGATGCCAACGGCCAGGTCGCCGTGCCTGCTGAGTCTGCCGACGACCCGGTATGTCTTTTACGTAAATTTGATGAGATTTGTGACCTGCCCTCCAACCGCATATTGGAGCGGTCCAGGTTCTTCACGCGGAAGCAACAGCCTGACGAGCCTGTCGAGTGTTTCATCGCTGACCTGCGCTATCTTGCTCAGCGGTGCCGCTTTGAAAATATGTGTGATCAGCTCACCAGGGACATTCTAGTTACTGGCATGTTAGACCAGAAGTTACGTGCTGATTTGCTGCAAAGACCTGACCTGACCCTGACTCAGGCAATGCATGCGTGTCGCATCGCTGAGGTGGTAACCCCTACACATGGGGTGAGGGGATCGGACAGCCGCGCTGTCAATCTGAC
This sequence comes from Leucoraja erinaceus, assembly GCF_028641065.1. Lineage (NCBI taxonomy): Eukaryota > Metazoa > Chordata > Chondrichthyes > Rajiformes > Rajidae > Leucoraja > Leucoraja erinaceus. The sequence continues at coordinate 21,215,356 of NC_073399.1, read as the reverse complement.
TGGTGTTACAGGGCCACGACGTTCGCAGGACGGTTCCCGCCCTGCACCGCGACCCGCGCGTCCATCTCGGGACCCGCGGGCACCTAAGTGTCCGAATTGTAACTATGCCCACCCCGTTCAGTCTCAGTGCCCGGCTTTCGGAAAATCCTGCAATTACTGCAAGAAGTTTAATCATTTTGCTGCAGCCTGCCGTTCCCGTGGGAAAGTTCCACCAGCTACCAGGCAAGTCCTAAACAACCTTCAGCAAGTCGATAGTGAGATGGACTCTCAATCTACTACAGACACTGCCCACGATTCAGCGCTCGAATATTCCATGGGAGAGTCAAGTGTTTACACACTCCTTCACAGCCTCTCCAGCCTCCCTGATCCTTCTGCGCTCGTTACAGTGAATAACAAGTCATTCTCTGCTAAGTTAGATACGGGCGCAAAAGTGAATGTTATGTCAACATCATTGTTCAACAAGATAAGAAATAATGAGCGTTTAAGAGGAAACTGCAGATGCTGGAGAATCAAAGGTTACACAAAAAAGCTGGAGAAACTCAGCGGGTGTAGCAGCATCTATGGAGCGAAGGAAATAGGCAACGTTTCGGGCCGAAACCCTTCTTCAGACTGATCGGGGGCGGGGGTGGGTGGGGACAAGAAAGGGAAAAGGAGGAGTAGCCAGAAGGCTGGGGGATGGGAGGAGACAGCAGGGGGGCTGAGGAAGGGGAGGAGACAGCAAGGACTAACAAAATTGGGAGAATTCGATGTTCATGCCCCCGGGGTGCAGACTCCCCAAACGGAATATGAGGTGCTGTTCCTCCAATTTCCGGCTGCTCGCTGTGGCCATGGAGGAGACCCAGGACAGAGAGGTCGGAGGCAGAGTGGGAGGGGGAGTTGAAGTGCTGAGCCACCGGGAGGTCAGCTTGGTTATTGCGGACCGAGCGGAGGTGTTCGGCGAAACGATCGCCCAACCTCCGCTTGGTCTCACCGATATAGATCTGCTGACATCTAGAGCAGTGGACGCAATAGATGAGGTTGGAAGAGATGCAGGTAAACCTCTGTCGCACCTGGAACGATTGCTTGGGTCCTTGAACGGAGTCGAGGGGGGAGGTAAAGGGACAAGTGTTGCATCTCTTGCGGTTGCAAGGGAAAGTGCCCGGGGAGGGGGTGGACCGAGAGGGAAGGGAAGAATTGACAAGGGAGTTATGGAGGGAGCGGTCTTTGCGGAGGGCAGATATGGGGGGAGATGGGAAGATGTGGCGAGTAGTGGGGTCACGTTGGAGGTGGCGAAACTGACGGAGGATTACTTTTTGTATGTGACGGCTGGTGGGGTGAAAGGTGAGGACTAGGGGGACTCGGCCCTTGTTGCGAGTGCGGGGATGGGGAGAGAGAGCAGTGTTGCGGGGTATGGAAGAGACCCTGGTGCGAGCCTCATTTATGGTGGAGGAGGGGAACCCCCGTTCCCTGAATAGTGAGGACATTTCAGATGTCCTGGTGTGGAACGCCTCATCCGTGGAGCAGATGCGGCGTAGACGGAGGAATTGGGAGTAGGGGATGGAGTGCTTACAGGAAGCAGGGTGGGAAGAAGTGTAGTCCAGATAGCCATGGGAGTCAGTGGGTTTATAGTGTATGTCGGTTAGAAGTCTATCACCTGCAATGGAGATAGTGAGGTCAAGGAATGGTAGGGAAGTGTCGGAAATGGTCCAGGTGTATTTGAGTGCCGGATGGAAGTTAGTGGTGAAGTGGATGAAGTCAGTCAGTTGTGTGCGGGTGCAGGAGGTGGCACCAAAGCAGTCGTCGATGTAGCGGAGGTAGAGGTCGGGGATGGGGCCCTGGTATGTATTGAACAAGGATTGCTCGACGTAACCTACAAATAGGCAGGCATAGCTGGGGCCCATGCGTGTGCCCATAGCTACGCCTTGTATTTGGAGGAAGTGGGAGGAGTCGCTGGTTGCTCAGCCACTGACACTCTCCTCCGCCTAGCGGAGCTGGTACCCCCAGCCACTGACACTCTCCTCCGCCTAGCGGAGCTGGTCCTTACCCCCAGCCATTGACACTCTCCTCCGCCTAGCGGAGCTGGTCCTTACCCTCAATAACTTCACGTTCGACTCCTCCCACTTCAATTCTTCCCTTCCCTCTCGGTCCACCCCCTCCCCGGGCACTTTCCCTTGCAACCGCAAGAGATGCAACACTTGTCCCTTTACCTCCCCCCTCGACTCCGTTCAAGGACCCAAGCAATCGTTCCAGGTGCGACAGAGGTTTACCTGCATCTCTTCCAACCTCATCTATTGCGTCCGCTGCTCTAGATGTCAGCAGATCTATATCGGTGAGACCAAGCGGAGGTTGGGCGATCGTTTCGCCGAACACCTCCGCTCGGTCCGCAATAACCAAGCTGACCTCCCGGTGGCTCAGCACTTCAACTCCCCCTCCCACTCCGCCTCCGACCTCTCTGTCCTGGGTCTCCTCCATGGCCACAGCGAGCAGCACCGGAAATTGGAGGAACAGCACCTCATATTCCGTTTGGGGAGTCTGCACCCCGGGGGCATGAACATCGAATTCTCCCAATTTTGTTAGTCCTTGCTGTCTCCTCCCCTTCCTCAGCCCCCCTGCTGTCTCCTCCCATCCCCCAGCCTTCTGGCTACTCCTCCTTTTCCCTTTCTTGTCCCCACCCACCCCCGCCCCCGATCAGTCTGAAGAAGGGTTTCGGCCCGAAACGTTGCCTATTTCCTTCGCTCCATAGATGCTGCTACACCCGCTGAGTTTCTCCAGCTTTTTTGTGTAACCCAAGAAATAATGAGCTGTTGACTCCCGGTCGCTCTGTTTTGCGCGCCTATGTGGGAGAGGAACTGACACCTGTGGGGAGGGCCACTTTCCACTGTGTGCTGCAGAAATCATCCTGTGACCTGTCGTTCTTTATTCTGGATTGCGACTGTGTCACCCTGCTGAGCAACCAGACCTGCCAGGATCTTGGTCTGGTGTCTTTCGACCGGACAGTTCACGAAGTTCAAGCCGTAATGGACCCGCTATCCGAATACCCGGACCTCTTTGACGGTAAGCTGGGGAAGCTACCGCTAGTGTACAAGATTGCAACTGACCCCTCCGTGATGCCTGTCATTCGCCCGCCGCACAGAGTGTCATTCGCCATGAAGGACAAGGTAGAGGCTATGCTAAAGGACATGGTTGACATGGGTGTTCTGGCGTCAGTCAGCGAGCCCACCGAGTGGGTCTCCACGATGGTCGCTACAATGAAGAAAGGAAAGAATGAGATACGTGTGTGCATCAACCCCAAAGACTTAAACTTGGCTATAAAGCGGCCCCACTACCCAATGCGGACCGTTGAAGACGTCGCCGCCCAAGTCGAACAAGCAACGGTGTTTTCTTTCCTCGACGCCAGGAGCTCATTTTGGCAGATACCCTTGGACAAACGCTCCTCTGACTTAACAACCATCGGTACACCCTTCGGCAGGTTTAAATTCTTGCGGATGCCGTTCGGCATCAACTCCGCCAGCGAGGTATTCCAGCGCTCCATGGAGCAACTGTTTGCAGGTCTGCCCTGTGCGATTATTGTGGACGACATTCTGGTCTACGGCAGTGACGTGGCTGAGCATGACCGCAACCTCCGCAGAATCCTGGACCGCGCCAGGCAGGTAAATCTCAAGCTGAACCCGTCAAAATGCCGTTTCCGTGTACCCGAGGTCCAGTACGTTGGCCACATTTTCTCGACCAAAGGGTTGAAGCCCGACCCGCAGAAGACGAGCGCCATCTCTGAACTGCCTGCCCCCACTGACATTGCTGGTCTACAGCGCTTCCTGGGCATGCTCAACTACCTGGGGAAATTCATTCCCGACCTCAGCGAGCTCAGCGCACCCCTGAGACAGATGACTAAAAAAGACATTGCCTGGTCCTGGTTCCCACACCACCAGCAGGCCTTCGACCTGTTGAAGAACAAGTTGATCAGCACCCCCACTCTGCGGTTCTTCGATTTAAAGCGTCCGGTGGTGGTGACATTTGATGCCTCACGTTTTGGCCTGGGTGCTGCTTGTCTGCAGCCGCATAATGATGGTTCTCTGCAGCCGGTCTCCTATGCCTCTAGGACCATGACGGACACGGAGCAGCGCTACGCGCAGATTGAGAAGGAGCTGCTGGCGGTGGTGTTCGCTTGTTCGAAATTTCGTGACTTCCTTTTTGGCAACCGTTTCACTGTCGAAACGGATCACCAACCTCTGTTAACGATTCTCAACAAACCTATTCACGTTGCTCCCTCAAGGCTGCAGCGGATGATGCTGCAGCTGCAGCGTTTTGACTTTCAAATCGTCTACAGAAGGGGCACCGATATGCATGTGGCTGACGCCCTGTCCCGGGCCCCCCGAACATCACGCGACCAGCACCCCTTTGAACAGGATGATCTACAGGTGCTGAATGTGAACTTTATCCCTTCTAAGCAGCTCCAGTGCCTGGCTGCGCACACCGCCGACGACCCCGATCTTCAACAGCTTGCCGCCATCATCAGGCGTGGATGGCCTGTCAGACGCACCTCTTTACCTGCTGCCGTTCACCCCTTCTTCCTGGTTCGTGATGAGCTGGTGCTCATCGATGGCATCATCATCAAAGGCCACAAGGTTGTCGTCCCTGCCTCCCTCTACGACCTGTACTACAATGCTGCCCACATGGGCCATCCGGGGGCCGACGCCACTGTCTCGCATGCCCAGGAACAGTACTATTGGCCTGGCATGGCGAAGTACATCAAGGCCAGAGTGGCCTCCTGCCCGGACTGTAATTCTCTTGCCCCGCATCAGCAGCGTCAGCCGCTGCTACATCAGCCTGCCCCGACATGCCTTGGTCCTCGCTGGCTGCCGACATTTTTGAATGGCGTGGGAAACAGTACCTCATTTTGGTGGACTCTTACTCAAACTGGTTCGAGGTGGACCTTCTCCCTGCCATCACCTCGGAGATGGTCATCAGCAAGCTCCGCCGCCACTTCGCCACGTTTGGGTCCATTGTCCGGCTACAGACTGACAACGGCCGCCAGTTCACCAGCGCTGAGTTCAAAGCCTTCGCTACAAAGTGGAACTTCGACCACTACACCAGCAGTCCAGAGTACCCGCAGAGCAATGGCCTGGCTGAGCGTGCTGTGCGCAGTGCAAAGCACCTGCTTGAACAGTCCTATCTCTCCAACGGTGATTTCTACCAGGGGTTGCTGAACCTTCGGAACATTTCCAGAGACTGCACCATTAAATCGCCTGCCCAAAGGCTTATGTCCCGCGTTATTCGCCCACCGATGCCGATTGCACAGCAGGCTCTGGTGCCCAGGGTCCTGCAGCCTTCTGCCGTCCAGCAGCGCATCGCCCAGAAGCACGAGATTCAACGCCGCTCACACGACAAGTCCAGCTGTCCTCTCTCCCCACTACTTCCTGGCCAGGTCGTCCGTTTGCAGATGTCCACCGGTTTCTCCAAGCTCGCTACCGTGGTGGGGGTCGCCGATTCGCCGCGTTCCTACTTGGTGGGCTATGAGGGCACTGTCTACCGGCGCAGCCGCCAGCACCTGCTGGCGGTCAGGGAGCCGAAACCTCCTCCTGCTGCCCCTTACTCGCCTCCGCCTGCGGTGCTCCCCACCCGTAACGTGCCCCCTGCCCGTAACATGCCTGTAACGCCTCCAGTTCTCCGTTCTCCGATCCGTTCTCCTCCTGCGCGTCTCTCTCTCTCTCCGCCTGCTGCCCGTTCCTCCTCCCCTCCCCTCTCTCCTGGTTCTCCCGTTCATGCCGGGTCCCCCTTGCTGCTGGGGTCCCCGCCACCCTTCTCTTTCTCCCCTGCTCCTGTTTCCGGTCTGCCCTCTCTGCTTTCGGGTGGGGAGGGTGAGGGTGCTGTGCGCACTCGCTCGGGTCGGATCGTCAGACCTCCGGATCGCTACGGAGACTTTGCCTAGTTTTGCAGGTCCTGTATAATCAACCTGCTGTTCTTATAACTTTGTTTAAATTGTATGGGAAAGGATGTAGATGGTTTATGCATGCAACCTATAATGTAGCTACCTCATCACCATTAACACACCCTCTCCACATCAGTATAACTGTGATCTCCTCCTCCCATTTTGTCCTGGTACGTTTGAAGGCTGGGTGCAGCCAGTACTAGGACGTGTGTGCCATGTGCTATATTAAAGACTATAGCAAAGGTTATAGTGTGTCAGACTAGATACCTTTACACATGGGATATGCAACATCTAGTTTGGTCTTGTGTCCCTGTCTAATCTGCTTGACTAATCATAAACAAAACATGTTATTATAGCCCGCAGATATGATCATCCTATCCAGTGTAGCAATGACTGGACCCGTAGCGCTGTACTCAGTGCCATGGCATAATCACTAGTACATGAGTATGACCATGGACAGGGATGTTGCTGGTGCCCATTGGTGAAGTGACGTAGTACAATGTTAACAGCCCATATCTCTGCGTCCCTATGCCTGGGAGGTTTTAAGTTGACGATACCTTCATATTCTAGATGTCAGAGGGTGAGACCGGACAGAGTGGTTTATGTTCTCAGCAGCCAAATGATGAGGAGGTACTTCAGGCACAGTAATGGAATATTAACTTAATGTTATAATCCCATAAAACTGAATTTTAATGTGTCAGTCATCCGTGCCGAGTTAAACGTAAGGAAGCATAAACAATGCTTCCCATCTCCTATGCAGATTGCTGCTATTTGGTGCTATCCCTGCAATCTGTAGTGAGCACTCCTAATGCTTATGGTTTGACAACCCGAGCCGCAGGAACGATCTCTCAGAGTCTGTAAGTCTATGAATTGATTATATCATGCAGAGGATGGTTTCAACATCACAACTGAACCAGCATCTTTTTTATCCGGAAATAACTATGTAAGGTTTATGCTCATTCTTCGCCTCACCGGAAGCCATAGGTATATAACCCAGGCAGGCACTAAGAAAACCCGGAAGCGGGAATCTTGCTGAATCTTGCAAGACCCGTCTATTGAGGCCAAATGGAGGAAGACTTAAAAGAACATTCCTTCCTTGTGTAGCGAGAATGCACCCTTCGCCACTATATGCCTCGTTCACTGTTGATTGAGCCTGGATGCAAGCATCTCAATAGTTAGTGTTCCATCGATCCACAATGTCATTAAATACTTTGTGATCACACATTCATTCTGTGTTGTCATTGATTTTGCATAATAATACACCAGTGCTAAATGCGGTTTGGTAAAACTATCCGGATAATTTGATTTGATTGTATCTTTGTGATTAACATATACCACCACCAAATGTATCACCTTGGATTTGTGCATGCAGTTTATGCATATCCACACACTCTTTAATGCACAGAATGCACCTGGTGTCCATTGGCAGTTGATACCATGACTGAACACTTGATAACTCATGCTAATCCCATCTGCCCCCGTAACTAGAGATGGTATTAGTAAATTACCCATCTTTGGGCAATAGCATCAGTTTGGAAATGACTGAAGATTTACGGATAAGAGGTTTTAGTGGAGCAAAGCTGTCCATCATTGTGACTTTGATAGTTTCAGCTAAAAATAGCAGAGGCCTAATTTTTTGTCTTAGAGCTGATCCCAGACAAATAAATGGATGATTGTATCCCAATAATCAATAGTTTCAGTTGGTATCAACTTAATTTAAATTTAACTGGACGGGTGAGAACCAATTTCTCAAATATAGCTATGTTGCTGATAAGGCTAATTTAGTAAAATACAGTATGTTCAATATCATCCAGATTGGCCATGCCACTTATTTGTTAGCTCTGTGCAGTTGAAGCACTGATAGTAGTGATTTGGTAAATAATCTGGAAACTGGAGTTAGCCCATTTTGCAACGCTACTGAGTGTATCGTTGCCTCATCCAGTTAAATTTCAAATATCTTCAACCCTGTGAGCGGAAATGATCACATGGAAGTTATTCAGAAAAGTCTATACTGCACATGCGGGTTGAGGCTGTTGACAATGATCAGTCCACATCCTATATTGTGAGCTTGCCTTGAAAGGCAACTTCAACCATACCTGTGTGCAGTATAAACTAATCTTATGTTATCCCAAACCAGTGTAAATATTCAAACCAGTTAATATTACCACCTTGTATCCGTGACTGGAGACATCATCGATGTGGTTCCATACCTTTATCCGAATGGGAGGACTTATGCAACCCGACCCAGGAGCTGCCTCAAACATATGTACATGATTTTGCACCTACTCCTGGGAGGTAGAGGAGCTCGAGTACAGGGTTGGTGCATCTTCCAGGAAGGCAGTTCTGGGCTGTGGCCTAAAAAGACCTTTGTCCTGGTTGTACGGCCTTCAAGCTTTCACCAGCTTCAGTTCATTGTGGTTTGCTGGTGGGTGTGTAAGGGTGCTGCCGTCGAAGATGTGAGGTCTTGCGTGATGAAGTGGCCTTCCTGAACCCAACAGCCACACGTCGAGCTCCTGCTGCTGGTAGTGTTGTTCCTGCACCCCTTGCACACTTGTTGTATCTTCAGTCAAACCCCTGTCTTCAGAGTCAGCCCAGAAGTGACTCCTAATGCTTCCCTCTGTCAAGGGAGATGCATTGTGCAGCCCTCAATAAGGTGCTGCTATGGGCGTCCCAGGACCCCCGGTGACTAGGCTCCATATACCGGATGTCACATTGGAGCTTCTGCTCCATCAACCGCTCCATGCGGGATATGCGATCACAGTTGCTCCCGCCGGCGGTGAGTCTTCACAGCCTGACCGGTCCGAGTCTTCGGCTTGTCCGACTTCTGCTTGGCCTTCCCACCAGTCTGTTGTTGATTCCAACTGTGCAGGTGCCAGGTCGGAGACTGCTGATCAATAGCGATCCAGGTGCAGTCTACCGCTGCTGACTGCCCTGACTGCCCGCAATTCCGCGGTCCTCCGCAGTCAGTCTGGATGCGGTCCATTCCTGTAACATATTCTCACAAAATAGCACAAAACGACCTTCGAGTAAGGAATTTACCTGCATGTCCTTTTTAAAACCTTCTGCTGCGGGGCAACGCTCCTCCCGAGCCTGGTCTCCTGGTCGTAGTTTGTTACAGCTGGGGTTCCCTCTGTGGTCCTTGTAGAAAGGCTTCCATTGCGGGTTATTTCTCCCCCGAGCTTTTTCTCCGTGGTCCCTTATAGCAGGGCTTCTCCATGATGTTCTCCAGTCAGGGATTCCCCCCACCCCCTCCCTCCCCACTGATCTAGGTATCCCCGCAGTAACTGCAGCCGGGATATCCCCGCAGTCCCTATAACAGGGATAGCCGCGATCTACAAAGTCGGGGGGGGGGGGGTATCCTGGGGGGGGGGGGGTATCCTGCTTCGGGGGGGGGGGGGGGCACCAATGTGGCTCCATATGAAGGCACTGGTTTTACTGCCTGCGGCTCAGCAGGCGACTTCCGCTCCTCGCATCCCGCAGTCTACGGAGCAGGTTCTCCAGGTGCCTCCGGCACCAATATGAAGCCGCTGGCTCCACAGCCAGCGGCTCGAAGGCGAATCCACACCGCCGCCCGCTCCCTGTGTTCAGCGGTCTCTGGAGCGGTTGTCCAGGTGCCCCCGGCACCAATATGAAACCGCTGGTTTTACTGCCAGCGGCTCGAAGGCGAATCCAACCGCCGTCCGCTCCCCCAAGTATTCCTCTACGTATAAGCGTCTGTATTTCCATGAGTTCTATTCCTACAACGGCTTTCTGGGCCTAGGTAAGAGTCTGAAAAAGATCACCTTGCTCACCCTCTCTCCTGCTCCAAGGAGCCCACAGAGCATCTGTTGTGATCTCTGGCATCTCCTGTTTTCAGCATTGAACTCTTTTTCCGGGGCGACCTGTCTCTCTATGCTGCGTCTATTTTCCTCCTCATTCTCCTGCATGTTAAATCAAAAACCTTTCCTGTTGACACACTTTACCCCCTCCTCCTTTCTTTGAGCTTTTTGAGCTTTTCTGGGAGCCATCTCTGCGTGTTCCTGTTATAAAGATTCTCCAAGAATGACAATGAGGTGGGACGTCCTCGATGGACACATGTTCCATTGGCGACATTGAGAACACCTTTTTTACTCACCTTCTGTCCCCTCTGTCCAGCTTCCGGGTTCACTATTCACAGGAATTCCCACAGTAACCGCAAGAGTTACAACAAATATCGCACTGGCCACTACGTTCATAAAATGTTGCAATGCTCAACCACAAGTGTACAAGTTACTCTTGGAGAAATTCAAGCTTGCTTGAATTTTCTCCTGAGTACCCAAGTTACACAATTACCTGCCGTTAGCGCCACGGTGGTCCACGGTGGTCCACAAATGCCGTACTGTTATCGCACGAGGTTCCCACGATGTTAAACTCTGGTTACCTCTTGCCTCAAATCGCCCCGTGAAGAAGGGGTTTAAGTGACACAGTGGTGGGCAGAGAAAGAGACTAAGTTTTGCTTGGAAGTATTTGGAAACAAAGCAGCAAGAATGTCCTGAAGCTGGACAATGTTCTCAAGGTGAAAACACCTGGTAAGAAATCATCCGATGAAGGCTCTTCCTTCAATGAAATCTGTCACATTGCTGATGCTCGCTGAAAGCATGGACTCGCAACTTTATTTCATGTTGAGATTTATTAAGTACTTCAAAGATATACAACAAAAAAAACTAATAAAAGCTGTCGCTGAGTTCCACATTTGTGTCCATGCCTCTTAACATTTCAGAGGCACTTTTGCACGTTGTGTTTCATTGATCATGTTTTTTGTCGACCATGGTTCTCAAAGTGTCCCAATGACTTTACTCCGTTATCCTCAGTGGTCAGAATCTTGTCACACTACATCATGGTTTATTTTATCGAAAAATTATTGATTCAGTCATTCGTTCATCTGTGCATTACCTCTTAAAGTTTCTGTATGTAGATCCTCCCAGACTGTCCCCGTATTCTGTCTTGAGAGTCTCAAGATGTACCCTGTCACACTTCATTCTATTTTCTAGGAATATGTGATTCCCCACGGTCCGTTCTGACTTCTATTTCCCATGGAGTGCCCATAATATTATGCAAATTTCAATGAAGTTGTTCACAGAATCACATGTTAGTCCTTTTAGCTATGCCTTCCATCATAGCCAACAACTAAAATATTATCGTGGCACAAGGAGCTACAGATGCCGAAATCTTGCACAGTCTTACGTAGGCTGAAGAAGGATCCCAACCTAAAACACCACCTATCCATGTCCCCCAAAATCCCGCCCAACCCACTGGGGAGAAGGCAGGAATGGGGTAATGATTGGGGATGATCAGCCATGATCACATTGAATGGCGGTGCTGGCTCAAAGGGCCGAACGGCCTACTCCTGCGCCTATTGTCTATTGACTATTGTCTATTGTCACTCCAATACGTTATGTTCTAGTTAAAGTACTACATTTAATTAATTTGCCCAGGGTGAAAATTATTTATTAAAATGATCAATAAATTGTCTTACTGTACTAAAATCTTACCTCAGACCCACAGGTTGGCTGTTCACCGAGGTCTGTTTGTGATGGCCATGAATATCCAATAATAAAATCTTAGAGAATACCTATTATAGAGCAATGAATGCTTGCACGTGATGTTGTGGTGGCAAACAAAGAGATAGTTATACTAAAAAGTATTCTGAAACAAAGGTGTCTTGAAGTTAGTCAATGTGCTCTCGGTAAAAATGCCTGGTAGATCATCTATGTTTGAGAAAGAACTGCAGATGGTGGAAAAATCGAAGGTTTGTTGTTCGGCACGGACTTGTAGGGCCGAGATGGCCTGTTTCCGTGCTGTAATTGTTATATGGTTATATGGTTATAGACCAAAATGCTGGAGAAACTCAGCGGGTGAGGCAGCATCTATGGAGCAAAGGAATAGGTGACGTTTCAGGTCGAGACCCTTCTTCAGACTGATGGGCAGGTGGGGGGGCGGGAAGAAGAAAGGAGGAGGTGGAGACAGTAGGCTGTGGGAGAGCTGGGAAGGGGAGGGGAATGAGGGAGAAAGCAAGGACTAACTGAAATTGGAGACGTCAATGTTCATACCGCTGGGGTGTAAACGACCCAAGTGAAATATGAGGTGCTGCTCCTCCAACTTGCGGTGGGACTCACTCTGGCCATGGAGGAGGCCCAGGACAGAAAGGTCGGATTCGGAATAGGAGAGGAAGTTGAAGTGCTGGGCCACCGGGAGATCAGGTTGGTTAGTGCAAACCGAGCGGAGGTGTTGGGCGAAGCGATCGCCAAGTCTACGCTTGGTCTCACCGATGTAGAGCAGCTGACACCTAGAGCAGCGGATGCAATAGATGAGGTTGGAGGAGGTGCAGGTGAACCTCTGCCTCACCTGGAAAGACTGCTTGGGTCCTTGAATGGTCATGGGGGGATGTAAAGCGACAAGTGTAGCATTTCCTGCAGTTGCAAGGGAAAGTGCCAGGGGAGGGGGTGGTTTGGGTGGGAAGGGATGAATTGACCAGGGAGTTACGGAGGGAGCGGTCTATGTGGAAAGCCGAAAGGGGAGGAGGTGGGAAGATGTGGCCAGTGGTGGGATCCCGTTGGAGGTTGCGAAAATGTCGGATTATCAGTTGTGATCTGGTAGATCATCTATGATGGGTCTTTGTATTGTGAGGCTTGTTACAATAGTGCTCATTGTGAATGGTAGCTGAAGAGGATTTATCTGACGGCCTCCAACCTGTGACCAAGAAATATTGGAAAAATCTCCATTAATAGATTCCCAACTTCTCATATGTTCAGTGGAAATCCTCCTTCTTCTGTTCAATCCTCAGGAATCCACCCCCATCTATAAAAAGTCTCCCTGGCCACCAAGGAATTGTAGAAAGGAAATGGTATTCCATTTGACTTCTCTGAAGTTGAAGAATTGTGTGTTAACTCAGCACAGACTGGGAATAACACCTGGAATGCATGGCTGAGTTAGTCAGCTCTAACCGGTTGTACAGTTGGGGCAAATCTTAATGATTTTTCCATCGGTGTTGACTTAAAAAACAATCAGTAGTATTCCCAGTTAAAAAAAAAAAAAGTTGGCAAGCGATTTCTAAGACTATTATGAAAACATTGGCAAGGAATTTCATACATTTTTAGTGTGAGCGAAGATGTAGACCACACTGGTTCTTGGAGGATTTCCATTCGAACCACATGGGGATGTGGGAATGTTATAATGGGGATTTTTGCAATGTTTCTTGGACACAGAGCCATGCAGTCTAATGGCTGTTTTATGATATTAAATGCATATATATGCATATGTCAAGAAAAAAACCCCATACAAAATATATCTCTCCAGTAGAGGGAGTTTAATTTTGGATGAAATCTCTATCCTGCATTTGGTAAACACTCGATTAAGTGATGGATCAACAGTCAAGGTAAGGCTCCTGAAAGAGTGAAGATAGACACAAAATGCTGGAGTAACTCAGCGGGACAGGCAGCATCTCTGGAGGGAAGGAAACGGTGACATTTTGGGTTGAGACACTTTTTCTGAAAGAGCGGCCCAGCCAGTCACAAGCACATTGCACTGGACTGCACATTTTAAAAAACATCTGATTCCTTCAATTTGATTTGAACCCAGTGCCCTGTCAAACAGGCGGAGTGAGAAGAGGGGCCATTCATAATGTCATCAAAACTTTCAGAAAGCACCTGCAACGTGATCTTGTGAATTACAGACTAAGCAGTGTAACATTTTCACAAGGAACATTATAAAGGAAATAGCCCTGAGAAATGTAACTAAACCTAAAGGCAATAAATCTTCAAAAGGAGCAAGATAGGTTCAGAATGTAAAGTCGACTTATTGAAACATTAAATTCTGAGGGATATTGAGAAGGTGAACACTGAGAAATCATGTAGTAATGTGAATGATTATGGCAACGAGAACCAAGAAAAAGAGGAGGTAATTTGGCTCCTTGTGCCTGCTCTCTCCGACAGACCCACTGTTGGCCTCAACAATATACGTCACCTTTACATGTTCTCCAGAGATGCCCCCTGACCTTCTGAGTTACTCGAGCTTTCTGTGTCTTTTTGAGTAAACCAGCATCTGCAGTTCCCTGTTTCTAATAAATTCCATCCTTCTCCTCATCCCCATTGTAATTTAAATATCTGTCAAACTCTGCCTTTAATATATTCAATGATTATGCCTTCACAACTCTCTGGGGTAGAGAATTGCGAAGATTCTTGAAGTTCATCCCAAGAATCAACCTAGTGTACCATCTCGCAAGCAGATCCATCCTAAAATATGGGAGATCAAAGCCATGCATGTTCCTTGCGAGGTGCAGTCACTATCACCAGCCCTCCTGTTAGTCCATCTATCTACCTCCCGTTAGTCCATCTATCTACCTCCTGTTAGTCCATCTATCTTTGTATCAACAGTAAAGTTGGCTGTAACACATACAAACCCTTCACACAGCCACTATATATAACAAATATATAGATATAGATAACAAATCTACTCCCCATCACTGATCCCTAACTTAATCAGTTACTGATGGCCAAATTGATAATAACCTGATTCTCCATCTTCTGATAGTTACCAATGTATTGTATGTCAATACGTTACCTCAAATCTCCACAACTCTTTCATAGTTGGAAGAAGGGTTTCGATACCAATTCCTTGGCTCCAGCGATGCTGCCTTTCCCGCTGAGTTACTCAAGCATTTTGTGTCTACCACATTATTGAATACAATGTTGATATCTGGAAATACTCCTTTTGCACTTAAAGGTTGTAATTTCTGGTTTCTCTGACTCAAATTAAAATCATCTTACTTCCCTTTCTCAATACGATCAACTTTACAATCAATACATTTTTCTTCTGCATAATAGCCAGTAGATTTCCTGTGCTGAAGGCTCATTGCCTCATCCAAGTGTCAATGCTCAGGTGAAGGATTTGTCAGTGCATTAGGGTCTTTCCTTGTCTCCACACCCATGTTCCCATACTCATCAATTAAAAGACCAATATTATTTTTCCCAATGATTCTGTGTCTGTGTGGTTTTGGCTGCAATGGGACTAGGCTGCCATGGAGGGGCTGCAAATGGGTGTGAAGAGTCAGGAAAGTAGAGGGAATCTTGCCCCCGAGCATCCAGGGGAAAGCCACATAATCATATGGGGAGCATGCAGGCAGCGCACCTAGTGAACCTGAGGCTGTATTCAAATCCTGGTCCCTGGAGCTCTGAGAGAGCAGCATTATCTCCTGCTCTGCCATATCAACCTTCACTTCACCATGTTTCTGCACAAGGTTTAGTCAATTACAGTAAACCCCCGCAATAATGAACCACAGAGGAGGGGGCTGGTGTCCATTCTTGCCGTTGTCCACTATAACTGAGTGAGGAGGGTAAAGAGGGTAAAAAACCCAAGGCCGGGAGGGAAGAAACCTGGCTTTGGTGGGGTGGGGGGTGGGGGGGTTAAACAATGAAGAATTCACAGGCCGGGGAGCCACAGAGCCCTTGGCCCCACACACAGTGCGCCAGGGACGGGCCCGGTACTAACGCTGCCTTCACATGATGCCAGCTCTTTGGGAAACTGATGGAAGTGGTGCAACGGGAGTCATGTTCCGCTATATGTAAAATCTGCTATGTAGCGGTCTGTTTTTGCGAGAGTTCACTGTATATGAAGACTCTAACAACAAGACCAGCTGCATTAAGAAATACTTGACCAAAGTGTTTCATGGTGGTAGTGGAGGAGGGGTTGGGATGGTGGCAGCATTAGGTAAAGGAAGGTCATGTTTAGCTGTATAGGAACATGGATTTAAATTGCAAACATTGGCAACTAATTAGCATTGCACACTGATTAACAGCATAATCTCTGTGTGTTGTTTCTAACCATTAGGAGTGGGCAAGCTTCCTCATCAAGGTGACAATGTCAAACCCAGCTCAGAAACCTGAAGTGAATGGTCGGTGTCTATGCGGTGTCTAATAAGTGACTGCTTCTGAGATCTATTTGCGTGTTAAAGTCGTATCAGAGCAGAAAGCCCTGCGTGTGGTGGCTGGGTAAACAATGAAAACGCTGTCAGGTTGAATTGCGGTGATTAGATACGGTTGAAAGGAGGGCGACGCTGAACATTGTGAGAATTATATCAGTGAGTTGTGAGGTCAGCTCAAAAAGAACTCCTGTTAGAGATTGAAATAAATCAAGGCTTACACCAGTCAAGTCTGTAAAGCCGTGAACAGATTTGATAAAGGTGGATGTTGATAGACAGTCCTTGCTGAAGGAGGAGAGGATGAAGGAACTGGGTTTGTTGTGGAGGGCTGTTAAGAGTGAGATACTATCTGCTAAATAATGGGGTAGGATTTATTTGTATTCACTATGGTTGCAGAAAATTACAGTCTAGTGCAAATGAAATCAGTAAGCACAAACCCTTCCCCCTCTTTCCTCTGTCAGATGGATAAAGGAAAATTCATCCTGTAAGGTATATGCGATTCTCAGTTTCGCATTTTCCTCAGCACTCTTCCCAGACCGGGAGGTTAAAGACACATTCTGCCCTCATTTGTCAACACATGCAGCTATATCTGCACAATGATCTTCTGAGATGCTGCCTGACCCATTGAGTTACTCCAGCATTTTGTGTCTAAAATGATCTTCTCGTCAGCTTCACCCATTTATCCTTGAGGAAGGATAACCTACAGCTCATTGAAATCCAATTGTATCTTTCACCAAACCATTATTATCAGTTAATTTCCATTTGGATAATGTCCTGAAACATGTTCCAGTTATAGGACAATAATGCAGTTTAGTGGAGCTTGGTGTTGTTGGGTAACATGTGGACAATGAACAGAGGACAGGGAAGAGAAGACTTTTAGGTGACAGGAATAGAAACTAAAAGCATTGTAGGTGAATCTCTGATAGCTTCTAGATAGATAAGAATGAAACCAGGCGGCACAAGAGAATGCAAATACTGGCATCTGGAGCAAAAAACAAACTATTTGAGAAATTCAGCAGGTCAGGCAGCGTCCGTGGAGGCAGAAGGATGGTTGACGCTTCAGGTCGAGACCCTGCATCTGTATTAAGAATGGAGACAGGAGACAGCCATTATAAAAAGGTGAGGGGGAGGGGTGGGACAGGAGATGGCAGCCATCAGGTGGAACCCGGTGAGGAAAGTCATGAAGAGCAGTTGGAACCAGGTGGGTAAAACGACAGTAGTAGTAGAGACAGAGGCTGGAAGAAGATGTGTAGACAATGAAGGGATGCTGACTGCGGAAATAGATAAATAAGAAAGGTGATGGGTGGCACCAGAAAAGGGAGGGATGATGGGCAGATGGAAGCAGATAATAGAGGGCTGGGAGGGACTGGAAGTAAGGGGTAGGGTGGGAGAACCTGAGTAGTTTAGAAGGAGAGAGAAAAGAACATAGAGCACACTTAACCACACTTCCCACTTCTCAGCTGGTGATCGAGCCAATTGTGGTTGCAGCATGCAAAGAGATGTGATAGCAGTCAAAGGAACTCAAAGACGATGCTACTGGCTCCCTTAATAGGTGGTCACATAAATCTATAGGACTCAAGTCCCACTTTGAAGATGTACTTGTTTCTTTCTGCTTTCCTTAAGACAATCTTCTGGCTTGACATGCCCCCACTTTAATAATGAATGATGTCCTGGTTCAATAGATTTCCTATTTCCCATCCTTTTCGACACCAAGAATGAGATAGTCATGGGCACAATATTAGCATGTATTATTTACCTGCGACTGGCAGAGAAGACTCAGTTATCAGAGTGACTCTTGATCAGCACAGCAAGTGGGTATGTGTAGTCCCATGTGTCTTACCAACCATGACCACCTACCAACTCCCCACACACTCATTATCCATCACGCCTGCTCCACCCTCTCACCAATAAACCACAGCACGTCAATGCCTTCTTAGAATGTGAGATGAAGGCTCCGCTCCTTCAACGTCTGCAGTAAGATGCTGCAGATGTTCCACCAATCAGCGGTAGCCAGTGTCATCTTCGTCGCTGTCATGTGCTGGGGCAGCAGGGCGAAGGCCACATCCGCCAACAGCATTAACAAGTTCATTAGGAAGGCTGGCTCCGGCCTGGGGGTGGAGTTGGATTCATGGGTGGTGGTCTTCTAGGGGAGGATGCTCCTCAAACTGCAGAGCATCTTGGACCCCCTCCATGACACACAGGTCAACCTGAGGACTACCTTCAGCGACAGACTGGTTCCACCAAGATGCAGGACTATCAAATTGTACCACTCCTCCCCCTTCTGTCGTGGGGTAGACTAAGACTGAGACTGACTGTCCTCCCTCCTCCCCCCCCCCACCCCCAATCTTTGCACATCCCCAATCCTTTCCACTCACACTTTAATTTCATGTTTCATGTATTCTGTGTTTTATGACTGTTGGCAGATCAATTTCCCTCCTGGGATAAATAAAGTTCTATCGTATCATATTGAATACATTGTAAATTTGTACAGATTATGTTAAACTTTTAGCAAATGAAAGTCAGACATAATTCTAAACTAGGATAATCATATTTTCAGAAAGAATCTGGGTGAGTGTACTGTATGGTATCCAGGGAGTAAAATGTAGGTTGCACAGTGTGACAAAGTAGAATTTTCCATCATATACAGTTTAACACAAATGCAAAACAAACATGTGCCTGATTAATGGAGGTGCCTGCCATGCAAATAAGGCAAAAACAACGGCTATTCACAAAGGTCATGGTGGCACTTGAGGTCAAAATTATTGAAGAGTGAGTGGTGGGGAGTGCCTGTGTGTGACGGTTCTTGGGTGTATGATTTGTGGAGTCTGGAGATATTGGTTGTGTGTGTCAGCTTCTCTTTTCCGATCACCTGTACTCTTCCAACATCAATCTCCTGCCGAACAATGTTAGAAACATAGAAAATAGGTGCAGAAGTGGGCCATTCGGCTCTTCGAGCCAGCACCATTCAATATGATCATGGCAGTTCACCCAAAATCAGTACCTCGTTCTTGCTTTCACCCCATATCCCTTGATTTTGTTAGTCCTCAGAGCTTTATCTAACTAATCTAATATTAACAAAGCCAGCTGAACACAGGGAGACAAAATGTACCAGGTTACAGGGCACAGACTTCAGCTGCATGGACACCCAGTCATGGTGCTCTGGTGGGAGGTTGGAGGCACAATTATTAGGTTCCCCAGCTACAGGCACGAACAAAGGACAGCATTGATCTGCTCAGTGATCGGAGAGGAGTGTGGATGAGAGTCTCTTCCAGTGCATGGTTACTATGGGAACACAATGTCTCACCTTGGGACTGGCGATGATTTGGTCAAACTGCACTCACCCATTGTTAATTCACTCAAGGCCAAAAAGAAATGGGCGAGTAAATTGGCGGTGTGTTGATAACAAACTTTCAAATGTCACTCGATGAGTGGTAGAACAAGACAACTGGACAATAAATTTTCCAAAGAAGGAAGGAAGAAGGGATATAAAACAAGCAACCGCAGGCTTGTGAGTACAAACTCAGTGGTGAGGAGGCCAGCAGCTAGTCCAGGACTGTGGAAGTGAACACTGGGAAACGTTTGTCCCTAGAGGAGGAAGTCATCGTGATTTTGTAGAAATTAGGAAGGGCTTTGTGCCCGTTCTTTTTGCTTAAAGGATACTGAAAGATCTGTAACATTTTTACTGGACTGATATTTTCTGTGGGAAATATAGAAGTGAGAGTATTGCGGAAGTTAAGACTCTTGTGTTCAGTTTTGGGCACCATGTTACAAGAAAGATGTTGGAAAGGGTACAGAGAATGTTTACGAGGATGTTGCCAGGACTCAAGTGTCTAAGCTATAGGGAGAGGTTGAGCAGGCTGGGACTCTATTCCTTAGAGTGCAGGAGAGTGAGGGGTGATCTTATAGAGGTGTTTAAAATAATGAGAGGAATAGATTGGGTAGACACACAGTCTCTTGCAGGATAATCAAAATCCATAGGACATGGGTTTAAACTGAAGGGGAAAAGATTTAATAGGAATTTGATGGGTAACCTTTTCACACAAAGGGTGGTGGGTGTATGGAATGGGCTGCCGGAGGAGGTAGTTGAGGCAGGGACTATTTCAACATTTAAAAAACATTTAGACAGGTACATGGATAAGACAGGTTTAGAGGGGAATGGGCCAAACACAGGCAGGGAGAACGAGTGTTGGTTGATGGAACAAGTTGGTTGGTGTAGACAAGTTGAGCCATGGTGTATGACTCTATGATGAATGGATATTGAAAAAATCAATCTGATGGAAGCATTTTAAAGATTACTGTTAACTGATTACTATCTGAAATGAAGGTGCTGCTACTTAGAAGCAACCTTGTCATTTGGTCAGGCAACAATCTGGGATCTGAGAGACAATGGACTTTCATGATTTGGTAAGCAACGTCAAGCTATCCCCATCAGTATTGGGCCTTCAATCTCTGAATAATAATACTCATTTTTTTAAATTTCATGTGAAACTGATTTTCAGTTCTACGAGAACATGTGCAATTACATGAAGGAATGGATTGGACATGGAAAGTCATTGATAAGTATGTAGAAGATGCAACTTAAAAAGCATTGGGTGGTCAGAACATTGAGGATCATATCTACTTGAAAGCAAAATAATAGCTTTGTATTTTAGATGCCCAGACAGCAGAAGGAACTTTGATTTTGCCACAAAGAGCCAGATTCAGCCTAGGTTTCATGCTCAGTATGTTAAAGAAGGGCCTGACACCAAACCTTCCAGCTCAGGAAAGGCCAACTTTAAGGGTATGAGAGAAGGTCTCGCTCAAGTTAACTGGAGCACGTTATTTGAGGAGAATGGAACATCGGCCAAGTGAGATGTTTTTAAGAATGTACTGAAGAAAGCTCAGGATGTGTACGTCCCCGTTAGAGTGAAGGGCAATGCAGGCAAACGTAAGGAAGCTTGGCTGAAGAGGGAAATTGAGACGTTATTCAAAAACAAGAAAGATGCATGGGACAGGTATAGGCAGCTGGGATCAAGTGCATCACTGGAGGAATTTTGGGAACAGAGGAGTATACTAAAAGAGGAAATCAGATGGGCAAAAAGGGGCCAAGAGATAGCTCTGGCGGGTAGTATTAAGGACAATCATAAAAGATTTTATAAATACATAAGAGGGAAAAGGATAACGAGAGAGAATGGGACCTTTCAGGGATCAAAGCGGTCACCTCTGTGTGGAGCCACAGGAGAGGGGAAAGTTCCTAAATGAATATTTCTTCTCTTCATTTACCGAGGAGAAAGACAATAGTGTGGAGGAAATTGGAGCAGCTACTGGAAGCATGGATAGGACAGGTTTGGAGGGATATGGCCAAGTGCAGGCAAGTGGGACTAGTGTAGCTGGGACATTGTTGGCCGGTGTAGGCGAGTTGGCCGAAGGGCCTGTTTCCCCACTGTATCACTCTATGACTGACTCAAGGTGAAGAGCGTTACCACAGGAATAACTCTACCATCTGAGAAGGAAAGGCAGAACAAGGGAGCATATTCATAAAATTTGTGTTCTTTGCGAACAAATGTGAATTTTTTCCGGATGGGAGGTGGTGGGAATGTTAAAAGTACGGAAAAACCACGGATATAAAGTAACTTGAAAAATGTAAAGAAAAAATTGTGGTTACTTTGGCTGAGTTAGTATGGCCAACAATACCAACAGAAAAAACTCAATTAAATGGGTGGCCAACTTATGTTTCTAAAACACTCTTTGTACTGACAGATCGAGAAACCAGAGTCAGAAAATGCAGTGAAATCCTCATCAAATTTCACATCTAGATCAATTATGGCACTCCTCCCGTCTTGAATAAAATACTTCATCCGCCACTATTTTTCTTGAAAGTCATACTTCTACAAATTCTTTCCGTCTGTTCAAAATGATTGATTAAACAGGCTTCATCCTGAATCTTTGCAAATTAACAATTTCTTCGCACACTCCAGGTACATTTATCAAGATTAACCTGGCCTGTACTTAGGTGGTGTAGAACAAAATAACACTCTTAATAACCAGCTCTAATCTCTTTGTTGGCAAGACATTGTTTTCCCAGAGGCACCAGAGTGTGGCCTGGAGACACACCTTGCCATAGATATTAATGAGGAGACGCGGTATATTTTGTTCGAAGCACTTCACACATATTTAACTAGTCAGCATCAGAGACAAGAAAATGAAAATTGAGGCTGAATTACTTTTGATTTTGGCTTTGACTTTGTTTTAGTTTTCTTGTCATTTTTAGAATCATCATCAGAAGTTGTTTTACACCCACATCTACTGTATCATTTGGTTACCAATTTACCTATTTAATGTTTTGGCTGCATAGTCATTTAATTTCTCATTCTCTCTTCCCTAGAACATAACCTTAGATGGGCACTTGGATATGCAGGGAGTGGAGGGAAATGGATCATGGCAGATGAGATTACAGCACAGACTTGTAGGGCCGAGATGGCCTGTTTCCGTGCTGTAATTGTTATTAGTTTATCCTGGCATCAAGTTCGGCACAGACATTGTGTGCCAAAGAGCCTGTTCCTGTACTGTACTGGTTTATGCTCTGTAGCATCAGCACATGGGTCTTTGAATGATTGGATGATTGAAAGAATTACAATTATAGTTGTCACTGTTGACTGAACCATATTAACTGCATGACAAGAGAAATAATTTTCATTGCATTCTTACCTGGTGTTTTCATATCCATTCTTAATCCTGGACATGTTATGCTCATTTTCCAACTTTTATATTCTTTCTGCATGCAATGCAAGAATATCTCAGCTGAACCATGGTGCCCCTTTCTCCCTCCACTGTTGCTATGACCCAATCTTTCATTTTTAGGCGAATACATTCGCAGGGCAGGGTGAGATTTATCCCAATCTGCGAAATGAAGCATGGCGAGAGATCTACAAATGAGGTCGCCCTTTGCATGAATGGCAGCAGGGATAAACTTGGCAATTACAGATCCGTGAACCTTATATTAGTAGTCGGGAAGTTACTGGAGAAAAATCTGAGGGACAGGATTAACGATTACTTGGAAAGAGAGATTAATAATAAGATTAAACGAGAACTTACCAGTTTGAAGTTTGATCTTTATTTTATGAGGAGTTACGATGAGGGATTACGTGAAGACCCCATCCAGCAGGCATGCGCGACATACTTCAAAGCAGCGGTGTGGAATCACAGAAACAACACAATAATTGAAATAAATACAGTAAAGATAAGGAGAACTAAGATACCAGTTGATCTCTATAATTGAGGGTGGGAGCGGAGGGCACGTAATCCCTCATTGTAACTCCTCATAAAATAAAGATCAAACTTCAAACTGGTAAGTTCTCGTTTAATCTTACTATTTTACTTAGGAGTCACATGAGTGACTACGTGAAGATTTTAAAGCTCTGTGATTTCAAACCGTGTAACAGTCCATACTTCACTCGCTGCCGAAGTCATCCAAGGGAGGAACTATGTTATCGTAATCAAACATGAATCTGTTTGTAAAACAATAATGGTATTATTTGAAAATAATAACAAAGAAATTAATGCTCCCCCGGGCTTAAATTATATATTTTTTGCAGCGTCTAAAATTCTCTCTGCAAGTGAAACAGGTTTTATTAATCAGGCTAATCAGTCTGAAAAAGGGTTTCGGCCCGAAACGTCACCAATTTCCTTCGCTCCATAGATGCTGCTGCACCCGCTGAGTTTCTCCAGCATTTTTGTGTACCTCAGGTTTTATTAATGGCTTGTTATAGAATGTTTGAAAAGTTCTTTCCACGGACCACCCTGCTGTTACCAGGGTATGGTCCAATGGCACGTCCATTCTGTTAGCCGCTGACGTGGATGCTGCCCTGGTGGAGTGAGATGTGTAAATATCAGTATCCACTCCAACAGCTCCCAATACCTGTTTGAGCCATCTAGAGATGGTTTGACTCGACACCCGACCATGTGGCTTTTTTGTGGCTGACCCATCGTCGCTTTTCCTCTCCCTCGGGAATTTTAGGTTGTGTTGATATATTGTTGAAGATGAGTCATGACACATAAATGGGGGTCAGGTGGGTACACCCGGAATTCCATAATGAGTCCTGAAGTTCCTGGTCTACTCCGTTTTATCAGCTCCTGAATTGTGAATGTTATTTGGTCTGATGTTATGACCATATTGTCCAGTCTGAGTAGGTAAAAGGACTCGACCCTTATGCTGAGACTAAGCCATCAGCATGGCCATATACAGGGTAGCTGTATCCAGAGTGAGGGATCTGGCTGGTGGCCGCCCCTTAGGTATGTCAGGACAACGCTGACACCCCAGATCTTGGTATATCTAGGTCTAGGGGGTTTTGAATTGAAGGTACCTCTCATCAATTTGGCCACCAGTGGATGAGACCCTATGGCCTGTTTTTCTGGTGCCTGTCTTAGATAGGCTGACTGTGCACTTCTGGCACATTTGATAGTGCTATAGCTCAGACCTTCATCGTGGTGAAGGCTGGCCAGGAACTCCGGTACATAGATATGGTGGTTAATTAGTAGGTTGTCCCTGTTCTCGTACAGTATGTTTCCCATTTTCTTATACTGGAGAGATATTGTTTCTTGGTGGAAAGTCGGTGAGATGCTGTCATCATGTCCATGGTCCTATTTGACAATCCCAGGACCAGCAAAAGGTATTTTTTGGAATCTGCAACCCAGTAGGCTTATTCTGTCATGGCATGGGTGACTTTCGCCTGATACAGGGTGGATCAGTAGATCTGGTCCGCTGGAAATGGTCATGGGTGTTTCAATGACCCTGTCAATGACCACTGGGAACAATACCAAAAAGCCCGAAGCAGAGTTCATCTGTATTTTGCGTAGTACCTGACTGATGAGGCAGAAGGGGGGAAAAACATAGAGAGATTAGTTCCCCCAGTTCAGCGAGATGTATCCATCACCGCTGCCTCAAGGTCTGGTTCCCAAGCGACATACATCGGTACGTGGTGATTCAGTCGGGATGCAAAGAGATCGATATCTGGTGTGCCATATTGCTTTTGTAATTTCAGCAAATACTTTGGGGTTTAACATCCATTCGGTGTTATCATTGAACTTGCGTGACCTGGTGTCTGCCACTATTTAGCTTACCTGGTAGGTAAGTTGCTGATAGCCAAATATGTTTGTTGACACACCATTACCAGATTGTGTTGATCAAATTAACTCATGATATTGATTTTATCCCGCCCATATGGTTAATATAGGCCACCAATGTGGTATTGTCAATTTGTAAACGAACATGCAAATGGTGCACTTTTGAACAATATGCTTTTAACCCATAGAACGCACCCAACATTTCCAAATAGTTTTTATGTCCAGTGTCTGTAGTAGTGATGATTCTAGATTAACCCATCTACCACCTGTTCTGGATATGGGTTATTGATAAATGATGGGACTGGAACTATGCAAATGTTCTCTTTCCATCATTATAACTTTGAAATTAGGCAATTTCATGGTTCAGTCAAAGTGACCTGCATGTTGTTTAAAAGCACTAGCACCTTTGCTCTAATGCAAAGGTCCAAGCTAGGTAGCTGGTAATGCTGCTGCTAATTTCCCAATTACTCTTGCCACTTGTTGAATGGTTGGTCGATTGTTAACCATTAATTTGTTACAGGTTTGTGCCAATTCTGCTGACTTTTCTTTTGGCAACATTATAGACATGTGGACTGAGTTACCAGATAGTCCATAGTTGTGGATGGTGTCAACGTAGATTTATCTGGATGTATGACAAAGCCCAAGGTTAAATAAGTTTTTAGTAGCTAATGCTGCTGAATTAGCTAATTCCATGGTTTTGTCTATTATTAAAATATCATCAAGATATGCCATGACAATATGTTTCTTTAATAGTGTCAGGCTGGTTTTAATATCTTGGTAAACAGTTTTGGCTCCTGTTATTACATTAGCCAATAATTTGTACTGCCATAGTTGCCCCATCCAGGTAAATTTTAGGTATCTACGATGATCTTTATGAATGGGTACTGAATAGTATGCATCTTTTAAGTCGATGCCTGCCATAAAGTATCTTTAGGAAATCCATTATTTGGCAGTTACAAATGTTTTCCATTTTAAAGTGTGTATACCTGACGAAAGTATTCAATGTGGTTAAGTCAATGATGATGCGACATTCACCATATTTTTTGGTTTTAGTAAATTTTATACGAATTCCAAAGGTTCATGTTTAGATTTCTCTATGATTCCCTTTGTATGTAACTTCTCCAGTTCAGCTTGTCCCTCATGTTTTCTTTTTAGTGAGAGGGTGAAACCCCTTTGGGGTGCAGGCTGAACTGGTGGCAAGTTTTCTTGAATTAATTCAATTTTTATCCTTGAATACTTTTTGGTATATAACTACCAACTGTGATAGTGCTTCATGCTTCCAAAACAGGTGTAGTCTCCCCCCGTTAGCACAATCCCCCCACCTTTTATGTGATGGTAGGAACCAGACCCACCTACCTCCACTGTTGTTTGGTGGTGTGTTCATTTCTTCGGTTTCTGGTTCCTTGTCTGTCGGGGTGGTGCTGTTGGGGGGTGGCGCATTTTCCATGGGGCCCACTCTGGGCCCTGTCCCGAAAGACTTCTGGGGATGGTATGCGGGCCCCGAGCTTTCACCAGTACCATGAAGTAGACGCCTACTGGTGGATGCGTAGAGGTACTGCCATCTGGATTTGCGTGGTTTAGCTCGTTCCACGTCCTGCCCTCATGCTTGGATTCTTCGTCCAGATTTTTTGGCTTGTTTTGGTAATTCTTTGCCAAATAGCAGGATCTGTGGTTCTGAGGCCGGCGTTCTACACAGTCCTGCGAATTTTGGGGGTTGAGGGCAGGTTTTATGACCTCCTTCCGGAGGTTGTTAATCACATACTGTGTTGCACAGTAGAGCCAGGGTGTTTTGTCATGTCAACCCTGTCCATGGAATGAGCATATGAAGTGATAGCCAACGTCAAGGGTATCAACATTTTTTGCAATTTAAGTTCTTGAGTTTTGATACCCTGCTCAATGTACCCCCAGTAACGGCAGGCACATTGAGCAAAATGCAATTTTGGGGCGGCGTGATAAGGTCCAACGCCTCATTGACTACCTGTCTTGGAGAGGTTTAAAAGACAGGTAGTAAAAGCTGGCCGCCAGTTTAGTGTGTAACGGCCATCCCGCTCGTTGTGTTGCCACGTAGCGGTTCACCACTCCCAGCAGCTCTTCCTGGTCCTGTATCTCAAGCATACTCCCGGTTCCTTCAGCCAGTGACCCCTGTTCTTGACCAGCCCAGTCCTGGTCGCCAACGCTCCCCTCTGTTGAAGGAGATGCGATGGCCAATGCTTGTTAGTGCACTGGAGCGGGAGTGTTTGTGCTCCCTCGGCGAGCTTGCCCCATCTCCCGGAGTAAGTCTCGCTGGAGCATTTGCTCCATGAGCCTTTCCATAAGGCTTGAAACGGTCACCTTCTTCCGCTCTCGGGCGGTGAGTCTACCGTTCCAGGCTCGTCTCAGTAAACCGGCCAGTCCGACTTCCGTAGTGCCTTACCTCCAGCCTGCTGCGGTTGTTTGAGCTGTGCTAGCGGCGCTGGGCTCGGCTCGGAAATGCTGTTGGTGACTGTGGACCGCAGCATGTGCGGTCCAGGTGCCGCTGGTCGCCCCCCACTGCTGGAACCCTCCTGGTCCATTGCAGTCAGACGGGGACTACCTTCCTTGGTGTTTTCCCAGTTCATGTTCCTATTTAAAAATAAAACAGAACAAGGTTTCCAAAACATCATGTCCTCAGAGTAAGTTTACTTTCCTGGAGGTCCGTTTTCAAATTGTTGCGGGAGAGCTCGTACTCCCGTCCATCGCTGTGCACTGCGTGAGACGCTATGTCGCGCATGCGTGTGGACGGGGTCTTCATGTAGTCATTCACGTGACTCTGAAATAAAATCAAAGATAGACAACATGGTTTACGAAGATCCTGTCTGATAAATCTGATTGAATTTTTGATGAGGTAGCAAAATGCATAGATGAAGGCAGTGAGCTAGATAGGGCTTACATGGCCTTTGACATGGAAAACTAGTCCAAAAATATATTGTCCATAGGATCAAGGGAAGTTCGTAAACAAAATACAAAATTAGGTGACAATAGAAAGGCAATGTAGAAGAATGTAGAAAGGTTACGGTAGAAGGTTGGCTTTGTGATTGGATGCCTGTGACTCATGTTATTCCACAGTGATTAGCGCTGGGACCATTGTTGTTTGCAATACATGTGAATGATTTGATTTGGATATAGATGTTGGAGAGATGATCGGTGAGTCTACAGAGGACATGAACGCTGGTGAAGTTGTGCAGTGTCATTTTAGGCCACTGGATGATATCAATGTATAAGTGGAATGGGTTTTGAAATGATAAATGGGAAAATGGCAACATTTTAGAGAAGCAATGAGGTTAGATCATAAACATTGAACGGCAAGATCCAAAGGAGTATTGAAGATCAGAGGGGCCATGGTGTACAAGTCCATAGATCGTTGAAGGTTGACAGTGCAGGTAGGTACCATAGCTAAGAAGGCATATGGGATACTAACCTTCATTAATCTTTAATTTAAATTAATTTTTAATTTATTTTGGTATGCTAGCCTTTATAAATCAGAGCATTGAGTATAGAAGCTGGGATGTAATGTTAAAATTGTACAAGGCATTGGTGAGACCAAATCTGGAGTACGGTGTACAATTTTGGTCTCCCAATTATTGGAAGGATGTCAGCAAAATAGAGAGAGTACAGAGGAGATGTACTAGAATGTTGCCTGGGTTTCAACAACTAAGTTACAGAGGCTGATCAAAGGTTGAAATCAAGTTAGGTCTTCTTAATATTCTCTGGAGCGCAGAAGAAAAAGTTAAGGGGGGACTGACACCTTGTCCTGGATAGAGGTCTTTCTCAATCTTCTAAATTCTAAAAGTCTTTCTTCAAAGACAGTCCTGACATCCCAGAATCAGTCTGGTGAACCGTCTGAGAGGGGTCTAGACCCTGTACAGAGTTGATGTGGATCAGCTTTTCCCTTTGAGAATAGGGAAGATTCAAACAAGAGGACATGACTTCAGAATTAAGGGACAGAAGTTTAGGGGTAACATGAGGGGGAACTTCTTTACTCAGAGAGTGGGTAGTGGTGTGGAATGAATGCTTACAGCTTTCTGGACCTAAGTGGTGGAGGCAGGTTCATTGGTATCATTTAAAAATAAATTGGATAGGCATATGGAAAGAAGGGAATGGAGGGTTATGGTATGAGTGCAGGCAGGTGGGACTAAGGGGAAAAAAAAATTTGTTCGGCACGGACTTGTAGTGCCGAGATGGCCTGTTTCCGTGCTGTAATTGTTATATGGTTATATGGTTATATGGGTAAGTGAATAAAAAAGCAGGGAGGTTTATGCTCCTACTTTCTAAAGCTTGATCAGTTGGAGTACTGCATGCAGTTCTGGTCTCCACACTATAGGAAGGATTTGCAGGCATTGGAAATGATGCAGAAGAGATT
This sequence comes from Leucoraja erinaceus, assembly GCF_028641065.1. Lineage (NCBI taxonomy): Eukaryota > Metazoa > Chordata > Chondrichthyes > Rajiformes > Rajidae > Leucoraja > Leucoraja erinaceus. The sequence goes on along the minus strand of NC_073399.1, from coordinate 21,186,037 downwards.
CACCAGGGTTGGCTGGTTTGCTGCATTTCAGTTATGAGGAATGACTGGAGAGCTTATGTCTGTTTCTCCTGACATGGAAGATGTTAGGAGTGTACATGATTGAGGAATATAAATTATAAGAAGTATAAATAGAGGAGACGGCAGAAAATGTTCACTCAGGGGAAGATAAAACTGGAGGACATAGAGATATTACAAGTCAAGTCAAGTCAAGTTTATTTGTTACATACACATACGAGATGTGCAGTGAAATGAAAGTGGCAATGCTCGCGGACTTTTGTGCAAAAGACAAACAACCAAACAAACTATAAACACAATCATAACACACATATTCTTTTACATAATAAATAATGGAAGGAAAAATGTTCAGTAGAGTTAGTCCCTGGTGAGATAGGCATTTACAGTCCGAATGGCCTCTGGGAAGAAACTCCTTCTCAACCTCTCCATTCTTACCGCATGGCAACGGAGGCGTTTGCCTGACCGTAGCAGCTGGAACAGTCCGTTGCAGGGGTGGAAGGGGTCTCTCATGATATTGTTGGCTCTGGAGTTGCACCTCCTGATGTATAGATCCTGCAGGGGGGCAATTGAAGTTCCCATAGTGCGTTCGACCGAACGCACTACTCTCTGCAGAGCCTTCTTGTCCTTGGCAGAGCAATTCCCAAACCAGATGGTAATGTTCCCGGACAAGATGCTTTCCACCGCCGCCGCGTAGAGGCACTGCAGGATCCTCGGAGACACTATGAATTTCCTCAATTGCCTGAGGTGGTAAAGGCGCTGCCTTGCCTTACTCACGAGGTAAGGGATTTAGAGGGGACCTGACAGGGACCTTTCGCAACCAGAGAGTGGTGAGTACTTGGAACACAGAGCCTGAGGGAGTGCTCGAAGCAGTGTTGCTGACAGCATTGAAGAAGTGGCTAGACGAGCACTTGAATTGTCTGGGCATAGAAGGTTACAGGCTAAGTGCTAGAAGGTAGGATTAATACAGATGAGTGAGTACTGGTTGCTGTGAACTTGGTGGGCTGAATAGATTGCCTCCACATTGTATGACTGTATTGTTACCATTTTGTCATCTCAAGGACGACCAATATGATTTTCCATCTCTGCACTTGTGGATGACACAGGAAGTAGAATCAGGAGAGGGCCATACAAACCACCATCATCAGATAAAAATATCCCCATCTGCCTCCTGCATGTAGATCCTTTGACTGCGAGCAACCCTCTGCGTTAATAAAGAACGGTTCATAGCTTCAGTCTCCTTTCTCTGGTTCTTTGGCTTCAGGACTTGATGTGTCAGTTGTGGTTCAGTGGGCAGAAACTTGAGCACAAAATCTTAGTGCTCTGCTTATGGGGAACTGCACTTATGAAATAATACTAATAGACTATTATGATTAAATATTCAGTACTATCACATGTACCCAGATACAGTGAAAAACGTTGTTTGCCAACTATCCAATCAAATCATACTCTACATATACAATTAAGCTACACACAAAGTACAGCATTAGTGCAAAGAGCAAAATGTAGAATATAGTGTTACAACTTTATAGCTCCAGCAATGATAGAATAGGCTCATATTCACAAGTCATTAATGGAGGTGCTGGTGGCATGCAAAACAAAATATGTTGTGTTCAATGTGTTGATATAGTGATCATTAAATCACTTTAACTCATCAAGCTAGAACATTACAGATAGAGCAGTCTTGAATCACTTTAAGCCGACAACCTCAGCAATTGTAGAGCTACAAATTTAGGACAATAAACTAAAAGTCGGGCATGACCATTAGTGACTATAAACGCACGAAAGAAGTTGTCACCAATCAAGTTTGGTGAACCTGGAAAACCTTAGATGGCATATTCCAATATTATGCCAGGTCTCCGCCAGGTCGCACAGTGTTGTTGCCAACCCTGAATTGACTTTTAAAGAAGGAAGAAGCATGGCAGTGAGGAAAGGAACAGCAGAGGGTGTACGACACTGCATGAGAAGTCTCAGCAGTGAGGCTGCCTTGATACACTGCAAAAGTACTCCATGCCCTACAGTTCACATAGAATGCCTCTAGTTATGGAGTTGGGGAGCCATAAGCCAGGATGAACAATGAGACCAATGGCCTGTGGATTTATTTGTCACGCATGTGTACTAATATTTGCATGTGTATAATGGCCAGAAAGCGAGAGAAACTGCCAATAATTTTCGGGATCACGGTTCCACCATTACTTTTTAGATTGCCTATTCATATTGTTCATTGCCTAGAATCTTTTGTTGTCCATACTTAGACCCAAGTCTTTAATGGCAGCCCAAGCATAGCTGTATTTCTGAGTCTGGATAAAATGGATGTAGGTGATGTCTAAATGGAAATTCTCAAATTAGATCACAAAGTAGTAGGTAATTGGAGCTGAGTGATGATGAAAGAAATGGTTTTATTTCCGGTACAAATTATTGGTGTTGGGGAAGAGCTGTTTGTTTGGATGCATTAAATCATTTGATGTACCTCAGACTGCTGGGAAGGCAGAGGGATTAGGGTTTTGAGAGGACGCAAAAATTGGTCTTACTGGCCATAGTGAGCATGGGAAGTGACTGGAGAACCAGTAAATGATGAAGTTTTCTTCAAGAAGCACATCAAAGACAGATGGAATTTAATCCTGGCATATGTGATGCCAAGTATTTGGGGCAGACAAATAAGGGTAAGATATATATATATATATCATTGGACTTCTACAGCAAGATCCCTATGTTCCTCATTATTCCCCAGGACCCTACCATTCATTATATATATATATATATATATATATATAATGAATGGTAGGGTCCTGGGGAATATTGAGGAACATAGGGATCTTGCTGTAGAAGTCCAATGATTTCCAAATGCAGGAGCACAGGTAGATAACGTGGTTAAACATCCAATGGGATAAATGCTTTCATTAGCCGGGGCACTGAATATACTCAGTATGGAGGTTGTAATATATCGAAGATAGACACAAAATGCTGCAGTAACTCAACGGGACAGGCTGCATCTCTGGAGAGAAGGAATGGGTGAAGTTTTGGTCAAGACCCTTCTTCATACTCTAATACATCACTGATTTGGCCACTGTTTGCAGTTCTCATCACTACACTAATGAAAGGACATAAAGGCACTAGGATAGGCAGAGAAGAGATTCACTAGGATGTTGCCTGGGATGGAGTGTTTCAATATTGAGGAGAGTTTGGATGGGCTGGCTTTGTTCTCCTTGGAATGGAAGAGGCTGAAGGGGGATCGGATGAAGGTAAACAAAATGATCAAAGGCAAGAATAGGGTAGATATAACCATATAACCATATAACAATTACAGCACGGGAACAGGCCATCTCGGCCCTACAAGTCCATGCCGAACAATTTTTTTTCCCCTTAGTCCCACCTGCCTGCACTCGTACCATAACCCTCCATTCCCTTCTCATCCATATTCCTATCCAATTTATTTTTAAATGATACCAATGAACCTGCCTCCACCACTTCCACTGGGAGCTCATTCCACACCGCCACCACTCTCTGCGTAAAGAAGTTCCCCCTCATATTACCCCTAAACTTCTGTAGATAGTAGGAAACATTTCCTCATAGAGAAAATGTATAAAATCAGCCTGTGTAGTTTAGGGTAAGGAGTTGGAAGTTGAGAGAGGAGTTAAAGAGGACTGTTTTTCACCCAGTGAGTGGCTGGAATGTAAATGCAGTCTCTGACAGGGTGATGGAGGCAGAGACTAACACAACAGTTAGTAAGTAGCTAGATGAGCACTCGAACCATCAGGCCATGGTAGGCAGTGTCCAAGTAAAATAGGGTTCTCATAAATGAGAGCTCAATGGGCCACATGCACTTGGTGGGCTGAATTATTTGTATCTGTGCCCTGTAATTCTATAACTCTATGACTTACACATTCTTCTAAGCTTTAGAGCGACACCATATTCCACAGCACAGTAGAGGAGAATTGCATTTGCATGGAAAGTACAGGATGTATTCGGACAAATCTAGTCGAAAAGATGGAAGAATGGCAGTTGAAACAGATGTACACCACAAAGGGAAGCCGTTCAGGGAACGTGATTAGGGTCTCATGCCGAGATATCCAACCGTGTCCAAGACAAGGAAATGACACAACAAAGAGATTGTGGGAAGACAGTTTCAAGAATGATCTTGCAATGGATGATGAAAGTTGTAAAGTTGTTGATGGAGATTATTTGATCTCAGTGTAAGATACCCAAGAGAAAAATGATGGGCTGTAACATGCTCCAGATATTAGGCCTGTGTTGGAAGAAGAATCAATATAGAACATGACTGAACTGAAGAAATGTCAACTTCCTGAGTCCTTTAATGTTACACTAACATTTGTCCATTCTTCCTCATATATGGATAAACAGCTGAGAAAGCTGAGGAAAATGCAAAGACCAGTGATTCAGTTAAATCTGTAGATTTGTAAATATTCTGGTTAATTTTACGTTTTTCTTTAAAAGGATGAAGTAGTGTAAAATGTGTATGTATATGTGTCAACAACTGTGTATTTGCCCACGTATACAACATTGTGCACAATGTGCCCGAGAACAAGCTTGGATAAACCTAAATCATCTTTAGATCCATTTTTATTTCCTGCATCTGAATCTGTACTCACTCTGTGTTGCTATAATAAGAACCAACAAGAGTGGATATTTCACCGTGAGGGAATTCTCCTCAGTGTCCTGGCCTATGTTTATTTCAGAACAACAATAAACATAGAACGTAGAACAGTATCGTACAGGAACAGACCCCTCAGCTTACAATGTTTTTGCTGAACATGATGCCAAGAGAGACTCATCCTATGCATGATTCATATCCCTCCATTGTCTGCATATCCATTGGCTTCTCTAACCTTCTCTTACATGCCACTATTATACCTGCCTCTACTACCAGCCCAAGCAGCAAGTTCCAGGCACCCACCAGTCTCCGTGTAAAAACTTTTCCCCCGCACATCTCCTTTAAATTTTCTCCCTCAGACCTTAAAGCAATGGCCTTTAGTATTTGACATTTCACCCTGGGACAAAGGTTCTGACTGTCTACCCTATCTATGCCCCTCATAATTTTCATATACTTTTATCAGAGCTCCTCTCAACCTCAGGCGTTCCAGAGCAAGTAATCCCAGTTGGTTGAACCTCTCCTTGTAGCTAATCCCCACTAATCCAAGCAGTATTCTCATAAACCTCTTCTGCACCTCCTCCATAACCTCCACATTCTTTGTATAATAGAACATAGAATAGTACAGCACAAGAACAGGCCCTTCCACTCACGATGTCTGTGCCATACAAGACAAGGCTAACTCTAATATGCCTGCACACAATGCATATCCCTCCATTCCATGCATATCCAAATGCCTATGAAAAAGCTCAAAGGTGTCTTATCGTATATGCCTCAACTACCATCCCTGGCAGCGCATTCCAGGCACTCACCACTTAGACTCAGACTTTATCAAAAGCCTTCCTGAAATCCATGTAGATAACATCTACTACCCGACCCTCATTGATCACCTTTTCCATCTCCTCAAAATCTGAATCAAGACATGACCTGGTGCATACAAAGCCATGCTGACTGTCTCAAATTAACCCATTCTCTTCCAAATAGGAGTAAATCTTATCCTAAAGAATTCGCTCCAATATCTTCCCTGCCATTGAGATGAGGCTCAGAAGCCTGTAATTCCCTGGATTATCTCTATTTCCCTTCTTAAACAAAGGAACAATATTGACTACTCCCAATTTCTCTGGGACCTTGTCTGTGGCTGTAGAAGATAAAAAGATCTTCATCAAGGCCCCTGCAATCTTCTCTTAGCTCTCAATAACCTGCGATAGATCCTATTAACATTGGAGACTTTTCCACCTTAATGTTCTTCAAGCCCCCCAACACCACCTCCTTGATCTCTGCCTGCTCTTGTACATTAGTATTTGCCACACTGATCTCACTGTCCTCCATGTCCTTCCCATTGGTGAATACAGATGTAAAATGCTAATTTAGTACCTCGCCTACATACTCTGACTCCAAGCACAAATTCCCTCCTCTATCATTGAGTGGTCCTACTTTCTCCCTGTTTGTCCTCTTTTTTTAAAACAAAAGAACGTTTTTTTTTAATCTAACTCGCCAATTACTTATCATGGCCCCTTTTGTCCCTTCTAATTGTCCACTTATTTGCTTTTATTCCTCAAAGTTCCTGTCTGATTTTATCTTCTTAAACCTTTTATGTAATTGTGTGTCTTGTTGCTTTTTTCGTATGGGTGTATGGTAATTTGCATATCACTGTACCTTAATTGCTACATGTGATAATAAAAGACCTTTGAAATCCTTATATGCTTCCTTTTTCCTTTTTGTCCAATTTACAACCATTTTGGTCATCCAAAATGTCCTTACCTTTCTGTTCTTATCCCTCCCCCTACTGGAATATGGCAGTCCTGAACTTTGATTAACTGACTTTCAAACCAAGTGGACTTACCCAATAACACCAGCTTCCAATTTATTATCCCTAGCAGCCTCTCCCAACTTCCATATTTATCCCTATTCAAAACAATCTTAAAACCAATGGAATTACCGGTGTTTAATTCAGAGATAAAGCATGGAAACCGTCCACACCAACCATTGATGCCCTGTTCACACCGGCTCTATGTTATCCCACCTTCACAGCCACTCCCTGCACACTGTGCGCAATCTACAGATGCCAATTAACCCACAAACCCGCACGTATTTGGAAAGGGGAAGAAAACCGGAGCACCCCTAGGAAACATATGCGGTCACAGGGAGAATGGGAAAACTCCACACAAGCAGCACCCGAGTCACTATCAAAGCTAGGTCTCTGTGAGGCAGCAGCTCTACCAGCTGCACCACGTTGCTGAGTTGTGATTACTATCCCTAAAATGCTCTTCCACTGAAACACCAATCACTTGGCCAGGTTTGTTTCCCAATACCAGGTTCAGTATGGTCATTTCTCGAGTTGGACTACCCAAAAAAACCCTCTTGCATACACCCAAAAAATGCTGCTCATCTAAGCGTTTTTCACTAAAAGTAAGTCCAGTCAATATTGGGGAAGTTGAATTCACCCACAATGGCAACCCTGTTGCTTTTGAATCTTTCTGTAATCTGTCTACTTATCTGTTCCTCTATCTCCTGTTGGCTAGTGGGGGGCCTATAGTACAATCCCATTAGAGTATCCCATTAGAGCAGCCAGTCCCGTCCCTCTCAAAGCCAAGTCTCCGTAATGCTCACAACATCATAGTTCCGAGCACTGATCCAAGCTGTATCCATGATGACATTAAAATAAACAGACTTCAGTCCATCAGTTTCACCATATTCTTTAACCTCTCCCCGCATGTGCTGTTGAACTCCTTAATGTCTTGCCTGTTATGGTCTGCAATATTTTGGGCAATTAAATCATATCATAAGGTTCATACATAAGGCAGCTAATAATGGGGACTGATTATCCAATAGTGCAGATTTCATGTTATTCTTATATTGTGTAGAGGAACTGCAGAAGCTGGTTTACACCGAAGATAGATACAAAATGCTGGAGTAACTCAGCGGGTCAGGCAGCATCTCTGGAGAAAAGGAAGAGGTGACGTTTTGGGTTGAGTTCCTTCTGCAGACTTATTCTTCTAGACTATTCAATATTCTTATATTCTTGTTTGTGAAGGAACAAAACTACAAACAAAAGTAGACCAACTGTTACCCTTGGTGACCACAACAACCCAACATAACTCAGTGTTGCTCTCCATTACTCTGTTTTCTTCATTAGAAACACTGCAACAAATCCCAATGTTTTTTCATAGAAACATAGAAACATAGAAATTAGGTGCAGGAGTAGGCCATTCTGCCCTTCGAGCCTGCACCGCCATTCAATATGATCATGGCTGATCACCCAACTCAGTATCCCGTACCTGCCTTCTCTCCATACCCTCTGATCCCCTTAGCCACAAGGGCCACATCTAATTCCCTCTTAAATATAGCCAATGAACTGGCCTCAACTACCCTCTGTGGCAGAGAGTGCCAGAGATTCATCACTCTCTGTGTGAAAAAAGTTTTTCTCATCTCGGTTTTAAAGGATTTCCCCCTTATCCTTAAGCTGTGACCCCTTGTCCTGGACTTCCCCAACATCGGGAACAATCTTCCTGAATCTAGCCTGTCCAACCCCTTAAGAATTTTGTAAGTTTCTATAAAATCCCCTCTCAATCTCCTAAATTCTAGAGAATATAAACCAAGTCTATCCAGTCTTTCTTCATAAGACAGTCCTGACATCCCAGGAATCAGTCTGGTGAACCTTCTCTGCACTCCCTCTATGGCAATAATGTCCTTCCTCAGATTTGGAGACCAAAACTGTACGCAATACTCCAGGTGTGGTCTCACCAAGACCCTGTACAACTGCAGTAGAACCTCCCTGCTCCTATACTCAAATCTTTTTGCTATGAAAGCTAACATACCATTTGCTTTCTTTACTGCCTGCTGCACCTGCATGCCTACTTTCAATGACTGGTGTACCATGACACCCAGGTCTCGCTGCATCTCCCCTTTTCCTAATCGACCACCATTTAGATAAAAGTCTACTTTCCTGTTTTTGCCACCAAAATGGATAACCTCACATTTATCCACATTATACTGCATCTGCCGTTCATTTGCCCACTCACCCAGCCTATCCAAGTCACCTTGCAGCCTCCTAGCATCCTCCTCACAGCTAACACTGCCCCCCAGCTTAGTATCATCCGCAAACTTGGAGATATTGCCTTCAATTCCCTCATCCAGATCATTAATATATATTGTAAATAGCTGGGGTCCCAGCACTGAGCCTTGCGGTACCCCACTAGTCACTGCCCGCCATTGTGAAAAGGACCCGTTTACTCCTACTCTTTGCTTCCTGTTTGCCAGACAGTTCTCTATCCACATCAATACTGAACCCCCAATGCCGTGTGCTTTAAGTTTGTATACTAATCTCTTATGTGGGACCTTGTCGAAAGCCTTCTGGAAGTCTAGATACACCACATCCACTGGTTCTCCCCTATCCACGCTACTAGTTACATCCTCGAAAAATTCTATAAGATTCGTCAGACATGATTTACCTTTCGTTAATCCATGCTGACTTTGTCCAATGATTTCACCACTTTCCAAATGTGCTGCTATCCCATCTTTAATAACTGACTAGCAGTTTCCCCACTACCGATGTTAGACTAACTGGTCTGTAATTCCCCGTTTTCTCTCTCCCTCCCTTCTTAAAAAGTGGGGAGAGAGAAAATGTATCATATATGTATAGTGCATAATTAACACAATTTAACACCCCAAAAGGAAATAGAAATATTTTGAGTGAAATAAATTAGCTGCTAAAAAGTGGCAGTCAATTATTTCCATTCTGATTTCAGGCCATAAATTAATAATCAGCTCTATCCAGCTGAAACCTTTCTCAGGTACGCTTTTCGAATTGGTTACAAATCTCATTCAGAGAGCAACATAATTCAACTATTAGACATGCTGCTTACGCACTGCACATAATTAAAGACCCTGAATGCAATTCACATTCAGCTGCGCAAATGCAGTGTGTCCAGTATATTGAATTAACGCAGGAGTGCACAGATGATCAGAACTCACTTCTGGCCATTCACCAATTAATATGTAAACCAGCACTGTTGCCTAACTTAACCTCTCTTCACTTCTTTATGTAGGAGGGTTTCAGCAAGCCCTTTTTTTAGATAAAACATAATTCCTCTACACATTGCAGTTTATAATTACATGAACAATTATTTTCCAGTTTCTCCCTGAGTAACACCAGAAAAGAATAATTTGATCCAATCAGGGGTCACCGGCCACACTATGTTAACTTGTGAAATTAAAGCTATATCAAGGCGGAGAGGGAGATAAACAGATGAGTATTTATGTAGCAGCGTTCACAACCTCAGGACATCCTAAGGAGCTTTACAAAGCAATGAAAATCCTTTGTAGTGCCGGCACTGTTGTAATCTACAAGACGTAGCAACTAATGGCAAAAAGCTTGAGGGTTTTCTCACAGAAAGCCCTTTTATGCTGGGTTTTGAAATTATGCTGTGCAAAAATTATTATACAGAGACTGAGGATGTTTGTATTAAACGTCAGATTCTGATTGTCCACGTCCAGAATGGATCAGTAGCTGCAGGGAGCATCGCCCAGGAGCGTTCTTGATTAATTTAAGTGGATGGAAAATCAGGGGCTGAATGTTTGATGATTTACCAACCACTGCTCAGTCCAGGCACCACATGATCAGGGCCCTTAAATTAGATTTGGTATCTTAATGGAGTGGTTAATCTGTTTGATAGAGTGTATCTTTCTGCCGCAGTTCTGTTGGAAAAAACAAAATATTTAATTTAATTGTGTTACGTTTTGCCAATTTTTTACCCCACGGTGTTGTTCAATGTGTTAAGGACATGTGATAAAACGCAAACCACTCAGCCCATCATGCCTCTTCTGAATGGTCATATCTGAGCTGTACTTCTAATGCATTTATTCCAGTGACTTGTTACCATCACTTAACCAATATTTGAACTGCGAGATTGAATAGATAAACTATCTGCAGTTTTTTTACTGAAGTGTTCATTATTGGATTATGGTAATCCTATTAAATGTAATATTAGGAATAGAGTTGGTTTATTTAATAAGGATTCATGCACCAATGCCTTCAAAATGTTCTCTTCATTTTCTTTCTTCTTACATAGAATATAGAACAGCACAGCACAGGAACAGGCCCTTTGGCTGCCAACATTTGTCTGTGCCAAACATGATGCCAGTTTAAACCAGTCTCCTTTGCATGCCTGATATCCATTTTTCATACACATTTAAGCCTATCTAAACACTACAACCTTATTTGCTTCCACCACTACCCCTGTCAGCATTTCCAAGCACCCACTGCTTTTTGTGTAAAAACGCCCCACTCATCTCTTTTACATTTTCACCCTCTGAGCTTAAAGCTATCCCCTTTAATCTTTGACATTTCTATCCTGGGCAAAAGGTTCTGTCTATCATATCTATGGCTCTCATCATTTTATGTTTTTCTATCAGGTCACCCCTCAATATGAGAAAGTTTATCCAACCTCTCCTAATACTGTCTAATCTTATGGTAGACATTTCTGCACCCTCTCTAAACACACTGCATCCTTTCTGTAACCAGAAGTGCATAAGGTACTTCCAAGTTCTATATGAAGATTGTGGCAATGCGTGATTGTTGCACACTAAATCCTCAAGGGCCTTGCAGAGTGAGATTTTGGTCCAACAGGAAGGAGAATCCAATCAGACTGATACAGTGACACTTCCCACTCGGTCTTGAAACTTCCAACACTCATCCCACAGTTTACATAAGGTGCGGACATCTGCTGTCTTCAATCTTTGGGCAGCAGTTCCAGTCAGCACTATCCCATCCTCCATTTCCTTCTAATACACCAGCTTACATCTATGCCTTGATCATTGACTTGCCCAACAAGAATCGTATGTTCTCTCTACTGGAGTCCATCTTATTCGTTTATATCTCCAGTTTAGTAAAGAAAACAACATCAGCCTAACTAATCTCTCCTTCAACATCCATCCTGGCAAATTCAATATTTATCTTGGTCACTTGTGCTTGTGCTTCTACATCCGACTGTGGTGATCAAAACTATAGCTGTGGAAAAGTTCATGTGTTATCAATTCCATGCGTAAATAAATGTGTAATGTCTTTGAAAATGCATTGAGACAAAGCTTAGGTCTAGGTTTATTATTGTCACGTGTACTGAGGTTCAATGAAAAGCTTTGTTTTGCACGCTATTTAATTGAATTGAATTTAATTGTCACATGTGACAAGTCACAGTGAAGCTCTTTACTTGCATACCTTGCCAAGGTATGCAAATAGTCGCTCACAGAAGGCGTTTACAAAGTTACAAATCCCCCCACCCCCCCCTCTTCCCTTCCATGCCAGTTCCCCCTATGTTCTTCCCCCCTTTCTCATGGAAGTTCCCCCATGCCAGGTCCCCATTGTCCATTGTTCATTGTTCTTCACCGCAGTCCCCCAACGCCAGGTCCCCATTGTCCATTTTTTGTGCCCACCCCCCCCCCCCTCATGACGGTCCCCCCCACTCTTGGTCCCCATTGCCCTTCCCCCTCCCTCATGGCAGTCCCCACATGACGGGTCCTCCATTGTTCCTTCCTTCAGCAATCCAATCAGATCAGATAATATTATATATAAATACAATCAATCAAACGCAGCTGCAATAAGTAGAGCAGAGGAGGACACAGAGTGCACAATATAGTTCTCAACATTGTAATGCACCAGTTCCATAGACAAAATCCAATGTCTGCAATGAGCTAGACATGAATCAAACAGTACCTTAGTTTCAGGAGACAAATAACAAAGGGGAAGATGGCAAAATATAAATAGATCCAAGGAGGAAGTAATCTTTTTTGTATGTTGAGATTTGAAGCTTTTGAAACAGACGGAATACCTGTAACATTATGTATGTGACATTACATTGTTATATACCAGGCATATCAGACCCTGCACAACAGGATCCCAATAAAAATGCACATGTGGACACATAGAGAACAATGAAGATCTATTACAAAATGAAAGTATCCAAAATTCCTGCTTAACTGTCTGATCTTCTTGTCTTCTCACCTTCAGTGTCCTCTGGACATGCACTCTAAAGTCTATCAGTCCCACTACACTTCACAATATTGTGCCATTGATTGTGCATTCTCTTGCATCCTGAAGTGGTTTAGCTCAAACTTCATTTGCCACTTTCATGACAACGTGACCAGCCTGTTGTTATCTCCCTGCATTCTACTGGTTTCTTCCTCATGATCAATGCACTGACAATCTTCATTTCAACTGTGATCGTGCTGTACAGAAGAGTTCTATGCAGCGCCTGCTGTGTAACAATGCAATGTCATAGCTATTCCATCTGTGTCAACAGTTTCAATTCTTAACATGTAAGTGCAGCCTTGCAAAACAAATCACTGCCTCTTTGGATATATTTATACCTTGCTTCAATGCATTAACAACGGCATTACACCTTTATCCATGCATTAATTTATAGAACTTCAGGGAACGAGCAGGGAAACAGGAATACATCAATTGGTCTACAGAGAACCAGTCTCCTCTTTTGAAATGATTCTATGATCCAATGATTGTATAATAATTATAGCACAAAAAGCAAAGGGCATTTTGCAGAGCCCTGTGGAACCATACATCAAACAGACTCCCAATCACTAAATTGTGGTTAATTAATACACTTTGCCTCCCACCGCTCAAATAACTTCTGATCCAATTTGCTGATTTCCATTGGATTATCTAGCCCTTTTTCCAGTCTGCCACGTGGACTGGTCACAGGGTGGAACAGTGGTGCAGCGGTAGAGTTGCTGCCTTACAGTGCCTGACAGTGGGGCAGCGGTAGAGTTGCTGCCAGAGACCTGGGTTCAATCTTAACTCCAGGTGCTGAACGTTCTCCCTGTGACCTCGTGGGTTTTCTCCGATGCTCCAGTTTCCTCCTACACTCCAAAGACGTACAGGTTTGTAGGTTAATAGAATTCTGTAAATTGTCAATTGCCTGGTGTGTAGGATAGTGCTAGTTTACGTGGCGATTGCTGGTCGGCGCAGACTTGGTGGGTCGAAGGGCCTGTTTCCATGCTGTACATTATCTTTAAAGCCTAAAGTAAAGACTAAAACTCATACAGATGACATGGATTATTCACCCCTCGTTAATAATTAGGTCCTTCAAAATTAAATGAAGTCAATGCAACTTTTGCTTCACAAACTTTCCATCATGCTTTTTGAGCAATGCTATTTGACTTTTTTTTTCCAGTCACATGCCCATCACTAATATTAGGCCTAATATTGACCGACATACACTACAAACCAACTGACTTACATGGCTATCTGGACTACACGTCTTCCCACCCTGCCCCCTGTAAAGACTCCATCCCCTACTCCCAATTCCTCCGCCTACGCCGCATCTGTTCCCAGGATGAGACGTTCCACACCAGGGCATCGGAAATGTCCTCGTTCTTCAGGGAACGGGGATTCCCCTCCGCCACCATAGATGAGGCTCGCACCAGGGTCTCATCCATACCCCGCAACACTGCTCTCTCTCCCCATCCCCGCACTCACAACAAGGGCAGAGTCCCCCTAGTCCTCACCTTTCACCCCACCAGCCGGCAAATACAACAAATAATCCTCCGCCATTTCCGCCACCTCCAACGTGACCCCACCACTCGCCACATCTTCCCATCTCCCCCTATGTCTGCCTTCCGCAAAGACCGCTCCCTCCGCAACTCCCTTGTCAATTCTTCCCTTCCCTCCCGTACCACCCCCTCCCCGGGCACTTTCCATTGCAACCGCAAGAAATGCAACACCTGTCCCTTCACCTCCCCCCTCGACTCCATTCAAGGACCCAAGCAGTCGTTCCAGGTGCGACAAAGGTTCACCTGTATCTCCTCCAACCTCATCTACTGCATCCGCTGCTCTAGATGTCAGCTGATTTACATCGGGGAGACTAAGCGGAGGTTGGGCGATCGTTTCGCCGAACACCTCCGCTCAGTCCGCAATAACCTACCTGAACTCCCGGTGGCTCAGCACTTCAACTCCCCCTCCCATTCCCAATCCGACCTCTCTGTCCTGGGTCTCCTCCATTGCCAGAGTGAGCAACACTGGAAATTGGAGGAACAGCACCTCATATTCCGCCTGGGTTGCTTGCGTCCAGTTGGCATGAACATTGAATTCTCCCAATTTTGCTAGCCCTTGCTGTCTCCTCCACTTCCTTAACCCTCGAGCTGTCTCCTCCCATCCCCCCGCCCTCGGGCTCCTCCTCCTCCCTTTTTCCTTCCTTCTCCCCCCCCCCCCCATCAGTCTGAAGAAGGGTTTCGGCCCGAAACGTCGCCTATTTCCTTCGCTCCATAGATGCTGCTGCACCCGCTGAGTTTCTCCAGCATTTTTGTATACCTTCGATCTTCCAGCATCTGCAGTTCCTTCTTGAACACTAATATTAGGCTGACTAGATTGTAACTACAAACTATCTATTGTTTCCTTTTATTAAACTGTAACCCATTAGCTGTGTTTCAGTTCTTAGGATCTTGGAAAATGGTCAGAGCTTTCACTATGCCTCCCTTGCTTCCCTCACCAACCTGGGCTAGATTGATCTGCATCTGGGGATTCATCTGTTTTTAAGCGACAAACTCCTTAATAAATCTCCTTCACCATATTTAACAATCAATATTACACAGTCCCTCTCAGCTACTATGCCCTCACTTTAATTTATGAAGATAAACATAAAATGCGAAGTTCTCTTTAAGAATCATACTTCTGTCTTCACACTTAGTATAGATCTTTGGTCTCTGAGACACCATTCTCTTTTATTAGTCATCTTCTTCTTTATAATCCATCTTTGGGTTTTCCTGGATTTTACTTTTCAATCCATTGCATGCTCTCTCTTTGCACCCTTTGCCCCCAGCTGAGACGATTTCTTGTTCTGCTCACATCACACACTATGTGTTCCTTTCAAAACACTCTCAATTATTTAAAAAATATAATTAAATAAAAAAGCACAGTGTAACCATTACTCACATTGTTTGACGTCAGAGAGATGGACCATCTATGATGTGTAAACTGATACGGCAGTGAGGTACTGCATTATACAGGATGGGTTTTTGCTGGACATTATACCAAGCTCCTGCCCACTTTCTAAGCTTGGTGTAACATCACTATTTCTAAATCTAATTCTGCAGTGTCCTGCCCAGTAATTATTTTCACCCAACGTCATCCAAACATACCTCATATTCATATTGCTGTTTATCTTAATGATGTGTGCTTTGATGACATTGTGAGATAAATAAATATTAGTTGGGAAACTGGAGACAACTAGTTTAGGATTAGTATTAGCTTTAGGTTTGTTATTGTCATGTGTGCCGAGGTGCAGAGAAAAGCTTTGTTTTGCATGCTATCCAATGAAATGCATTGAAGGGCTACGCAATAGCGTAGTGGTAGAGTTGCTGCCTTATAGCGTCAGAGACCAGGGTTCGATCCTGACAACGGGTGCTGTCTGTGCGGAGTTTATATGTTCTCCCTGTGACCGTGTGGGTTTTCTCTGGGTGCTCCGGTTTACTCCCACACCCCAAAGACTTGTAGGTTTATTGGCTTCTGTAAATTGTCCCTACCATGTAGGATAGAACTACATATGACCATGTGGACACAATGGGCTGAAGGATCTGTTTCTTTGCCGTATCTTTAAACTAAAATCAGATAATACTATATATTAATATAATGGCCAAACTCAAGCACATTAGATAGAGTGAAGGAACATATACAGAGTGCGGAATATAGTTATTTACAGGTAGAAAAGAGATTTAAAAGGGAAGGGCGATTGTAATGGATGATAGTGAATCCTCTTCTAACGCCAGCACGCCACTCTCCAACGGTTCCTCAGCAAAATCATTGCTTAGAAGTGGTGATTTTACAGTGGGTTCTCTGCATATTAATGTTTATTTTGTGCAGCACCACAGACACTATACTCAATTGAGTACTTAGAGATTATAAAGAAACTTTGGTATATCCAGAAACAATATACGAAGAGCAAGTTTTTTATTAGTTTTTTTTCTTGCATATAAAAGGGATATAGATGTTATTGAAGTCCTATTGAAGCAATGGGGCCTACTAAACATAACGACAAGAAATGGTGAAAACACTCTGCAAGTTAGGCAGCATCGTGCTGAGGCAATATTTCAGGTCAAAGACTTCCTCAATACTTTTTCCGTTTTTTAATTTCTGATTTGCAGCTTTTTTGATTCCCATCGTGCGGCCTGATAGTGCTGATGCCCCAAGCCCGAGGGCTGCAGGTTAGATCCGTCTCAGCACCACAGTCACAGCCTGAGCTGCAGGGGCTGGGTATCACTGGAATAAGCTTCCTCACAGTGGGATGAAAGGAATCAGGTGGAACTGCGTGCGTGGTGCCTGGGCAGTACCCTGCAGCTCCTCGGGGACTGGAGCAGAGGGTCATTACTGCGAATCTGAGAGCAAGAAGCACCTCCACACCATCTGGGCAACGGAGAACTGAATCCCGACTGAAAGGAAATGAGGGTAATATTTTGCTTCAGAAAGGAACACCGCTGAGATTGAAAAATGGCAAATGGCCGAATAATCTTCTGTGTAGTAATAGCTGTCAGCTTGCAAAATAGTCGTTTCAGAGCAGACACTGTGAATGATCGCTCAAAGCCTACATCACCATCCCTTCACAGCTATACTTAATAAAAGTCAGGTGGTGATGTGACATACACGGTAAAAAAATGACAGATGCACTTCCTTTAATCTAGTGTGTGAGCTTCTGGTGGAAATCTAATTACTCTGTTTTGCCCCGAGGTTGTGGACATAACAAGGTCTCCAAACGGCTTGATCCTAATGTTGTCAGTTCAACAGAGTTGTCAGAATAAATGGCCAAGTCAGAAATAAATAAATAAATAAAGCCTGCTCCCCTGACCCAGCTGTAGAGTCTGCTCTTGGCTGCCTGTCTGACGTTGATCAAGGATTAATATCTGTAAAGAGCAGTTACAGGCACACTTCTTCCAGCCTCATGATAGGTTATGCAGCATAGTAACCGGCCCTTCGGCCCATCAAGTCCATACTGACCATGAAGCACCTTTTACTCTAATCCTGCCCCAGCCAATTCCTCATGAATGCTCCTCAGATTTTACCACTCATGTACACACTGGGTGCATTTTACAGTGGTCAATTTACCTCCCAACATGCACGTATTTTGAATGTGGGAGGAAAGTGTTTGACGGCACTGGGCCTGAAATCACTGGAGTTTAGAAGGATGAGGGGGTGCCTCATTGAAACTTACCGAATAGTGAAAGTCCTGGATAGAGTGGATGTGGAGAGGATGTTTCCACCAGTGGGAGAGTCAAGGGCTGGAGGTCATACCCTCAGAATTGAAGCACGTTCCTTTAGGAAGGAGATGAGGAGGAATTTCTTTAGTCAGAGGGTGGGGAATCTGTGAAATTCTTTGCTGTGGAGGTAATAGATATCTTTAAGGCAGAGATAGATAGATTCTTGTTGAAAATTTGTCTCCATTTATCTAACATCACAGTGCTGACTTCATCACAACACAAGACACTAGTACGGGTGTCAGTGGTTATGGGGAGAAGGCAGGAAAATGGAGTTAGGAGGGAGAGATAAATCAGCCATGACTGAATGGTGTAAACTTGATGGGCTGAAAGGTCACTTATGACCTTATGAAACTGGGGCATCCAGTGTAAACGCATGTGGTTGCGGGGAGAAGGTGCAAACTCCAGCCTGGCAGCACCGGGGCTCAAGATTTGACCCATTGTCAAATTATTATAAAGATTATATAGGTCCTTTTGTGCTTTTGCCGTGTCCAGGGGTGTCCTGTGTTGTGATGGAGTCAGCACTGTGATGTTGGAAACATGGAGACAAATTTTGTGCATGAAAACAAGATCCAGGAACAGCAAACTGGTAATGACAAAGCAATCTGTGTTTACTGTTGTTGGCTGCATCATAAATAGAATGTAGAACAGTACAGCACAGGAACAGGCCCTTTGGTCCATGCTGGAAAATTAAACTTTAGCCTGCATGTCATCCATATTCTTCCATTCCCTGCATGTTCATGTGCCTATCTAAAAGACTCTTAAACCTCATATTCTATCTGCTTCCATCATTAACTTGGGTTCCTACATTCGCTGTGTAAAAAACATTCCCCCTTTGATCTTAAAGCTCTAGTCTCGGACATTTCCACTCTGGGAGAAAGATTCTGACTGTCTACTGTCCATGTCTCATCAGGTCTCTCCTGAACCTCTGATGCCAGGTCAGAATTTAATGCAACTAGGACGGCTGATGCATCCCATATGGTATCCCATATTTAAGTAAGTTTAACACTTATGATTATCACCCCTACCAGCACGCTCAAAAGAACATAAGAAATAGCATCAGGAGTGATGTCTTGCACCTTCTCTCCTATTTAATGAGATCATGACTGATGATTTGTTTCAGTGCCAGTTTCCTGCACCAATCCCATATCCCTTGATTCTCTTAATATCCAAAAATCTATCAATGCCTGTCTTAAATAAACTTAATGGCTGATGCTCCACAATCTGCTTGGATAGAATCAGAATCCTCTCGGTGAGAGGATTTATGTTCATCTCTGTCTTAAATGGCCAAGTCCTTACTTAGAGACTGTGACCTCAGCTGCGGATGCACACCTATCTTATCAAGCCCCAAAAGAATTTTGGTCTCGGTCTCAATACACAGAGTGACCCTTAGCATCTGTTTGCTGCCACTGTAATTCCCTCCCATTCCCATCTGACCTTTCTATCTATGGCCTACCATACTCACTGTAGGTGAGACCCAATGCAAACACCTCATCCCCATCTGGGAAAGTTGCAGCCTGCAGGAATCAATATTGAATTCTCTCATTTTAGATCTCATTCTTTCTCATTATTTTTGCAACCCTGTCATTTGTGATCCCTTTTCTTTTTGCTTAGTCTTTCCTCACAGGGAAATCCTCCATGCTTAGAATCAATCTGATGAACAGGGCTCTGCTGGTAGTGCTGTAGTTGTACAGAGGCAGTAGGCTCATGTTTCACAGATACACCTGATCAATTCTTGAAGAATAAAAACATTTAAAAATGCTGATGCTGGAAATCTGAGGTAAAACCAGAAAATACTTGACTCCATCAAAACTCATATGTGTTATTCTAATAATTCTTTTTTAATTACATTAAGACTTTCTGTGAATTTTTAGTTTGTCAAACAAGTCACGACGTCAAATCTTACTGATGAAATGAAGAGCGATGCATCAAACGTGGTTGGAGTTAGGTTGATCTTGGCCTGTGGTAGTGAAGGGGTTAATCAACATTAGCAGCAGGAATGGTACAATTGCATACTTGTAACATCTGTATATGCAACTTCAAATATCTGCTCATTTTGAGACATGCCCCAGAACCATAGCTTCAACGTCGAGGTTCAGTTGAAATAACATGCCACTTCATAATGTGATAACTGTAATATACTTTTAACCTGCAGGCTTGACCTCTGACATTTGACCCGCAGGGGGAATATAGTCCATCCAATGAAACACTCATCTCCTGAACTTTCAGAGCACAGACATGAGTGCAGGAAATGGCTAACTATCAAACCTGTCACTCATCCAGGGTGATGGCTCTAAATGATTCCTCGTCCCAGACAGTGGCTTGTCCTGGGGGATTTATGTAAAAGCCCAGGGACAATTGAGGACAAGGGGTGGGCCTGACAAGCTAACTGTACAGCTTCAGTGGTGCATTCAGTTGAGATTCATGAATGAAACTAACCGATGTAAGGGTTATTTGGAACTCCCCAGAGGGTCAGCAGCAAAGGGCTGTTAAGTGACAGTGAAAGGCCAGACTCTTAAATAATCTGCTGGCCAAACAAGGGGAAGTTACAATAAATTGGGGTGAGGCAGTCAGAGGTTACACATTTTTTATAGGATAGAACGGAACTCTCTCTCCTGTAAAACATGTCTCCCAGCTGGAAATAATTACGCTTATACTGGGTCTTGCAAAATTCTAGTGTCCCGAATTCTAGTGTCCCGAATGGAACTCTCTCTCCTGTAAAACATATCTCCCAGCTGGAAATAATTATGCTTATACTGGAACTTGTCCACAGCCCGGTGATGATACAAAAGCTTCACGGCAGAAATAAGTGACGAAGAATTCTAGTGTACCGAAGTTGGTGTATTGCAGGAGCATCACAGTGAGCTGGCTCCACCCTCCTCAACCGTGGCGCACTCAACCACATGATAAACATTTCATTTGTTCTTGATGCCCTAAACCCCAGGGGTTACTGAAACATCTTTCTGTGTTTTGGAAGATGTGTGTCACCGAGTAGGTTTTGAGTGGAAACACGAGTGGGTTTCCTTCAGTGCACCAATATCCCCTCACGGTTGGTAGGTTAATTCATGACTGTAAATTGCTCCAAGTATGTAGATGAATGGGGGAATCTGGTAAATTGTTAGGGTTGTGGAAAGCATAATTCTTGAGATTTACGATCTGCACCATAGTCCAGCTTCTACTGTGGGGATTCCCGTGGACACCTCAACAGATGACCACGACTTGTTGGCATGAAAGAAAGGGCAGAAAGAAATGAAGGGAAGGAAAGCCTCGTTACAGGAATAATTCTCCAGGTGCAGTGGAATAGCTAACATCCATGTTTCATGGAGATATTGCTAAATAAATCAATTACAAACATCTGCAGCATCGTCATCCCGCTTAAGATGTCTGCAGGGAGGTAGAGGCATGTTCAGACCTGCAATGATGCAGGACATAGTGCCCTATCATTCATGGTCAGAGCATGGTCACCTTTGCAATAGATGGTAGTGCTGCGCAACTGGATATCTGCCAAATGGTCCACTTGGAAGGGAGTTCCACAAGATGGTCGCGACACATGGCTTCAAAGGTGTTTGTAATTGCCCAGGTGTGTTTAAATACATCCTTCAGAGGCATAAGAGAGCTCTCAGCACCTAGTCCTTCCTACAGTCTTTCCATCACCTTTGGAAGCTTTTATTGCTGTTTATCAACATGAAGATGTAAGTTGAGCCAATGAAAGAAAGAAGCCATTATGAAACTGAGAAACATGCTCACGCATTTCTCCCTTGCCTCGTCCCCCCACCCCCTTCCATCTATATTCCTTCATCTGGCTTCACATTTCACGTCTCTTCTATCCTCAACTCCTTATCTCACCCTTTTGCTTTTTCATCTTTAACCGTTGTCCAACCATCTGCCAAATAACACCCTCCTGGCATGTATAGAGTTAAGAGCTTTGGCCCACATTTGCCCAGCAGCAATGAGTTGCCTGTGATCACTGCTCACCAACTTGTTATATTTGTATTTACCTCAAATAGATTCTCAGGTGAAGCAAATGTGATCTTCTGTGCAGTGCATGGCCACCTAAACACAAACACTGATCCTGTGTCTCGTCAACTTGGAACAAACCTCTGGCTTAGCTGGCTGTCAAAATTGGCGTAAATATATAAAATGTTTCTTAAGGCCTTTGATTTTCATAAATCGTTAAGACCTATTAATGATGAACAAATAAATAATAGAAATAAACGTTGAAAGACTCTAAAACATTATATAAACAGTTCAAAATATTTCAATAAAGCTAATTAATTTTTTTGAAATTGTGAATAATCTGATCCTTGTCTTGATATCTGGCAGTCTCTCCTCCCCGTCCAATCTGGCACGGGTTCAGTAAACAAATTTCTCAGTGGGGTTGTTTGGGGAGTTGGCAGAATTCCATGCAACCTCTCTGGATTCTACGAGGAGACCAGTGATGTAACATATTCGATAAAGCCCAGAAAAGATTTGTCAGGAAACTTGTGATAATCCCGCATGCCTGACATATCTTTAAGGGAAGATCTATGGAGATGTAGCATGAAAACTAAGGCTGATGCCAAGGTATAAATACAGTTTAGTATAACGAATGCTTGGTGTCCTGTTGGTCAACGCCTAGTAGAAGAGTCAGGGTTAAAGTAACATAGAAACATAGAAATTAGGTGCAGGAGTAGGCCATTCGGCCCTTCGAGCCTGCACCGCCATTCAATATGATCATGGCTGATCATCCAACTCAGTATCCCGTACCTGCCTTCTCTCCATACCCCCCGATCCCCTTAGCCACAAAAGCCACATCTAACTCCCTCTTAAATATAGCCAATGAACTGGCCTCAACTACCCTCTGTGGCAGAGAGTTCCAGAGATTCACCACTCTCTGCGTGAAAAAAGTTCTTCTCATCTCGGTTTTAAAGGATTTCCCCTTTATCCTTAAGCTGTGAGTCTGGACAATCCTCAAGTATTCTTTAATTTAAATGCAATATTCTGATCAGCATTATAATTCATAGGTAAATAGTAATGCGTATACAAAAGGTTTGTAAGATTACACATGGAGGGGGGGGGGGGGGGGGGGGGGGGGGCGTAAGAAGCAGAGGCGCTGGTGATGGGAAGATGTGATCAGTTTATGCAGGCTGTTTCCATTAAATGTAGTTAGATAAAGGAATTTACAATGGGAGAAGTTGCCAATAAATGAATAATGATATAAGATTTCAATCTCCTTTGGCATGGTAGTTGGAGCGAGAGTAACAGTGGCCAGGTGACGTTGGTAGGAGTTGTGGAAAAACTGATCCACAACGTGGGAATATAATTCAGTGCCCAGTTTAAAGCTAAATTCTGTACTTCAACTTGCTAGAGAGTGTGTTTGCAGTGTAATGAATATGGACAGTTTCCATTTTATGTACAGGCATAGACATTTAGTTTCACATTGGCAGTAGTGGATATAATTTGCAATGTTGGTATAAGGTGGATTCACTTTTTGTAATGTAATGCCACACTTTTAGAAAGTTTTTAAAGGAGGATTTATTTTTTTTTGCTTTCTCCAGGTTTTGTTTTGTGTCTTCCAAATAGTTTTGGTGGAAATTCTGCTTTCAGAGGAAGAGTTGACCTACTCGTTTGAAATGGATTGGCGGATGCACCAGAAGAACAGCCAAACAAAAGCAGTAAGGAAATGTAAGCATCCACCGAATCTTGGAATTGCAGCATCATAGACTACAAACCATTGTACCTGGGTCAGATCTATCTTATTAGTACTTCCCCTGCTTTTGGATAGCATTGAATGTTTTTCCATTGTGTTTTTTTAATCTAATTACTTTAGTAAATGTCCAATGCAATCTGCATCTTACAGTTAGGTGGCAATGTATTTCACACCACATTAACCTGGCACATAGCAGCATGGCAAAATATGGCATGTTTCTGTTTGCCATGCCACATGCCCGCTGTTGCTGACGCCATTGCTTATTCACAATCATAATTGTGTGCAACACATTTTAATCTCCCCTTCTCTGTGCTTTAAAGAACAAACGTGAGTTTTCCAACCTCCACATAAATTACCTTCTTTGTCGTTATCTTTCACTAATATTGGCTACAGCCTTTTTTGTTATCTTTTGGAATTTAACTTGTTTTTTAAATATTCCATTAATTTTCTCGAACTTATTTCTAATGGACTTAAAATACTTGGGTTCCTCCACGTGGCCGCTGTTCTTCTCCGTGGCACTCGTCAGAATTTAATGATGACAAGGATGAGTGGAGGGGATCCCACAGGATAACAGTCTGTGTCCGTGGGGGAGTTCAGAGCATTTCTAATCCAGCAACCCCCGTTAAACCCAGGGAAAATATTGTACAAAGATGTTGAAGAAAAGGAGATAAAAGTTTTTAAAAGATTTTTGTCAACGCTTGGTTTTGTTCAAATCAATTCTTCATTTTGTTTATTGCATTTCTCTTTGGATTTTCTGAGATTTGTTTATAAATTCCTTTTTTATGCCTTGTTGCTACCATCATGGTTAATGTTTTGCTTACATTTGACAGACTTTGACTCTTCAACATCACCGTTTCTTGGGAGAGCTGGCTGATTGCCTTCTTCTGATTCATCGTAGCAAACTGGTTTTGGTGGCTGGGAGATGTTTACCATCTTTGCACCCATCAAGTCTCCATACTTTCCCTGGCAGAAACTACTGCGCGCTTTAATCCTTTCACCCCACCTAGATTGTGAACAACTCCAAAATTATTGCCAGATGTTGTTCGGGACCAGCAGAGTGGCACAATCTCCATATCATTTCAGATGTTTTAGCAAACTGGCAATAAACCTAAAGGAATAATCAATGCATCCTTAGAAATCCTGCTCCTGAGAACTAAATCACTCTGTGGCTACCCTGACAGTGAGTCTGTGCTCTTCCCACTGGTTATAATACTGATTACCTCCACCTCTACTCAATTTGTAGTTAGCAGAGTGGTGCAGCTGTAGAGTTGTTGCCTTACAGCACTTGCAGCGCCAGAGACCCATGTTCGATCCTGACCACGAGTGCTGTCTGAACGCAGTTTGTACATTCTCCCCGTGACCACTTGGGTTTTCTCCGAGATCTTCAGTTTTCCCCCACGCTCCAAAGAAATAATTTGGTTAATTCCAAGAATTAGTGTAAATTGTCCCTTGTGTGTGTTGGATAGTGTTACTGTGCGGGGATCACTGGTCAATGTGGACTCGGTGGGCTGAAGGGCCTGTTTCTGCGCTGTATCTCTTAAATTAAAATATAACTAAAATTAAATTATTGAAGCTTGAACAAAGCCTCAACTTCTTAAGATTGTTCCATATTGTACAGAAAGGTCTTTAGTTTTTTTGCTAATGGGCCATTGAAAACTTGAGAGCTTTAGTTTCAAAATATAATAATATTATGTATTTAAAAGGCAATTTTGTTGTCTCAGGATATTTTAGAGTGAATTGTAGCCAATTAAATACATTTTTGAAATTAGTTGCTGTTGTAACTGAGGAAATGTGATAACTTATTTGCTCTCAGCAATTCAACATCAACAGTGAAGATGGGTCTCGACCAGAAACGTCACAATTTCCTTTGCTCCAGAGATGCTTCCTGAGCTGCTGAGTTACTCCAGCAGTTTGCGTCTATCTTTGGTGTAACCCAGCATCTGCAGTTCCTTCTACACAGCAATGCAATACTGACTGGTTAACCTGTTTTATCATCTGAGGTGGATCTCAGGTAAATATGGAGAAGGTCAGAACTGGACCTAGGGTTGAGATTTTTGATTGGAGAAAGGCTAACGTTGATGAGATGCGAGATGATTTAAAAGGAGTGAACTGGGACATTTTGTTTTATGGGAAGGATGTAGAAGAGAAATGGACGACATTTAAAGGGGAAATTTTAAGAGTACAGAATTTTTATGTTCCTGTTCGGTTGAAAGGAAACAGTAAAAATTGGAAAGAGCCCTGGTTTTCAAGGGAAATTGGACATCTTGTTCGGAAAAAGAGGGAGACCTACAATAATTATAGGCAGCATGAAGTAAATGAGGTGCTTGTGGAGTATAAGGAATGTAAAAAGAATCTTAAGAAAGAAATTAGAAAAGCTAAAAGAAGATATGAGGTTGCTTTGGCAAGTAAGGTGAAAGTAAATCCAAAGGGTTTCTACAGCTATATTAATAGCAAAAGGATAACGAGGGATAAAATTGGTCCATTGGAGAGACAGAGTGGGCAGCTATCTGCAGAGCCAAAAGAGATGGGGGAGATATTGAACAATTTCTTTTCTTCGGTATTCACCAAGGAGAAGGATATTGAATTATGTGAGGTAAGGGAAACGAGTAGAGTAGCTATGGATACTATGAGTTTCAAAGTAAAAGGAGTACTGACACTTTTGAAAAATATAAAAGTGGATAAGTCTCCAGGTCCTGACAGGATATTCCCTAGGACATTGAGGGAAGTTAGTGTAGAAATAGCCGGGGCTATGACAGAAATATTTCAAATGTCATTAGAAACGGGAATAGTCCCCGAGGATTGGCGTACTGTGCATGATGTTCCATTGTTTAAAAAGGGTTCTAAGAGTAAACCTAGCAATTATAGACCTGTTAGTTTGACTTCAGTGGTGGGCAAACTAATGGAAAAGATACTTAGAGATAATATATATATAAGCATCTGGATAAACAGGGTCTGATTAGGAACAGTCAACATGAATTTGTGCCTGGAAGGTCATGTTTGACTAACCTTCTTGAATTTTTTGAAGAGGTTACTAGGGAAATTGACGAGGGTAAAGCAGTGGATGTTGTCTATATGGACTTTAGTAAGGCCTTTGACAAGGTTCCTCATGGAAGCTTGGTTAAGAAGGTTAAACTGTTGGGTATAAATGCAGGAATAGCAAGATGGATTCAACAGTGGCTGAATGGGAGAAGCCAGAGGGTAATGGTGGATGGCTGTTTGTCAGGTTGGAGGCAGGTGACTAGTGGGGTGCCTCAGGGATCTGTGTTGGGTCCTTTGTTGTTTGTCATGTACATCAATGATCTAGATGAATGGGTGGTAAATTGGATTAGTAAGTATGCAGATGATACCAAGATAGGGGGTGTTGTGGATAATGAAGAGGATTTCCAAAGTCTACAGAGTGATTTAGGCCATTTGGAAGAATGGGCTGAAAGATGGCAGATGGAGTTTAATGCTGATAAATGTGAGGTGCTACACCTTGGCAGGACAAATCAAAATAGGACGTACATGGTAAATGGTAGGGAATTGAAGAATACAGTTGAACAGAGGGATCTGGGAATAACCGTGCATAGTTCCTTGAAGATGGAATCTCATATAGATAGGGCGGGAAAGAAAGCTTTTGGTATGCTAGCCTTTATAAATCAGAGCATTGAGTATAGAAGCTGGGATGTAATGTTAAAATTGTACAAGGCATTGGTGAGACCAAATCTGGAGTATGGTGTACAATTTTGGTCGCCCAATTATAGGAAGGATGTCAACAAAATAGAGAGAGTACAGAGGAGATTTACTAGAATGTTGCCTGGGTTTCAACAACTAAGTTACAGAGATAGGTTGAATAAGTTAGGTCTTTATTCTCTGGAGCGCAGAAGGTTAAGGGGGGACTTGATAGAGGTCTTTAAAATGATGAGAGGGATAGACAGAGTTGATGTGGACAAGCTTTTCCCTTTGAGAATAGGGAAGATTCAAACAAGAGGACATGACTTCAGAATTAAGGGACAGAAGTTTAGGGGTAACATGAGGGGGAGCTTCTTTACTCAGAGAGTGGTAGCGCTGTGGAATGAGCTTCCAGTGGAAGTGGTGGAGGCAGGTTCGTTGGTATCATTTAAAAATAAATTGGATAGGCATATGGATGAAAAGAGAATGGAGGGTTATGGTATGAGTGCAGGCAGGTGGGACTAAGGGAAAAAAGTTGTTCGGCACGGACTTGTAGGGCCGAGATGGCCTGTTTCCGTGCTGTAATTGTTATATGGTTATATGGTTAAATATTAGAAACAAAGAACTGCAGATGCTGGTTATCACACAAACCAATACAAAATGCTGGAGTAACTCAGCATGTCAGGCAAAATCTCTGGAGAACATGGATAGGTGACATCCCGGGTCGAGACCCTTCTTCAGTCTGAAGCACTTTGTGTCCTTTCAGAGATTAGGAGGTGAGGGGAATTTGCTCTGGGCTTCTTCAAATAATACTGTGGGTAATGTTTTATGAACATTTGAATTAATTGGGTTAACATCTCACCAAAAAGATGCATGCATCTCACCACGAGATAGTGCCAGCATTTTTACCTACTTGTCCATGCAATAGTCTGGGAACACTGCACATGTGTATGCTAATATATAACTCCGGAAATTCTGCCTAGGTGTTTACCCCAGTCATGGCAATTGTGCAAAATGGACTTCAACAAAGTAACATTAATTCCCGCAACCTCCAACAATTATGGGAAAACTATCCACTGAATCCCACCGGTATCAAACTGGCATCAGAAACACATTTAATTTCAGCGGAATGGAATAGTTGCCAGGGAGACAAGCAAACTAATGTTAATTTACATTTTTTTGATTTAATGAGTTTACTGACATTTATTTGATTGTTTCAAGTATTTTTCAATGTTTCAAGTGCTAACATTTTTGAATTATTAACAGCATTCGTGATTATGTGCATTACTATATATTTAATTTTTAATAGTTCTTTAATTTATTTCATTGTACGTGAATGGCATTGAAGATGTTTGACAGCTTTGGCAATTGGTTTCGCTTGTGGGTGTGGTTCCACAGACTATCAAAGTTTCCTGTGAGCTTTGCAAAAAAATCACCATGAGGAAGTTGCTGGTGTAAGTGCCTGTAGCAAATGACTCAAATAATTATGCAATGTTGTTCATACTTACAATGCTAACTCTGCGTCATTCTGCATGTTTCAATGTTTGGGAAGATGACGTTATTGCAAAACTATTATCTGGTGGGCCTTTGGGCATGTGTTAATTTTATATCTGCCTCTTTTCCGAAAGTTGCTATCTAATTTTTCATAAATCTAATAACACTTCACAAAATGTTGGAGCTGACATATTGGAGAACTGCTGCTTCGAGCACCAGTGAGCTTGGTTCAATTCTGACCTATGCAGAGTTTGCACAATTTGGCTGTAACCACATGTTGCTCCTGTTTGCTCCCATATCCACAGGATGTGTAGGTAGGTGGTTAATTAGCTGCTGTAAATTGCCCCATGTACTCTTTTGAAAGAATAACTCAGAGGGGCAAGGGAATATTTTCTTTATTGGTGTCATGTTTTTGTTGCTCGTAATACCAGTATTTAACTGCCCAATCCTATTTTCACCATAGCGGAGGAGGTTTGTCCACATTACACATTACATTCTGGATTTACACAATCCAGAATGGATGGATAGTAGATTAACTTTCCTGCAAAGCATTAATAAACTAGATGGCTATAGATTATATTCTCCATCCGGAAATGTCCAACACCTCAGTAGTATGGCCATTGAGCAAGCTGGCCGGGCTTTGAAGGTCAGAGCTATAAGATGCTTAGGCGGTTTGACAGGATAAAAGTTGGGATGTTTTCACAAGTGGGAGAGTAAAGAAGCAAGGGGACATCGCTGCAAAATAAGGGGCCGGTCATCTGAGACTGAGATGGAAATTTCTTCTATCTAAGGGTAGTGAATCTGGAATTTTCTGCCTCCCAGAGTGGTAATGTCTGATTCATTAAATATACTTAAGTTGGAGATTTACACTTATAAGGAAGATGGAGGAATTGAAGGTTGTGAAGAGCGGGCACAGAAGAGGTTGAGACCAGCATAGTTCAGCCATCATGATATGGAATGATAGGTAGACTTGAGGGGACTGGTGGTGGAAACGTGTGTTCTCATGTTCTTGCCATTCTACCTGCCAACTGAGGCAGATGGGATGAGAATTAAAGTGAGTGAGAAACCTACTTGAGCTTCTCCTCAGCATATCCCATTTCAATTTACTTATGTGATTTGCAAAAATGACTAAAACCAGAATATAGTTATAATCATGTCCTAGAAATGCATTCATCTAATAATGTTTGTTTGGTACATTGCAACTGAAAGTGGTCTGTTACCCGAGTGAAATACAGCAATGATCATTTCTGGGTCACAAAGTCATTTGATGTGGAAAAAGGCCCTACAGCTCAATAAGGCTTTGCTAACAATTGAGCACCCATTCCAGCTAATCCAACACTATCCATTTTATTGTCCCCACTTCCCTCTCTTGAAGAGGGTGCAAAAAGTTTATCGGAATTCTGCCTGGATTAGAGCGTATTAACTCTCAGGAGAAGTGAGACAAACTTGGATTGTTTTCTCTAGAGCATCGGAGGTTGAGGGGAGACATGATAAAAGTATATAAGAGGCATTGATAGGGTAGACAGTCAGAACTTTTTTCCCAGGATTAAAATGTCAAAGACTAGCGGGCACAGCTTTAAGATCACAAGAGGTAAATTCAAGGAGATGTACAGGGTAGGATTATTTTTTTTTTTTTACACAGAGGGTGGTGGGTTCCAGGTGAAGGCAGACACAATAGTGGCATTTAAGATATTTTTGGATAGGCACAAGGATGTGCGGATAATGGATGGAGATGGACTATGCGCTGACAGAATAAATTAGTTGTGTTCCATAAACAATAACATATCATCATGTCAATAGAAAGAGAACAATGAAGAAAATTAACAAATTAAGCAGACATCATAGAGTAAGAAAAATACTTAATAATTCAGATCAAAGACCAGAAATCTAGCTCTGTCAAAACATAATTCACCCAGAATATCATCTTTCCACACGCTGACTGATCTGATGAGTATTTCAGGCATTCTCACTTTTTATTTCCGATTTCCAGCATCTGCACTTTTGTAATCCTGCTGATTTATGGTTTCTTTGTTATTCAACATTTATGTACCAAACAATGTTGTGACCTGCCCATATCTCATCCTTCAACTGGCAGGAGGGGGAAAAGGTGACAAATGTATTCATTAATGGGGTGTGAATGCCTTTTACTGCCCATCCCTGGTTGTGAACCATCTCCCTCAACTGCTGCACTCCTGGTGCTGTCTGGTTGGGAGTTCCATGTTTTAGATCCAGCGAGGTAGAAGGATAATGTATTGGGAAGGGTGATTATAGGGTGATGGGTTGTATATATGACTAAGATCCTGTATAGTATATGAGGGTTTTTTCTTTTCTTTTTCTTTTTTTCTTTTTTGTATGGCTTTGTAAATATTTGATTAGTGTATAAATGTAAATAATTTTGTGTACATATAGCTGCTGGTGTACATATGGTGTACATATAGCTGCTCAATTTGTATAAGATAATTACAAGCAGTTGAATAAGGTGTGGGAATTAATAAGCTTTGGCTTCTTCCTGCTCCTTTTCAGACACATACGATTTCATTTATTTATAGATATTGTTTATGACACTTTATAAATGTTCTTGTTTTGTTTTTTGTATGCTGTTTCACACTTGCTTTTTATTCTTTTATTCTGTTCGAAATAAACAATTAAATAAATAAATAAATAAATAGATAAATAAATACATTTCCAAGTCTTGCAACGAGGGAAATTTACAGATTGTTGGTGGAGGTACTTGGTTATGGAAGTGCTATCTGAAGCGTAATGGCTACAATAAGCCAACCTAACCGTTACGCTTAATGTCAGAATGCTAAGCAATCTACATAGCAATGTGTGAGAAGCCTTTGAAATAGTTTCAGTTCATAGCTGGATGTAATCATAGCTGGTATTAAGTTATCAATTACCATGTCTAAAGAAAATCCTGGACATTTTGTCATGTTTTCACATCACTGCGGCTTGAGGAAAAATGAGAGAGAAGGCACGCTGTGGTATTGAAATCAGAGGCTGGATAGCACAAGGGAGTTTTCTATGGTTGGGGAACAGGTCTGTATTCCACTCCAGATGATGACATATGTTTTTAATTTTTCCACAGTTTTGTACCTTGACGTGGAAAATATCTAAAGTGATTTATTCTTCCCTCAAAGCAGGTTTTATTTTATAATAAAAGGTGAAATAAGATGGAGGTGAAATAAGGTAAAGCAGAAGGAGCATCATAAATTCATGAGTAAAAGATAGCAGCTTGCTGTTATAATTCATCGGAATGGCGTGATTGGACTATGCTCTTTCATTTGATTGCGGCAATAAAAAACTAAGTTGGATGCATTAAAATTGTGGTTCACCAGGAAGATCAACAGCTAGTTCAGTTGGGAAGTTCATTATCTCTGTGCTCTTCAGTCCATCCGATCAGAAAGAACTTCTTGTAATTTGAGTTAAGCAATGACAATAACCGTGCCATTGACATCAATGTCTTTGAATCATCGATGGGACAGAAATAAGGCTGGGATGCAATGCGGCAAAAATAGGATTGTGACACTGCTCTGTATTAAACAGCTCAGTCATGGCTTGAGATTCGGGGGTTTAATAAAAGGCAGTGGAAGCTCCACCTCAATGTTTGTCATTGTCAGCATGTCAGCATTTTGGAGCCGAGGCAGCGAGGGAGGTTAGCACCAGCTGAAGACTTCAGGTACCCATGGAAGGAGCCTGTGATGTTACATTTCTTGCCCTTGCCTATAATTAAAAAGCTCACATTACATATTAATATCTCCCAGCTGGTCCTCACTTGATTGATGCAATGTGTGCATTTTTGCTTATGATAGGGCTCGAATATTTCAGCCTACTTTTATGGTTCAGTTTGGGAGTATTTTCTTGATTGTCCGTGTATTGGAAATTTGGTTAATTTTGGTTATTGGGAAACCTCAAATGATGCATCAACTTTTGGTCTCACTCAGGATCCAAAAATGTAGCCACTTGAAATAACAAGTTAAGTATGCAAAAATTACAATTAAGTTTTTTAATTAATTGTGCAATGGCAACGTTTCTCCAAATGTAAATTAAAAAATATATATTTTAGGTTAATAAATTGAGCAAAACATTTTTAGAAGTTTAAAGACTTCTGCCTTGCCTCTCGGCTACCATTTCAACTCCTGTGCAGATCAAGAATAGAGTTTCCATTCCGCTTGTCTCTGCATTCAATAGATCATCCTTCATAGTTTTTGCTAGCACCAACAAGATGTCATTGCCTGACACAAATCCTTCTCTCCTCCCCACCTTTTTCAGCTTTTGAATAGGATCACTCCCTTTGTGACACAAAGTGCTGGAGTAACTCAACGGGTCAAGCAGTATCTGTGAAGAATATGAATAGGTGACGTTTTGATCGGACTTGAAATGCCACCTACCCGTGTTCCCCAGAGATGCTGCCTGACCCACTGAGTTATTCCAACACTTTGTGTCCTCTTTTGAAAACCAGCATCTGCAGTTCTGTGTTTCTACTCCCTTTGCAACATCCTAGTCCGTTCTTCTGTCCCACCCATGACATTGTGTCACATGCAATTTGCAACACCCATTCTTTCACCTGATTCATTCTCATTAGACATGGACCCAAACAGTCTTTTCGAGTGAAGCAGGGATTACGTTGCACCTCTTCCATTCTCGTGCACTGCATTTGGTGTTCGCAATGTGGGCTCTGCTACCAAGTGCAGGTTGAGTGAGTTCTTTGAGTGGTCAAGTGACCTTGGGTTTCCATTTGTTTGTCACCTTAATTCCCCATCCCATTCCCATTCCAACCTCTATGCTTGTGGCATCTTGTCATTGCCACAACGAGGCCCAATGCAAGCTGGAAGTACAACACCTTCTTTTATCTCCTGGCACTTTCCCGCAAGTATCTCAGTATTGAATTCTCTAATTTCAGATAACTCATTCTCTCATAAAGACACAAATTGCTGGAGTAACTAAGTGGATCAGGCAGCATCGGCAGGATAGGTGATGTTTCAGGTCGGGACGTTTCTTTACTGATTGCAGGGGTGGAAGGAAAGAAGCCTGGAAGAATGGAGAAGCAGGACAAAGCATGGCAAGTCATGGGTGAAATGTAGAAACAAAGAACTGCAGATGCTGGTTTATACCAAAGATAAACACAAATTGCTGGAGTAACTCAATGCTCAGACAGCATCTCTGGAGAAAAGGAATGGTTCATAGGTGAACACAGGTGAGGGGGTCTGGTTGATAGGTAGATATTTGGACAAAGGCCAGAGATGAACACACAAGATGTGAGACAAAAGGAATAGAGAGTAGAAAATTGTGAAGCTAGAGGATTAATGAGGTGTGTGCTTTGTAGCGTGCTGCATTTTCTGTTTTTATTTATGAGTCTCCAGATGTTGTGGCTATTTCTCCACAGTCACGGATGACACCATTCTGGGAGAAGGAATGTTGCACATCTGTTCCAGCCGTGGGCATTGGCAGCGATATCAAAATATATCTCAGCTAATATTGGGCACTGCTCTTGCTGCCCTTTCTTGATTGTTAGTAGCACAGCTGCTGGATATGTTGCAGCTGGAATGAGCATTTATCCACAAGCTCACATCCCGAGTTTCCGCAGCAATGCAGGTAAAGATGAACTTGTTACTCTCAAAATTGGCAACAATACTTTTTATGTCAAGGATCACTTACCGACCCTCTAACCCACATGTTGAAAATGCAGACTCTCAGCCAAGAACCCCAGTGTTACTCATTTCCTGCCCGACATCAGACGCCTGAATTAGAAACTCCCTTCTGAGATTTGATGATGGAAAAATTACCAGGCAAACCGAGAAAAAGATTCAAGGATGTTGCTCAAAGACTCCTTGAAGAAGTGCGAGACAGAGTCAAAAGCCATGAGTCAGGAGCCAGCGGACGCAAGAGAAAGTGCCAGTAAGAGTGAACCAACACTGACTGATTGGAAGTTTTGGCAGTGCAGAGGGTTCAGGTGTATAATTAGTTTTAGTTTGAGTTGTAGAGATTTTACATTTATATTAAGCCAATTAATCTGCAAACCTGTATGTCTTTTGAAGTGTGGGAGGAAACCGAAGATCTCTGAGAAAATCCACGCAGGTCACAGGGAAACTGTACAAACAGCACCCATAGTCAGGATCGAACCCGGGTCGCTGGCACTGTAAGGCAACAATTCTACTGCTGCCCACTGTGCCACCCCATTTCAGTATTTGATGCAGCAAGCTTTTAATTCTCAATCCAAGTGTGGCATGAACTTGGAGAACATGGGCTACTTCACTCTTTGGGGCTTTGATTGATTTAATTAGATAGATGACATTCTGTCACAATCTTAAGCTGACAAAATCAAACAACCCTTTTGTTCTTCAGAACTGATCAAATTGTTCAGTCCGTGGATTTCATTCCAGGGTTGTCACTGAGCATAAATTTTGTGAGTAGTCCTGCAGAATTCAATCAATAACAGCTTTGGTTTAAAAAAAACCATTGTGACTGATGGGAATGCATTGGGTGCTTAGCTTAGTTCCGTGAAGATTGCAAAGTAGACGCCTTGTGACTCCCATGCGTTGGTGAATAAACCCATAGCATGACTGACGAAATCCATTACTTTTTCCTGAAAGAAGTAGACTGAGGGCCAACTTTTATGACCACATCTAACAAATGGCGGTGGTCCCAAGATTAGGGCAAATATATTTTAAGTTACAGAAAATGCTCACCATGTCGCTTCAGAATCGATATGAGTTATCAGAGTGGTCTATAACTTCTTGAGTGAGTTGAGGACTTGTGCGAGCAATGTTGCTGGAGAGATGGAATTACAAATGTAGACAATTTCCATTCCAGCCAATACAGTATTCCTTCCTTTTTCGTTCTTGTGGTCATCGAATGAAAAGTAAAAGAATATTTATAGCTACATCTCCATGCATCTTCAGACTTCATTCCAGGAAAATGGCAATTCTTATATTACTCACCGTGCCTGCAATGCTTCACAAATCGTTTTTGAAAACCTGAGGCAATTACTGTAAGGTTGTTGAGCGTACAGCCTCCAGTTGCAGGGTCTTGCGGTGCAATTGATTAATGAGCTGCTTGATTTAACATGGTCCCTGATCTGTACCTTGGTTCATAAACCAAACTGCTTAATATCTTGGCATACTTTGAATATACTTTAAAATAGTATGGATTCAAGTGAATAGTTTCCATGACAAAACGTGGCTAAGACCATAGTTACTATGACTCATATATTTAATTTAGTTTAGTTTATTGTCACATGTACATTTAAGATTCAAGATTCAAGATTCAATTTAATTGTCATTTGGACCTCTTGAGGTCCAAACGAAATGCCGTTTCTGCAGCCATACATTACAAACAAATAGACCCAAGACACAACATAATTTACATAAACATCCATCACATCGCATTAGTTTAGTTTATTATCACAGTTTAAGGGTAAGGGGGAAATCTTTTAGGACCGAGATGAGAAAAACATTTTTCACACAGAGAGTGGTGAATCTCTGCCACAGAAGGTAGTGGAGGCCAGTTCATTGGCTATATTTAAGAGGGAGTTAGATGTGGCCCTTGTGGCAAAAGG
Organism: Leucoraja erinaceus; assembly: GCF_028641065.1. NCBI lineage: Eukaryota > Metazoa > Chordata > Chondrichthyes > Rajiformes > Rajidae > Leucoraja > Leucoraja erinaceus. The sequence continues at coordinate 21,149,770 of NC_073399.1, read as the reverse complement.
GATCAGGGGGTATGGAGAGAAGGCAGGTACAGGATACTGAGTTGGATGATCAGCCATGATCATATTGAATGGCGGTGCAGGCTCTAAGGGCCGAATGGCCTACTCCTGCATCTATTTTCTATGTTTCTATGCACCGAGGTACGTTCAAAGGCTTTTGTCGCATCAACAGATATGTAAAAACATAATTTTTTGAGATTGTGCAAGGGTCTGATGAAGTAATTTGTGAGAAGATGGTTTCATTTGAAAAGGGGTCTAAATATAAGAAAGATATTCAACAGTAAATCTATTCAGAAACATGGGAGAAACTATACTACCTAAGGTGATTAGAGTGTGAAATGTAGAGATATTTAAGGGGGAGTTCGAGAAAGTCCTGAAGGAGAAGGAAAGCACTATAAGATATGGTGATCTTTGTGTGATAGAGATTATTTATCTGGTAGAAATAACTGAGTAGGAACGGTTGGAGGATGAGGTGAATCATAAGCATTGGTGCATCCAATGTTCTGAGTGACAAGTTCCACAAATTTATTTGGCTACTGATAGCACCATGGCTTTTTGAAATAGAACGTTACAGCATTCATCTGTATGTACATCAGAGGGTGCAGACCACATGGGCTGCTTCATAACTGAGCAATCCCATGAAAAGGATAACTAGATTAGATGGGCAGCAACCATGCAACACAGATATCCTTTCAACACAGAAGGAACCACTCAGCCCACTATGCCAGTTTTCAGAGCAATCACATCATTCCCACTCTGCCTCGCATTTCCCTGCAACCCATTCGCTCTCTCTCTCTCACACTCATCAGCTCCTCCATTACCCACCAACACCTGAGACAATTTACAGCAGTTAATTAACTTGCCAAACAGCATACTTTCGGAGATACATGAAACTGCAGATGCTGGAGTCTTGAGCAAAACACAAAGTTGCTGAGTAACTCAATGGGTCAGGCAGCATCTGTGAAGGGAATGGATTGGCGACATTTCAGATCAGGACCCTTCTTCAGACATTTTTGGAATGTGGGAAGGATGCAAGAGCACGCAGGTCAGAAGGGAAATGTGCAGACCCTGCCACAGAGAGCAACTGTGGCCGGGAATGAACCTAGGCCACAGGAGCTGCAAAACAGCAACATGCACTTCTGTACCACTGCTACTCCAATGGATACTTGTCCCAAATGTGTACAAATCATCTGTGTCAATCTCCTGGTTCGTGGTTGAATAGTTTCCTGTTATCTAACAACAATTCCCTTGACTTCAGTCTTTCTGAGCATTGTTTCTTCATTGAACCATTGCTGCATCTTTAAAGTTATCATAGGTCTGGCAAATGATCGCTCCAGGTCATTGTAAATAGCTCCCTCAAGAATGTATGCAATGTACACTCAACCTTTTTCATGTGCAGGACATGGATGGATTCCACAACGGAAAATACTGTCTGGGCTAAGCAACTTTTATTTACAAACAAAATTATTCTCACACAAGTAAAACATATGATGCAAAACAGAATCAACGGCACACTCTACCTTCAAGCTGGGTTACCAGTTAAAGGAGTTCACAGTTGTTCCAGCGCTTCTCAGCAAAAGTTCATTGAATGGCAATATTGGATATATTATCCCAATTTGTCTGAAATGGCACAGTGAATATAAACTGAGGAGCAGAAGAACATTCCGAGCCATAAAATCTTTATCTTTTGATGATCTGTTAATTTCTTTGAAGTTGATGTACCCCCTGTGGTAGATTATCTAATCGGGGCTATACAGTCTTAAGAAAAAGACCAGAGATCCCCTCACGTTACTAACAACTACATCACTCTTAAGTCTCCTATGGCAGTGGTTTCTAAAGCTGGTAGCAGCCAGGGAACTGATTCTGTGGGCAGAGGTTTCAGACCTAGGCCCAAGCTGGCCTTCAGGGGAAATATACTATCCACACACCTCGGCAGTTCTACCCTCCAAATCAAGGACGGGAATGAAACCTACATCAGGGGCTTTTGGGTTTACCTCAAGACCACCGGTATCTACGCAGGTACGTGAGTCTGGGTTCTGTAACATAGGTTGTGTGGTCTAGTTATAGTGTATTCTTCTCAAGTATGGCTATCAGGGTGGGCATTTATTTAGTTGCCACTAGGTCACGTCATCACTATTTTACCAAGAGAGGATTATTGTCACTTACACCAACAAATTGGGTAATAGAATTGCACCTGCCATGGCAGTCTTAATCACTGGTTGGAAAGCCTTGTTGAGCTTTAATTATCAGTCACCTGTGCGAGCTATACATGGTGGCGTCATGGTTAATCCTCTCATTAAGGGACTGTGGAAGATTCTTCCCCAAATTGCCAATATCAATTAAGTGATCAAATCTCTCGTTAACTGGGAGGGGCGTCTTCATTCAGGTAAATGTCTTCGCCCACGACAAATAACTGGTAGGTTTGTGTCCAGCATTTCTCCCACGATGTCTGACGTACGGGGGCCAGAGGCGTTCCAGTCCTTCTCTGTAGACTGTGTTAGCATCGGAAAGGAGCAGGATTCGGAGTCACTAGCACGTGCAGCCTGTTTGGGGAATGAGGATACCAACAGCGCATCGATTTGCACAGCTAGTCCTGGCGGCTGCTGAAGGAAGCAACCAGACAAACCCAACTCAGAGTGAGTGCCAAGGCTTGGGCATCTACGTCAGGCGAGATTGGGATTCGTCGCAGTCAAAGAACGCTCCATCTAAAGGCATATCAGGCAGCAGCTACTGGTTCAGGGTTGCAAGTTCCTCCCACTCAAAGGATGGAGTGGTAGAGAGAGTGCTACAGGAGTATGCACAAGTGCCTGAAGCAACGCCTGGTTCAGGGTTGCCATTCCTCCCACTGGGTTGAGCGCAGTGATGGAGATGGTGCTAAAATACATACGCACATGCCTGAGGCACACCAGGTTCACCGCATAAGTCCTCCTAATCGGATGTATAAAGGATGAAGATGGAGAAGTTGGCCAGCAGCATCAGCAATTAATGGGAATGACAACGTGGACAGAGTCTGCGAATGAAATTTCACTAGAACTCCAGTAAGGTAAGGGACCTGGAGTTAGAGACACTGGTAAGTAGGTCTCGTTATTTACCTCCATTAAAGTTCACTATGGTGGACGAACAGTATTCAGCATTGCTCCACATCATTATTCGTCAGCAAATCTTCAGTTATATTACAAACAGATGCGAGGGCTTAAAGATGTGAAATTACTAATGCCATCTCTACTCACGGAGGTGATGGGATTTGCATGAAATACCTATTCTTCAGTTCTATGGTATCGGCTACCTTTAGACACTAGGTGCATGCTATGGGTTAAGGGTTGTGCGTATATGCATCATCAGCATGTTCAAGTCCAAACTCGTACGCTTTGGTGGTATCATAGGTTAATCACTTGGGTGCAATCAAGTCTAGGTAGCCAGGAATGTTTTATCTAACCTCTTTTGGCACGAGTGTAGAATCAATGTCAAAATCAGAATAGATGAAGGATCACTAGTATTTTAATGACGATGACTTACGGAACACTAGATCGAGATGTTGCATTCAGGATCTATCACCAGTAGATATATATTTTATAGATATATGCAGGCATGGTTCCCCCTAATGTTGGGAATCATATAAGGACCTTATTTGGTTAATTCTAACATAGAGTTGCTGGCTCAGCCGTGACTGGGGAAACCGTCCTATGCATGATAATTAATTCGGAGACGTATATACAGCATGGATACTGACGACTGGGAGTTCATTTTCGAATGGGGTCTTGACATAATTAGTTATAGTACCATTATCTGTGCCAAATGTGCCTTCTCATCATATTCTAGAAGCAGGACACACCCTGTTGGGTCTCTCCCTCTGATATCCAGATTCATGAAGGGTATCTTCAACTCAAATCTCCCAGGCTTAGGCACTCAGAGATATGGAATGTTCACATTGTGCTGACGCCACTTGCCAGTGGGCCCCGGGTTCATTCCTGTCCTTGGCCTAACTCACTTAAAGTGGTTAGGCTCATGGCACTGGTTCAGCGCATAGGGTCCAGTCAGTGCATAGCGTGACTGGTCAGCATGGTTACAGCTGCAGACAAATAACTATTTATGTTGTGGCTTAGTCAAGCAGTGTAGACCAGGTGCATCAGGTCTGTAACTACAGTTGGGGCATACCCCATGGACCTTCGGTTATGTGTGGTCATCTACTACTATACGTTAGGTCACTTAGAGCCTTAGGGGCACGGATCTAGCAATGTTGTCAGTTACATAAACCTCATAGAAGGTATCAGTATAGACCATCTCCAGGTTAAACGGGTTCTGGATTATGCAGGAGTGACTGATTTTAGAATCTCACTCCACCACGGCTGTAACAGTTCAGCGGTAGGGATATGGACGTTGTACGGTACCACATCCTAGTGTCTCCAGGGTGGCCAAACGAACGATCTTTCAATACATTGTACAAACCCATTGCCAGTCCGGTAGTATTTGCCAACTCATTTAGTTCTGTCTATAGTTCTGGATGACAGGGGTTACGATTGTGATTATTGGTTCATAGAAGAGCATCAGAATGTCTACATCTATGACATGTCTGAATGCATGATTATCTTTACTCATCCTTGGTCAATTGATGTAGTGTGTGACGCATGGACTCGTTCCACGGCATGAAGTCAATTCAATTCAATTCAACTTTAATGTCATCGCACAAATACAAGTATGAGTACAACGAAATGCAGTTTTGCGTCAGTCCGTAGTAGTTGTGCATAAATAAATAAATAAATAGAAAGAGAGAAGATACAGAATCATCAAAAAATACAGAATAATTAAACAATGGGGATGGAGGGACTGGAGAAATCTATCGGCGGGACTCCGAGTTCAGCAATGTGATTGTATTGTTGTAGAAGCTGTTCCTCATCCTACTAGTACATGACCTGAGGCTCCTGTACCGCCTCCCTGATGGGAGGAGGGCAAACAGTCCATGGTTGGGGTGTGAGGGGTCTTTGATGATCTTCCCAGCCCGTCTCAGACACCGTTTTCAGTGGAGGGCATCCATGGCAGGGAGCGGGGCACCGATGATGTGCTGCGCAGTTTTCACCACCCGTTGTAGTGCCTTCCTGTCCGCAGCAGTGCAGCTGCTGTACCATACCGTGAAGCAGGTGGTCAGTATACTCTCTATGGTACAGCGGTAAAAGTTGGTCAGGATCCAGGGGGGGCAGGTGGGCTTTCTTGAGCCTCCTCAGGAAGTAAAGGCGCTGCTGTGCCTTTTTGGTCAGCTTGGAGGTGTTGAGGGACTAGGACAAATCCTCCGAGATATGTACTCCGAGGAATTTATAGCTGGAGACGCGCTCCACCTCAGTCCCGTTTATATGGATGGGGGTATGACTGCCTCCTCGGGTCTGCCTGAAGTCAACAATAATCTCCTTCGTCTTCTTGGAGTTGAGGACATGAAGTCACAGAGCTTTAAAATCTTCACGTAGTCACTCACATGACTCCAAAGTAAAATAGTAAGATTAAACGAGAACTTACCAGTTTGAAGATTGATCTTTATTTTATGAGGAGTTACGATGAGGGATTACGTGCCCTCTGCTCCCAACCCCTCCTCATAAAACTCAGCTGGTCGTTCTAGTTTCTCGAATCTTTCTATTCTCAGGTCAATGTTTCCTGTCTGTGACTTCACACCGCTTCTTTGACGATTGACGCGCATGCGTGCTGGCGGGCTCTTCACGTAATCCCTCATCGTAACGCCTCATAAAATAAAGATCAAACTTCAAACTGGTAAGTTCTCATTTAATCGTACTATTTTTGTTGTGATACTCAAGCTTGCTAACTTTACTGACATGGCAATGGGAAAGAACAAACATTAAGAAATCATTAATAAAGAAATCATTTAAGAATTAGAAACCAGGAACTGTAGATGCAGTTAATACACAAATAGGCACAAACTGCTGAAGTAACTCAGCCGGTCAGGCAGCATTTCTGGAGAACATGGACAGGTAATGTTTCAGATCGCGACCCTTCTGTTGACCCTTCTAGCAATCTGATGAAGGGTCTTGACTCAAAACATCACCTGTCCTCATTCTTCGGAGATGCTGATTGACCTGCTGAGTATTTTGAGGCCTAAAACGAACCCCAAGTACCCAGTTCGACCGCAAGCATGAAGCACAGTCGTCCAGAGCTGGTTGGCAGTTTCCTAATCCATGGCAATGATACTCCACAGCTTGGTAACTCATTGTCTGGCCTTGCCATACCTGGCACAGCACATTATCATTACTCACTGGACCTGGACCACAGGGACCTCCGCTTCAGCTCAGTCAGCCTCAGACTAACTCAGTGTGCCTCCACAGAATGTACTGGGAGGAACATTGGAGCAGTTACTGGCTCTTCAATCTGTACTTTATTTTAAAGGGATCAGAACTCATCTGTAACCACTCGCCTAAGTCCTTAGGATTTGGAGGTGCCCATTTTCACTTGCCCACATCACCCCTTTCCATGTGAGCTCTGTGCCGTGTATGTGACTGTGTATGGCTGGCTTATGGAAAACACATTTCTCCTCAATAACAGTCCCATGTTGGTCTACATTTTACCTACCTTTGCTTTGTAAAAACTATTTTGGAATTAAGACTTGAACGTAAAAATCCAATCATGACTTTATGTGGTAAAAGTCATTTTGTAAAATGGAGGCTGATATTAGTAAACGTTTGCAGCAATACATAGAAGTACCTACTAGAGAAGGGGCGGTGCTGGACCTCCTGTTAGGAAATGAGACGGGTCAGGTGGCAGAGGTATGCGTTGGGGAACAGTTCGGGACCAGTGATCACAATACCATTAGTTTCAATATAATTATGGAGAGGGGCAGAACTGGACCTAGGGTTGAGATTTTTGATTGGAGAAAGGCTAACTTTGAGGAGATGCGAAAGGATTTAAAAGGAGTAAATTGGGACATTTTGTTTTATGGGAAAGATGTGGAAGAGAAATGGAGTACATTTAAAGGTGAAATTTTAAGAGTACAGAATCTTTATGTCCCTGTTCGGTTGAAAGGAAATAGTAAAAATGGGAAAGAGCCATGGTTTTCAAGGGAAATTGGACACTTGGTTCAGAAAAAAAGGGAGAGCTACAATAATTATAGGCAGCATGGAGTAAATGAGGTGCTTGAGGAGTATAAAGAATGTAAAAAGAATCTCAAGAAAGAAATTAGAAAAGCTAGAAGAAGATATGAGGTTGCTTTGGCAAGTAAGGTGAAAGTAAATCCAAAGGGTTTCTACAGCTATATTAATAGCAAAAGGATAACGAGGGATAAAATTGGTCCATTAGAGAGTCAGAGAGGACAGCTATCTGCAGAGCCAAAAGAGATGGGGAAGATATTGAACAATTTCTTTTCTTCGGTATTCACCAAGGAGAAGGATATTGAATTATGTGAGGTAAGGGAAACAAGTAGAGTAGCTATGGAAACTATGAGATTCAAAGAAGAGGAAGTACTGACACTTTTGAGAAATATTAAAGTGGATAAGTCTCCAGGTCCCGACAGGATATTCCCTAGGACATTGAGGGAAGTTAGTGTAGAAATAGCAGGGGCTATGACAGAAATATTTCAAATGTCATTAGAAATGGGAATAGTGCCGGAGGATTGGCGTACTGCGCATGTTGTTCCATTGTTTAAAAAGGGGTCCAAGAGTAAACCTAGCAATTATAGACCTGTTAGTTTGACGTCAGTGGTGGACAAATTAATGGAAAGGATACTTAGAGATAATATATATAAGCATCTGGATAAACAGGGTTTCATTAGGAACAGTCAACATGGATTTGTGCCTGGAAGGTCATGTATGACTAATTTTCTTGAATTTATTGAAGAGGTTACTCGGGAAATTGATGAGGGTAAAGCAGTGGATGTTGTATATATGGACTTCAGTAAGGCCTTTGACAAGGTTCCTCATGGAAGGTTGGTTAAGAAGGTTCAATGGTTGGGTATTAATGGTGGAGTAGCAAGATGGATTCAACAGTGGCTGAATGGGAGATGCCAGAGTGTAATGGTGGATGGTTGTTTGTCAGGTTGGAGGCCAGTGACTAGTGGGGTGCCACAGGGATCTGTGTTGGGTCCACTGTTGTTTGTCATGTACATCAATGATCTGGATGATGGTGTGGTAAATTGGATTAGTAAGTATGCAGATGATACTAAGATAGGAGGGGTTGTGGATAATGAAGTAGATTTTCAAAGTCTACAGAGAGATTTATGCCAGTTGGAAGAGTGGACTGAAAGATGGCAGATGGAGTTTAATGCTGATAAGTGTGAGGTGCTACATCTTGGCAGGACAAATCAAAATAGGACGTACATGGTAAATGGTAGGGAATTGAAGAATGCAGGTGAACAGAGGGATCTGGGAATAACTGTGCACAGTTCCCTGAAAGTGGAATATCATGTAGATAGGGTGGTAAAGAAAGCTTTTGGTGTGCTGGCCTTTATAAATCAGAGCATTGAGTATAGAAGTTGGGATGTAATGTTAAAATTGTACAAGGCATTGGTGAGGCCAATTCTGGAGTATGGGGCACAATTTTGGTCGCCTAATTATAGGAAGGATGTCAACAAAATAGAGAGAGTACAGAGGAGATTTACTAGAATGTTGCCTGGGTTTCAGCAACTAAGTTACAGAGAAAGGTTGAACAAGTTAGGGCTTTATTCTTTGGAGCGCAGAAGGTTAAGGGGGGACTTGATAGAGGTCTTTAAAATGATGAGAGGGATAGACAGTGTTGACGTGGATAAGCTTTTCCCACTGAGAGGAGGGAAGATGCAAACAAGGGGACATGACTTGAGAATTAAGGGACAGAAGTTTAAGGGTAACATGAAGGGGAACTTCTTTACTCAGAGTGTGGTGGCTGTGTGGAATGAGCTTCCAGTAAAGGTGGTGGAGGCAGGTTCGTTTTTATCATTTAAAAATAAATTGGATAGTTATATGGACGAGAAAGGAATGGAGGGTTATGGTCTGAGCGCAGGTATATGGGACTAGGGGAGAATACGTGTTCGGCACGGACTAGAAGGGTCGAGATGGCCTGTTTCTGTGCTGTAATTGTTATATGGTTATATGGTTAAAAGCAACTTTGTGCTGTCAAACAATATAAGGTATATATTGCAATAAACTGAATATTGTTTACATTTTAGCAATGGCAAGATAATGTGTGGCCGCCAGTCATTTTCAGTGCATGATATGGAGGTAGACAATCAGAGCTGGACAGGCCTTCACATGAGCTCATAAATGGCCTCAGATTGGATGAGGTAACGATTGGATGCTATGATATAATTGGGTTCCTTGTAGCAGAAAAAGCCTGGAGCTCACCCTGGCCTGGATTAGTGAGCTAGGCTCAGCTACTCGGGGATGGAGAACTGGAAGTCGCCTCAAAAGCCCAGGGTTTAGGAGCAGCCTGAAGAAGGGTCTCGACCCAAAATGTCACCTATTCCCTCTCTCCAGCGATACTGCCGTATCGCTGAGTTACTCTAGCTTATTGTGTCTATTTTAGGAGGTGAGTCACTAGCTGTTGGCTCTGCCTCTGGTGATACCTGGCCTTTTAGGGGCAAATCTCTCAAACATGTTATAACATAGATGTTGGTAAATTGCCAGATGGTTGGAATTAGGATCCCCTCTTACATTGGAGACCAAAACTCAACACAGTACTCCAGCTGTTATGTCTGCCGTGTTTAAAGTAATTATTTAAAGTAATATTGTAAAGTATGTCACTTTTTTACATTTTATCCATTGCTTGCTTATCAGCATATCCTTTAATATAGTCGCACACTATGGTTTCAGATTGAACTGTCAATCTGAATACAAAATACCTTTTTTATTATGGTTATTTGTTCTAATGGTCCTCTGACACCAGTTAATTTGTAGAGCTTTCCTCATTACACAATATCAGATACTCATGTAATCTCTTAACGTATTGATTGAGAAATCCATCTCTTACTTGCTCCAAGACTTCCCGTCCACCATATACTACTGATTTGGTTTCCCAGTCTAAAATTATCATTGTATTATCTTTATTACATGGACCTCAAATTTCTCGATTTATGTTATACCCTACAATATCATGATTGTTTCTGACCTGTAGATTGTTCCCATAAATCCATTATTATCCATTACAATTATTTCACTCATATACTTGTCCTCATGTACAGTATGATTCGACTGGCTAGCTGGCAACCCAAGTTTTTCACTGTATCTCGGTACATGTGGCAATAATAAGCTAAGCTAAGATAAGCTGCCTAGGGAAAGCAGCCAACATAATCAAGTACCACTCACACCCTCGTCATTCTCTCTTCTCCCTTCTTGAGCAGAAGATAGAAAAGCTTGAAAACAGGTAGCATCAGATTCAAGAACAGCTCCTTCTTGAACCACTACAACAAACTGATAATTATATGCTCAACGTATCTCATTTGCTTAAAATTTAAGTTTATTTAATTCTTTGAATCTAAATTCCTACCTCCCATTGGAGGGATTCAAACTCGTGCCTGCATAGTAAAGGGATATGGACATTTCCCTTAATAAAGGGATACACTTCTCACTTATTCTTTCACATACAAGGCATCATATTTCAAGGAAACCTATGAGCAATGGGCTTCAGACAGAGCAAGGACAACAGCTGAGCAATCAACACTATCACAATCCAATGCACAACATATAGTGAGCCACCAGCATTAATCTCCACTGGCTGAAGGCCAGCTCAGTGAAGCTGTATATGTTTAGGGGGTGAATGAGTGCACAGCCAGATTCAGCATGCAGCCAAGAAACAGCATCTTAACTATCAACGGCTGGAGCCATCTTCTGTAATTTCCTGCAACAGAACATGGAAGAGATCTGGAACCTTTTAAATGTGGATAGACCAGTGACGTTTCATGCATTAAAAAATCATTGATGGGCAGCTTTGGTAGCAACTGACAAAATCTGCAAATGAAAAGCCATGTGAGTACATGTGATAGCTATATATGTGGCAATTGATTAAATTATTCCACTGTATTTAAGGCTTAGTTTACTGCATATTACTTCTGAATGTTCTAATTAGTTCTCTGCATGGCTAGAGTTTATACTAATCTGGGATTTAAGTGGTAATTGTATAGATTCTTATTAATGACTTAGATTGTCTTCTCAGCATTATCTATCAATGCTCGACGTCTTCACAATAGGGAAAAGTTCATGAGAGTAGTGGGGAAAAAAAACCTTCTAATAGCTGTTAAAATCTGATTGAAAGTTATCAAGATTACAGGTTCCTTCAGTGTACCCTCAACACTGTTGCAATAGTTAATGCAAAGATTAAGTGACAGACTTGGAGATTTCGGACATCTCCAAGAAGGGAATTATTACATTAAAAAAGATGTTTTGATTTTATTTTCTTGTTTTACCACACAATAATAGGTTAAACTGGGATATAAATCCAAATTCATAAGGAATATTTGAATATACATTATGGAATTAGAAGGGGGGTCACAGATTTCACAAACATTGAAGCTCTTTTCATATAATGTGTGGTTGCAGTAGATGCACTGCCTTACTACACTGGACACATGGCTCCAAAACTGACCCTGGCAACCTCTGTGTGGAGTTTGCACTTCCTGTGTCACAGCCAGATCGGTTTTAAAGACGAGTGAAGAATGTGGAATATTGAGCCAATGTCCATGTTGCAGAAATGTAAAGGATAAAGTTAGAATAATTTTACTCCTGGCTTTGTAATATTTACTCTTGACTGCTCGGTCACAGTTTTGACATCAGCTCAATGTTCCACATCAATAAATCTGTATTTCAATGACTTTGATAAATTGGTTGAAACTTGTGATTATTCTTTATTGCTAAAGTAACACTTGAACTTTGGCAGCTTGCCTGTTGTTAAGGGGTGAATATGTGTTTTGTTGACTGTAAAGCTCCTTTGCCAGTTGTACCACCTACCCCCCCGAGTAGAAGTAGTACCAACTCATGAACTTTCCTAACAGGTCAGAGATGTATTCCTCTGTGCTCAAAACCATTTCGTGCATTTGGTATGAAAGGCAAGATGCTTCTCCAGGAAGATCAGAGGCAGTTTGAACAAGCTTACTCCTGAGATGTTTGACAAGCTATGCCATGAGTTCCTTAATGTGGGTGAAGCCTGGTTTTAGTTTTTAGTTTTAGTGTTAGAGATACAGCATGGAAACAGGCGCTTGGCCCCACCGAGTCTGTGCTGACCAGCAATCACACAAACACTAGTTCTATTCTACAAAAGCCAATAACCTACAATCCTGCACATCTTTGGAATGTGGGATGTAACTGGGTACCTAAACGAAACGCATGCGGTCACATGGCAACAACCAAACTCTGTACAGACAGCACCCATAGTCAAGATTGAACATGGGTACCTGGCACTGTAAGGCAGCAACTCTACTGCTGCACCACTGTGTCACTGGTCCTAAAGGGGATCATTTTACTGATAGTGGAAATGTACTGTGCATACACATTAGCATTCTCCTGCTCACAATCTGAATACACTGGGCAGTGCCACCATGTACCCCCTGGCAATCGGACCGCCGTTGATCTCCGCTTTCTGCCTGATGGCACCCATGAATGCCAAGGTCTCCCTCTCCCTCACCACTGTCCTGCTCTCAGCCGTGGTCTGCTCGACCTCATGGACGGAGGCCCTTTGGTCCACTGAGCACGCCTAATCTCAAGCACCCAGAAACACCAATCCTTTACTAACGCCTTTTATTCTGTCCACATTCCCATCAATTTACATCATCACCCCCTGTCCCTCAGATTCTAGCAGTCACTTTCACAAGAGGCAATTTATTTTGCCCATTCAACTTTGTTGCCTGCACAGCTTTGGGACATGGAAGGAAACGGAGCACCCAGAGGAAACTCACATGGCCGTGGAGACAACTTGCAAACTCCACACAGATGAGCACAGGTAGTCAGGATTGAACCTGGGTTGCTGGAGCTATGAGGAAACGGCTCCACTAGCTGCACCACTGTACCACCTACTGTGCGGGCCTTTGTGAAATGGGCCCTGCACACATTTTAGATGGAAATAAATATTCAAAGACAAGGAGGATACGTTTTTTCATAGAGTGGTGGGTGCTTAGGGTGGTGGTGGAGGCAGATATGGTAAGAAACTTTTGGATAGGCACATGGATATGCAGGGAATGGAGGGATACGGATTGCATGTAGGCAGACGGGATTGATATAACTGCATAATATTCGGTGTGGAAATTGTGGGCTGGAGGGCCTGTTCCTGTGCTGTACTGTGCTATGTTCTATGTTCAACAAAAGAGCTATTTTGCTGCGATGCCAATGAGGTGGAGGAGCTTCTTCAGATCAGCCAGCAACAGAACATCCACCTACCTGGAGTGCCCTGCTCTCAGCCGTGGCCTGCCTGAGGTGATGTTTGATGAGGATCTATGCAGGCACTTTGTGGCCAGCGTTCTGCTCCTGGGAGGCTGGGTGCATTAGAGAGGCAGGTTAGTGACTTGTGACACAGTTACTTTACCTGACCCGCCTGATTGTCACTGCCTGCTTGCCGGTGACTATAGGGTGAGGCAAGAAGTAAAGGTGTAATGATCTGACTGTCAGGGAATGTGGAGTGGATGGGAGAGCGGGGATGGTGCAGTCTGACTGTGAGAATGGGAGAGGGAGGGGAGAATATCACCGTCACTGTCTGTGAATGTAGAAGAGGGTGGGAAGAAGGGAGAGGAGTTACGTCTCGTTGTCAGTGAGTGTGGAAAGAGGGGGGGGGGGGGGGGGGAGGGCTGTTGCTATCTCCCTGTCATTGAATGAGAGAGTGTGAACTAGAGGAAAGGGACTGGTGTTACTTGTCTGGCTGACAGGGTGAGTGAGGGGTTGGGCGGAGAGCAGGTGGGAGTAAGAGGAAGCGGGAGACAGTGAGAGGGAGCGGTTGGCACTCTCATTCTCGGGGAATGTGAGTGAGAGGCACCTGGCTTCTGAGTGGTTGCCTCCACCCTAAGACTAGATTGTGTTTGCACAGCAGATCCCCCGTCCTGTGAAGTACAATGGCATGTTCATCTACAAGGCTGAAGCAATTGTTTATCTGGCACTCACCTACACAATGAGGGGCAATGAACAATGTACAATTAGCTTACCAACCGCACATCTCTGGGATGTGAGAGGAAAATAAAGGACCTGTGAGAAACGCACAAATGCACAGCAAGAATGTGCAAACTCCTGCAGACAGCACTGGAGTTGCTGGAACGGTGAGACAATAGTTGCACTAGCTGTACCACCACCACGAACAGTGTGGCATCTTTCTGTCTCCGTTATGCTTTTGGATCATGGCTCTCCTGATTCTTTGAGTTCACCACCTTCAGCAAGCATCTCCTTGCCGGGCATTGGTTTGCATTGATCAATATTGGCATCATAACTTGTTTGTTTTATTTGCGCTATTCCAAGATCAGTGGCTTTCTTTAGGAGGACTCTACCCCTTAATCCTGAGTCAAGTAAAAATGTTCAGCGTTAACTGTTCACAGCAATCCACAAATAATCCAATGTTGGTTGATCGCGGACTTGTAATCCGAGAACCTGCAGTTATATACAATGCGAAAGAATACTAGAACATGGAACATAGAACAGTTTAGCACAGGAACAAATCCTTCAGCCCACAATGTCTGTGTTGAGCATGATGCCAAGGTCAACTCTTATCTGACTGCATGTAATCCATATCCCGACATTCCTGCCTATCGATATTCCTATCCAAAAGTCTTAAATGCCACCATTGTTTCCAATACTCCTGCTCTTGATGGCAATTGAAAAATTGGTACCAGTTAGCGGTTTCATTTTTAGGTGGATTGCAAAGTGTTTATAAAGTCGGTCTCTGCGGTTTCATCTGAGGCTGTGATGTAATGGAGTAAATGTCTGCCCTCGTGGCCAATGTGATCGAATGGCATCTTTACTTTCACCTGCTCTGCCTTAACTTGTGTAGCCAGTTAAATATAACACTTGCTGTTGTTCAGTCTTTTGGCTGTTTTTATTTAGTTTAGTTTAGTTTAGTTTAGCTTAGCTTAGTTTAGTTTAGTTTAGCTTAGTTTAGTTTAGAAATACAACATGGAAACAGGCCCTCCGTCCCTCCAAGTCCATGATCCCTGCACACTAACACTAACCCACACACACACTAGGGACAATTTATAAGTATACCAAGCCAATTAACCTACAAACCTGTATTTCTTTGGAGTGTGGGGGGCAAACCAGAGCATCCAAAGAGCCATATTAAATGGCATTTATACTGCGTGGTCAATACATTTTTTGTTTGATTTCCCCCAAGTCATAAAAACATTCTTCATTCTTGCTTAAATCTACAATTAATGTGCTGCACTATGTTCTTATGAGCATAAAATGCAAACTGTTCTTTTGTTATTGCTGCATGTGTACCAGTGACTCAGCTAATAGAGCTGCTACTCTCAGCATTAGGGACTCGGGTTCAATCCTGACCATGAGGACTGTCTTTGTGCAACTTGTACATTCTTCCTATGTCCACGTGGCTTCCTCCTGTCAAAACGATGTGTTGGTTAGTACTGTAAAATTGCCGCTAGTCTTTAAGATGAGTGGTAGAATCTGGAGGAAGTTGATAATGATATGGGAAAAAAAAAAGATGAATATAGGTTTACTGTAAATGGATGGTTGATGGGCCATAGGGCCTGTTTCCATACAGTATCTTTCTATGACTTTAAGGCTCCATGACCAAGGTACATTTGCCATGGTAACCCAATCAACCATTTCAGAAGCAGTGATCTTGATTTTGTTGTCTTGTATGTTTTCTCTCAGTGTTGACAAACCCATTGTGTTTGAATTGTACTCTGCAACATTGCGAGTACTTAATAGTACATATGTTATATCGTGAGGTATCCACATCGTCTCAATGGTTTACTGATGTTTCAGTGTTAGGGCTAACTTCCCCAGTTTCTGCATAAATTAAGATTTTAATCGAAGAAAACTTAACATGGAATCATTTTTGTGTAATTGTAAGCTCTTGC
This sequence comes from Leucoraja erinaceus, assembly GCF_028641065.1. NCBI lineage: Eukaryota > Metazoa > Chordata > Chondrichthyes > Rajiformes > Rajidae > Leucoraja > Leucoraja erinaceus. The sequence continues at coordinate 21,133,809 of NC_073399.1, read as the reverse complement.
AGAAAATTGCGTTCTACTGATCTTTTCTCATCTCCCTAATAACCCTTGCCGTGCTTTAGATCATAATCTGCCTTTGCAGCAGCTTACCAATGTTGTAAAGAGGCTCAATCTGTAAAGCCCCTCTGTTTTTACCAATCACATTCCTCTCCACAGAACCAGCTTAGTGAGTAAGTAGCTCAGGGTCTTTGTCTTCAACTTGCTTATAAAGTCAGCTTTGGAGACAAGGACATCGCTGGCCACTGCCTCTCTCATTGAGCTGGCACTCATGATGACCTACTCAATATTTCATGGTCAGTGTATCATTGAATATGTGGATGGATGGATTGACTCAGTGATGTTGTCACAGCATCCTTGAAAAAGTGCGAATGCCTCCCAGTTCCTGGGCATCGCTGCTTAAAATGGAGGAGGGGCATTTGTATTAAGAAATTTAAGCCCATGTGTATGCAGTAGACAGAAGCCCAGAATAAAAGCATTCCGACCATGAGAGAGTCTGTAGGTTACCCATTGGCCTCATCCACCTCCTCAGAAGCCACAGGACCAGAGTGGAAACAAGTCATCCTCGATTTTGAGGTACCGCATGGGGAGATCTGTCCCATGACTCAGTTTCTTGGCAACATAGACAATAGACAACATCTCATCGTCAGTCTCCCATCTCACGTGAGACTCTGCCTTTCTCCTCCGTCAGCTCCTTTCTCAATGAGGACAGCAATCGGTCAGTCAACCAGAATTCCCATTGATGTTAGACAACACAATTAAAAAGCAACAACTGTAGCAGTGTATTCTCTTTGCTTTTCCACCATGAAAAAACTGACTTCACACTGGACTTACAGAGGGGATTTTGCATTTATGTAATTGTGTTTTCAGTTTTGGTTTAATGTAAAATGCACTTCCTTGCCTAACTTTGTTAAATGACTGAGCCACTGATGCATTGAAATGAGTCAATGTGAATGAGGAATTCAATATGTGCATGAGGTTTGAATTTTTCACTAGACTGTACAAGTCAGCATTATGTGAACACACAAAACCTCTGACTGCATTGCTACTGTAGTCTATTTTATGACATCTTACTTCCATGTTCATCCATACAGATGAATCATACAAAATCTCTTTATATTTTCAGCTGTTTCAATAGAATTACATACTGCAAATCTGTTCCAATATTCAAAAAGTCAGCAGTATAGTATTAAAGAAAGTTAAAGGAACTATTGCCCTGTGACTTTAATTATTTGATTTTATTTCCTATAGCTATTGTTTAACTGGGCCATGAATTGACTTGAATATGACTCTCCTGAGCATTTAATCCACCTTTCCAAAGAGTATTACTGCTGATCCCTTAACTGCAATCATTCCATGAACACGGGTTTATCTAAAGATTTGCCGTGCTTAAACAGGATTAACCGCAAAGGCAGCAGTGACGCTATTGATAAACATTAGCAGAACATGAACATTATTTTTGCAGGGATGTTTCAATAATATCTTACCAAGCCTCTCCATAATCTAGTCACAGTTTAGAAGATTTTTTTCTTAAACTATAAAAGCTTTCCTGCAGGTGCTAAATTAACAATCTTTAATGATGAGCTATGATTTTGCTGCACATCATATCTGCTACATAGTTGAAAGAGCGTTGACAACTTATTGACTTTTCACTACTTTAATGTATGCTGTGCATATGCTTCTAATAATCTGGAACAATGGTCACCTCTAACACCAGCCTCAAATGCACCAGCACCATTGTCACCACCTATTCACTGAGCAGTTGTGACACTGCAGGGGATCTTGGAGGTTCAGTGTTAAATTGTTCATGGAGCCCACCATCCAAGGACTGCAAGAAGCTGTGAAGGTGGAGCAAGTGAAGCAACAAGGGTCAAGCAAGATTGGAAGGTAATGGAAAGGGTTTGCAATGAAGCTGGCCATTCTTTCAAGACTGATTATTTTTGATGCTAGGGTATCCAAATGGGGAAGGCTGTCCCACTGAGGAACTGTTCATTCATTAAAAGTTCTCCTTTAGAGTGATACTGAACCAAGGTTTATATCTATGCAGACACAAGGAGCTGCAGATGCTATTTTACAGAAAAAGACACAAAGTCCTGGAGTAACAGTGAGTCAGGCAGCATCTCTGAAGAACATGAATAGGTGACGTTCCTTCAGATTATGCTGGTGTTTCAGGGAGACTCAATGGTACTTTATTATTATGTGTCATTGAGTACAGTGAAATTCCTTTTTTTGCATAGATTTCAGTGACAATACTGCTATACATTAGGCACAATCTTACCAGGATAAGAGAGTAAGATAGTAGACCACACTGGTACACAAGAGTCACCATGTTTTAAGTGCCATCTTGGAACTTTAAAGCCAGATTTTTTTTTTTAATGTTGGAGTCTTAGCGTGGCCATAACTATTTAGATGAAGGAATTAAATGTAAAATTTCCAAGTTTGCGGATGACACAAAGCTGGGTGGCAGTGTGAGCTGCGAGGAGGATGCTCTGCAGCTTCAGGGTGACTTGGATAGGTTGGCTGCGTGGGCAGATGCATGGCAGATCATTTTCACTCAGAGAGTTGTGAATCTGGAATTTTCTCGGCACAAAAGGCAGTGGAGGCCAATTCACTGAACCTATTCAGGAGAGAGTTAGATATAGCTCTGAAAGCTAATGGAATCGAGGGATATGGGGAGAAAGCAGGAACATGGTACTGATTTTACTTCGGAGTCACGTGAGTGACTACGTGAAGAAGGGCCGTCCATCTGCGTGCGCGTCATTACGTCTGAAAGCAACGCGCACAACGGACGGGAGCGGCACTGCGACCTCCCAGCCGTTGGGATTTTAAAAAGGCGGTAGGTAAGAAAAGTTGAACCACTTACCCTGCGTTTTCTGTTCGGGCTAAAGAAGTGATTTTTCTTTCGGAGCCCCAAAAATGTCAAAGAGAAGGTCCACGGGGAAACCAGCTGCCGAAGACCGCAGCATTCCCGGTAGCGGACAACGCTCATTCTCGCCGACATTGCCGCCAGCGTTAGAACCGGCAGGGGCAGACTTGGTGCAGGGGATCAGCACCGTGGTGGTCCCGGCGGGACGTAAAGCCACCCATATGTCTGACAGGCCCGTAGACTCGGATGAGTCCGGGGAAGAGGGATACCCTCCCTCATCGGGAAGCGTCTGAGGACGACTCTTCCACATGGAGCAGCTTGTGGAGAAGCTGCTCCACAATGATAAACTCCGGAGAAAGGAGCATTATCAGCATGAGTCCCATTTACAGACCGTGCCAGCAGCCTCATACTCTGGGCAGCAATATGTCTTCCCCATGGAAGGGGGAAGTACATACGGGGATTACCCGGACTCAGAGTTTGGAAGCACAGGGGGGGGGGACACTCCCAGGGGGGACTGGAGGAAGTACCCCTACAATCAACTAAAGTTGCGATCTCCACAGCACTGGGAGCACCCTTGGATGAAGACCTAGCAAGTAACATCAACTACTTGGCATCTCATCAACTCAAGGATCTTGTCATGGAAGAAACCCTAAACAGGTACCCCCACCATCAAACTGTGCTTCCCTCAAGGTACAAGCGGTGAACCGCATAATTTGGGGACAAATAGGTCCCATAATCAGGAACCAGGAACTGAAGTTCCAAAAAGTGTTAAACCTGCTGGGGTCAGGAATCACTTTGTTTGCAGGAGGTGTGGAAGGAGGCATCCTCACTGAGCGGGAGCAGGATACCATGGCACTGCTATGTAATGCCCGTTTCGAAATAAACTGCATACGGAAAGAGGCTATAAAACCGGCTATAAATTCGAAGTTCGCAGCACTTTGCAAAGCTAGCGACACTCAGCCCGCAAACTACCTGTTTGGAGAAGATCTGTCTAGACAAACGAACCTCACTTACAGGTGGGGGGAAGGTTGAAATACTTCTTAAAAGAATGGTGTTGGGTTACTAAGGATCCATTCATACTGCACAGTATAGAAGGATTCAAAATTTAGTTCAATTTAAATTTATCACCACCACCAACACATTCTAATACTCGCACATATGTCTTTTCCCAAAAAGAGACAATGGATATACAAAAAGAAATTGAAACGCTATCTGACAATAATATCATTGAGAGGTCATACACGGAACCTCACCAATTTATATCCAATATTTTTCCAAAAGAGAAAAAAGATGGAGGGATCCGTATTATTTTGGATCTTACGTAACTAAATACATATGTGCAATACAAACACTTTAAAATGGACAATTTTGGAACAGCAACTCAGTTGGTTTCCAAAAATAGCTATATGGCATGCATCGACCTAAAAGATGCGTACTATTCGGTGTCTATTCACAAAGAGTATAGGAGATATTTGAAGTTTACTTGGATGGGTCAATGATGGCAATACAAGGCTCTGCCAAATGGGTTGACATCAGCCCCTAGACTGTTTACCAAATTACTTAAACCAATTCTGGGGCTGCTAAGATCTCAAAATCACATGGTCATGGCATATTTTGATGACATCTTTGGAGTTACCAAAGAATTGGCGGAAGCAATAGTCAAGGCAACCAAAACCCTGTTTGAAAAACTTGGGTTCCTAATCCATCCAGTAAAATCAAAATTAACTCCTACCAAGGTAATTGATTATCTAGGATTTACTATCAACACAGTAACCATGTTGGTGACCTTGCCAAAAGGCAAACAAAAAGACTTGCGGAAAGCCTGCAATGATCTGATAGAAAAACACAAACCAACTATCAGACAAACAGCAAGTGCTATTGGCAAATTGGTAGCTGCCTTTCCTGCAGTATGCTATGGACCTTTGCATTACCAGTATTTACAGCGGGCAAAGGAACGAGCATTGAAATTGCATGCAGGTCAGTTTGGCAAATCAATGCGGTTACCAGCTGAAGCCATTATTGAACTACAATGGTGGATGACAAACATAAGACTCAGCTCAAGGGAAATCTTAATTGAGAGCCCATCAGTGTTTCTCCAAACCGACGCAAGCAAGGTTAGGATTGGGAGCCACTAACACAGCCAGGAGCTGTGGAGGCAGATGGAATGAGCAAGAGTCAACTGTACTGCAACAATATGGAATCAATTACCTAGAATTGTTGGGGGCACAATATGGACTCGAGTCTCTCTGTAACAACATGCAACATGTGCATGTTCAAATTCAGATTGATAACACTACTGCGGTAGCATATATCAATCACATGGGTGGTGTAAAATCTGTATCCTGTGACAGATTATCTAACCTCATTTGGCACTGGTGCATCGAGAGGGATATTTGGGTCACGGCAGTATATCTACCAGGAAGATATAACACGGTGGCAGATGCAAGGTCACGAATGTTTAATGACAACATAGAATGGATGTTGAATTGTACGGTATTTAATGAAATAACTATACAATTTGGCACTCCAGATTTGGATCTGTTTGCATCTAGATTAAACCATCAATTACCCAGATATGTGTCCTGGGAGCCAGACCCAGGAGCAGAGTCAGTGGATGCCTTTTCCCTAAACTGGGGAGGAATGTATATTTATGTATTCCCTCCATTCTGCCTCATAAACCGATGCTTGACTAAAATCAAGCAAGACAAAGCCACAGGCATTTTAGTAGTACCAGATTGGCCTACACAAGCCTGGTTCCCAAAAATACTGGGGATCATAGTCCAGCCATTAATGGTTGTACCTAAGAGGAGAGATCTCCTAGTAAACCCAGTTTCAGGGAGCAGCCATCCACTTTCTGACCAGATTGATTTGTTGGTTTGCAGATTCTGAGGAGGCCATTTCAAGACATTGGATTATCCGAACGAACTGTGGATGTCATCACAAAGGCATGGAGGGACAGTACCAAAAAACAGTACGCCACTCGTATTAAGAAGTGGGAAGCTTTCTGCCATGCAAACGATATAGCATACAACACAGTTTGGATAACGGATGTCTTGGAGTTCCTATCAACCCTGTACTATGACTATAAATTAAGTTATAGCGCAATCAACAGTGCCAGATGTGCACTATCCTCCTATTTGACACTGGAGGCAGGGCACGGGCCGATAGGAACGCACCCCTTCGTAATAAAATTCATGAAGGGAATTTACAATTCGATACCCCCAAGGCCTAGGTACACGGACACATGGGATGTGAGCATGGTACTGACCTTACTTCATCAGTGGGGACAGCCAACGGCCTTATCTTTGTCTAAACTAACATTGAAAGTGGTAATGCTGATGGCGCTAATAACAGCCCAAAGAGTCCAGACACTACAAAAACTACGACTGGACTACATGATCAGCAACACAAATAATATTGTATTGTATATCTTTATTGTCATTTCCTGAGTATTCGCATACCCAGAGGAAACAAAAAAACGTTGCTCAACCAGTGTCCATTCAGTGTACATGAAAAAATAAATAGAAATAAAAATAAAAAATACATGTCATGAACAAATTTAACACTCTACTAAACATTCAACAGCCGTTCCGACCAGCAGCGGCACAACAGTGGCTCTGCTGCAGTGTGGGGGTTTGTGCGCGATATTTGGCAGGGGGCAAAGTCCATTTAACAGTCTTATAGCCTGTGGGAAGAAGCTGAGGAGCATCCTGCTGGTTTTGCAGCTAATGCTCCTGTACCTCTTCCCAGATGGGAGGATGGAGAAAATGTCATGCGATGGGTGGTAAGGGTCTTTGATGATGGAGATGGCTCTGTTGATACATCTCTTCCTGTATATGTCCAGCAGGAAGGGGAGTGGAGCACCAATAATCCTGCTTGCGGTCTTCACTATCCTGTCCAGTTGGTGCCGTTCGTACGCCTTGCAGCTCCCGAACCAGGAAGTGATGCCGTATGTCAGTGTGCTCTCGACAGTCCCCCTATAAAAAGTCCGTAGGTGTGTGGTGGGGAGGCCTGCTTTACGTAGTCTTTGGAGAGGGTGAAGTCGCTGCTGGGCTCTCTTGACCAGAGCTGTGGTGTTGGCCGTGGACGTCAGGTCATCAGACAGATGTAGTCCTAAGAACTTCATGCTGCTGACCCTTTCCACATCAGCTCCGTCGATGTGCAGAGGTGTATGGTGTTTTTTTCCCGCCCTCCTGAAGTCAACCACCATCTCCTTAGTTTTTCCCACATTAAGAATGAGGTTGTGGGATTTGCACCAACCTGTGAGCAGCTCCACCTCCATCCTGTACGCCGATTCATCATTGTCACTGATGAGACCCACCACTGTTGTGTCATCAGCGAACTTGTTGATGAAGTTCTTATTGAGTCTGGCAGTATAGTCGTGTGTCAGCAGACTAAACAGAAGGGGGCTTAGGACACAGCCTTGGGGTGAGCCAGTGCTCACGGCTATGGTTTTTGATGTCCTACTACCCACCCTGACTGTCTGCTGCCGTTGCGACAGAAAGTTCAGGACCCAGTTGCATGTGCCAGCATCAACCCCCAATAGCTCCAACTTCTCCACCAGCTGCTGCGGAATGATTGTATTGAAAGCAGAGCTGAAGTCTAGGAAGAGGATCCTGGCATAGGTATTTTTCCGATCGAGATGTGACAATACGAGGTTCAGTGTTGTTGAGACTGCGTCCTCTGTGGATCGGTTGGCTCTGTAGGCGAACTGCAGTGGGTCTAGGTCGGCAGGTAGACTATTTTTGATGTGCTGCATAACTAGTCGCTCAAAACACTTCATTACAATGGGTGTTAGGGCCACTGGTCGAAAGTCATTATGGCAGGCTGGGTTTGGTTTCTTCGGGACAGGGACGATGGTGGCACTCTTAAGACAGTTGGGCACTACTGCCTGGCTGAGTGAGATGTTAAAAATGTCTGTGAAGACATCTTTCAGTTGCTCGGCACAGTCTCTTAGAACGCATCCAGGAATGTTGTCCGGCCCTGCAGCTTTGCGTGGATTGACGCTGGCAAAGGCCTTTTTAACTCTGGCTGCGGACAGCCTGAGTGACTGGTCACTGGGAGATGGCAGTAGTGCACGTGTCTGGGTGCTGTTTTTAACCTCAAACCGTGCGTAGAACTCGTTCAGTTCATCTGGTAGGGAGGGGTTGTTTTGGCATATCCGCAGCGGGGGGGGGCTTGTAGTCAGTGATGGTCTGAAATCCCTGCCACAAGCGACGTGTGTCTTTGTCATTTGCGAAGTGGCTATTGAGTTTTTGTCCGTACAGCCTCTTCGCTTCCCTGATCCCCCGGGATAGGTTACCCCTTGCCAGTTTGTATGCTTCGTTGTCCCCAGATTTGAATGCCGCATTCCGGATTCTCAGTAGGGAACACACTTCCCCAGTTAGCCAAGGTTTCTGATTGGCACGCCTCCTGATGGTTTTTACCACTGTTACATCCTCAATACATTTATTGATGTATGCGATGACGGATTCTGTATATTCTTGGAGGTTGATGCCACTGTCATCTGTTGCTGCCTCTCTGAAAATGGCCCACTGTGTGGTTTCAAAACAGTCTTGTAGTGCTGCCGTAGCTCCCTGTGGCCATGTTCTGACTTCTTTGACCGTTGGCCTGTCCTGTTTCACCCTGGGTCTGTGTGCAGGTGTGAGCATGACCGCTAAGTGGTCAGAGTTGCCGATATGGGGGAGGGGGGCTGCTTTATATGCATCTTTAATGTTGGTGTACACCAGGTCTAGTTTGTTCTTCCCCCTGGTTGCAATGTTCACATGCTGGTAGAATTTAGGCAGAACAGATTTAAGACTTGCCTGGTTGAAATCCCCAGCTGCCATGAAGAAAGCATCTGGATGTTCCCTCTGCTGCTCACTGATGTTGTTGTAGAGCACTGTCATAGCCTCCTTCACGTCCGCGCTCGGTGGTACATAGACAGCGGTTATGAAGACAGCTGTTAGTTCTCTGGGTAAGTAGAAGGGTCGGCATTTCACAGTCATTAGCTCCACGTGGGGTGAGCAGTAAGTGGAAATCACCACAGCATCCCGGCACCATGATCTGTTCACATACACAGCCAGCCCCCCTCCCCTTGCCTTACCAGCTAGCGAAGCTACTCTATCAGCTCTGTATAGCATGAGTCCCTCCAACTGGATCGCAGCGTCTGTGATGTTCTGATTCAGCCAGGTCTCCGTTAGGATGTAAACACAGCAGTTCTTCACGCTTCGTTGGGAGGCTCTCCACGCTCTGAGGTAGTCCATCTTGTTGTCGAGGGAGCGGACATTTGCCAGCATGACTGTAGGCACTGCCGGTTTGTGAGGGTTCGCGTTTAGCCTAGCGTAGGCTCCTGCGCGTTTCCCTCGCTTCTGCCCCCTGCTACACCGCTTGCGATGTTTCCCCACCAGCGTTGTTCCAGGTGCGGGTGCGGGTGCAGCGGCTCTCCATGGGCCTGCGCGCCTCCGCGGGCCTGCGCACCTCCGTGGGCCTACGCGACGTAGAAGTCTCAGCTCCACCAGGACGCTCCGCAAGGTAAGGTCGCAACAAGAAGCCTTGCTGCCGATTTTTAAAAGAACCTGCCGCTCGTACTTACGCACGTACACACACTCTTCCGACACACACTCTTCGTACACACCACTCGCTCCAAAAATCCACGAATACACTGAACTTCCACTGGGAGAGGTCGCTACGAGCTCCGGTCGCGCCGCCATCTTGTCCCGGATATAACATTCGTTGTAAAGACCTGATCAAACAGAGCAGGCCAGGAATGCCAGGGATGAAGATCCAGTTCCTGGCATATCCAGAGGACCTACGATTGTGTATGGTAACACATTTACACCACTACCTGAGAGTCACGGAAAACCTCAGAGGCTCAGAACAATCGGTCCTCATCAGCCACAAGAAACCACACCGAAAGGTGTCGACACAAACTATCTCCAGATGGTTAAAGGAGGTAATGGTGGTAGCGGGAATAAATACTCATATCTTTAAATCTCACTCCACCAGGGCTGCATCTACGTCGGCAGCAAGAACAATGGACGTGCCCCTTGATGACATCCTAGCAGCTGCAGGATGGGTGAATGAAAGAACATTCCAGCGATTTTATAATAAACCCATAATCGGACCAGGGGTATTTGCTCGTGCCATCTTAAGTTCTGTTACCTAGCTTTCCCACAGGTTTGGAGGGGAAGCAAATAAAACATTTATTTTTTCCTTTATTTTAAAGCATCAATGTCGTTACTAACTACGTTATGTCAGAATGCTTTAACAATAATCTCATCCATGGTCAATCCATTCAGTGAGTGATGCCTGGATTCGTAGCCGGCGTAAAATCACAAAGCTTTGAAATCTTCACGTAGTCACTCACGTGACTCCAAAGTAAAATAGTAAGATTAAACGAGAACTTACCAGTTTGAAGTTTGATCTTGATTTTATGAGGAGTTACGATGAGCGAATACGTGCCCACCGCTCCCACCCTCATATTATCAAGGTCACATGGAAGTACTAATTTTTTTTCTTTTCACAATCTTACTATTCTCAGGTCTTCTTCTCAGGTTAAATCTGTGATTTAACACTGCTGCTTTGAAGATTGACGCGCACGCAGACGGACGGCCCTTCTTCACGTAATCGCTCATCGTAACTCCTCATAAAATCAAGATCAAACTTCAAACTAGTAAGTTCTCGTTTAAACCATATAACAATTACAGCACGGAAACAGGCCATCTCGGCCCTACAAGTCCGTGCCGACACAACTTTTTTTACTTTAGTCCCACCTGCCTGCACTCATACCATAACCCTCCATTCCCTTCTCATCCATATGCCTTTCCAATTTATTTTTAAATTATACCAACGAACCTGCCTCCACACACTTCCACTGGAAGCTCATTCCACACCGCTACCACTCTCTGAGTAAAGAAGTTCCCCCTCATGTTACCCCTAAACTTCTGTCCCTTAATTCTGAAGTCATGTCCTCTTGTTTGAATCTTCCCTATTCTCAAAGGGAAAAGCTTGTCCACATCAACTCTGTCTATCCCTCTCATCATTTTAAAGACCTCTATCAAGTGCCCCCTTAACCTTCTGTGCTCCAGAGAATAAAGACCTAACTTATTCAACCTACCTCTGTAACATAGTTGTTGAAACCCAGGCAACATTCTAGTAAATCTCCTCTGTACTCTCTCTATTTTGTTGACATCCTTCCTATAATTGGGCGACCAAAATTGTACACCATACTCCAGATTTGGTCTCACCAATGCCTTGTACAATTTTAACATTACATCCCAGCTTCTATACTCAATGCTCTGATTCATAAAGGCTAGCATACCAAAAGCTTTCTTTACCACCCTATCTATATGAGATTCCACCAAGGAACTATGCACGGTTATTCCCAGATCCCTCTGTTCAACTGTATTCTTCAATTCCCTACCATTTTCCATGTACGTCCTATTTTGATTTGTCCTGCCAAGGTGTAGCACCTCACATTTATCAGCATTAAACTCCATCTGCCATCTTTCAGCCCATTTTTCCAAATGGCCTAAATCACTCTGTAGACTTTGGAAATCCTCTTCATTATCCACAACACCCCCTATCTTTAGAATGTTTAATCTTGCTATTTTGGATGATTAGCCATGATCGTATTGAATGGAGATGCTGGCTCGCAGGTCCAAATGGCCTACTCCTGCACCTATTTTCTAGAAGAGGATTGAGGAATCTTCCCGATTACTTGTTCTAAATCTGTACTAAACACAAGCAGATTGACAAGACATGCATCTCATTGCTGACCTAGCTGTATGAGTGATGGCTACCACATTACCCTGTAGCTGTGATCCACAACTACCTCAGGTCCAGATTGACAATCCAAATCTTCTGAGGAGGACAAGTAACATGAAGGTGCGAATTTGGAACTTCCTGAGAGGCCCAGACTGTGTAGTATCCTCTTCTTACAGTTTAACAGTTAAATGTAATTCGGCGGCAGGCGCGGGACACCGCGACGCCCTGTGTCTCCCTTTCAATGGAGATGCTAAAAATGCATTTCGTTGTCTCTGTACTGTACACTGACAATGACAATTAATTGAATCATTTCATTTCATTTTTTTTTTACAGTTTAACTGAGAAATCTGGTGCCGAACGCAGACTGGATTACAACTGGCCTTGTAAATTGAATACAACTTGATTTCAGTGTACAAGAGAAACTCATGGTGAATTTGACAAATTTCAGAACATTTGTATTTTTTTAATTTAATTGCATTAGCAATATGTTTTAAAGTATTTTATTGTTTTAATGTTTCCAGTGTTTTAAGAATTTTACTTATCTTTCAGTTTATTCTTGGTTGAATTTAAAACGTTTAATGATATGATTGATTTTAAAATATTTAATTACTTTTTAGAATGCTTGTGCAGTCTGAGATTGTTCTGCGCAATGTTTGACTTCTGTCAGTTGTTCAGACCAGGGGATCAGCCGATAAATGGTGCAATGTTATTGCTGAGCAGACTATAGCTTTAAGGTCCTGTCTGGAAGGGTGTTGACCAAAATGATGGCCACACACTATCTACAATGAACACACTGGGACATCACCCGCCCTGCAGATGATAGAGGTACAGTAGGTGTAGTGTGGGAATGGTGAACAATGGAGACAGCTCTTAAGAATATAAGGATGAAGAGCAGTGGTGTGCCACTTGGTCACTCAAACATGCTTTACCGTTCATCAAAATCATGGCTGCTTTTCTAACTCAGCCCCATTTTGTTGACTGATCCCCATCTCAGAGATCCAGAAATCTATTGACCTTTGTTTTGAATTCATTCAAGATTGGAGAATTCCAAAGATTCACATCTCGGGTCTTATGTACACTTTAGGAATTTTTTGAGTGGGAATTTTCTTCATCTCCATGTTAAAAAATGGTGTATCTCTGAGAGTTGCCACCTTGTTGTGGCGGAGAAGCTTGCGCGTGCATAAGATCCTGAGAAGGTTACCACCAGACCATACCTTCTGGAGGTATGCACCTGGCAGGGTCGTCCATGGCAGGCAGAAGGTCAAAGGGGAATTTCCTGACAAACCATGGCCCGAGAAGAAAACCTCAACAGTGAAACAGGCAGAGAATAGTGGCTGGCCAGTGAATGGAGCATCATTTTTGCTGAGAATGCAGAAGAAGAGTGCTGTAGGAACAGACACCCAACCTGCTGTTGAACCTGGGCCTGGCTCTGTCAAAGACTGTGGTGGCAGTCCATGCGCCCGTCTCCACATCCACTTGGAGTGATATACCAAGTCTGTGACTCCAGTATCGGTGTCTACAGCTATCTCAAGCCCCACAGAAAGGACCAGCCAGGTGGAGAATCATACTCGACCTCAACTGATCTCTTGGGTCAAGACTGAATCCTCTAGTTCCAGACTCCTTAGCCAAGGGAAACATTCTCTCTTTGAGCACTCTGTATCTTTTAGATGTTTCAATGTTCATGAGAGTCGGAATGGGCAGAACCATGCAGCAGTCAGGATTGGATCTGCAGGTAACTGGCCATGCACCACTGCATTTTAAAAAGTTATTTAATGTAAGTGAAACCCTCGGGTCTTATTGAAAAGATATGCTGAAGTTTAATCACAGGTATTGTTATATACTAATAGTAATAGAAATACCAAATTGTTATTGCAATAAATAATGTGAAAATATGTACAAAATAAATGGCACAAGTTATAGAGGATAATTTGGACATTGATTGAAAGCGTTTATGCAACAAAAATGAATCAATCTTGAGCTGTAAATCAACATAACCCCTCCCTCCCTTATGTTTGTTATAGCTTTCCAATGGACCCAAGCTCACCTGTTCTCACTGTTGCCAAGGTCTCAGTTCTCACTGTTGCCAAGGTCTCAGTTCTCACTGTTGCCAAGGTCTCAGTTCTCACTGTTGCCAAGGTCTCAGTTCTCACTGTCGCCAAGGTCTCAGTTCTCACTGTCAATGTTCCCTGGTTGCCAAGTATTAAAAGGAAAGGCTGAAAACAAAATGGTTACAAGTATCTCCTGCTGGTTGTATTTAATACATGAAAGCTCTCGTGCTTTTACACCTCCTCACCGCACCTTTGTTCCTAAAATAGTGCAGTGCCAAAAGAAGCAGTGTCCAGCCACTCTACCATTTGCCAGCCGTTCTGTACTAATCTGCTATAATACTTTACTCAGCGGCAGAGCGTGCAGATTAATCTTTATTACTTATAGTTCCCTGGGGTGCAGACTTCTTATTGGTCTGATCAGTTCATCAGGTCTGCAACGTGCTCATCAATCTCCCTTGAACCTGCCTGTGCCGATGCTGTGATTAGCTTATCTGTCAGGACCCAGTGACCAGTAGTGAAGGGCTGAGCAAACCGCATAGAAGAGATGGCATCCCCCTTTTAAAAAAAAAGAGATTTGTCCCACATGAGCTATTATTTAATTGTTTTGGTGATAAATTTACAGAGGAAGTAAAATGCTTTAAAAGCCATTGACCCTTGTTCTATTATGTCTCATTGTCTGCGCTGCTGGACAGTTTACCCAGAGGATTGCAGCTCTCCAGAAAGAGATATGAAACATTGCTGATGAAGATTTAGTACAGAAGCATGCTGGCTCTCTCTTTACCCTCTTAACCTCTGTATACATGTGTGTGCGCATGTGTTTGCATGTGAGTGTGTTTATGCAAGTGTGTGTGTGTCCACGTGTGTGCATGTGTATGCATGTGTGTATGCCTGTGTGTGTATGCCTGTGTGTGTATGTATGTGTGTGAGCGGGTGTATGCATATGTGTGTGTTCGCATGTATATGCATATGTATGCATGTGCGTGTGTGTGTGTGTGTCCATGAATGTGCATGTGTGGAAGTGTATACATGTGTGTGTATGTGTGTGAGCCTGTGTATGCACAAATGTGTGTGTATGCATGTGTATGTGTGCCTGTGCGTACTCACACATGCAAGCGGTGCATACGTTTAGGTACGCGTGTCAGTGGTTGTCCCTGTGCATGTGTGTGAGGCAGACTTGTGATTCTTTATCATACTTCACCACCAGCCTACGGCATGGCTGTACTGTCGATCCACACTTGGTTTGCTTGTTAACTGGGTAAGAAATTTAAATTTACGTTGACATGCAAAACAAATGAAATACGGTGAAGTGCACATGTCATTATTGCCACAAAGTGGTCGCACTCTCTGATCCGCTGTGCCCCTTTTTCATTATAACTTGCACAGGTTCAATTTAAACACACATACTCCCCTCTCTAAGCTTATACGCAGCAATCTGAAAATGTCACAATTAATTCACCATTCAGTAAAACAATGAACACAATGAAATTATAGTTTCTTTTAATAACATTCACAGTTAATAATATGGGATAAGCATTAAAATAATTTAAATTGTAATTTTAACATGGGTGTTAATAGCAGAGCTAATTCATCAATGAAAAGCATTAATTTGACAATCAGTCTGGGTACTGCAGTCTGGATTTTGCATGCTGTGCTGCAGTATGTTGTAGGAATATACTGTTTAAACCAGCTGCAAGACATGCATTACACACACATATGTTCTGTGACTGTGCAGAGGCCGAGTAGCATTGTCTTTACTGGCACTACATCAAGGGGAGTTACTCTGAAACTGATCCTTGTTTAAGGAATCAATGTAAAGTTACAACACGACCTTATGTTTTAGTTGTTAATGAAGGATCAGTCTATCATCACATATATGTCATCGTCGATTTTGTTTGAAATATTTATTGAGTGATATCTTCCATTTTGTCATTGGAGGCAAGTGGACATTGTGAGGAAGTGTGACAGGGTTAAAGCTGGTGAGATGGGTTTACCTTTCTACTTACAGTAACGGTTGAGCTATCCATGTGTAAAAAGGAGATCTCTAGGTGCCTTCTCCCTTCCGTTTCTTCCTCCTCCTCTGGTTGCTACTTTTCAGCTGCTCACCATATGGCTGGTGGCACAGGCTGCACTTCTGTGTTGGCAGAACAGTGCATTGTGAAGCAGGTCAGCACAATTTTTAACAAATACCAATTACTGCAGAGCATATCTAGAAAAGACCAGGCAGACGAGAGGCATTGTTTTAGTACCTCTGTGATCAGCTCTATCCAGTTTTGTATGTACAGCAAAAGCATGCCGTGTGAATGAATGTGTGTGTGCGTGTACGCACGTGCATGCGTGTGTGCGCGTGCATGTGTGTACGCAAGTGTGTGCGTGTATTGAAGTAAAATACCAAACTTTGAACATGATTGAGATCATATATTTCCTTGTATTTAGTGTGGGCCATTATTTCACCTCGCATCTTGTTGAGTTTATTATCATATGCAAAGGTACAGTGGGGCAGTGAGCTAAAGGTGCAATGATGAACTTGCTTGCAGCAGCATCACAGGCACATAGACTCAGCCAACACACAACATCAGTACAAAAAAATACAAGATGCTAGTGCAACATACAATTTGAAAAAACAAAACAAATCCATGGTGGTGTGAGACATGGACCACAGTGTTCCTTTGCTCAGGTAGGATTCGGGCTGTGCAGGTTGGTTCAAGAAACAAAAAGGTATGTTCTGTGCCTTTTCATACCTCTACTTTCCCTCTCCCCTGACTCGCAGTCTGAAGAAGGGTCTCGACCCAAAACATCACCTATTCCTTTTCTCCAGTGGTGCAGCCTGACCCGCTGAGTTACTACAGCATTTTGTGTCTATCTTTGGTTCAGCAACCTAATGGTTGAAGGAAAGTAGCTGTTCCTGAACCTGGTGAAGTGCGACTTTAAGCTTCTCTACCTCCTGCCCTATGGTGGGAGCGAGTCATTATTTTCCAGTGTGTTAGACGTAGTTGACATTGATTATTGACAGAAACATTGTTAAAATAGAAGCCTGGTTGTTAAAGCAACCAAATATCCCACCTCCATTACACAACTGATAACATTGAAACATTTGAGGTGGCTTAGCCTCTGGTTTGAAATGTTAACCATATAATATAACCATATAACAATTACAGCACGGAAACAGGCCATCTCGACCCTTCTAGTCCGTGCCGAACACGTATTCTCTGTTAATCGATCTTATTTCCCATCAAATTTAAAATAACGGATTTTTTGAGTATTATATTTACTGCCTCAAAAGCTCAAAAACAGATCTTTGGGTCAAATTTATCTACACCAGTGACACATGAGTTTTTCCATTCCTTTTATCCACCCTTTCTGTTCCTTTCTCCCTATGACCATTTGTCAATGCACCATTACCTCAATCATTGGCTCACTGTCGCCCAAAAACCAAGTGGACGAGCCCCATAAATATCATGGCTACAAGATCAAAGTCTGGCAATATTGTAGTAACTCACCTCCTCCAACCTAGGGCTGTTCCATCATCTACAGACATGAAATAGGAGGACAACAGAATACTCTCCAAGGCGTGGATGAATGCAGCACTAATAACTCCCAGTTTGACAGCATCCAGGAAAACAGTTTGCTGTCTTTACACTCTATCGACCACCCTAAACATTCATTACCTCTATCACCAACGCACAGTGTCATGCCATCTATAAAATGCAATGGAGTTACTCACTCAGTCCACTCTGACAGCACCTACCATCGACAACCTGCAAGATGGGTGAGGGCACCACCACTTGCAGGCTCCCCTGCAAGTTACAAACCCACCCGACCTGGAAATAACTCATCCGTCATTCACTGTCGCTGTTCTTCAGTCCTGGAACTCACTCCCCAACAACACATTAACATTCCTCATCCCACAGATGCAGCTGAACCTGACGAGTATTTTCAGCACTTGATATTTGATTTCAGGCACACTATCACCTTCCTAGATGATTTACAGTTGGGCAATAAATGCTAGCTGGTGCCACCTTGATCTGAAGAAAAGAACCTACTGTCTGTATTCTCGGCAGTCTTTCCTGAAATCCCAATTGAATTTATCAGTGATTGCCTACGTTCTGTTTTTTGCACATTTTTCACTGTCTTGTAGAATTTATCAGTAATTTTGTATGTGACGACACATCCTCACAAAGGTCCTCTCCAATCCGATACCTGACACCGACAGACAGGCAAAAAAGAAGCCTACTAACAGAGCCTGGCTGCCAGGAAGCACCAGCCGTCTGGACCAAAGATCTGATAGTAGAGCAAGATGGCCTACTCCTACGCAAAACACGTAGTACGGTCATGGGCAGATTCATGGGTGATTATAGGACCCATTTTAGAAACCAGCCTCCACCATCTTGTCCGCTATAGGATCTTTGGTCTGGACTGAGCTGAAGCCCCATGCAAATGAGCCACAGGTGGGACCAATAAGTGGTTATTGGGTCAACTCACCTGCACCTTGTCAGCTCCACTCCTTACTCACCCTGGAGAGAAAGAGAGAAAAAGGGAAAAAATAAAAAAAGCGAGAAAGAGAGAAGGAGAGAAGAAATGTTTATTAATTGTGTCTCCTCAGTGATAACTAAGGACTATACCTGTGTACGGCCCTGGGCCTTCTTGTCACCATTGTCTATCTTTGGGAATAAACCATATTATGTGAGTTCATCCTGCTACGAATGTCAGTGTAGTCATTGTCAAGCCGGTGTCATGACCGATGCAACTGTACATATTATGTATGTGTGTGATGTCTGAGTCTGTGCGACTGTAATGCTGCTGCATACATTGTGATTTTCATTGTGCACAGGACAACAAATTCAACTTGACTTGGCCTGACTGGAATCCAGATTGTATCTGGATGTCTCTGCATCTGGATCCACCCACCTACATTAACCTGATCCCAATAGGTTGGGCTGACTGCGCTGGCACACTCTACCTGGACCTCTTTCAGCAAAGTGGAATGGGCTGTAGGTGGGAACAAGGCTGCAAGTGAGGCAAAGGCCTCAGGTGTTGAACCCAGAAGTCTTGCCCCTGGGAAGGCCTGATGGCCTTTGACAGCTTATTGCTGCCAAATGCCTTTGAGCTATTTTGGCCAGCTCTGCTTATTAAAATGTATAAATCATTTTAAAATGGGGGGGAAAAAAAGATTGAATGAAATTGGCAAAATAAATTATTCAAAATGTTACAGTATAATAAAATGAACAAGTCACATACTTTAAGGTTTAAAAAAAATAGTAGATACTTGAAATCCAAAATTAAATGAGCAAATATTGGAAACACTCAGACACCATCTGTCAGAAGTGAGGGTTAAGGGCCTGTCCCACTTGCCAATTTTTTCGGCGACTGTCGACATCATTGACTGTCGTATCAGGTCACCGAATAAATTGTGGCGTGATGCAGTGTGATGACAAATTAGGTGCTTTTTTAAATGTCACAACGTTTTTTTTGTCGCCGCTGGATTTTGAAATGTTAAATCTTTTGGTGACACTGATATGACGCCGGCAGTCGCCGAAAAAAACGCAGTGGGACAGGCCCTTTAATGTTTTGGGTCTGAGACATTTTTATCTGTTTGATGAGTCTCACGATCATAGATGTCCCTTTTGATCAACCTACCCCTTCTCCACCTATCTTACTAAAAGTTAATTTGATTTCTCTCTTTCTTGATTCTACTGAATGGTCTGGGACTGAAACATTAATTCTATTTCTTTCCACAGGTGCTGCCGGACCTACTGCATGTTTTCAGATTAGTTATCTACACATCCCTTTTCACTTGAGGCAGATTTCCCCATTCAAGCGAGGCAACGTTGAGAGTTGAGCATGAGGTGAGATGAGCCGGCACTCAACCTCCAACACACCTCCGACGTTAAGGATGTAATAGAAGTCAGGTCTGAGCTGACCAACTATGAGAGAGCATCAACCACAGAACTACTGGCCATAGACAAGCACAGGCGGCATGATGGCGCAGCAGTAGAGTTGCTGCCTTACAGTGCCCGAGACCCAGGTTCGATCCTGACTATGGGTACTGTCTATACAGAGTTTTCACATCTTCCCCATGACCTGTGTGGGTTTTCTCCGGATGCTCCGGTTTCCTCCCACACTCCAAAGTCGTACAGGTTTGTAGATTAATTGGTTAACGTAAAATGTGTACATTGTCCCTAGTGTTTGTAGGATAGTGTTAGTATATGGGAATCGCTGGTCGATGCGGACCCAGTGGGCCAAAGGGCCTGTGTCCATGCTGTATCACTAAACTAAACAAAACACTATCCCCTGCATGTGAACAGAATTTAGGTTGGGGGTCCAGCAATCTCTATCAGCTCAACTGCAATTTCTTTCTTTCCACAGTGAATAACTGTCAGTTCACATATATAACTCTGTTCAAACTACATGGCTTAAATTCCCGGAGATAGTTTGGAGACATTTTACCAACTGACTGCTCTGTCCCTTGATGAAGACGAGTCCTCAAGATTGCACAGCAGTGGGAAATTAATCCTTCCAGGAGTGGAGTGGAGCGGAGATTGAAATGCTTTCTTGGCACGAGGTTTACCACAGACATACAGTCAGATAAGCAATAGGATGATGATTGGATATCTATGCTGAGTATATTGAGATGAGGGAAAACCTTTTATCTCAGAGAGTGAGATGAGGAGAAACGTTTTCACCAGAGAGTTGTGTATCTGTGGAATTCTCTGCCACAGAAGGCAGTGGAGGCCAATTCACTGGATGTTTTCAAGAGAAAGTTAGATATTGCTCGTTGGGCTAATGGAGTCAAGGGATATGGGTAGAAAGCAGGAACTGGGTACTGATTTAGGATGATCAGCCATGATCATATTGAATGGCGGTGCTGGCTCGAAGGGCTGGATGGCCTACTCCGGCACCTATTTCCTACGTTTCTATGCGTAATGCTGAAGGATAAATACCAGGGAGAACCTCTCCTCTTCCAAATGATGCCACAGAAGCGTTTACATCTACGTGAGAGGACAGATGAGGATTTGGGTTCATTGTCTTATCAAAAGGGTAGCTCTCTGACAGCAGAACACAGCCTTAGTATTACGCTGAAGCACCTGTCTGGGGCATCTTGAACGGGGAAAGGGGTGTTTGTACCTTGTGCCTTAAGGCAAGATTGCTACTTACATAATGAAGCTCAACCCCAAATCTGAAATAAATTGCAGTGATATTTAAGAAATAAACCTTAGGCAGGACGTTCCAATTTGGCAATGTTGGACAAAGATGCAAGGAATAGCATTAAGTGAAGACTATCATTTGTCAAATTGGAGGTGTAAATGTACAAGAATGAGAGGCGCTCTGTTGTGTATCTATGCAGCAGTCGTGTGAATGAAAATATTAAAGAGCTCGCTGTGTGTTCGAGCTGCTGTTGTGCTGAGAGATACCAGCTGATAACAGCATGTGTTCAGGCAATACCACAAGCTGTGGGGTTAGCGTTATTTATTCATCCAATATCCTCCTTGGGGATGGTTAAGTGACAGCCTCTCTAGGGACCACAGCAGCATTCAGCAACAATGCAAGGAGCAGATTAAACCTCTATTTTGGCTTGGTCAGAGAATCCCAGTGTACACACAGAAACCGGCAGTAACTAATGGGGCGATGGAGAAAGATTCTGTCAGATCACTGTATTAAAGACTTGATAAACATTCAGGAAGATTTGCACAGTAAGATATCTTATTCTACACTTTCCTGCAAAATGACAAATGGTTTTCCAGAGAAAGGACTCGTGATTTATCTGGAAATATCAATTGAAGGAAATCTCTCTTTTCTGCTTGCAATATTGCTAACACCGGGTGCTCAGAGGAAATGATTCCCCTGATTAGATTCTGCCTCTATTGCGTGACCTGTGTGGTTAAAGTGGTCTTTCACATATTGTATAATGGAGGAGAAAGCCAGTAAATATTGTAAAAGCACTTATGTACCAAATCTGACAGTGTAGGAGCACTCCATTGGGCTCTTCAGACCTCTGCCGATTTCTGAAATGCTATTTTAACATCTTGTTTTCCAGGGTACTGCCTGCTAATTACATTCCTTGTTATTTGTGGCTAAACCACTTGTTTATTCTTCCAGTCTCATTGCTTGTGTTCACCAAATGATACAATAGGCTCACATTTGTACAGAAGAATTACCGTATTTCCAGGCAATTAAGACGCAATATTTTACCCAAAAATAGACACGAAAATTTACCTGCGTCTTGGAGGCCGAAAGTTAGGTTGCAAGAATGATGTTGCTGTACTGAGCGATAGCCAAGTCTATCCCTCATTGCTGGCAGCTGATAGGAAGCAGCTGTAAAGTGGGAAGCGGCTGTACAAGGACAACGCCATTGGGGGGGGGAAGAGGTCCCTTCACAGCTTGTGGGGAGCCTGGCCCGGGTCAGCATGGGCAGGAGTGTTGAGAAGGTGGGGGTCGGGGATCGTGCCAGCAAATCACTCACTCACCGCTGCCGCGGCGCTCCGGGCGCGGAGGCACCGCATTATGTCCGGGGAGGGAAGTAGCTCGGGTGGCCGGACAGCGGAACCGGCCGCCACCTCAGCGCCTTCTGCCGGCCCGCTCACCTCTGGCAGTGCTCTCCCTCTGAACACCTCTCTCCTGTCGCTCGCCGGCCTTGCTCATGTCAGCCGCTTCCCGCAAATCCTTAAATTCCGGCTGCCGCCAGGAGCAGGACATGGCCTCACTTGCTGCGCTGGGTGACACTGCATGGCATTCACTGCCTGGACCGTGTCTTTCAATATAGACTGGACAGTGAGGAGGTCAGCTTAACAGCAAAGATCATAGAGCGGAGCGGGTCAGCGGGCTATGGATAACCGGACAGTGGGCGGTGTAGCTTACCCGTGTCAGCGCGAGTAACCTCAATTGGTATTGTCATTCAATAAGATCACAACTGATTCACACCGCTCCTGTTTTTCCCACCATCTCTCCACCTGCCGTCACCCTCTACCCCCCACCCCCATTCAGTCATTCAGAATGGAGGAGAACTGGAAGCCTTGCACAAATTGAATTGTTACTTTCTTTATTTTTATTTTTTATTTGTATTTTTTTGAGCGTGAGAAATTCTATGTACCACCAGCCTTTATTCAAAATTTAGCAACTCAAAATAGGGGTGCGTCTTCGACGTGGGTGCGTCTTTGACGTGGGCTGGCAGGTCGATTAGTTACTGGAATTTATTTCATAGAATACCTGAGTGATAAAATAATCAAATTGGAATGAAAAGGATTAAGTTTCCAGAGTAATAAGGAGAGAGGATATTGGACTGTTGGGATTATTCTGGTGGAAAAATGGTATCCTTCTGTCTCGTAGCAAGTAAATAAAATAGAAACATGGAATAATAGTTTAAACTGTGAGGCATCATTCTATGTTGCAGATGAATAAATGAGCTTCCAATGGGTGGCCTGTCCTCTGTGTTCCTCAGTGTTATCATTGTGCTGTCAATTTCTATACCTCGTAGCATTCTATGCTTAAGATGGACACAAAATGCTGGAATAACGCAGCGGGTCAGGCAGCATCTTTGGAGAAAAGGAATAGTTGACTTTCCGGTTGGAACCCTTCTTCAGGCTCAGCTTGTTGATACCAGTCTCTGTAAATCTGTAGGTGCCGTTTCTTCCATCTCCTGGAGTAATTCCCCTTACATCTTTTTGGATAAGACAACTTTGAGTCCAGATAACAAATTGAGTGATTGATATTTTATTGTCACATGTACTTGGTACAGTGAAATTCTTTGTTTTGCACACAGTACACATGTATGCAAAGTCGCCATGTAAAGGGCACTGACACAATTACAAATATATTCAGTATAGTCCTCCTCTTTCCTCTTTTGTTGTCCCCCCCCCCCCCCCCCCCCCCCCCCTTGAGAGCTTGTTCTCCCCCCCCCCCCCCCCCCCCACCTACTTGAGAGCTTGTTCTATGTTTCCAAGCACCCTGAAACCTCATCCTTAATAATTGGCATTCAACTTTTACCAACAACTGAAGTCAGACAAACTGTCTTATAATTTCCTTTCTTTTGCCTCACTCCCTTCTTAATCTTCCTAATGACCCCCAAGACACTCCTGCCATTGCTGCTCCACTGTCATTCTTGCCGTAATCCCATTCCAATTACCTTTAGTCAGCTTCTCCCTCATGTTAGTCACCTTTACTCAACACTAATACCAATACATCTTATTTCTGCTTCTCCCACTTAAATTGAAGAGGGTTGAATTCCATCATATAATGATCACTACATCATGACAGTAGCCTCCTCTTGACGATCCCCGGAAGCGATGACACGATGCACTCACTCTGTGACGCGTCGGGCGACCAATCCTGTCAACATGTTGGACGACGACAGAAGCCAACAGCGAGCTACACGTCATCTGACACGAGCGAACGATGATCACTGCCACCTCGGGATTCCTTTCCTTAAGCTCCCTAATCAAACCTAGTTCTTACACAACACTAAATCCAGAATTGCCTCTTCCTTAGTAGGCTCATCCCCAAATTGCTCTAAGAAGCCATCTTGTAGGTATTCTTCTCTTCTCTACAAATTCCTTCTCTTGGGATCCAGCATCAACCTGATTTTCCCAGACTACCAGCATATTGAGATCCCCATGATCACTGTAACATTACCTTTCTTACATGCCCTTTCTATCTTCTGATGTAATTTGTACCTTACATCCTGTCTTGTTTTGGAGGCCTGTATATAACTTTCATCAGAGTATTTTTACCCTTGCAGTTTCTTAACTGGCCACAAGGATTCCACATCTTCTGATCCTATGTCATTTCTTGCTAAGGATTGAATTTCATTTCTTACCAACATTTCTTACCCTCCTCCTCTGTTGACTTGGTTGTCTTTTTGAGAGGATGTGTATCCTTCGAACTTCTGTTCCAAGCTCTGAACCTCTTTCAGCCACGACTCTGTGATGCCCACAACATTGTACCTGTCAATTTCTACTGTCCTTTAAGCTCATTCACCTTGTTTAGTATACTGCATGCATTTAGATATAACACCTTAAATTCTGTATTCACCACCCCTCTTCTCAAATTGGTCCCCATGTTGCCTAATGTCAGACTCTTATCCCTTTCGAAACATCCTATCCTATTTCTTATTCTACTTCCGTTCATTATCCTGAGGAGATGATAGTCATATGCTTTGCCATCCACTTCATGGACCTAGATGCCAACTGCTCTTTTGAATCATCTGCAGATCTCTGCTGGATCATGTCCTGACTTATTCAAAGCTCAAGATAGACATGGAACTTGTAACATTCAATGTTGTCAACAATGCAGATACCTTGTCCAATTCTGGTTTCTGGCACTGTTTACTGAAAGCTTTGTCCCCTGACTGCTCTGCCAGTATTTTCTCCAGAGTTATTCCTGAACACTTCACACTGTGGACTAGATATATGCACAGATTTCAGCCGCTATTCACAAAGGAACAGTTAGCAAATGCTGACGTCTTTTTATCTAAATTCAATCCTCACACCTCTGTACTAAAAAGATACACCTTGACCTACTTAACCACTGCTATCATGTTGTACATTATATGTTTACTACAGCTCTGTTTGTCAATTACGTTTACAGACTAATATCTGTGGTTCAACAACCTAATTATACTTCCAGTCCCATGATGAGTACTTGGCCAATGATACAATGGGTTCTCTTTGTACAGACTATAGATCATCAGTGAGTGATGTGGAACAAGTATAAAATGGTTCACATATTCTCAACAATATAGTTATCTGTTTATTCTTCCAATATATCAATTTCACTGCCTATTAATCCTTGACCATTACTTATAATGGACCATTACACTATTTAATGATCCTCTGTATGTAAGAGTAAAATCTCCCTACCCCTTCCTTTGTTTTTTTAGTGGTGGTCATCCAGATAATAGCTAACTGACCGGATAAAGTAATGTCTCCTTGTCCTGAAATCCCACACAGTTGTAAGCACTTCTAACTGATTAGGAAATGCAGAATGGGGTAATCTTATTAATTAAGCTAATGCAATCAAGGATTACGTTAGGAATTACTTCCTCATACAAAAATTGTAAAATTCTGGGACTTTTTCCCAAAAATCTGTTATGGCTCAAGGTCCAACTGAAAACTTCAATTCACTGGGACCGATAATTTTTTTGTTTATCAAGAGGATTATGGAAACCAAACTTAAGGCGGAGCCGAGATACAGATTTAACAATGGTGAAAAAGGCACAAGGATTGAATAACTTACTGTTCCTTGTGACCTTTGCTGCTGTAATTGGAAGATCTCAACTTCTCAACATTTTATATTTATCTGCAACATCAAGTTTGGTTGAGCAACAAAGGCTGAATTGTAGCTCTCAGCATTGCTTTCCACCATTGTCCTTCAGATATTCAGACCGCGAAGAGTTTATTCAGCATTTGCTAAGTTATGGACCTGCCCCACTTAAGCGATTTTTTTTCGGTGACTGCCGGCGACTGTCATAATCGTAGCAGGTCGCTGAAAAACTGGCGACTGGACCCCACTACGACAATGTCTACAACAACCTACCTCCAAGTCAACGTCAAGCAGCACCCACGTCAGGCTACGATCGTTGCCGTTAAGCCCACGGGCGCCGACTGTCGCCGAAAGGTTTTGAACATTTCAAAATCCAGCAGCGACTAGAAGAAAGGTACTACTTTGGGCGATCGAGGAGGCCTTACAGGCGACACCCCGGCGACCATGTGGCGACAGCCTAGTCACCTATAGTCACCTAAAAAATTGCTTAAGTGGGACAGTGGCATTAAACATCTTCCCTCTGCATTGCCAAGTTGCATTGCATATTACACAGAGCTTTCTTGAGTCAAGGATCCATGACCAAGGGAACATAAAGATCTTTTAACAAATGTTAAACATTTCATGGCACTTCACACTGACTTTCTGGGTAAATTACACACAGCGAGGTCTGACATACAGCGGTATAATAATCAAATGCAAAACTTGTTCCAGGACATGAGGTGCCATAGAACCAGTTGCGTCGGCCTGAGACATTGATTGATTAGTTTCATCTAAAAGGCAGAGCTCCCAACTGTATAATTTTGCTTCAGAATTGCCACTGAGAGACGGCATTGATTTCTCAGGTGACTGGAATGAGACTGGATTTCTCAAACTTCCAATTGCGAGATGAGCACACTATCCACTGAGCGTAGAATCACTCACTAGCATTCTCACCCAGTGCCTCCGGGAACCAGCTGCAAAGGCAAGGCTTCCTTTTGTTCTTATTGCGCATTCACAGGATAACGTTAATGTTTCTGAACAATGCATACAGAGATATCCATCCACCTTTCATTAAGAGTTCATGTGGAAAGGGGAGCTGATATGTCAACCATCAAGTAGAAGAGGGGGCTGAACCAAAGGGAAATGTTATTTAATTTAACATTGGAAAAGAAGGAATTGAAGTCCATTATTAATTTTCCTTGAAAGAAAAATATAAAAATGAGTTAATGGAGTCAGGGACTGAGGCGCCAAGTGAGGAGAAAGCTAATATTATCACTAAGTTCCAAATAGGGCCATGTTACACCTCATTAATTTCAGTTCGGTTTCTAGATACTCTCGGGTCTCAAAGGGAATTTACTTCATTCGAAATGGTATGGAATGGGAAATGCTTTGAACACATGCTCCTCGTGTGGTTTAAGACTCACAGTATAAATAGTATCGTCTTATACTGAACCCTAAGTGACCTGTTTGGGCTCTCAAGCCAAAACGTGAATGCCTGAAGCAGGATATTTCAAGGTCATGTTGGCTCAGCATTTAAATGTTGCTGCATTTACGGTAAGGGACACGGGACACAGTCTGTTGTGTGTGAGAATGTCTGGTTCAGGTGTGTTTGTGTGTATGTGCGTGATTGTGGAGGAACCTATTTCTGTGAGAGTGTGCGATAAAGCTTTGTGTTTGGAAAGGGAGTGTGTGTGCATGTATATGTGTGTGTTTATGACTTTGTATGAGTGTATGTGTGTGCATATATAAGTGTGTGTGTGCATGCATGCGTGAGTGTATGTTTATGACTGTGTGTATCTAAGTGTATATAAGTGTGTGTGTGTGTGTGCGTGTATGAGTGTATATTTGCAAATAGATTAAGGTGATTTTATGCATGTGTGTGGTGAGAATATTGTGAGAGTATTTATGGATTCAGAAAGTCATGCAGCATGGACACGGGTCATGCAGCATGGACACGGGTCATGCAGCATGGACACGGGTCATGCAGCATGGACACGGGTCATGCAGCATGGACACGGGTTCCTCTCACCGAGTCTATACTGACCATCAATCACACACCTACACTGATACTACATTTTATTTCCCCCTCATTTTCCTCAATTCTTCCCAGATTCGATTCCTTGACCACACATTAGGGGCTATCTACGCAGTCAATTAGCTGAACAACCAGATTCAGATTAGATTATTACCATACACACCCAGGGTGCAATGAAATTCCTTGTTCGCATGAAAGGCAGAAAGTGGTTGGGTAACCACCAGGAAAGGGAAAGGGAGTAGACAGAGATTGCAGGAATCCCCTGTGGCCATTCCCCTCAAAAACAAGTCTGCTCTTTTGGAGAGCAGGAGTCCCGCTGAGTTACTCCAGCATTTTGTGTCTATACTCTTTTGGATACTGTTGGGCGGGGATGTCTGTTCAGAGGAGAGCAGCAGCAGCAGCAGTCATGTCTGTGACACCGAGCTTGGCTCTGATGCACAGCAGGAAAAGATGATGTTAAACCGAGTGGCTCTGATGGGAGACTAGTCTGTGGCTGCAAACAGGACTACAGAATGGTGTCATGCCTCCCCAGTGCCTGCGTCCAGATGACTTTGAGCGGCTGAAGAACATTCCCAAGGGGGAGGGGAGCAGCCAGACGTTGTCACATTGGTACAGGTTACAGGTAGGAAAGGCATGAGGTCCAACAGTGAATAT
This sequence comes from Leucoraja erinaceus, assembly GCF_028641065.1. Taxonomy (NCBI): domain Eukaryota; kingdom Metazoa; phylum Chordata; class Chondrichthyes; order Rajiformes; family Rajidae; genus Leucoraja; species Leucoraja erinaceus. The sequence goes on along the minus strand of NC_073399.1, from coordinate 21,105,233 downwards.
AGGTAGTTAGGCAGAAGTTTAAAAAACAGGACCTCAAGGGTAGTAATCTCTGGATTACACCCAATGCCACGTGCTAGTGAAGGAAGGGATGGGAAGATAGGGCTGATGAATGCATGGCTGAGGAGTTGACATGGGGGGCAGGGATTTAGATTTCTGGACAATTGGGATCTCTTCTGGAGCAGTGGAGACCTGTACAAGATGGACAGGTAGCACCTATATTGGAGAGGGGGCTGATATCGTGTTGTATGGGTGTGCAAGTGTTACAAGGGGGGGTTTAAACTAGATTGGCCGGGGGATGTGATCCAGTGCAGTAGTAAGGCAGGCAAGAGGCTAGATGCTGAAGTTAATGACAGCAAATTCAGTAGTTAGGACAGGCAAGAGCAGGGCAGGGAGTGAGGAAAGACAGTTGAATTGAGTCACTTTTGTTTCTAGAGAGGGGGGAGAGGAGAGAGGAGAACTAAGGAGGAAAGCCTGCCATGGAGATCACGAGAAGAAGGCAGGCCATGGGACCAGGGAGGAGGAAAGCACCAAGGGGAGGGAGGTTGTTAACCAGTTGTGGGGAAGTCAGCAGGAGCTTTAGGAGAGGAGACTTGGCCCAGGGTTAGCATGGGAGAGGAGGAAGTGTGGAGTCTGATATCATAGTTGGGGGAGTGAGGGTGGGAATGTGGATCATTCCCAGGGTAAGGAAGAGCATTTGGAGATAGCAGATTTGCTGAATAGAGTAAGAGAGCACTGGGAAGATGCAAATTGGAAGAATGGGAGGTGGGGCCAGAGTAAGGGGGAAGGTCTGGGAGCTGTATATGATGTGAGGTGGGAATGCGGTGATGATTTAAATACACTAGTTGTCTGACTGAAGGTCTCTCATTCCAGCATTTTGGAATGATGGTAGAGACCCGATGATAGACAACATGGTCCGAGATCCAATATAACGTTCCAGAAAGAATGCAGGAAGGAACTGCAGATGCTAGTTTACACTGAAGATAGACACAAAATGGTGAAGTTGCTCAGCAGGTCAGGCAGCATCTCTGGAGAAAAATAATAGGTAACATTTCAGGTCGAGACCCTTCTTCCTGCCAGAGTGCCATGTGAGGAATGGCGCCACCTGGGGGCACAAATTAAGTTAAGATGAGTGAATTGCGAAAGATTTACTCCTGGTTAAAACAGCTCTGCGCAGCTCTGATAAAACACTACTACATTATGTAATTGAATTTCTGGGCCTTTCTGTTTAAAATGGGGCCACGCTACACTTCATTAATTTCACCTAAGTGGAACAGAGATACATTTTGAAGTTGTCGTATAATTATACTTGTTTCAAAATTCGTCTGCTGATTATGTTAGCAAACACTTTGATCCATGTGAAATAAAATGAGCTGTGTCTCTATCAAAGAAATGGAAAGTAAAGCTGGATAAATGCTTGAGGAAGAAAGGGTTATAAAGCTATATTAATTGTTGGAAGTATGTTTGAATGGAGCACTAATAATGGCATAGACTGCTGGTTTAATAGCTTGTGTCTGCACTGAGCCCAGCATTTCTAACTTGCCTTCAGTGGCCTCAGCTTCCAGACAATGAACAGCTTGAAAAAGTGTTCATGCTATCATACAGATAATTTACATGCAACAAAGTGGTCCTAACTGGATTCCTTGTTTGACGGCGACATTGATAAAGGGATTGCTGCATTGGTGCTACCTCCTGCACCCACACACAACTCACTGACTTCATCCACTTCACCACTAACTTCCATCCGGCACTCAAATATATGCACCTGGACCATTTCCGACATTTCCCTACCATTTCTAAGCCTCACTATCTCCAGCGCAGGTGATAGACTACTGACCGACATCTACTATGAACCCACTGACTCCCATGGCTATCTGGACTACACTTCTTCCCACCCTGCTTCCTGTAAGGACTCCATCCCCTACTTCCAATTCCTCCGTCTACGCCGCATCTGCACCCAGGGTGAGGTGTTCCACACCATGGCATCGGAGATGTCCTCATTCTTCAGGGAACGGAGGAGAAAAGTATTTACACATTAAGCTTTTAAACTGAGTGCCGGAAATTGCTACATTGTTCTCAAACAGGCATACCACAGGCTCTCCTGTCCATAAGGCTCACAGTATGAAAACATCGATAAAGAGGGAACAGCAAATCTATACTTACAGATATACAACATTATTCTCCCTGTTCTCAAGGTGAAAGGTGTCCTTGCGTAATCCTTTCACTTTTTCAACAATAAGGTATATAACATCACTATGCATATTTTCTGAACAACAACTAATGTTCATAAGGCACCAATAATTTGTTCTGGTTTTCAGTCTTTTTCTTTTCACGGTCTTGTATAGTTTATGTGTAATTTAGGTATAATTCATATTTTTGTGCATTTGTCCCAGTCTATGTGCTTGTGATGCTGTCGCAAGCAATGTTATTTATTGCACCTGCAGCTTACCATACTTAACCTGATGATTTGACAATTATAGATCTAGTCTGTTGACTGGTGTTTGGAGTCTTCCTGATCTTCTTGCAGGGTTAGGTGTTCAATTAGCTCTTCCATTCTTGATTTTATTCCAAGATCTGTTTCGTTGACAGACTTGCTTGGATTTCATACTTTCACTTCTTGAAGTCTGTGCTGTCACCTTAGGCGTGAATTCATAACTGTGTGGTTCAACATCAAGATTTGCTTTTATGTCTGTGTTTGATCTACATGCACAATTCACATTTTGTCACCAATTTCAACCAAATATCTCTTGGTTCCACAAAGCTGTGCTATTATTAGTATTGACCATATCTGTGAGGTTGGATTAATAGGAAGGTCAGGAACGCTCATATGCTCATTTTACTTTTTTTTAAAAAGCAATCTTAGTGATTGGCATCACGGTGACATTTTTGATCTAATTGCTTCAGTTCAATCTTAGAAACCAAATTTGGTTCGACAAAGACTTGCATGTGTATGAAATCTTCCCTTCATCAAGAGTTCTGCTAGAGTGTGCCCTGTGGTCGTGTGCAAAGTTGGTCTGAACTTCAATAAGAAATTGGTCAAATTATGTTTCATGTTGAGCTTTGAGTTTCCCAGTCACACAGACTGGCCTCTCAGCCACACTATTTGAAGTTGGATGATAGAAAGGAGGATTTGTCCAATATCTCGCTGCTTCCTAAAGTGAGTGAAGAGGGGAGATCAAAAGTAAAGCAGAAACAAGCTGTTCAGATAACCCACAACATGAATATACAGGTGCACAACCTTTTATCCGAAAGCCTTGGGACCGGACACTTTTCGTAATTCAGAATTTTTCGGCTTTCGGAATGGAAGATTTTTAGCGTAGATTTTAACGGCTGACGCAGTGGCAGAGTGCTCGGCTCATATCCGCAAGGTCGCGAGTTTGCGCCTCGATCCCGGCAGTTACTCGATCGCGAGTTTGAGTCTTCAATGTAGTTTTTTCTTGCAGAATAGGAGAGAATAGGGAGGGTTAGGCTGGAATCATTCTCTGCGAGATGATCTTAGTGCGGGAGACAAGTGTAGGAGAGGTGTACTGACTGTGTGGGCAGAACTTTGGAAGTGATTGCCCACCATTCTCAAAAGCCGCTGTGTCTCCCTGTCCCTCCAGCTCCAGAGGAAGCCGCTCCCCGATGGGCCGCTACGGCGACAAGTGGCAGTTCACCACAGCCCGAGCTGCGCCCCCTCATCCGCAACCCGGGTTGGAGCGGGGCTGGGCTAGAGTTGATGCTGGCTGTGAGTCTCTGGGATCTCCGTGCTTGCAGTGGGCCTGGGGGTCGGTGTCCCGATGAGGGGGCGCAGCTCGGGCTGTGGGCGAACTGCCACTTGTCGCTGTAGCGGCGCATCAGGGAGCGGCTTCTGGTGGTCCTGACGTCTCTCAGCTCCTGTCCAGGGGGGTGGCCGGAGACGTCGGGACCAACAAGAACCCGCTCACCGATGCGCCGCTACAGCGACAAGTGGCAGTTCGCCCACAGCCCGAGCTGCGCCCCCTCATCCGCAACCCGGGTTCCTCTGGAGTTGGAGCGGGGCTGGGCTAGAGTTGCTGCTGGCTGTGAGTCTCTGGGATCTCCGTGCTTGCAGTCGGTGTCCCGATGGTCCTGACGTCTCCGGCCACCCCCCTGGAATGGAGCTGAGACTGGGAACTTTACCGCCCTTGCCCCCTCCCTCTGCAACTGCAAACAACCCCACAGTTCCCAGTCTCAGCTCCTGTACAGGGGGGTGGCCGGAGACGTCACAGCCCGAGCTGCGCCCCCTCATCCGCAACCTCAAGACCAAGACGCACCTTGCACACCATCAGCTTCGGTCCCTACGGGGAGCGTGTTCCTCTGGAATTGGAACGTGGCTGGGCTGCTGCTGGCTGTGGGTCTCTGGGATCTCCGTGCTTGCAGTGGGCCTGGGGGCCGGTGTCCCGTTGGTCCTGATGTCTCCGGTGACTGGCACTGGCTCCGACGTGAAGGCAGTGCAAAGCCCCCGCGCCGGTGCAATGGGCGGGGAGCTGGAGAGGGGAGGGAAGGGGTCACACATATGGCCGGGAAGCAGAGGGGTGTAAGTGGGGTGAAACTGAAGGGAGCGACAATTTGCTGCTGCCTGCCCGCTGAGTTAAAAAGTTCCCACGCAAGACTCACGATACACTGTGTATCGTCAGTCTACCGTGGGAACTTTTTAACTCAGCGGGCAGGCAGCAGCAGATTGTAAATTATTAACCCTCCCGCGCAATATACCCTCACCTTCTCTTTTATGAATGGGGATTTAGTTCCCCTTTCTTCGAGGACCGACCGGAGGTTCCGCTGTCACCTCTGCGGGCCGCCCTCGGTGAACGTCTTCAAGGACCTTTCTTCAAGGACCGAAAAAATGTCGCTATTCGGAGCTTTTCGTTATTTGGATCGTCGGATAAAAGGTTGTGCACCTGTACAGATCTCAACTCATCATTAGTACATTCGGTTGTGGTACATAAGCCCATGTATTTCCCTTCAGTCCCCTTGGAAAGACTATCAATCAGCATCAGGAGACTGTTCCCTCCTTTTTCATGAATGTCCTTTCTGAAAATGTCCAAGCAGATGATAACCATGGCTGTAAAGGAATTTTTACTTACATGCGGCAAAAACGTGGTCAAATATTTCACCTGCTTATTGTTCAAACAATACCAGCAAACAAAACTTCTTCGAATTGTTTTCACAGTGATTGTTGTTGTATGGTCAATACAAAGTTTGGGTAAAATCTCTTATCTCAAAATAATAGGTTTAACCACTCTATAACTTCACTTGATGCAGCTTTGCTAATGTGACAACTCGTTACGACAAATGTGGAATAGGTTTGGTTCCTCATCTGTACATTGACTCAATTCTGTCCATCCTTCTCAGTGTCTGCTCTTCAGCACTGAGTTTTGTGGCATCTATGATTTCAGATGCAGTCACTGGGAAATCCACATCAGTTGTGGTACAGAGCAGAGCAGCATCCTCGCAGCTCCCACACCTTGTGCTCAGTCCTGACCTGCATTACTATCCGTGTGCTGTTTTCACGTTTTACCTGTTACTGCATAGTTATCTTCTCATGCTCTGGTTTCTGCCAGGTCCTAAACACAAGAATGCTGATAGGTTAATTGGGTGTATTGGATTGGATTGCATTCAATTTATTGTCATTGCACTTTTCAGTGCAACGAAATGGTTTAGCCTGCAGTCATAACATATAATAAGTAACACACACTCAATACATTTTAACTCCCAAAGTCATTGTCTCTTCCGTCCTTGCTCTCCCTCTGCGCTGAAGCAATCTAAGCCTCCGATGTTACGACCCCACCGGGTGATGGTAAGTCAGTCCCGCGGCTGAATCCGTGCTCCGCAAACGGACCGGTTCAAACTCCGCGGCCCGGGGTGGTCGAAGTTGCCGAAGCTGCCGCCCTCCAGTCCAGCGGACGCAGCTGTAGTTGTAGGAGCTCCGGAAAAACAGGTCACCACCTGTGAGCTCCCGACGATGTCGTCCACTGGCCCGAGGCCCAGCCTCCGAGGCTCCAAAGTCGGGTCGGAAGTTGGGTCGCAACGCAACCACAGCCCCGAAGTCGACCAGCCTCGCGATGGTAAATCCTGGCTCTGCCTCCGCAGCCTCGAGGTCGGTCGCAGTTGGAGGCCGCCAGCTCCGCGATAGGCCTCAGCGCAGACAGACACGGAGACCGGGGATACGGCAGGAAAGGTCGCATCCCCCTCCGAAGGAAGAGTCAAAAAACATACCACACCCACCCCCCACACATACACAACTAAATAAACCGAAATAAACTGTAACAACGGGACAAAAGAAAACAAAAAACAGAAAAGACAACCGGACTGCAGGCGAGCCGCTGCTGCAAGGCAACTTGTATGAGGGTAGAGTTGAAAGGGATGTGAGAGAGGGAGAATAGATTACTTGGGAATTAAGGACTCCGGGAGCAAGACTGATGGGACTGTTTTAAGAGCTGGCATAAATTTGATCGGCAAAATGGTTGTCTATCTTTGTGAATATGAAAATAATGTAGTTACCTTGTAGACCACACTTTCACTTCCAACTTCAGGACATTCATGAGTCATTCTGAGTCATTTGTAACTGTCACTGTATGTCATGTTGTTACTTGTGTGCGGAGCGCCAAGGCAAATTCCTTGTATGTGAATACTTGGCCAATAAACTTACTTACTTACTTACTTACTTCATATGGTAACATATGGTAAAAGACCGTTCAAGAGAGTCTGAGAAGTCTTGGAGGTCAGGGAAATCACTGAGAGGGAGAAGAACGAGATAATTGGAGGAATTTAGCTTATGGGGCATTTTGGTCTTTGAATCAGGTGGGCGGCGCAACTCTCGTCAGCAGCGGCCTCTGCAGTCCGTCTGTTTTTTTTTATTATTTTCTGTTTCGTTTAAATGTAGTTTTAAATTATTTTTTGTCGGGGTATGTGTGTGGGGGAAACTCTAAATTCTTTCCCCTGCACGGGAGACCCGACCTTTTCTTTGTCGGGTCTCCGTTGTCGTTGGGGCTGCTACGTGGAGCGGCCTCTAGCAGGAACGACCTGGGGCTCCAGTCGCGCAGCTGCGGCCGACTCACCTTCACGGAGCTGGCCTAGTCCGGAGTGGGTGGAGCTGTGGTGGAGCGCTGCTGTGGCCCGACCCCCGGAGTTTCGGAAGCTCCTACCACAGGTCTGTGGACTGAAATACCGGGAGCCCGCGGGTCCCTGGTGGGAGACTGCTTTTCAGGGCTTCCGCAACGGCGACTTCTCCCACCCGAGTTGCGGGATTGAAGATTACCTGGAGCGGGGCCTTACATCCCTGCCCCGCATGGCTTGGAATTGCCGCGGGACTTTGTGAGCGCCCGCCAGGGCTCCAACACCAAGACCGGTGCTTGGCATTGCATCACCCGGCGTGGCTTTAATGGCTGCGGGACATTTAACATCGCCCGCTGGGGGCTTTGACTCTGTCTTTGATTCTGTCTTTGACTCTGGGGGGGAGAAGGGAGTGCAGGGGAGAGATATGTTTATTTTTGCCTTCCTTCCCAGCGAGGTCGAAGATGCGCTGTGAAGTATGTGTGTGTAAATTGTGTTGTGTCTTGGGTGTTTTTCGTTTTGTATGTATGACTGCAGAAACGACATTTCGTTTGGACCTCAACGGGGTCCAAATGACAAATAAATTGTATTGTATTGTATTGTATTTTATTGAAATGCAGCAGCAAGCAAAGACAAGTTTTTGGCTTCAACAGTATTTTCACTAGTTAACCATGTGACATTAAAGGTTCCTTCTGTTTCACATCTTCTGCTTTAATCTCTGGCCTTTCTTACAACCTTCTGCCTATTACCTCACCTGTGTCCACTTATTCCTGCCACTTCTTGTCCTGCCTCTCCTCTCTCTCAGTTTACTAACCCCCCTCCTTAATCTGAAGAAGGGTCTCAACCCGTAACGTCACCTGCCCATGTTCTCCGCAGATGCTGCATGACCTGCTAAGTTACTCCAGCACTTTGTGCCCTACCTTAAAGTAACAATTCCCTTATAGGCAATGATTTTCCTGGACATTTTCAGAATCAGTTCCAACTCTGCTGTGCCTCTCTGACTGTGAAATGCAGCTAAACCAGTCTTCAGCGGTGGACAAAACTCTCTGGATGGAATTCCCACTGTCACTGCTTTCGCACGCAAATTCGAAAGTTCACCTTTGCATTCTCAACAGCCTTTACGGAATTCTGCAGGTACATGCACAAACTTTTAATAAGGCATAATCTAAAAAGGCAGCATATTGCTGTGTAAGGATATGTTCTTCAATGATCGAATCTGCCCTTGAACTGCGCCACCTATCTTGCAGATCCTTGTTCCAATCATGTAGCTTTCTGGTGCTTTGACAGATTTGGATTAAAGTAATCTTCCAGTTTCTGCACAATATCTTTAAACAAGCCCCTTTTCACCTTGCCAGAGTGCCATTTCCTTCTGGCAGGTCTCCATTGGGAACATTGTTTCTTTCACATTCGCACATCACATCTGTTGGGGTGCTTGTGATATTACTTTCCCCCTCAAAGCGCGTGCATGTGTGTGTGTGTGTATATATATATATATAAATTCAATATTTGTTTATTTTTTTAATTTCTTCTTTTTTCCCAATTGTTTCCAGCTGCCATTGATGATTAGTTTATGTTGCTGCTTGTTCCCGCTGCCCAGCGCTTCTTTGTGACACGGCTGCATCAGATCTCTGGATCTTGATGAGAAACAGTGACTAGACTGGCCAACCCTGGTCATAAAGGCAAGATAGAATCCACCTTCACCTTTTCCGTTCATACATTTTCTAGCTGGTAGCTTTAATGATGACTTAGACACTTATCATTGAACAAAGTCATTATACCAAAAAATAAACTCAAAGCTGAAGGGAAATTAAATGTGTTTTAATATAAATTTGCAGAATGATGATTGCTGAAGGTGGCAAATACACATAACTGATGAAGAATCTTGGACTATGAACTGCTTTCTTTCCACAGATGTTGCTTGTTTTGATTTTTTTTAATGCCAGTTTGTCTAAGCTTTCGGTTACCTGCCTTAATCTCTCTTTAACTGGTGTCATATCCTGTCTGATTGCATCCTCTGGTATTTTGCTATGTTAACTACATTGTTTAAATGCAAGATGTTTTTGATCAAACAAATTATATGGAGCCTTGTTTGGACAATCGGGAATGGCTTCATATTAATTTCCTGTCAGTGGGTTTAAACCAATTTGCCTGGACTTACAGTGGTGTGTTGTCTTGACCTGTCAGGCCGGAGATTCCAGCCAGGCTCTCTGGAACAAGCCTGGAAACTACGTGATAGTCGTCGAGCTTTTATAAAAACACATTCACTCCCTGGTATCCCCCACAGAGAGCAAGGGAGAGAGAGAGAGAGAGAGGGAGGGGAGAGAAAAATAAAAGGAGAGAGTGTGTGAGTGAGAGAAAAATAAAAGGAGAGAGTGTGTGAGGGAGAGAGAGAGAGAGGAAGCGAAGGAGAGTGAGAGAGCAAGAGAGAGAGAGATGTGGAGAGAAAGAGAGATTGGAAACTGCAGCTAGGGAATGAATAGGAGGAATGAAGAATTGGAAAAGACAGGCTGAACAAAAACAAATTTTCTGCAAAAGGTTTCCCTGGAGATTGCCACTTAGGTTGCACCATATTTGCACCACAAAATGAAATTTCTTCAAAACCCTCACGCCACGGTCTGTTTAAAATTGAATCATTCAATCCATCCTTAAGGGTCTGGACAACTTAAAATAAATTAAAATTTCAGATGAAATGCCAGCGTGAATTTTGTAAACCCTCCCTCTCATGTCCTTACAATTGAACCATGGGCCGGACACTGAGGAGGGGTGCGGGGAACGGTGAAGGAGGGCGGATTGACGTTTGGATTTGGTTTTTCAGGGATTGAATGATCGCTTCAGTTTCAGCTGTGGGTTAATGCGGTTTGGGAGGTGAACAAACGAGGAAAAATACAATGAAGTAGCGGAATATTGGGAGGTGCGGATGAACAGTGTGGAATGTATGTCCACAGCCCTTGAAAGGTAGCAGGCCAAGATAAAAGGTGTTTTTCAAAAGCATTTAGGAAGCTTTTATTTACTATGCAAGATATAAAAAATAAGATCAAGAGGGTTATGATAGGAATACATGCTTGTTAGGTTTAAGAATATTGTGTGGATTTCGCATCACCGCCTTACAGGGAAAAGCGATTGCTTTAGTCAAAAGAGATTCATGAGGATTTTGCCAAAACTGGAAAATTGTAGATATAACTAGAAATGTTTAAAACGGGGTGATTTTCTTTGGAAGAATATGAGCTGAGGAGAAACATAGTTGAGAAGTATAACATTATGAGCAAACTAGATAGAATAAAGTGGAAGAACCCATTTCCCTAAGCAGAAGGTCAAAAGCCAGGTTTATAATTGGTAGAATTAGAGTGTGTCACTGTTTACAGTTTTAGTTTATTTGAGTTTGGTTTATTATTGTCACGTGTACCAAGGTACAGTGAAGACCTTTTATTGTTACCTGCTAGCCAGGCAGCGTAAAGACTGTACATGATTACAATCTAGCCATCCACAGTGAACTGAAACAGGATAAAGGGCATATTATTTAGTGCAAGATAACCATATATAACCATATAACCATATAATAATTACAGCACAGAAACAGGCCATCTCGACCCTTCTAGTCCGTGCCGAACACATAATCTCCCCTAGTCCCATATACCTGCGCTCAGACCATAACCCTCCATTCCCTTCCCATCCATATAACTATCCAATTTATTTTTAAATGATAAAAATGAACCTGCCTCCACCACCTTCACTGGAAGCTCATTCCACACAGCTACCACTCTCTGAGTAAAGAAGTTCCCCCTCATGTTACCCCTAAACTTCAGTCCCTTAATTCTCAAGTCATGTCCCCTTGTTTGAATCTTCCCTACTCTCAGTGGGAAAAGCTTTTCCACATCAACTCTGTCTATCCCTCTCATCATTTTAAAAACCTCTATCAAGTCCCCCCTTAACCTTCTGCGCTCCAAAGAATAAAGCCATAACTTGTTCAACCTTTCTCTGTAACTTAGTTGCTGAAACCCAGGCAACATTCTAGTAAATCTCCTCTGTACTCTCACTATTTTGTTGACATCCTTCCTATAATTAGGCGACCAAAATTGTACACCATACTCCAGAATTGGCCTCACCAATGCCTTGTACAATTTTAACATTACATCCCAACTTCTATACTCAATGCTCTGATTTATAAAGGCCAGCACACCAAAAGCTTTCTTTACCACCCTATCTACATGAGATTCCACTTTCAGGGAACTGTGCACAGTTATTCCCAGATCCCTCTGTTCACCTACATTCTTCAATTCCCTACCATTTATCATGTACGTCCTATTTTGATTTGTCCTGCCAAGATGTAGCACCTCACACTTATCAGCATTAAACTCCATCTGCCATCTTTCAGCCCACTCTTCCAACTGGCATAAATCTCTCTGTAGACTTTGAAACTCTACTTCATTACCCGCAACCCCACCTATCTTAGTATCATCTGCATACTTACTAATCCAATTTACCACACCATCATCCAGATCATTGATGTACATGACAAACAACAGTGGACCCAACACAGATCCCTGTGGCACCCCACTCGTCACTGGCCTCCAACCTGACAAACAACCATCCACCATTACACTCTGGCATCTCCCATTCAGCCACTGTTGAATCCATCTTGCTACTCCACCATTAATACCCAACCATTGAACCTTCTTAACCAACCTTCCATGAGGAACCTTGTCAAAGGTCTTACTGAAGTCCATATACACAACATCCACTGCTTTACCCTCATCAATTTCCCGAGTAACATCTTCAAAAAATTCAAGAAGATTAGTTAAACATGACCTTCCAGGCACAAATCCATGTTGACTGTTCCTAATCAGACCCTGTTTATCCAGATGCTTATATATATTATCTCTAAGTATTCTTTCCATTAATTTGCCCACCACTGACGTCAAACTAACAGGTCTATAATTGCTAGGTTTACTCTTAGACCCCTTTTTAAACAATGGAACAACATGCGCAGTACGCCAATCCTCCGGCACTATTCACGTTTCTAATGACATTTGAAATATTTCTGCCATAGCCCCTGCTATTTCTACACTAACTTCCCTCAATGTCCTAGGGAATATCCTGTCGGGACCTGGAGACTTATCCACTTTTATATTTCTCAAAAGTGTCAGTACTTCCTCTTCTTTGAATCTCATAGTTTCCATAGCTACTCTACTTGTTTCCCTTACCTCACATAATTTAATATCCTTCTCCTTGGTGAATACCGAAGAAAAGAAACTGTTCAATAACGTCTGATTAAAGATAGTTCACAGTAGATGGGAAGTCAGGACCACACTGTTGCTGGTGAGAGAACAGTTCAGTTGCCTGATAACAGCTGAGAAGAAACTGTCCCTGAAATTTGATGAGTGTAGCACTAATAGAGGCTTCTAATAAGTGTGTAACTATAATAAGTGGGATTGCCTTTAGCTTAGTTTATTTAGATTAGACATACAGTGTGGAAATAGGCCCTTTGGTCCATCGAGTCCGCACTGACCAGCGATCTCCGCACACTTACGCTACCCTAAACACATTCGGGACAATGTACATTTATACCAAGCCAATTAACTTACAAACCTGTATGTCTTTGGCGTAAAGGTTTATTGGCATGGTTTGTAATGCGTGTGCCACTACGTACAATGAGTTGAAATGAGTACGTCACCACGCGTACGTGCTAGCACATGCAGTGAGTTCTGATGAATGCATTGTCTATGTTTGCAGGAGATTTCTATTTGAAATGCATTCTGCATACACTCAAAAAATCATTGATTGTATGAAGATCATTGGAGTAAATAAGTCAAATGAAGAGTAGCTGCACCCTTAATGCCCAGCTACGCACAGTCACCAGATGAGTTGGCCCCAGCCTGATTAAATTGCCCCTTTAAATCAGGACACAAGACAGCGAAAGCATTTTTCTTATATTAGGATGGCGAAGGATCTTTCTTTGGTGTGTGGTGTCTCGGCAGTGTGAACATATGGGCTGACGGATTTTACACTCTTCTTACTTGCTTCTCACATTGCAATCTGTGAGGGTGTGAGATGCTCAATTAATCCAAATGGGTTTTTTGGCTCGTGCATTCTAGCATGGCAGCACTATCTAGGCGTCTGGGCACACCGCTTCTCTTCAAATCCTTAATAAATGGGACTGGTATTAATCAGGAGCCAAGAACTCAGGCAACAAATGTCAAAGCAATCTCTGTAACTTACTGCAGGCCACCAATAGAGCAGGGGAACTGCCAGCTCTGATTCAACGAAGAATGGTTCAGCCACATTGCATTGACATGTGAACAATTGCTATATGTAGGATACATTTCAGCAGGTGTGAATCAGAAGGATTGTTTTGCACTTTCCAGTAGGATGCTGAGAAAATAAGACTTTCATTTGTATAGCAACATTCACCGCCACTGCAATTTGAGCAAGCTCCCAACATGTGACAATAACTTTTATATGTGATGTTGGCTGAGATGTAAACATTGGCCTGCCTTCAAACGACCCCTCAAGTGTTGGATTGTTCAGTAGCTAAAAGGGATTACGGGTTTAGACCATCATGAGGCAGGTTAGGTTTACATTACCGATGATGTGCTGCTGTTAGTGTAGAACTCCTGCTCAGTACAAGAGGAAGCACATGCTTTGATATTTGGTGTACGTGCTTGCCTGAGGAGCCGATGATGCAAAGCAGATGAATAATATGCAGGATAATGATTAATAGGCTCCAAATCAAAATTGTGCTGAGTTTTAGCTGCCAGAGGGGGTAGCTGAGTCAGGTACTATCACAATGTTTATGAAACATTTAGACAAGTACGTGGATGCGACAGGTTTAGATGGATATGGGCCAAATGCAGGCAGGTGGGACTAGTGTAGATGATATGTTGGTCAGTGTGGGCAACGTTTTCATGCTGTGTGACTCTGCGACTCTTTGACCCTATGTAACCCTTGACATCCATGAAATAGGGCCATTTAGAATTTACTTTAATCTCATTTGATAGGTGACACCACTGAGAGCCCACCTTCTGTTCTGGTTTTGTGATCAACTCTCCAGAGTGGGTCTTAAACTCAAAACCATTTGAAGACCAGAGCAAATACAGAAAATGTTCACCAGCTCAGGCAATATCTGTGGGAAGAGAATCAGAATTAACGTTTCAGATCAATGACCCTTCATCAGAACTCAACGGAAAAGCTACACCTCACCCAGTGAGCCACATGGAGAACTTTATTAAAATATTTTTTAAGAAGAATTCTCTCAGTTAGCAGTTGAGCCAGGGAGATAGATGCCCAAGGTAAGGCCTAACACTGAGCTGTGAGCTAATCTCCAGTTGTGGAGGACAAGGAAACAAAAATGATTTGGCCCCACATTTCCCCCCATGGTGTATATTGTACACAGTGAATGGTATGTAATGCATGATGGAGAACATGGTCAGGCTTCTCTCGGATGGATAGTCTACAGCTGCTCATTGAACACGAAGATACAAGCAGCTACTATCTACAGAGTCCGGCATAAACAGTCCCTTGATGAAAAATGGAAGAGGATTGTGAAAAATAATTTAACCATAATTTAACCTCGCTTCCCCCGGACTAAAAATAAGAACTATAAATTTCTTAATTTATACAGGTAACAGGCTAGCATTAGCCCTAACTGCCTATCACTCATAGTGCCCATCCAACTCTCATATTGTATACTTTCTCACAGCATAGATGGCTGCCATTTGTCCCATCAAAACTATGGAAGGTCTCGGAGTTTCATTGTGATCACTCCCTGACACGCACACACTTATGCCCCTGTCCCACTTAGGAAACCTGAAAGGAAACCTCTGGAGACTTTGCGCCCCATCCAAGGTTTCCGTGCGGTTCCCGGAGGTTGCAGGTGGTTGCCGGAGGTTGCAGGTAGTGGAAGCAGGTAGGGAGACTGACAAAAACCTCCGGGAACCTCCAGAAACCGCACGGGAGCATGTGGTGGGCGTGGCGCAAAGTCTCCAGAGGTTTCCGTTCAGATTTCCTAAGTGGGACACGGGAACCTCTGCATGGTTCTCCTGCCACTCAACCTCATTAACAGCAATTTACAGAAGCCAATTAACCTACCAGGTGGATCGGAACATGTGGTGGTGTCGTTCCTTTGGCTGATTCCAGTGCTTGTGGTGAAGTTCCTCACAGGATGCAGTGATGATGAAGAAATGTTGGTATACATCCAAGGCCAAATGGTATGTGAATCATTGATTTGGCAGAGCTCCCTTGTACCCACAGCCATGTACCCACACCCACAAACAGGAAGTCATTATAGAGCCAATCCGTTAGGTTCTTCCTAAGCAATGTTTAGTTTAGCTTAGAGATACATGTGGAAAGCCGACCAGCGATCACCCGGACACTAGTTCTATCCTACACACACTAGGGATAATTTACAGGAGCCAATTAAGCTGCAAACCTGCACATCTTTGGAATATGGGAGGAAGCCGGAGCATCCGGAGAAAACCCACACATGTCATGGGGAAGACATAAAAACTCTGTATAGACAGTACCCATAGTCAGGATCGAACCTGGGTCTCTGGCACTGTGATGCAGCAACTCTACTGCTGCGCCACAATGCCACCAGTGCTTGTCTGTGGCTAGTAGTTCTGTGGGTGATACTCTCATAGTTGGTCAGCATATGGGAGGAAACCAGAGCACCCGGAGAAAACCCACGTGGTTGCAGGGATAACTTACAAACTCCATACAGGCAACACTAGTAGTCAGGATCGAATCCGGATCTCTGGCGCTATAAGACAGGAACTCTACTGCTTTACCACTGTGCCACCCCAACCTGCATGTCTTTGGAGTGTGGGAGGAACCGGCGCTCTGGAGAAAACAAGTGTACAAACTCTGTACAGCCAGCACCTACAGGATAGGTCAGGATAAAACCCGGGTCTCTGGTGCTGTAAGGCAGTAACTCAGCCACTGCGCCACTGTGCCGTGGTGATCACAAAATAACTGCTAAAGAGATGCAAGAACATTCCGTTTTCGAGAGCCTGATCTCAGTAAAGCCATCAGTTGAGAAACAATAATGTTTCTGTTATGCTCTGTGTAAGATTGAAAACAGCAAACATTCAATGATTTTCTCATTACCTTGTTGAGATTGTGAGTGCGAGAGGAGGTACCTGGAACATGCTGCCAAAGAAGATGGAAGAAGCCGATGCAATAGCATCAGAACTGAAACATTGAGACAGACGCGTGAACAGGAAGGAAGAAGAGGGATATGGACCATGTGCAGGGAGATGGCACAAGTTTGAGCTGACATTATGGTTGGCAGAGGCTTGCAGGCCAGAAGAGCCTGTTCTTGCACTATGCTCAATGTTCTATGTCCAATTATACTATACCTACAAGTAAAATTACTCACATTAGAACAGGCATTAAATTCGTCCTGAAGATTTTTTAATATCTGTGGTCCAATGCCACGCTATGTACATTGACTAAGTAGGTTTTTACATCTCTTGGTAAGACTCATCTCAAATACTTTCCCATGCTTGTGTTTCTCCTCAGATTTATTTTCTTGTCACATTTTGTCTTGTTTGTGGTGTACATCCCTGACTGAATGCATAACCTTAATGCAACTGCTACATGATTAGGCTGACAGTTGTCGCTGTTCTCTCTGTTTAAGACATGATCAGACCACGTCTCCTTTCAAACAGACCAGCTGGGTTGAGAAACCTACAGCCTGATAAAGAATGGCCTTTCTTTAATTACTGAGACTGGGAAGTAACAGATAATATCCCAAGAAGTGTTAACAAGAACCATTTTCTCTGCACCTCCCACAGAAGTGTAAACACACGGGAGCAGAGACGCAGAGATTAGGAAGGGGGGTTAAAAGTATCAGCAGATGTGGGTTTTTAGAAAGATCTTAAAGGCCGGAGATCCAGAAAACAAAGTGATTCAGGATTGAAGATTCAGGGGGCAAAGCCACATGGTAAAAGTAGGAGGGAAGCAGAGTATTAAGAGGGCTATGGAGACAAGTTAAAATTATACTCAATATTAAGAGTGGGGGATCTGTTTTGAAATTCTCATGTCTGCTATGTTAATGAAGCGATTTATCGATTATTATTTTAAACTTAGTGTTCCCTTTGGCAAGATCATCAGTGAGGGGTTTGTAATGAATGATCGGTGGTGAGGGGTTGAATATGAATCAATAATGAGGGGCTTGCTATAAATTATGTGTGAGGGCCACAACTGTAGCCCAAATAATGATCCAGATAATCTTTCTGACCTAGTGTGAACTGATTATGTGCTTCCTGAATGAACTGAAATCAAGTTACAGTGTATCTGGTCTCTTATCTGTTTTTTTAAATCTTGGTACAGATGCAGTGAGTGCTTTGCTAAAGCTGCATCTAAATGAGATGTAAATGGCGCTGATGCCTGACAGATCGCGTGTCTCCTGGCAGCCAGGGCGCTCCAGAGGGAGCACCAGCTTGGAGCGGCAAGTGGCAGCAACGGCTATTTCCTATGCCGTTTTATTCCTTTCTTATTTTCTGCATGTTCTGTGCGTTTACATTTCTGTCTCTTCTAGTCTTGCCTGCCATCGCGGCTCAATGTCAACAAACATGCATTGGGTCACATCACAGTGCTCCCCTCCATAGGGCGTTCATTGGAGCGTGAAGCATTACCGCTGAGGCACGCATGCCATATATCTGTGCCATCCATCTGAGAATGAAAAATGGTACAGAAGCAAAGGCACTGTGCATGCTGGAAATCCTGAGGTGCAGAAAACAACAGCAATACTCAGCACAGCTGGCAGCATCTATGGAGGGAGAAATGGAGTTAATATTTCATATCAATGCCCTTCAACCGGAACAGAAAACTGTTAGCTCAGACAAGTATACAAGTACAGGTCAACGGCAGGATATTCTGTAACGAAGATACTTAATTGGAACATTGAACATAGAATAGTTCAGTGTAAGTACAGGCCCTTCGGTCCATCATTGTCCATGCAGATCATGATGCCAAATTAAACTAATTCCCTCTTATCCCTCCATTCCTTGCATATCCATGTGCCCATCTAAAAGCCTCTTCAACATCACTATCATAGCTGCTTCCACCACCTGACAGCATGTTCCAGGCACCGACTACTATCTGTGTAAAACATGTAAGCTTTGCCCCTATCATCTTAAAGCCATGTCCTCTAGTTTTTGACATTTCACCCTGGGATAAGGTTCCGACCTCTTGTAATAATTTTATAAACTTTGATCAGGTCTCCTCTCAGCTGCAGATGCTTCAGAGAAACAATCCAAAGCAGTCAAAACTTTCCTGTTGAAATTCACTCTTACAGACAATAACTGATATTCACTCATAAAGACAATATTCTGATAATCACCTTCTGCTCTCATGCCAAAGCCTTCACATCCTTCCTGTAATGAGATGACCAGAACCACACACAGTGTTTCAAATGCAGCCTAACCAAAGTGTTATAATTCCTGACACCTCAAGGCCTTCCTGCTATATTGAAGACATCAGAACTTGTGTGGATGAGGGCAGCTCCAGCAACACCCACAAACCCTGATGCCAAGCAGCCTGCTTGTGTCCCGATCCACCATCGAACATTTAATTCCCTACACCACCAGCGCAACCTAGCTGAAAGGTGCATCGGTAGGCGGCGCAACTCTCGCCGCCCGTCCGCGTTTTTATTATTTTTTGTCTATGTTTCTATGTAGTTTTTGTTATTTTTTGTTGGGGTGTGTGTGTGGGGGGGGTGGGGAGGGAGGGGATAACTTTTAAATCTCTCCCTGCACGGGAGACCCGACCTTTCTTGTCGGGTCTCCGTTATCGTTGGGGCTGCAACGAGGAGCGGCCTCCAACAGGAAGAGACCGGGGACTCTGTTGCTGATGACTCACCGTCACTGTCGCGGGGCTGGCCGAGTCCGGAGCGGGTGGAGCGGTGGAGGAGCGCTGCTGCTGCTGCTGCTGTGGCCCGACCTCCGGAGATTCGGAGGCTGCAACTGCGGGTCTGGCGGACGGCGGCACCGGGAGCCCGCGGGTCCCTGGAGGGAGACCGCTTTTCAGGGCTCCCGCAACGGCGACTTCTCCCGCCCGAGTTGCGGGGTTGAAGAGCTCCTGGAGCGGGGCCTTGCAGCACCGCCCCGCGCGGCTTGGAATGGCCACGGGACTCTGCGAGCGCACGCCGGGGGCTCTAACATCAAGACCCGGTGTGCGACCTTGCACCACCCGGCGTGGCTTTAATGGCCGCGGGACAATCGCCATCGCCAGCCGGGGGCTTTGACTTTGAATCTGACATCGGGGGGGGGAGAGTGCAGTGGAGAGATAAGTTTTTTTGGCCTTCCATCACAGCAATGTGATGGATTTTTATGTAAATTATGTTGTGTCTTGGGTCTATTTGTTTTTAATGTATGGTTGCAGACACGGCATTTCGTTTGGACCTCAAGGGGTCCAAATGACAATTAAATTGAATCTTGAATCTTGAATCATCTACAAACTGCACTGCTGCTACTCCTCCAACCTACCCTGCCAACAACTCCCAAACCTAACACCTCTACTAGCAAGAAGGACAAGAGCAGAAGGTAATGAGGACACCACTAGCTGCACAGTAGGTTCTCTTTCAAACCAAGGGATTAATGAATAGACACTAGATGCTGGCTTGGTCACCAATACCTGGATCACAAATAAATGAACAATTTGATAAACGAATACAGCAGAAGTGGAGATGGTGGAGAGCTTCGAATTCCTATGCATTTCATTGTTCCATCCCGGGACATATGGCAATACAACACATTGATGTTACTGCCAAAAAAACACACCAATGCCTCTACTTCCATAAAAGATGAAGGAAGTTCTGCATGTCTCCAGCTATTATTGCCAATTTCTCCGGATGCGCCATAAAAAGCATCCTATTGGGATGCCTGACAATTTGGCCTGTTCTGCCCAAGTCTGCATGAAATTACAGTGTTGTCGATATAGCTGAGTCCATCAAGCAAACCAGCCATCGTCACCATCCACACTTCACACTGCCTTGGGAAAGCAGTCAATATAATAGAAAGCAGTCAATATAAAGTGTAAGACCACTTACACTTGGTCTTCCCTCTCGTCCCCTCTCGTGTCCAGCAGCAGATACACATGCTTAAGGCATGAAACACCAAATTGAAGACCAGCATCCTTTCTGCTTTTTTTTATTTTTATTTTTTTTATTAGAAGTACAGTAAATTACAATAATACACATCAGATATATCTTATTACATTTGTTGTACCACTTCGTTTTTCGAGCTTTAAAAAAGATAGAAATAAAAGAAGTAAGGAAAGTGAGCAAGAATCGTGAAGGTACAGGAAAGTGTTGGGAAAAGAAAGCCCCTTAGGGAAGAAGTTAGAGAAGGAAGTAAAGAAAGGAAATAAGACCCTAGAAAGAAAAGAAAAAAAAGGAAAAACAATCGCTCTATTGTAACACAAAACTCACAAAAAAGGATATACCAACCATGGTTTTTTTTTTTAAATTTATTTTATACCCCCCGTTACCAGATCCTGGTACCATTTATATTTTAAATTACTATTGCACCTTATGCTTGTAATAGTTCCATAAATGCAGACCACGTCTTTTGGAAGTGGTCTGCTTTGCCTGCTAGGAGGAGTCTCATCTCTTCCAAGTGTAGTGTTTCGAACATGTTTGAAATCCACATTTTTATTGGTGGTATTGGAGCATTTTTCCAAAATTTGAGTATAAGCTGTTTTCCCATTATTAGCCCATAATTAAGTAAGTTCTTTTGAAACACGTTTAATAGTAAGATTAAACGAGAACTTACCAGTTTGAAGTTTGATCTGTATTTTATGAGGAGTTACGATGAGGGATTACGTGAAGAAGCCCGCTCAGGGCGCAGGCGCGGCATGCTTCCAAGCAGCGGTGTGGAATCACAGACAGACACACGTATTTGAAGTAACATAGTAAAGAATAAAGAGACATCAATTATCAGTTTGATCCATGTAATGAGGGTGGGAGCGGAGGGCACGTAATCCCTCATCGTAACTCCTCATAAAATACAGATCAAACTTCAAACTGGTAAGTTCTCGTTTAATCTTACTATTTTACTTCGGAGTCACGTGAGTGACTTCGTGAAGATTTCAAAGCTCTGTGATTTCAAACCGTGTAACAGTTTTACTCACTCACTGCCGAAAGCTCTTGAGGAAGGAAGTGTTATTGTAATCAACCAATGAATCTGTTTTCAAAACAAAAGGGTATTTATTAACAATAACAAAAACAAATAGCTCCCCCGGCCTTTAAATTAAATATTTGCAGTTTCTAATATTCTTGCTGCAAATAAATCAGGCTTCACCAAAGGCTTGTCATAGAACGTTCGGAATGTGGATTCCCTCGACCATCCTGCTTTGTTCAGGATGAGGTCAATAGGCACATTCATCCTTGCTGCCGTTGATGTGGATGCTGCCCTGGTGGAATGAGATTTATACACATTAATGTCTATTCAAGCAGCTTCCAATACCTGTTTTAACCATCTTGAAATGGTCTGGCTCGTTACCCTGCCATGTGGTTTTTTGTGGCTGACCCATAAGGCTCTTTCACTTCCTCGGATATTATGGGTTGTGTCAATGTAATGTTTGATGTGGGTCACCACACACAATCGTGGCTCTGGTGGGTAGGCCCGGAATACCACTAGCGTGTTGGATGTTCCTGGCCTGCTTTGTTTTATCAGACCTTGTAGAGTGAAGGTTACCTGGTCTGACGTTGTTTCCATGCTGTCCAGTCGACGTTTATGCAGTGACTGGACCCTCTGTGCAGATACTAGTGCCATAAGCATGAGCGTTTTTAATGTTAATTGCTCAAGGCTGAGGGATCTTGCTGGTGGTCTGTCCCGAAGGTATGTGAGCACAACACTGATGTCCCAAATTTGAGTATATCTAGGCTTGGGGGGCTTGATGTTATATATGCCCCTCATCAGTTTGACCACCAGCGGATGGGACCCCATGGGCTGATGTTCTGCAGGTTTGAGGTAGTTGGAGAGGGCACTACGTGCCGTGTTGATGGCACTGTAGCTCATATCCTCATGGTGATGTAAGTAGGCCAGGAACTCGAGAACATTGGCTACTGTGGCTGTTTCGTAAGAAGTCCCTGTTTCTTGGCAGTACCTCTCCCATTTCTTGATGTTGGTTAGGTACTGCCTCTTAGTAGATGTTCTCAGGGATGCTGACATGGTGGTGATGGTTTGTTGCGATAATCCCAGGTCCAGATAGGGTCGGTTTAGAATCTGCAACCCAGGAGTTTCATGTCTTGATGGCATGGATGGCTTATGCCTGACACTGGGTGAGTCAATAGCCCTGGCTGACTGGGAAACACCATTGGTGATTCCACCACCATGTCATGGAGTACTGGGAACCATGGCTGTGTAGGCCAGTCGGGCACCACCAAAATTCCAGATGCTGAATCCATCTGGATTTTGCGAAGTACCCGACTGATGAGGCAGAAGGGAGGAAAGGCATAGAAAAAGAACTTTCCCCAATCCAGCGTGAATGCATCTACCGCTGCTGCCTCTGGATCTGGTTCCCACGCGACATACGTAGTTAATTGGTGATTCAGTCTTGATGCAAATAAATCGATATCTGGCTTTCATAGAAACATAGAAACATAGAAATTAGGTGTAGGAGTAGGCCATTCGGCCCCGAGCCTGCACCGCCATTCAATATGATCATGGCTGATCATCCAACTCAGTATCCCGTACCTGCCTTCTCTCCATACCCCTGATCCCCTTAGCCACAAGGGCCACATCTAACTCCCTCTTAAATATAGCCAATGAACTGGCCTCGACTACCCTCTGCGGCAGAGAGTTCCAGAGATTCACCACTCTCTGCGTGAAAAAAGTTCTTCTCATCTCGGTTTTAAAGGATTTCCCCTTTATCCTTAAGCTGTGACCCCTTGTCCTGGACTTCCCTAACATCGGGAACAATCTTCCTGCATCTAGCCTGTCCAACCCCTTAAGAATTTTGTAAGTTTCTATAAGATCCCCTCTCAATCTTCTAAATTCTAGAGAGTATAAACCAAGTCTATCCAGTCTTTCTTCATAAGACAGTCCTGACATCCCAGAATCAGTCTGGTGAACCGTCTCTGCACTCCCTCTATGGCAATAATGTCCTTCCTCAGATTTGGAGACCAAAACTGTACGCAATACTCCAGGTGTGGTCTCACCAAGACCCTGTACAACTGCAGTAGAACCTCTCTGCTCCTATACTCAAATCCTTTTGCAATGAAAGCTAACATACCATTCGCTTTCTTTACTGCCTGCTGCAACCTGCATGCCTACCTTCAATGACTGGTGTACCATGACACCCAGGTCTCGCTGCATCTCCCCCTTTCCCAATCGGCCACCATTTAGATAATAGTCTGCTTTCCTGTTTTTGCCACCAAAATGGATAACCTCACATTTATCCACATTATACTGCATCTGCCAAACATTTGCCCACTCACCCAGCCTATCCAAGTCACCCTGCAGTCTCCTAGCATCCTCCTCACAGCTAACACTGCCCCCCAGCTTAGTGTCATCCGCAAACTTGGAGATATTGCCTTCAATTCCCTCATCCAGATCATTAATATATATTGTAAATAGCTGGGGTCCCAGTACTGAGCCTTGGGGTACCCCACTAGTCACTGCCTGCCATTGTGAAAAGGACCCGTTTACTCCTACTCTTTGCTTCCTGTTTGCCAGCCAGTTCTCTATCCACATCAATACTGAACCCCCTATTGCTTTACAATTTTAGCAAATGCTTTAGCATTTAACATCCATTCGATGTTGTCATTGAATTTGCGTGACCTGGTGTCCGCCACTGTATTTAGCTTACCTGGTAGATAGGTAGCTGAAAGCCAAATATGTCTTTCGACACACCATTGCCAAATCGTATTGACCAATTTGTTGCACGATAAAGATTTTATGCCGCCCATATGGTTAATGTAAGCCACCACCGTAGTATTGTCTATTTGTAATCTAACATGCAAGTGATGCATAATGGATACATATGCTTTCAAACCATAAAAGGCGCCCAACATTTCCAAATAATTAATGCCCAGTGTAGATAGTAATGATGATTCTAAGTTAGTCCATCTACCACCTGTGCTGGATATGGAGTTAGTTGCTCCCCAGCCTTTAGCACTGGCATCTGTTTGGAGTACTAAAGTAGCATTAGTAATAATAATAGGACTACAACTATGCCAAATGTTTTGTATCCACCACTGTAGCTCTGATATTGCTTCAGGGGGTAAAATCATGACTCTGTCATAATGACCTTTATGTTGTTTTAGTGCCTTCACCTTTGCTCTTTGTAAATTTTGATAGTGCAAAGGTCCAAATTGGATAGCTGGAAATGCTGCTACCATTTTCCCAATTACTGCTGCCACTTGTCGAATAGTTGGTTTTTTGTTAATCTTTAAGTTATTGCATGATTGTACTAATGCAATCATCTTTTCCCTTGGCAGGGTAATAGTCATTTGGACTGAGTTAATTGTGAAACCCAGGTAGTCCATTATCGTGGATGGATTTAACTTGGATTTATCTGGATGTAAGACGAACCCTAGTGCTTCTAGGAGCTATTTAGTAGCTGATACTGCTGCTACAGCCAATTCCATAGTTTTCCCAACTATGAGGATGTCGTCCACATATGCCATGACTATATGATTATGTTTCCTTAATGTTGCCATGGCTGGTTTTAATATTTTAGTGAATAATCTTGGGGCTGTAGTAAGCCCATTAGGCAGTGCTTTATACTGCCACAGCTCCCCCATCCAGATAAATTTAAGGTATCTGCTATAATCCTTATGTATAGGTACCAGATAGTAAGCATCTTTGAGATCAATGCTTGCCATATAGTATCCTTTGGAAATCAGTTGTCTAGCAGTTACAAATGTTTCCATTTTGAAATGTATATACTTAACAAAATTATTCAGGGATGTTAAGTCAATGATGATGCGACATCCACCATCTTTTTTAGTTTTTGTAAATATGTTGGAAACAAATTCCAAGGGCTCATGTTTAGTTTTTTCTATGACCCCTTTGTTTATAAGTCTCACCAGTTCAGCTTGTCCCTCCTGTTGTTCTTTTTTGGAGAGAAAAAATACCCTTTCGGGCCGGTGTTGAACTGGCGGTATTTTTGAAATAAATTCAATTTTATACCCTCCAATGCTATTGAGTATATATTTATCATTAGTGATCAATACCCATGCTTCTTTAAACAAGTGTAACCTTCCCCCTGTTAGTAAGGCACCCTTATTCTCTGTATGCTGGTAGGAACCAATCCACCTACCTCCATGGTTATTGACGACTTTGTGATTTCTTTTTCCTTAGAGCTTTGCCTTGTCGACGTGCTGGCGATGTTGGGGGGAGGCGCATTTTCCAGGGGGTCCGCGGCGGGCCCTGACCTAAAAAAGGTCTTTGGGGATAATGCGGCCCCAAGCTTTCACCAGTCCCATGTTCCGGACGCCGACTGGTGGATGCAGTGGTGTGCTGCCGCTTGGGTGTGAGAATTGTTCTAGGTTTGCTTGTCGCTGGGCCTGCCCTCATGAGGCTGAAGGTTTTGGATGCCTCCTCCATATCCTTGAGCTGTTTGTTGAGGTCGTTTCCAAATAATAACGAATCGGTCTCCATAGATGGAGCTTTGCACAAGCCGGCAAACTTTGGGTTGAGGGCAGGTCTTATGTTTTCCCTCCGGAGGTTGTTTAACTCAAACTGAGTTGTACACATCAATGCGAGCACATCCTGCTGGTGTATACTCATCTCCGTAGTCTGCACGCAACGAGCATAGGCTGTGATGGCCGACGTGAGGAGGCGAAGTATCCGCTGGAGTTTTATCTCTTGTGCCCGTATTGGGCCCCCCACATTTCCCCAGATTTGACTGTTGAGACTCTTGACCTTAAGAGCCTCGCAGTTGTCTGGTGCTGTGTATTCCTCCAGCACTTGGGCGACCACCTTCTCCTGTAGAGGCTTGTTCGACAGGTGGTTTATACTAGCCGCCATCCTCGGCTCCAAAGGTGCTCCAGCCCGTGGGGTAGCAACAAAACGATCCACAACACCCAGCAGCTGTTCCTGTTCCTGCACACCCTGCACACTCCCGATTCCTTCCGCCTGCCCATTTTCCAGACGAGCCCTGCCCTGGTCACAATGCTAGCCTCCAGTTCTAGGTCTGAGGTAGCAAAGGGAAGTGCCGGACTCGACACTATGGAGGAGGCGCCTGTCCTGTCTGCCCGAGAGCGCTGCTGTTCCCGGTAGACCATCCCCTCCAAGAGCTGCTGAATGCAACTCAGGCGGTTGTCTTTCCTCCGTTTTGGGGAGGACATTTCCCCCTCCGATGAGTCGGAGTCGACCGGCCGATTAGTTTTCCGGGTTGCTTTCCCAGCCCGCCGTGCAGGCTCTGGCGTGACTGGGTCCGGCTCGGTACAGGGATTGCAAACCGCTCAACGAGCGGTGCTACCGCCGGTTGCTGCCCCGCTGGAATTGGCTCCTCCGGTGGAGTTAGAGCACGGGCAGTTTTTTGAGGGAGCTTCCTGCGTTGAGACATTTTTTGCTCTGCAAAAACACTAACGCTAACTCTCCTCCGGTTAGTCCCAACGCACCGTCCACTTACCTGACGGTCCGTTTTAAAGTGCAGCTGGAGAGCCTGACTCCAGCTGCCGCCGCTGTTGCACTGCTGGGCGTAATGCCGCGCCTGCGCCCTGAGCGGGCTTCTTCACGAAGTCACTCACGTGACTCCGAAGTAAAATTCGGGGTTACCTTCCGATATTCCAAAAATGATCCATTCTGCTTTTGGTACAAGTTTTATTTTAAATAATTTTGTGAAGATTTCAAATATTTCGTTCCAGAATTTTTGGATTTTTATACAAAAAACAAAAGAGTGCGCTATGGTAGCTTCTTGTGACTGACATTTATCACAAATGGGTGAAACATTGGGGAAAAGTTTATTTATTTTAGTTTTTGAATAATATAGTCTATGTAATGTTTTAGATTGAATTAGAGTATGTCGTACGTTGATCGAGCATTTATGCACATATCGTAAGTGTTTATCCCAGCTCTCTTTTGAAATTTTTATAACTAGTTCTTGTTCCTAGTCTCTTCTAATACCATCGGTTGTAGGTATTTCTATATTTAAAATAATGTTGTATAAGTATGATATTAGATTTGCTGATTCAGCCTTTGTCTTCATGGCTTCATCCAATAAGTCTGGGGGCATGTTATGATAGTCTTTTGGGTATTTTTTCAGATAGTCATGGATTTGAAGATATTTAAAATATTGATTATTTTTCAAATTATATTTCAGTTGTAATTGTTGAAATGATAATAATTTTCCTAATTCATACAAGTCTCCGAGCATTTTGATTCCCATTCTTTCCCATTGTGTAAATGATTTATCTATAATTGAAGGTTTAAACGACGGGTTATTGACTATTGGCATTAAAAGAGATAGATTTCTTAATTTTAGATTCTGTTTTATTTGTTTCCAAGTTCTAATTGTGCTATGTATCATTGGACTTTTATTATAATTTTTGTTATTCAGATTCATTGGCGAGAGGAGAGTCGCTCCTGTATTACACGGAGAGCAGTCCTCTCTCTCCATTACAATCCCATCCACCTGCTGGGCAGAGTTGTCCAGCAGGTGAATCATATTTTTAATATTTACTGCCCAATTATAGTACATAAACTTAGGGAGCACTAGACCACCCATCTCTTTTGGTTTACTAAGGTGTGCCCTTTGTATTCTATGGGATTTATAATCCCATATAAAATTTGTAATGTCCGAGTCTAGTTTTTTGAAAAACGTTTTTGAAAGATATATTGGAATTGATTGAAATAAATATAGGATTTGTGGTAAAAAGATCATTTTTATAGCATTTATTCAACCTATTAAAGCATCGGGAGCTTTTTCCAGAATTTGATTAGATTATTTTGTATCTTAAGTAAGGGACTATAATTGGCGTTAAACAGCGTGATAGTTTCTAGTGATTTCAATTCCTAAATATTTAAATTTTTCTGTGGCTATTTTAAAGGGGAATTCCAAGAGATGTGTTGAGTCTTTCGGTTTTATCGACATCATTTCACATTTGTTCCAGTTTATTCTGTATCCTGAGAAAGATCTAAAGTCCTCAATTAGATTTAATATGTTTGGTATACTGATTTGGGGTTTTGTGATATACAGTAATACATCGTCTGCATATAAGGATATTTTGTTATTTGAATATTTTGTATTATCCTTTCTGCTTTTATCAGACTATTGAACCAACCTCTTGTAAACTAATGAGAGTCCCAATCTCCAAATCTACCTCATTTATTGACCTGCCCGAGTTGAATTCCAAACACTGGATTGGGATGCGATCAAGCAGAGACAGACCCCCTGTATATTAGGAAGTAGCACACTTCACGCTGTGAGAGCCTACTATTGTGCGAGTGGCTCACAGAGAGTTTGGTTTACACATATGTGACTACAAAATATAAAAGTGACAACTAAGTGTGTGCTGGAACACAGAACACAGAATATGAGAACGGTAGGAACAGGCTCTTTGACCCATCATGTCTGTACCAAACGTGATGCCAATCTAACTAATCCTATCTGCCTGCAGATGGTATAAATCATTTGCCATCTCCTACCTCACCACTCACACTCAACTCTTTCTGCTGCCAACTTCCCTCTACAAGTCCTGATGCAGGGTCTCTCCTTGAAACAGTGACCATCCCTTTCTCTACAATTGTTGCCTGACCAGCTGAACTCCCCCAGTCACTTGATTTTGCTGCCTGCATCCCTCTGTTCCCTGTTTGTTCATGCACCTATCTAAATGCTTATTAAATATTGATATTAAACACAGTTGAAACCATTACATGTGACTGAAATCATTCCATGCCTGAGCAAATGCACAGAGGACCAGCAAGAAAGATGACGTCTCTGATTTTCAAAAATGTTTCATTTTTCATTGCAATTTGGTCATGCAGAGTACACAAACATGAAGCTGTCGGATCTAATATCCAGCCAAATTATTTTTGAAAAATGCAGATAAAATACGAAGGGGAGGAAAGAATATAAGAGGGTGGAGGGCAGAAGGAGAAAGTGCAGAAGGCAAACAGGAATGGTGATGGGACAAGTCAATACACAAAATGTATAAAGGGATCGTGACAGAAGAAACTGTAGATGTTGGAATCTTGAGCAACACAATCCTCAGACTCCAAGTGACAAGGTTCCAACCCAAAACATTATCTATCTACCCCCTCCACAGATGCTGGTAGATCCACTGAGTTCATCCAGCACTTTTGCTCAAGTATCAAGGGGTTATGTCAAATATTAATGAATGCTGAATTTAAGTGAAGCCTTTTTGTGTGGGGTGGAATGATGAAGATCTATCTTACTCTGAGCTTGAATAGATCAAGGGCAGCAAGATCAATGGAAGTGAGAGAGGATAATGCCATCTGTGTTTAGACATCTGGCCTTGGGCTGAATTAATATGTTCATCACCAAAGGTTGGGTCCTCCAATGCAGTAAAGGCCACCTATTCCAGCTCTTAGTCCAGCAGAGTCTCAAATCATTCCTGGGTTCGTCCTTCTCTTCCTCTAACTTCTTCCCTGTGATTCATTGGGTAAATAGAGTGAAGTTACCCTTTATGGAAGGCAGTAACTTTAAACAAGACTACAAGTTTCTATCATACCATGTACCAGGGCAGCACAGTGGCATAGCAGTGGAGCTAGTGCCTTACAATGCCAGAGACCCTCTACCAGGAGTTCAATCCTGACTATGGCTGGTGTCAGTACCGGTTTTGTACGTTCTCCAGTGTCTGTGTGGGTTTTCTCTGGGTGCTCCGGTTTCCTCCCACATCCCAATGACTTGCAGGTTTGTAGATTAATTGGCTTCTGTAAATTGTCCCTAGTGTGTAAGATAGAGCATGCATACGGATGATTGCTGGTCAGCACAGTCTCGATGGGCCACAGGGTCTGTTTCCACGCTGTATCTCTAAACTAAACTAAACTAAACTAAATGTGATAGAAACCAGCAAATAAAGTACACATCATACAAATGTATATACAGTTGTATGAAGGCCCTCTACCAGCATAGCTTAGGGTCTCAACTTTTAAAAACGCCCCACAAAACCTCTTAAATGTTTCACTTGCTTTCCTAAGTGAAACATGAAAATCCCAGAACATCTCATCAGGAGGCAGTGGTGAGCTGTTGTTGGGATTCCATCAGGATGCTGGGCATCTACATGGGGTGGGTGGCTCGATTCAATTTGCACAACACTCGGCACATCAGGTTGAGTAGCATCTGAGGATCCAAACTTGGTTCATTGGTCGGAGACAGGGGGTAACATCTGAGGCCAGTGATGTACTACAGGGATCAGTGCTGGCATCCTTACAGTTTGTTATTTACATTAACTGAGACTAAGATTGTGGTGGGGAAGGTGACAAGGAAAGTTGGTAGCTCTGAACGGTCTGTAAGCTCACTCCTGAGCACTGGGATAGCAGCCTAAAGTTCCGTGATCGGCTTGGGAAGCAGATAATGGTGACCTCAGTGCTGGAAGTGACAGATAGCATGATTGTGGTGGTCATGGGTTGTGGTGTTGGTGGAGGTGGCCAAGGGACGCCTCACAGCACCCGGGTGAGTGAGGGAATCAAACGCAGCCTACGGTGGCTGCACGTAATGGTGGTGCAATGAGCCCACGGCAGGCCGACCTCTACTTCATTGATCCAGGACAACAGACCTTAAAATGAGGATATAAGGAGTTGCATCTCTCCCTGGGCTAATATTGGACTTTTCTGAGACTTGGAAATTGCAAGTTGGCACTGGATCATTCCAACTTTCTGCATGCTGTTCCTGAAGAGGGTCTATTGAGCTCATGTGTTGTATGATTTGATAGCATGCTGAACAAGTTTTTCAACGTATCTCGGCACAAGTGACAATTTAAAAAAAAATTGAACCATTGAAGAATCCTCAACACTTAAGTTTAAGTCGAAGACTGGAGCATCAATATACATTATGTTTCTGCTTTTAGATCTAAGGGGTCCATTCACCCATTTAAGATAGTGAGGAGTTGAAATGTTTTTTCCTTTATAGGATCATGAGTGCTTCGAATTCCCTTCCCAAGCAGAGGCTATTGACTTTTTCGGACAAACACTGATAGATTCTGAATGCAGAGAAAGATGGAAGGCAACCAAACATAAGCGGGAATGTGAAATTGAGTTAACAGTCAGATCAGCCGTGATATTAGTGAAGGGGGGAGAGCGCTCGAGGGCTAAGTGACCTACTCCTGCTCCCAATCTGAATGTTTGTATGTGTGCTTGTAAAGCAGCAAGTCACCACATTTATCATGTCTTGGCAGATCTTCTAATGTATTATAAAAATAGACAAGCACAACCAACATCACTTGCTTAAAGGGTAATTTGTTAATACAATCCTCTCGAATTGCAATTGCATTTTATACAGTTTTTGTACAATGTTGAGCATTTTAAAATTATTACTTTTTAATATAGTGGAATGCAAAAAATGACTATTTGCAGGTTATTTTGAGTTACTCCAGAAATTCGACTGCCTGCTTCAGGACGCAAATCTCCCTTGTGCCCTGACTATAGATTGCTTCAGGGGACAGGTGATATTCCTCCTGCAGTGAACCAGGAGCCTCCGTAGAGCCAGGAAAATAATCAAAGACCCCTTCCTAATCCTGGACAGTCACTGTTAAACCTCTTGCCCTCTGGTAGGCGGTACAGGTGCATCAAAAGCCGGACAAACAGACTCAAGAACAGTTTCTTTCCCCGAGCCATTAGAACTCTAAATTCCTCAACTATCCACACAACATGAGAATGCTGTCATCAATTCCATTATAAAACACACCAACTCAGTTAATATTTCCTCTTTTTTTAAATCCTTTAAAGTATTTACTAAATTTAAAGTGTATTCTCCCAGTGCAAAATAACGCATAGAATGCACTGGACGTGACTTTGTCTTGTTTGGATGTTTTGGTTACACTGATCAGGAGTAGCACTCCTAATTACGTTGTATTTCTTAGTACAATGACAATAAAGGCTAATATATGGAACATTCAGAACAACACGAGCATCTTTGAATCCTCTGTGGACATCCTGGCTTTTCCAGCAGAGCCCGAGGCTCGGAGGCCTGCTGGATAACTTGGTAACTTGCTCCATCCTCACAATGGTGAGGCTGCACCCTGCTGTAAAAATATACTATTAAGCTGAAAATAGTGCTGAGAAGATTTATGAAGATGTCACCAAGACTCCAGGGCCTGAGATACAGGGAGAGGCTGTGTAGGCGAGGACTTTATTCTGTGAAGTACAGTGGGCTCTGGAGTAGAAGCTTCGTCATTGATCCTGTTTTGTTTTGCATTTCTTTGGATTTGCACATCATCAAATAGAATGCAGAGAAGATCTACGAGGTTATTGCCAGGATTAGAGGGCCTGAGCTATAGGGAGAGGTTGAGCAAGCTAGGACTTTATTCCTTGGCGCACAGGAGAATGCAGGATGATCTTGTGGAGGTTTATAACATCATGAAGCAGGCACGGAAATCGCTACCACACACACACACACACACACACACACACACACACACACTTCCATTTGAAATGTAGCAAACTGTATTGATAGATCATGATTGACTCCAGGTGGCTATTTTATTTCAAGAGTTAAAATGTAATGGCAAGTATTATAAATGGCACATATAAAAGAAAGCTAACAAACCAAAGAAGAAACCATAATTGTTGGTATAATTTTCAGTAGCACTCATCACCTGTTTGTCTTCTGGTTTAGTTGTGAACAGGTGTGTTGTTGTCTTGTGGATCGCTGAAAGAAATTACCTGTTAAATTGAATGTGATTACTAACAATCGGGAACAGCTTTTATAAAGCGTGAATTGCTACATTATTATATGCATACCATTCAGGTTCTGGAAAGTTAGTTTACCACCAGTCGTGGAATCATACAGAGAAAAATCATGGGTGATGTTTCTGGTCAGGACCCTTCTTCAGACTTCAACCACTAGAGCTGCTGCCTCACAGCACCAGAGACCAGGGTTCAATCCTGACTTCGGGTGCCATCTGTGTGGAGATTGCCCATTCTCCCTCTGACCATGTAGGTTTCCTCCTGTTCGAGCAAGGGACTCGACGCGAAACGTCACCCATCCTTTAACTCCAGTGAAGCTGCCTGACCAACTGAGTTACTGCAGCACTTTGTGTCTATCTTAATGTTTGGAGTTTTAAATAATCCTAACGTCAGATGGGAGCGGTGCCCCCCGGCCCACAGCCAGTGCAGAGAAGCAGCGCTAAATCCATCTCAACTCTCTGCCTGTTAACCTACCAGCCCTACCTGGACTTACGGGAACGACGGTCCAGGCTTACGACCAACGCAGCGAAGCAGCTCTAAATCCAGCTTAACTCTGCCTGTCTCACCGGATCAGGTCTCCATTTCCATTTCATCTGCCTGCCCTAGCTTGATATCACCCATAGAATATGTTCCCAGACAAGCATTTAACAAGAAATATTCAGCAGATCAAGCAGCAACTATGAAGGGGAAACAGTATGTGCTTCAAATCAATAATCTTTCATTTGAACCAAGACCTTTCTGCGAGGTGGTGAAGCAGCAGTTTAACTCAAGAAAGCAAAGGTTGTCTGATAAGGAGATCAAGAATGAGTGTGTGTACTAATGAAGGGTCATTGACCCAAAATATTAACTCTGTTTATCTCTTCACATATGCTGTCTGACCTGTTGAGTATCCCCAGCATTTTCAGTTTAGATTTACAGCATTCACAGCTTAGTTTTTCTTTACAAAAAGGTATCAAGCTCAGTCTTCCAATTTTAATTGTCGACATTCAAAGTCTTTTAAGTAAGAAAATTCAAGATTTCTGCTCCCCTTTGTATGAAAAAGCACGATAAATCGAGCACCGTAATCTTGATCACACAGAAGACACCCAATTCCGGAATCTGTACAAAACAAATTGCTGGAGGAATCCTGCAGGTCAGGCAGCATCTGTGGAAGGAAATGAACAGAGGAAGGGTCTCAAGCCAAATTTGCATCTGTACATTTCCCTTAACAGTATCTGGTTTGCATTGACAGCGCAGAAGTGGAGATGGTTGAAAGATTCAAATCCCTAGGAGTAAATTTACCAACAATTTCTCCTAAACCATCCATGTTGAAGCAATGGCCAAGAAAGCACACCGACGACTCTACTTCCTTAGAATGCTGCAGGGGTTCGGCATGTCCCCAACAACTCTCACCAACCTACAGATGTGGTGTAGAACGCATTTTAACGGGATGCATCAGAGCACGGTTTGGGAACAGCTCCATACAAGACCGCAAGAAATTGCAGAGAATTGTGGACGCAGCCCAGACTATCACACAAACCAATTTTCCTTCCATTTAATCCATTTAAACCTCAAGCTGCCTTGGCAAGGCCAACAGCATAATCAAGGATGAGTCACACCCTGGCCACTCCCTCTTTTCCCATTTCCCATCAGGCAAAAGGTTCAGAAGTGTGAAAACGCACACCTCCAGGTTCACTGACAGTTTCTTCCCAGCTGTTATCAGGCCACTGAATCATCCTACCACAACTAGAGAGCAGTCTTGAACTACTATCTACCTCATTGGAGACCTTCGGACTATCTTTGACCGGACTCTACTGGCTTTATCTTCCACTAAACGCTATTCATGTTATTCACTTTATCATGTATCTGCACACTGTGAATAGCTCAATTTTCATCATGTATTGTCTTTCCACTGACTGGTTAGCATGCAACAAAAGCTTTTCACTTTACCTCGGTACACATGACAATAAACTAAACTAAACTAAGATTCTGCCTGATACGCTGAGTTCCTCCGACAGTTTTTTATTTGATCTAAGTTTTTGGTATTACCTGATAAGTACTAATATTTTGCAGCAAAAACGTGATCAGAAATGCAAATTACATTTTTTAAAGTATTGTGATCGCTATTTAAAACACTGGCAAGGTGGATATCCTAAAATCCATTGACAGCCTTTCATTTTCATAAATCATGTCCTGCTGAGATGAAGTATGCTCTCAAGATGATTGCTGCCGAAAGTAAAAGATATCTCAGTCATTTTGATGGAGCAACTCTCCCAATAGCTCTGCTAGATGATGAGGAATTGTCTTTGTTCCAGCGATGAGCTCAGGCAGTGTAACAAGTGTCAATAGGTTACCAGAGAAAGGCTCTATCTTGCTGTCCATTTTCTGGTTATGAGCCCATAAATCTTGCTGGAGTTCCATGAGATGGGACTGATGGCACGGCAGTAATGATCCCTGATGTTAGATAGCTTATGCATAACTGGCAGCTATGGCCAACACGTTAGTAATGGTTCACTGGTAGGACTTGTGCTGCGTTTGGCACCAATGCTGCCAATTAAATTGGAAGTGTGATGCAAACTTCATGAGATAATGGTCCGTACATGCCTGGGCCAGTTACAGTGCATTCATGAGGAAATATCTGACCAACAGGTCAATATAAATCCTGCATGAAGTAAGAGCAAAAAACGCAAAGAGAGAACGTGCTAAGTGAAAAAGTAGGAGGGAGCGAATAATTTGAGCAAAAAATATACAGATAAAAAGATAAGTTTCTACAGAACCTCTCTTAGTGTGGCAAAAAAGATGGAGTAATTCAATGGGTCAGGCAGCATCTCTGGAGAAAAGGATTAGTTGATGTTTTGGGGCGTGACCCTTCTTCAGACTGAGAGTCAGTGGAAAGGGAAATGGTGATTTGGTGCGATATAAAACGAATGAATGAAAGATATGCAAAAGGCAACGATGATCAAGAAATATGGTTCATTGTTGGCTGTGGGCTCGGTGAGAACGAGGAATATAGACTGTGAAACAACAGGATGTGAAACTAATATGACGACTAGGGTGGAGGTGGGTCGGAGGGATGGAGGATGCAATTGTTACTTGAAGTTAGAGAAATCAATATTCATATCATCGGGTTGTAAGCTGCCCAGGCGAAATATGAGGTGCTGTTCCTCCACTTTGGGGATTGGCCTCACTCTGACAATGGAGGAGGCCCAGGACAGAAAGGTCAGTATGGGAATGAGAAGGGAAGTTAAAGTGTTTGGCTACTGGGAGATTACATGGGCCAAGGTGGATTGAGTGAAGGTGTTCAGTGAAACGTTCGCCCAGTCTGAGCTTAATCTCGCCGATAGTCCACAGCTGGAACAGCGGATACAGTAGATGTGTTTGGATGAGGTGCATATGAACCTCTGCTTCACCTGAAAGGACTGTCGGGGTCCCTGGACAGAGTCGAGGGAGGAGGTATATGGACAGGAGTTGCATCTCCTGCAGTTGCAGGGGGAGGTACCTGGGGAGGGGATGGGAAGGGTGGGAAGGGGAGTTACGGAGGGAATGGTCTCTGTGGAAAGGGGTTGAGATGAGAAGATGTGGCTAGTGGTGGGAGCCTGTTGGAGGTGGTGGAAATGGTGGAGGATTATGTGTTGTATGCGATGGCTGATGGGGTGAAAGGTGAGGACTAGGGGGACTGTCCCTTTGCGACTGGGGGAGGGGGAGCAAGAGTGAAGCTGTGGGGTACCAATGAGACACATGTGAGGGCCACATCTATGATGGAAGAGAGGAACCCAAAGAATGAAGACATCTCAGATGTCCTGGTATGGAACACCTCATCTTGTGAACAGATGCAGCATAGATGCAGGAATTGGGAGTAGGGAATAGAGTATTTGCAGGAAGCAGGGTGAGAAGAATTATAGTCTAAATAGTTGTGGGAGTCAGTAAGTTTATAATAGACGTCAGTTGATAGTCTACGTATCTCCTGCGATGGGGACGGTGAGATCAAGAAAGGGGAGGGATGTGTCAGAGATTGTCCAAGTGAATCTAAGTGCAGGATGGAAATTGATAGTGAAAGTAATGAAGTCCGTGAGTTCTGCATGGGTGCAGGAGGCAGCTCCAATGCAGTCGTCAATGTAGCGGAGGTAATGTTTGGGGATAGGGCCAGTGTACGCCTGGAACAGGGATTGTTTGACATACCCTACAAAGTGGCCGGCATAGCTGAGGCCCATGCGAGTGCCGATAGCTATGCCTTGGATTTTGAGGAACTGGGAGTAGTGGAAGGATAAGTTGTTGACAGTGAGGACAAGCTCTACGAGGCGGAGGAGAGTGTTAGTAGAGGGAAATTGGCAGGCTCTCCGGTCAGTTAATAAGTACATTGAAGAGTGATCAGAGTGATCAAATTGTGCACAGCCATGGATATTGCAGACCAATTATTTGCTCACAGGCCAGAGGCTTCTCTGCCTTATCATACTGCACACCTGACTGCCACGAGGCTGGGGCCCATAACGCCATCGCCCGGGGAAGGCTCAGCGCCAATGCTGACCACTTCCCGGCCATTTCCATCTATATATTTGAGTCTAAAGAAAGGTCCCAATCCGAAATATCACCCATCCATGTTTCCCAGAAATGTTGTCAGATCTGTTGAGTTACTCCAGCCTTTTGTGTCTATTTGACCTAAGTTTGCCTGAGATTAATAATGACTGGCGCGCTGTGGAAACCTGCAGACTAATTTCTCCTGGCAACACTCTAATGGTAGTTGCAAGGGAAATGATCTCATTCAGGCACATTGGACATGGTTGATGCTTGTGACAACCCAACTGTTGTCCGTCCACCCAGAAAGTAGTATAATGCATTCTACGCCAGAATAAATCTATTTTCATATTTGTACCCTGGAAAATAAACAGTGCTTTGTGATCAAATTTCTAGGTGAGCCCTTTTCGAGCTGGGTGTTTTACCCCTGAAATAAGGCCCAGACATTGCTGACTAAACACCTTATAAAACATGGCACAAAAACATGTCCAGAATACCCTTGGCCGCAATAACTCTAGAATAACATAGATAAATACCTTGAGACATACATAGTCAGAGTATTTGATTAGGTGTGAGGACCAATTTCATATAATTTACACCACTACAATCAAACAGAAGTTAGCTTTTAACGGCAAGTTCATATCAGACTTAGTGATTTCTGACTGAAAGTGGTGCAGTACAGAATATCTTACTAGAAAGGAATGTAAAATTGTTGGTAAAGAGAAAATGTTGTGGGGTACAAGGTAATAAGAGGGTGAGTGGAACAATTGAAATTGCTTCCCTGCGAACCAGCGTGAAGAGCATGGAAACAGGCCCTTCAGCCCACCGAGTCCATGCCGAACATAACCACCCATTCACACTAGTTCCATGTTATCCCAGTTTCCTATCCACTCCCTACACATTAGGGGCAATGTTACAGAGACCACTTGCATGTCTTTGGGACGTGGGAGGAAACTGGATCACCAGGAGGAAACCTGGGCAGTCACAGGGAGAACGTGCAAACTCCATATAGATAGCACCTGAGCTCAGGAATAAATTCAGTTCTCTGCCGCTGTGAGGAAACAGTTCTACCAGCTTGTCATTGTAAGAGTATGATCAACATCTGTGGCCACAATCTGGTACTGTGGGCTGGAAGTCATTGGAATATTAGGAGCATGATTAGATCATTTGCCTCCTTTGACAGGGTAGTGGCACAGCTGGTAAGCCACTGCCTCAAGGGGGCAGTGATCCAGGTTCAATCTAGACCTTGGGTCCTGTCTGTGTGGAATCTGCATGTTCTCCCTGTCACCACGCTGGTTTCTTTTGAGTGCTCCAGTTTCCTCCCAAATCCCAAAGATGTGTGGGTTGGTAGGTTAATTAGCCACTTGAAATTGCCCATAGTGTGCAGATGAGTGGCAGAATGTGGGTCAGAGGGGTCAATGAGAATGTGGGGTGAATATAAAAAATGGATTAACATATGATTAGTGTTAATGTGGATGGTTGATGACAGTCGGTGGTCCGAAGGGCCTGCTTCTGTGCTGTATATCTTTTCTTCATTTACTTCACATACCTTAAACCACAACCCCACAAAACCCACCTCACTTGGAATCTCTGATAGTATTTAAAGTGTTTTTTTTTAATATGTCTCTAAAGTCCTCTATCTACTGTTAAGATTATATCCCCTTACTCTCTTCTTGGATCCATTCTCACAATCTCTCTAACTTCCCTTGGCCTACCTTTCTCAATCCCCGAGTCTCTCCATTTCTGGTCTCTCTCATATCTTCTTAGTTTCTCCATTGGCAACCATGCCTTAGCTTCTTAGGATATAGATTATGGAAATCTCACCCAGTACTTTTCTGCCTCGTTCCAGCTCTTTGACAGCTGTACCAAAGACTTTGATGGGGCAGAATTTGTTAGTTGTTCGTTAATGGTTTCTTAAAATGGTAAGTAAATACTCCAACTCGACAAGTTGCTCCATCAAAATGACTGAGATACCTTGGACTTTGTGTTGGGAAACCTGCCTGGCCAGGTGACTGGTGTTTCAGTGGGAGAGCACTTTGAAAACAGTGATCACAACTACATACATTTTTGGATAGTTATAAATAAGGATAAGTCTGAACCTTGGGGTAAATTGAGATAAGGCAGATTAGAAGATTATTAGGCAGGATCTAGGGAAAGTAAATTGGGAACAGCTGTTATTGGGAAAATTCACACCAGACATGTGGGAGTTGTTTAAGGACAAGTTGATCAGAGTTTAGGACTGGTATGCTCCAGTAAGGCAGAGGGACAAGGATCTTGGATGGCCAGAGAGATTTCAAATGTGGTAAAAACAAAAGAACAAGGATGTATATGTAAGGTTTAAGAAGATGAAATCAGACAGGGCCCTGAAGGAATAAAAAGCAAGCTCGAAAAAAACTCAAGCAGGCAATTAGAAGGGTCAGGAAAGGCCATGAAATATCATTGGCAAGTCAAATTTAAACAAATCCCAAGGCTTTTTGTACATACATTAAAAACAATGTAACCAGGGATAAGATAGGACCACTCAAGTCTAATTAAAGGAATTTATATTCACAGCCAGAGGATGTAGGTGAGGTACTAAACACATTTGTATCCAAGTACATAGCTCCCTCAAAGAGGCAATACAAGTTGATAGAGTTGTAGAGTGGCATATGGTATGCTTGCCTTTATTGGTCGAACCATTTAGTGTAAGAATCATAAAGTCATGTTGCAGTTTTAAAAACTTTGGTTAAGATGCATTTGGAATATTGTGTGCAATTCTGGTTACCCAGTTACAGGAAGGATTTGCTGAAATTGAGGGACATATTGTAGCCCTGCAACCAAGCTCTCTATCTCCTTCCTGTACTCTGTCTCATTATTTTTCATCATCTAGCCTATCCAGGCCTCCAGCTTAGTATCATCTGCAAACTTGTAGATAGAGTTATAGATGAATTTGGAAGCACAGTTGTGAGTCTATAGATTCAGTGGGGGCTGAGAACACATCCTTGCAGGGCACATGAGATGGTGACTGGTGTTGATGTTCACCATCCCAATTTTGTACCACTAGAAAACTTGGTGCATTGCATTTTGTCCTTTCAAGTGGGCCATGACTGTGGAAACATCCTGCTCCTCTGAGTGGAAGACTAGTGGTGCACTGCACGGATTGGAGTTAGGACCCTCTCTTTATGCCATATATTGACTTGAATATCAAAAGATTAAAGGATCTTGGGTTCAAGTCTATAGTTCCCTGAAAGTGGCAATTCAGGTAGATAAGGTGGAGAAGGGGACATAAAATATTCTTCCCTGCATAGGTCAGGGCAAGGACCTTTCATAGTTTGGAGGTGGTGCTGCAACTTCACAACGCATGTTTAGATTGCACTTGGAATATTAAACGCAGGTCTAGTTACCACACTACAGGAATGATGTGGTTATGTTGGACGGAATACAGAGGAGAGTCACTCGGATATTGCCTGGAATGAAGAATGTGTGTTTCGGGAAGGGATTAGACCTGATAGAGGGACACACAAGAGCTAGGTTCAGGGTAGATATCAGATTGTTTTTCCCATTGTAGAGATAAGAGGATGTGAGCTTCAAATGAAAAAGTTACTTATAAAGGAAGTGGATATCTGGGACTTGCTGCCAAAGGTAGCGATGGAATCAGATACATACACTATGGTTTTTTTAAATATTTATTTTATTAGAAGCAATTGTACAAGGAGAAAGTAATCTGCAGTTATACAATTTTCATACTGCTTCAATTTTAACATTAGTAACTAAATCGGAAAAAAAAAAAAGAAAATTGAAAAAAGGAAAAGAAAGAAGAAAAGAAAAGGAAAAGAAAGAAAAAGAAAGGTGTTTGAATAGGCAAACCATAGAAGAATGGGGATCTAATGCAGGAAATCGGGATCACTGCAGATGGTCAAAGAGATCAACATGTACCTGGTGGGCTGAAGGGCCTGCTTCTGTGCTGTACAACTCAACGATTCCATGACTCCAGTCACATGAAGGCCTGCCTACCTTGTCTGTCTCCACTCCTGCCTGTGATCTACTGAGGGAAGCAGAAAGTTAATCGGGTCAGTCTCATCTACAGTCTCATTTCCTGACTTGCTCTAATGGTTTGACAACACTCCTTTTTAGCATCCTGTATGCATCACTTTCACTAATAAATTAGATTTTTGTGCAGATGGTGGAGGGACGCTTTCAACTCGGGAGGATGTAGATATGATCCATTTGAATAGAAATACAGCAAATAAATCATAATCCAGAAAAGTGTGAAGTTTTGCATTTGGTGAATTTAACAAAGCAAGCAAATCTACAATAATTGAAAGGCTATTGAGGTGTGTGGCGGAAGGGAGTAATCTTGAAGTGTATCTGCAAAAGACCATTAAGAAGAGCACCACAGGTAAATAATGTGGTTCAGAAAGTATATGTGTTTATTATTGGCTCCTGGAGAGAATGAAAGAGCAGGACTGTTATCTTAGAACAAGGGTTTCCAACCTGGGGTAAATTTACCCAGGGGGTAAATTTGTTGATTCTGGATTTGTACATATTTATTCTGATTGACTGACTGTGTTTGGTTCTGGTATACCGGTATCT
Source organism: Leucoraja erinaceus (assembly GCF_028641065.1). Taxonomy (NCBI): domain Eukaryota; kingdom Metazoa; phylum Chordata; class Chondrichthyes; order Rajiformes; family Rajidae; genus Leucoraja; species Leucoraja erinaceus. The sequence goes on along the minus strand of NC_073399.1, from coordinate 21,063,300 downwards.
GTTCATCATTAGTAGTTCATAAATAAGTGAAATAACATTGTTATGTGCTATTAAAGTAGCCAGGGGTAAAAGGGCCAGAAAGGTTGCGAACCCCTGTCTAATTGGGACTCCTACATTGCAATTGTGTGTGGCAATCCAGAATTTAGGCCCGGAAATGAAGGAAATGTGGAATGTTACCGATGGGTTCTCAATGGATATTTATTGTCACATATACAATTAAACATTACACTGTGAAATTCATTTTGCATACAGTAATATAATAATGCCGGCACCGCCAATTGTGGTGCCATTTTATCGAGTTCAGTCTGGATTCCTGCAAGATTTGCTGGGGAGAGGCAAATGGACTTTGGCAACCTGATTCAAACAAGCCAACTTGTCACCTTATAAAGCATTGGTGAGGCATCTGAAGATGATAGGGCCCAGGAGACAGCCCTGTGGAAATCCTACCTTAGGATTGGAATAATTGATATCCAACAACCACAACCATCTTCCTTAGTGCAGGGTATAAGCCCAATCATTCGACTTTAGCTTTACCAAGGCTTCTTGATGCCATATGTAGTAAAAAATACATCACCTGCAGTCACTCTCACCTCTCCTCTGCACTTCACCGTTTTACTCATTATTTGGAGCAAGCTGGTGATGACGTCTGGAACAATTATAGTCATGGTGAAACAGAGACCGGGCAACAGTCTGCAGGTTCTTGGTGAGTAAACACTGCTCTTGATGATACCTTGCATCACTGATAATTCAGATTAGACTAATTAGATGTTAATTAGTGCAAATGGATTTAGCTGTTTTTTGAGATGAGGATGGATAATTTTCCTTATTATTGGGTTGCTGCCATTGTTACTGTACTACAACAGCTTGGCTAGAGGCACAGCTAGCTCTGGAGCGCATGTTCTCAGTACCATGGCAAGGATGTTGCCTGGTCCCCAAGCCATTGCTGCATTCAGTGTTCTCAGCTGTTTCTTGGTACCACGCGGAGTGAATTGAATTAGCTGAAGACTGGCTTCAGTAATAGTGAGTCTCTCAGAAGGAGGTCGGGATGTATCATTCAGTTGGCACTTCTGGCTGAACAAGGTTGCAAATGTATCTTAATTGATTGCTCAGTAATTATTGAAATTTGAACAATAAATGTAAATGAATTCCAACTGACTTTCCAAGTTTTGTACATTATAGAATCATGCAGCTCGGAAGGAAAAGATCAGCGTTCGTGCATGTGCCAGTTTTTTGAGATGATCAAATTAGTCACACTCTACTGCCAATCCTCATCCTCTTAAATTATTTTTCTTTGGATATTCCCCCTGAATCTACCCTTTGTGCAATCACAATTTCCTTCACTCGTCCACCAGGGCATCAATGCCTTCAACAGTCTCAGACCCAAACTCTGAAACTCCGCCGTATATTTCCCTGCCTTTCTGCCTCCCCTTGTCTTCTATAAATGGCTCTTACTCTTAAGCAAAGCCTTTAGTCACCTGCCCTAATATCTCTTTCAGTGGCTCATTGTTAAGTATTGTTTAATTTTATTGGAGTGAAGGACCATATTTTTCCTACATCAAAGGCATGAGAAAAGTGTAATTATTCTTAAATATCCAGTTCACTTTTGTAATGACACAGCAAGTTACAGACTCGTTGCATTATTGTCATAGTCATAAAAGACAAAAACAGGCCCTTCAGCATAAAACAATCTAGCCAAGTCCCATTTCCCCACATTTGACCCATATCCTTCCAAACCTTTCCAATCCCTGTACTGTCCAAATGCTATTGTAATTGCATCTATCACATCCTGTGGCTGTTCGTTCATAAACCCACCAGCCTCAGCATGAAACTCTATTGAACAATTTTAACGCTAAAAAATCCCCTGGTTTTTTTGGACCCAGACGGAGATTGCTGATGAAGAAAAGGAAGTAAGGGGTAATTTTAACTTCAGTGTAAATGGAAATGGGGGGAGAAGTAAAAAAATGTGGCAATTTGCAATCTCAGTTTTACACTGTCACACAGTACCAAAATCACCACTCAACACCCCATCGAGAAAAAGTTTTCAAATGCAGTTGGTGTTGACTGACAAATGACCTGCTGTTCCAAAATGACTTAATTTTAGATTACAATGCGATCTGTTCTTGTTTCAACACACGTCTCCACCTATTGCAATTTAGTTGGAAAATAGAAGTTGTATATCTTGCCCCATAGGGAATTGTCCTTCATTACAGTTTAAATATTGTGCAGCAACATTGCTCCAACAGGCAAAAGCTTGACTACTTTTCAGTAGTTTTGTAGATAGCATCTGAGCCAGGCAAGGAGCAAATTGAAGAAAAGTCAGTTAATTCAGGGCAGGTTGATTTAGATTTGGGTCTGATTTCCTATGGGACTTAGGGTAGCGTGGACCAACTCACAATTTTACAGTCTCAATAACGAGTATATATAACATAGTAGGAGTCATCCATTATTAGATGCCAAGAGTTTATGTAATCTATTTCTGTCAGTTGCCACCTAACTGAGTTCCCTCTGATAGAATCTAGATCATAGACGACCTTCCATTCACCATCCTGTCTCACAAATACGTCATAATCATTGTACTCTGTGCCTGCAGCTCCACCAACTCGTGCTACACCGTACCAGTTTACTGGCCAAGTGCAATGTTTAGAATATGCCATCCAGCCAGTGATTGATAGAGCTGTCAGAAGAGAACAGGAAAGCTTGGCCAAATGAGCAAATAGTCCATGAATCAGGAAATGGAACGATCTGACAACTGGCTCATTTTCAAAAAGTGCTGGTCTGAAACGTGGGCTTCAAATCTCACAGGTGCTCAGGCAGAAAATTGTACAAAAGGTAAAGCTGATGGCTGTATTTTACCATCACTTTCTTTTCAACTTGTTGTGCACATTTCTGTCCGTCTGCTAGCAAAAAGAATGCAGCAATTAAATTGCACAGTAACCCTGATGGAATTTGCAATATTTTGGCATGGTTTCACAGAATTTTTAAAATATTTGTATTCTACCGAACATTTAAACGGGTAGCCAGAGGGCAACAACAATATACCAAACTATATTGAGCAAACATCATTATTTTTCAGGGAAGAGAGAAAACAATGGTGACTGCTAATTTAGAACCTGCTTTTGTGCTTAAGTGATTTTCCCGCAGAGGGAGCCTGTTTCTGGAGGTTATGAATCCATTTATTGCTATGCTCTTGGCTGAGAAAGTGATTTAACTATGAAGTTATAGTGATCTTGTATAAATAAATGTTTGCTAATCCTTTCATAAGCATGCCATTGATAGTGGAAGAAAGAAGTTCCATCATGTTGCCAGATCAGGCAAGTTTAGAGAAATTGGTTCCACTTTTTGCTTCATTGGGAAGATATTTCTGTTAAATTGCTTTGACATTTTGTTGAATATTATCTGAGGAAAATGAAATTAAATTATTAGCTATTGGAAATAGTGCACCTGTGGTTTGTTTGATGTTTCTGCCCGGCTGTTGTCTTGCATACTAAAGAGCATCAGTGGTAACCTGAAATCTTATCCTGGCTGAGAAACTATGGTGACCAGAATGGCCTTTCAGTTTAGTTTAGAAATACAGCATGGAAACGGGCCTCTTGATTCCATACTGTTCATTAATAGGAAGATTAAACGAGTACTTACCAGTTTGAAGTTTGATCTTGATTTTATGAGGAGTTACGATGAGCGGTTACGTGAAGAAGGGCCGTCCGTCTGCGTGCGCGTCAATCTTCAAAGCAGCGGTGTTATATCACAGATAACAAAGAAGACCTGAAAATAGTAAGATTGTGAAAAAACTAGAACTTCCATGTGACCTTGATAATATGAGGGTGGGAGCGGTGTGCACGTAATCGCTCATCGTAACTCCTCATAAAATCAAGATCAAACTGGTAAATTCTCGTCTAATCTTACTATTTTACTTCGGAGTCACGTGAGTGACTACGTGAAGATTTCAAAGCTCTGTGATTTTACGCCGGTTACGAATCCAGGCGTCACACACTGAATGGATTGACCATGGATGCGTGTAATCATTAAAGCATTCAGACATTACGTAGTTAAGTAAAGACACTGATGCTTTAAATGAAAGAAAAGTTTTTAAAAACTAGTTACCCCTCCCAACCTTGCGGGTAAACTAAGTGACAGAACTTAAAATGGTACGTGTCCAAGATGGCTGCCGTGTAGAGAGAGTGGACGCTGGCGTGCGTTGGCTGCCGCTGCTCTCTCTTCACACTGTGTTTTTGATTTTCTGTTTTTGGATTGAATTCTGTTTTTAATTTGTGTCTCTGTGATGTCTTTATTACTTGTTTTATTCTGATTATATGTTTTTATTCCAATTACTATGTAAGGTGTCCTTGAGATGTCTGAAAGGCGCCCATTAATTAAAATGTATTATTATTACATGCAAACACCCCCAGTCCGGTTATAGGTTTGTTATAAAACCGGTGAACCGTTATTTCATTTGTCCATCCTGCAGCCACTAGGATGTCGTCAAGAGGCATGTCCATAGCTCTTGCTGCCGACGTAGATGCAGCCCTGGTGGAGTGAGGTTTAACCATATAAATGTTCACTCTGTTACCGCCATTACCCCCTTTGACCATCTGGAGATGGTTTGAGTTGACACCTTCTGGTGTGGTTTTTTTTATGGCTGATGAGGACCGATTGTTCCGAACGTCTGAGGTTCTCCGTAACTCTCAGATAGTGGTGTTAGTATGTTACCACACACACAACCGTAGGTCCTCTGGATATGCCACAAACTGGATCTCCATCCCTGGCATTCCTGGCCTGCTATGTTTTATCAGGTTCCTGATTACGAATGTTATGTTGTTCATATTGGTGGTCATGTGGTCCAACCATAGCTTTTGCAGTGTCTGGACTCTTTGTAAGCATACCACCTTCAGGGTTAGTTATAGGCGATCCGCACTGCCAAAGTAGGGTTAGTACCACGCTCACATCCCATGTGTCCGTGTACCTTGGCCTTAGAGGTATTAAATTGTAAATTCCCTTCATGAATTTTGTTGTAAAGGGGTGCGTTCCTATCGACCCGTGCCCTGCTTCCAGCATCAGATAGGAGGAGAGTGCGCCTCTGGCACTATAGATTGCACTATAACTTTGTTTATAGTTATGGTACAGAGTTGATAGGAAATCCAAGACATCTGTTATCCGAACTGTGTTGTATTTGTTCGGACAGTTCTATGCCTTGAAATGGCCTCCTCAGAATCTGCAGAACAACAAGTTAATACGTTCGTGTAGTGGATGATTACTCCCTGTAACTGGGTTCACTAGGAGGTCCCTGCTCTTGGGTACAGCCATAACTGGCTGGAGTATAGTTCCCAAAAATTTTGGGAACTAGGCTTGAGTAGGCCAATCTGGCACTACCAATATGCCTGTGACTTAGTCTTGCCTGATTTTGGTCAAGCATCGGTTTGTGAGACAAATTTGCAGAAAACATACATAAACAATCCTCCCCAATTGAGGGAGAAAGCATCCACTGCCTTTGCTCCTGGATCCTGCTTGCAGGACACATATCTGGGTAACTGATGGTTTAGTCTAGATGCAAACAGATCAATATCTGGTATGCCAAATCGTGTAGTTATTTCGTTAAATACTGCCTGATTCTACATCCATTCTGTGTTGTTATTAAACATTCATGATCCAGCATCTGTCACCATGTTATATCTACCTCGTAGATTTCCCAAATATTCCTCTTAATACACCAGTGCCAAATGAGGTTCGACAATCTGTCGTAAGATACAGATTTTACACCACCCTTGTTAATGGATATGTGCCACCGCAGTGGTGTTATCAATCTGAATTTGAACAGAAAACCTTGAGTCCAAATTGTGCCCCCAGCAATTCTGGGTAATTGATTCCATGTGTTGGGGAATTACAGACTCCTGCTCATTCCATCTGCCCCCACAGACTGTGTTTGTGGCTCCCCATCCTTAGCCGCTTGCATGGGTCTGAAGAACCCTCGATGGCTTTCAAGCAAAATTTACCTTGAGCTTTCTCACGTTCGTTATCCACCATAGTTATTCAACAATGGCCTCTGCTGGCAATCCATAGTTTTGCCAGTTTGGCCTGCATGGAATCTGAGTGTTCGTTCCTTTGCTCGCTGTAAATTCTGGTAATGCAAAGGCCCGTACGTTCTGCTGGAAATGCAGCTACTATTTGCCAATTACACTCGCTATTTGCCTGATGGATGGCTAGTATTTGACTATCAGGCCATAGCAGGCTTGATTAATATAGTCGCTTGCCCCTAGGCAAAGTCACCAACATATTTACTGTTTTTGATAGTAAATTCTAGGTAATCAATTACCCTTGTAGGTGTCAATTTTGATTTAACTGGATGGATGAGTTAACCAATTCTATCAAACAGGGTTTTGGTTTGCTTTGACTGATGCTTCTGCCAATTCTTGGTGACTCCAAAATGAAATTGTCCAAATATGCCATTACTATGTGGTTCTGAGACCTTTGTAGACCCAGAATTGGTTTCTGTAGTTTAGTCAATAGTCTAGGAGCTGATGTCAACCCATTTGGCAGATCCATGCCATCTAGTTAAACTTCAAATATCTCCTGTTCTTAGTGAATAGACACCGAATAGTATGCATCTTTGAGGTCGATGCATGTCATGTGACCATTTTATAGGAAGCTCCTATAAAACAGTTGTTAGACCGTAACAAAAATTGCTGTTCTGTAAGTCTATACTGCACATATGAGTTAAACCTGGATGAAGTGACATCCTCCATCTGTCACATGTCCTGAATGGCAATCCTGCCCAAAATACTGGGCCTGCCTCGAAGACAACTCCAGTCCAATTTCCAAGTCTGCTTGGAACCTATGTATGTTGTGCAGTAAAAATAATCACATGTTATTATCTGTTTTTTAAAACCTGTTCTGAAAATTCATGTTATTGTCATTTTGAACAAAAACACAAGAGTAAATTACCAACATGTAACTGGTCCACAATCCCTTGTTTCAGTAAACCCAGACCCACCTACCTCCATGGCTACCGGTGGTCTTGTGGTAAGCCCAAAAGCCCCTGATGCGGGTTCCTTTTCTCTCCTTGATTGGGAGTAGGACTGGTAAGGAGTGTGGATTCCATGTTTCTCCTGACCTCTGCTTCGGTCTGGTCTGAAAACCTCATCATACTGAGCCTGCCTTGTAGGACAATTCTGGCCATAATTCTGAGTCTGCCTTGAAAGACGAATCTGATCATATTTCCGTGCCCAGCTTTCAAGCTACCACCATTCAGTGAACCGCTTACCTCCTATGGAGGTGTGGGGTGTGTTGTCGCCTACTGATGAAGTTTTGCTTGTCGTTGGTACCTAGATTGGTCCGACAGCTTTTGCTTCCTTCTTCTGGTCTTACCTGAAGAGAGGATTCCACTGAGAGTGAGATTCGTGGGCAGCCCTGAAAACAGGTGCTGCCGCAGGCCCCTGCGGATACCTGTGCTGACATGGCCCTTCCAGTGGACCTAAATGAGGTTCTAGCTTTGGGTCAGACTGAAAACGGACAATGAATGCTCCTCTCCTCAGAGCAGGAGACATTTGTGCAGCCCTGAAACAGGTGCTGCTGCCTGCGGGTTCTCCATAATACCCGGGCTGTCAATTAGCTAGATCTCCATCCAGGGAAGAACCCAGTGGAACCTGGATGATTGCAGAAGTACTTATTTCCTGTTGTTTGTATGGAAGCTTATTATTCCTTTTATGTAAAGCACTTTGGTGTCAATGCGAGTTGACTTGAACAGTGCAATATAAGTAAAACTTACTTACTTACTTCATTTCTTCTGCTTCTCCCTGGGAAGGTTCCCCCCCTCTTCTTTTGTACTCTGATTCAGAGTGGTTTCTTCCATATGTACTTCCCCCTCCAATGGGGAAGACATTGGGCTGCCCCATGTGCGAGGCTCCCGGCACCGGCACTGCTGTAGGCCGTGCTGATACTGCTCCCTCCTTCGGAGCAGATCATTGTTGGAGCAACTTCTCCATAAGTTGCTCCATGTGGGAGAGTCGTCCTCAGACGCTCTCCGTTGAGGGAGGGTATCCCTCTTCCCCGGACTCATCCGAGTCAACGGGTTTGTTAGACTTGCGGGTGGTATTAGGTCCCGCAGGATAACCATGGAGCTCCTCCTCCCGCACAAAGTCTCCTGCCGATTCTGCTGTCGGCGCTAATGTCGGGAACAAGACCGTCGCCCGCTACTTGGAATGCTGCGGTCTTCGGCAGCCGACATCCCTGCGGGCCGTCTCCTCGACATCTGGGCTCTGAAACTACAAAAAAGCTTCAAGCCCGAAAGAAACGCAGGTAAGTAGTTCAACTTTCCTTACCTGCTCATCCCGACGGCTGGGAGGACACAGTGCCTGCCAGTCCGTCGTGCGCATTGCGTTCAGACATAATGACGCGCACGCAGACGGATTCACGTGACTCCGAAGTAAAATCATCCATTCTTACTAGTTCTACGTTATCTCACTTTCTTATCCAATTCCCTACACATTTGGGGCAACTTACAGAAGTCAATAAACCTAAAAACCCACGTAACTTTGGGATGTGGGAGTACACCGGAGCATCTGGAGGAAACCCACACGGTGACAAAGAGAATGTGCAAACTCTGCCAGGAGAGCACCTGAGGCTGGGATCGAACCTGGGTCTCCGGTGCTGTGAGGCAGCAACTGTACCAGCTGGACCACTGTGCTGCCCCCTTCTGGTTGCACAGATGATTTGGAAAACCAGACATGCGGGTCTGCCTGCAAAATGCAACCATATAGATTTGTCTGTTGAGCAGAAGCCTACATCTTGTGAATTCTCATTGCTCCCGTCAATGTCCGCTCTGTCGTGGCTCCTGTTTGCTTGTTAAAGAGTTAAGCAGGCATTCAACTTGGCAAGCTGATTTTCCAATGCCTGAAATTAAACAAAGACTTGCCACCTATAAATCAATCAGAGTTTTCTCTGATACTCTTACTTGTTACTTTTTCCTCTGTACAATCCTGCTCCCAATCATCACTGAGGCTTGTACTGACATCCAATGCCTCTTTTGAACGTGGAAATTCCACAAATTATCTGTGTGGCTGCTGAGTTGAAAATGGATCACAGGGCACATGATGGCAGTGAGGCATTGCTGCAGGCTTGCACAGAGACAGTAATTTACAAAAATCTTGTCACTCCAGTCTACAATTACATTCATATCAAAATTAACCTGTCTGAATGGCAGTGTCCATGGATCATGGAAGATAAGATATAGAAACATAGAAACATAGAAATTAGGTGCAGGAGTAGGCCATTCGGCCCTTCGAGCCTGCACCGCCATTCAATATGATCATGGCTGATCATCCAACTCAGTATCCCGTACCTGCCTTCTCTCCATACCCTCTGATCCCCTTAGCCACAAGGGCCACATCTAACTCGCTCTTAAATATAGCCAATGAACTGGCCTCGACTAACCTCTGCGGCAGAGAGTTCCAGAGATTCACCACTCTCTGTGTGAAAAAAGTTCTTCTCATCTCGGTTTTAAAGGATTTCCCCCTTATCCTTAAGCTGTGACCCCTTGTCCTGGATTTCCCCAACATCGGGAGCAATCTTCCTGCATCTAGCCTGTCCAACCCCTTAAGAATTTTGTAAGTTTCTATAAGATCCCCTCTCAATCTCCTAAATTCTAGAGAGTATAAACCAAGTCTATCCAGTCTTTCTTCATAAGACAGTCCTGACATCCCAGGAATCAGTCTGGTGAACCTGCTCTGCACTCCCTCTATGGCAATAATGTCCTTCCTCAGATTTGGAGACCAAAACTGTACGCAATACTCCAGGTGTGGTCTCACCAAGACCCTGTACAACTGCAGTAGAACCTCCCTGCTCCTATACTCAAATCTTTTTGCTATGAAAATATATACCCAAGATAGTTATCTTTTGTGACCTGAACTCACCGATGATTGGATTGCTCTTCCCATTGAGGTCAAGGCCAATATCACGCTCAATGTCTGAGCCTCTCAATCATTCTAGTTGGTTGCAGATAACATGAGCCTGAGATTGCAATTTGCTGCTGTCCAATGGTACTGCTGAGTCACTGGTATTTTGGGAGAGATGGCTTCTCTCAGGTAAATGGTGAGGAGGAGGTGTGGAGGTTTACAGCTTCCCCAAGGCTCAGACCCGCCAGGACCGGGCCAGTGGTGCTCAGGGTTCGATCCAGAATCTGGAGCTCCGTAAAGGGCTTCTCTTCAACTCGTTAAACGGGCCATTGTCGACAAGGAGAGAAATATCCTCACTCTCCCTGGCAACTGCCTGCTTCTTCTTCCTCGCCCAATACGGCCGTCTACATTTCTGAGTCCTTATCGTGCATGAATGTATGAATACTGTGGGATGAAGCTTGTAGTCTCCTTGCTTGCATGCAAACTCTTGTGTTCTCCAGTTCTTGCACTGACTGACTGCAAAAAAAAATCATGACAACACAAGGAATGTAAAGGAAACCACCAGAGGCCTCAAAGTGAAGTTAACCCTCATCCCATCTCCACTATCCCCACCAGTGCTCAGCAAGTAGGTCCTCTCCTTCCTCTTTCCTGTACAACCCAGCAGAGACAGCGCTCCTGCTGTAATACGATAGTCAGAAGGACCAGGAGATGTTGGGTTTAACAGTATCTGGAGCATTTGCCTGCAGATTAACTGAATGACAGATGGAAGGGAAGGGATGGTCAGTCTGCATGTGGTGTCAGGGGCCATCTACTAAACTGCAGAATCCCAGGACTTACACAGTGTTGCAATGTTTAGCGCTGTCATTACAACTGACAACCCTTAATTCTCTGTAAGAGGCTTTGACCACGTTGCAATGAATAGTAAGATTAAACGAGAACTTACCAGTTCGAAGTTTGATCGTTATTTTATGAGGAGTACGTCGAGGGAATACGTGAAGAACCCCGCCAGGACGCATGCGTGTCATTCTTCAAAGCAGCGGTGTGAAATCACAGATAACTGTAATGACTGAACATAGTAAGATTAGAGAAGAAATTAACAGTTGAGTATATGACCAAGGGTGGAGGGCACGTATTAATAGCAATATACCACTATATTAATAGCAAAAGGATAACGAGGGATAAAATTGGTCCATTAGAGAGTCAGAGTGGACAACTATCTGCAGAGCCAAAAGAGATGGGGGAGATATTGAACAGTTTCTTTTCTTTGGTATTCACCAAGGAGAAGGATATTGAATTATGTGAGGTAAGGGAAACAAGTAGAGATGCTATGGAAATTATGAGATTCAAAGAAGAGGAAGTACTGACACTTTTGAGAAATATAAAAGTGGATAAGTCTCCAGGTCCGGACAGGATATTCCCTAGGACATTGAGGGAAGTTAGTGTAGAAATAGCAGGGGCTATGGCAGAAATATTTCAAGTGTCATTAGAAACGGGAATAGTGCCGGGGGATTGGCGTACTGCGCATGTTGTTCCATTGTTTAAAAAGGGGTCTAAGAGTAAACCTAGCAATTATAGACCTGTTAGTTTGACGTCAGTGGTGGGCAAATTAATGGAAAGAATACTTAGAGATAATATATAGAAGCATCTGGATAAACAGGGTCTGATTAGGAACAGTCAACATGGATTTGTGCCTGGAAGGTCATGTTTGACTAATCTTCTTGAATTTTTTGAAGATGTTACTCGGGAAATTGATGAGGGTAAAGCAGTGGATGTTGTGTATATGGACTTCAGTAAGGCCTTTGACAAGGTTCCTCATGGAAGGTTGGTTAAGAAGGTTCAATAGTTGGGTATTAATGGTGGAGTAGCAAGATGGATTCAACAGTGGCTGAATGGGAGATGCCAGAGAGTAATGGTGGATGGTTGTTTGTCAGGTTGGAGGCCAGTGACGAGTGGGGTGCCACAGGGATATGTGTTGGGTCCACTGTTGTTTGTCATGTACATCAATGATCTGGATGATGGTGTGGTAAATTGGATTAGTAAGTATGCAGATGATACTAAGATAGGTGGGGTTGCGGGTAATGAAGTAGAGTTTCAAAGTCTACAGAGAGATTTATGCCAGTTGGAAGAGTGGGCTGAAAGATGGCAGATGGAGTTTAATGCTGATAAGTGTGAGGTGCTACATCTTGGCATGACAAATCAAAATAGGACGTACATGGTAAATGGTAGGGAATTGAAGAATGTAGGTGAACAGAGGGATCTGGGAATAACTGTGCACAGTTCCCTGAAAGTGGAATCTCATGTAGATAGGGTGGTAAAGAAAGCTTTTGGTGTGCTGGCCTTTATAAATCAGAGCATTGAGTATAGAAGTTGGGATGTAATGTTAAAATTGTACAAGGCATTGGTGAGGCCAATTCTGGAGTATGGTGTACAATTTTGGTCGCCTAATTATAGGAAGATGTCAACAAAATAGAGAGAGTACAGAGGAGATTTACTAGAATGTTGCCTGGGTTTCAGCAACTAAGTTACAGAGAAAGGTTGAACGAGTTAGGACTTTATTCTTTGGAGCGCAGAAGGTTAAGGGGGGACTTGATAGAGGTTTTTAAAATGATGAGAGGGATAGACAGAGTTGACGTGGAAAAGCTTTTCCCACTGAGAGTAGGGAAGATTCAAACAAGGGGACATGACTTGAGAATTAAGGGACTGAAGTTTAGGGGTAACATGAGGGGGAACTTCTTTACTCAGAGAGTGGTAGCTGTGTGGAATGAGCTTCCAGTGAAGGAGGTGGAGGCAGGTTCGTTTTTATCATTTAAAAATAAATTGGATAGTTATATGGAAGGGAATGGAAGGTTATGGTCTGAGCGCAGGTATATGGGACTAGGGGAGAATATGTGTTCGGCACGGACTAGAAGGGTCGAGATGGCCTGTTTCTGTGCTGTAATTGTTATATGGTTATATGGTATTCCCTCAACGTACTCCTCATAAAATACCTATCAAACATCGAACTGGTAAGTTCTCGTTTAATCTTACTATTTTACTTTCAAGATTTCAAAGCTCTGTGATTTCATGCCGTGAAACGAGTCCATGCATCACATCTGCCTTAATTGACTGTGGGAGGAATTGTGTTAACATGTGGCATGAATCCAACATTGAAATCCATGATAAATTGTTAACAACAAATTATAGCCCCTATTTATGGGGTGAAATTATATTACAGAACTTAAAATTGGCTCTGCAAAGTTCCAGTTTAACTACTGGGTTGTGGTAGAATAGTTGGAACATTTTCCCCTGATCCATCCTGCTGTCTCGAGGATTTGGTTCATTGGTACATCCAACTCCATAGCTGCCGATGTAGTTGCAGCCCTGGTGGAATAAGATTTGAATATGTCAGTACCCACCCCAGCTGTTGTTACAACCTGTTTCAGCCATCTGGAAATAGTTTGAACCGACACTTTTTTGTGGGTTTGTTTGTGGCTGATTAGTAGTGTGCGGGAGCGAAGTTGGGCACAGCTGTTCCCTTACGGGTGATTCCTGTGCTGCCTGCCATTGTTTGCACAGCTATCCATGTTTCCCCACCTGTGAAACAGTATGGGGAGAATAAAGACTGCAGTTTCACTTACCTGCAGGTCCAGGTTTAAACTATCGCTACGGGGGAACGTCGGTCCACCCCGCCTCCTGCAGTTTCGACTTGTCAAAGTCGACGGCCCCATTCTGAATAGTCTCCCACCCGGCCGTGGTGTTCTGGCCGGCGAGGGACCAAAAGTCGGCACAGCTGATCCCACTTACAGGGGCTTGTGCCTTCAGCTGCTGCTGGCTCCCGCAACTTTGCGGTCCTCCCCAGCCAGCTTTACTCGCAGCACTTGTGGACACTATTTTGTCCAGCTTCCCCCCCTGTGTAAAAACAGCGCGGGGACAAAAAACCACCGCAGAGAAAGTCACTTACCTGCAGGTCGCGGTTTCAAACTTACCGCTGCGGGGGAACGCTCCACCCCGCCTGTCGTTTCGCAAGCATGAAAGCGATATGCGTCCTGGCGGGATTCTTCACGTAGTCACTCACGTGACTCCGAAGTAAAATCAGTAGCATTCTCCCATTCTTTGTCAGGACAAGCCCCTAAAGGTAGCAATGATCTTGCAGATCTTCTAATTACCTGCAAGCAGCGTTGGTCAATCCCAGTCTGTAGTCTGTCAGCAGAAACAAATCACCACAGCAAGCATGGAGATTACAAGAAGGTGCTGGAAAGGTTATTTGCTGCAAATGTAAATTGGTTACAATGGTGCAGTCCTGATGGCTGCATAACTGCCGGGCTCCATTCACATCAGTCTGCTTGTTGTTTTTGTCAGTACTTTACAGATAAAGCCAATTTTGCCATGGCCAGCAACTCTTCTCATTAAGCAGCCTTGCATATTTTAGTCCCCTGAGAGATTAATGGCTAGATCTCACGGTGCGACCTGATGCAAGATCTCTCCCGAGTGAAGTGGTCGTGGTCCAGTAAGAGTTCCGTAAGAGTTCCGCACGATATAGCGGGAGGTAGATAAAGAGTTCCCACGGTACTCTGCAATTCTGTCATTTTTGCGAGTGACTTGTCCGTCTCCCGATCTTTCCCGTTAATCGTGAATGAACATCGTGGACTGTAGTGTAGTTAATCACGTGGCACAAATGATGTTACTTTGTTGTCACACACTATATTGGTTTTTTTCACCCGAGCCCTTTAATGAGCTGAAGAATAATCTGTGTTTTTTTAGACAAATGTTGTTTGGTGTGATGCACCTTCTCTCAATATGTGCAAGAAGTCGTCTTTTTATTTTGTCAAATATGAATAAAGACTGTGTCTCACATTGACCGTGATGATTGTGTTATTTTATGATCTACTGAGAGGTGAAACTTTCAGTCTGAAGAAGGCTCTCGACCCGAAACGCCACCCGTTCCTTCTCTCCAGAGATGCTGCCTGTCCCGCTGAGTTGCTCCAAGCAACTGGTGTCTATCTTCAAAGGACTGACCAGGACTGCCTCTCTCTCTCTCTCTCTCTCTCCTCCCTCCCTCCCTCTCACACAGGCATGAATGGATGAACTCCGTGGGCCAGGCAGCATCTACGGAGGGAAATGGACAGGCGACCCATTCTTCAGGCTGCCTTATGTCTCTCCCCCCCTCCCCCCAACTCCCACCCACACACACGAATGCTGGAGAAAATCAGCGGGTGCAGCGGGTGCAGCGGGTGCAGCGGGGCCAAAACGTTGTCTATTTCCTTTGTTCCATAGATGCTGCTGCACCCGCTGAGTGGGAGTTGGGGGGGGGGGAGAGACATAAGGCAGCCTGAAGAATGGGTCGCCTGTCCATTTCCCTCCGTAGATGCTGCCTGGCCCGCGGAGTTCATCCATTCATGCCTGTGTGAGAGGGAGGGAGGGAGGGAGAGAGAGAGAGAGAGAGAGAGGCACACACAAGGTGAATGTGAAATCTCACCTGCCTGTTTCAGTGACAGACACTCACCGCCACTAAATGAAGACACCCCCAACTGTCTCCCCCTCCTCTCCCTCGACTCCCCCACCTTTCCCTCCCAACTCCAGTCCCGTCCCGACCCCCTGGGAAACTGAAGGTTTCCCGCTGTAATTAAAGAGTTCCCATGGTAGACTGTAAAACTGGGACCCTGGTTCTGGGCTCCCCCAACATCGGGAACATTCTTCCTCCATCTAGCCTGTACAATCCTGTAGATACGATTAGACAGGTATCTAGTTATTTAATTCAATTAATGATTTCTATCGCCCAGCCTCTCATCTTTCAATCAGGTTCGGCCAGGAGGAATCTGCAGATGCTGGATTAAAACAAAGATAGACACAACATGTAGCTCAGCGGGACAAGCAGCATATCAGAAGGGTCTCGACCCGAAATGTCACCCATTCCTTCTCCCAAAAGATGCTGCCTGCCGTCGAGTTGCTCATTCTCTTTAAACCGGCATCTGCTGTTCCTTCCGACATATGCACAAGAAATAGGCAACTTTTCAGGCCGAAACGTTGCCTATTTCCTTCGTTCCATAGATGCTGCTGCACCCGCTGAGTTTCTCCAGCATTTGTGTGTGTGGGTGGCAGTTGGGGGGAGGGGGGGGATGAAGAGAGATAAGGCAGCCTGAGGAAAGGCTCGCCTGTCAATTTCCCTCCGTAGATGCTGCCTGGCCCGCGGAGTTCCTCCAGTTAGAAACTGCTTTCAGACAAAAAGAGACACAAACTGCTGGAGTACAATAGCTCAACAAGTGAGAGTACAATCGCTCAGCAACACTCAAAAATGAAAAAGAATAAAAATGTGATTATTTCACCTCCCTTCAACTATTTTGTGTTTCAGCATGAGAGGGATTATAACATTAGAGACATTCCTCTTGTAGTGATGTGTTAATGAAGAGTTGCAGACATCAATCTGATAGTAAAAAATATATTTATTTAACCTCACCTTATGCCCCTTCTGTCAAGCTTCCGGGTTTGCCGTTTGCAGGAGTTCCCATGGTACTCGTAAGAGTCATTACGGATATCGCAAGGATATCGCACTGGCATCTGCACTCATACAATGTTGCAACGCTGCTCAAGACACTCTTGGAGAAATTCAAAAATGTTTGAATTTTCTCCCGACCTTACCAAGTCACACGACTGCCTGCCGTCAGCGCCACGAAGGTCCTCGGTGGTCCACGAATGCCGTACTGCTATCGCAGAAGGTTCCCACGATGTTACACTCTTGTTAGGTCTTGCTTCAGGTCGCACCGTGAGATCGCCCTTTAAAGCTCACTGCCTCAATAGAACTGCCGCTTGGGATGATTTTACAAGTTAAATAGTGGCCAGTACCTTCTCTACTATTTCCCTGTGAGATTAATTACTATGTTGAAGCATGAAGAGCAAATGGTGCGGTTCTTTCTATGGTGGGACATTTAATTTTAACTGTGTGTCGCTAGGATTGTTGCTGGACCCTCTGTTGCTTGTCCTAGTTATTACTCATTTGGATGAGAATTTGGGAGGCCTAGTTGCAGATGATACCGAAATTATTGGAATAGTGGACGGTGAGAAAGGTTACAACAGGATATTGATCAAAGTAGACAAATAATTGACAGGGCTGAATTTAACTTGGACAAATGAGAAATGTAAATGGCAGGGCCCTGGAAGACTTAGGGCGCAGGTATATTGTCCCTTGACAGGGTGGTGAAGAAGGTGTTTGCAATGCTTGTCGTCATCGGTCAGGGTATTGAGTGCATGAGTTGGGACATCATCGTATAACAACTGTTCAAGATGTTGGTAAAGTCGCATGTGGATACTGTGTACCGTTCTGGTCATGTTGCAGTGGGAAGCATGTTGTGTCTGACTCAAAAACGAGGGATGACCATATAACATATAACAATTACAGCACGGAAAACAGGCCATCTCGGCCCTTCAAGTCCGTGCCGAACATTTATTTTCCCCCTGTCACCTAGTGAACAACAACATAACATTAAATTAGAAAGCATGCAAAAAAAAAAACATTTACAAGGATCTTGCTGGGACTGGATTGTTTGAGTTATAAGCAGATGCTGGATAGGCCAGGACTCTTTTTCCATGAAGTATAGGAAGCCGAGAGTTGACTTTACACAGGGAGGAAAAGCCATTTCCCCAGAGTGGTGGGATTCTAAACCTTAGGGCATAGGTTTATGGTGAGAGGGGAAAGATTTAAACAGGACTTGAGGTGCAATGTTTTCACACAAAGAGTGGGGACCAGGGGAATGAGCTGCCAGGGGAAGTGATAAAGATTGGTAGAATTATGACATTGAAAAGACATTTGGACAAATAAGTGTATAGAAAAGGTTAGGAGGGATATGGGTCGGGTGCAGGTAAGATGGACTAGATATGTTGGGTAACATGGTCACTTGGACAATTTGGACTGAAGGGCTCTGAATGACTCTACCTCAGGGTCCATGAAGTGATGCATTTTGGAAATTTAAACAAGGGTAGAGCTCAGTAAATGGCAGAGCCCTGGGGAATGTTGTTCAACAGAGAGACTTGGAGGGTAGAAGAACATGGTTCACAGAAAAAAGGTAATGCAGGTTGACGGGTAGTGAGAAAGGTGTGTGAAATACTTGCCTACATCAGAATGTACCTTGAGTACAATAATTGCGGCACCATGTGAGTTGTTTAAAACACTGGTTAGGCAGCACCTGGAGTATTGTGAGCAGTTCTATCGCTACACTGCAAGGCAGATATGATTGTTAGAGGGTGTGCTGAAGGGATTTACAGGGATGAGGCCTGGATTGGAGGGTTTGAATTATAAGGAGAAATTGGATAGTGTCTGTCTGTTTTCCCAGAGTGAAGAAGGCTGAAAGGTGACATGACAGGTACTGTATATACAATTGTGGGGCGTAGATAGCCAGTGTCTGTTTCCCATGGTAAGGATATTTTTTCACACAGAGGTTGTACGCATATGGAACAAACTGCCAGACAAAGTAGGTGAGGCAGGTACAATAATAAAATTTAAAACACATTTCGACATATCCATGGATAGATTTAGAAGGATGTAGGCCTAATGCCTACAATGTTACTGGGACTAGGACAAACTGGGACTAGCTTAGCTGGGGCATCTTGGTCGGCATGAACGAGTTGGGCTGAAGGGCTTGCTTCTGTGCTGTGTGTGACTACTCCATCTGAAACAAGAGGGAATAAGTTTAAGGTGATATTGTAAAGGTTTAAAGGGGATTTGAGGAGTAAATGTTTCACACAAAGTGTAATTAGTATATGTGATGAGCTGCCAGAGGAGGTGGTGAAGGCAGGAAAGATAACAACGTTTAAGAAATAACTAGACAGGTACCTAAATGAGTGTCTATAGAAGGATATGGATTGAATGCAGCAAGTGGGATCAGTACAGGTAGTGATGGTGATTGGCTCCGACACAGTGAGTTGAAAGGGCCGTTCTGTGTTGGACAACTCTGACTCTGGAAACAGAGATCACTTGCATTTTACAGGACCTTGCTTAGTCCTCTTTAAATATTGGCCATCCTTTTTGAAATTCTGATCTAGCTGCTGGTACCTGTGAAGAAGCCATGTTTTTTTAATCCAAGACCAGCAGGGGGAAGAAAAGCAGAATCTAATTAAGGAGCCTGTTTAAAGATGATCTCTTGCTGGGTGTGCTAGTGTGGAGACACTGCTGCTACATATGTCTGAGTGTCTGACTGTTCTTCAAGGCCCTAAAGATTGAATTGCATTGGGAGTGAAGCAGCTGGGGTGACTCGTGGCCCATTGGAGCTGAGGGCTCAATCGATACTATGATCACTTTGTTCCATTGGTAAAGACACCTGAAAATGGGATTGAAATAACATGACATGCGTTCTTCCTCAGTAACTGCTGTGCCCGCGAGCCTCGGGTAGCCCTTGCTTGTTCAGTAATGATGCTGGAGACTGTGTTAGCACTTGTGCTTTGTTATTATTGAGAAACATTTGAGAAACCATTCCTGATGGATCTTGTATCCTATGAACACAGAGGCCATAGATTAGGGAAAGTGTACGAAAGCTGGCATATCTTGTGAGTGAGTTCACACCGGCGCACTTACTTATACACTGCGAGAAACTCGTAGGGCTGCAGGATATGCTGCACCCAGATGGCTTGCCTGTTGTGCTGACACCAAAGCCCTACCATGTGTGGTGAACACATCCAAGAAGAGAGCTGCCCATTCTCAATAGCCACAGTGTTGAGTGAGGTGCCTCCTTGTCTCGGCAGAGCAACAGTCTTCTTCAGCAGACCTCTAAGGGTCTTGGCCTGTGAGGCCACTACATCATGAAGACCAAGTGGGCAGCCACGTATGCTTCCATGGAAACACCACCCTGATGCACTGATTTGCTGTGTTGCTGAGTGTTGACCATGGCCAACAATGAGGTGTGATCAACTCCAGGGCAGGCGACCATCACCTGGCTCCACACAACCTCTTACATGGGCAGAAAGTGGTGGATACTCTGTCTGGAGTCACGTTGTGCATTTGGTCAGAGATACTGGACAATGGGCCAATGCTTCATGGTATGTCCTCTATAGCATTCTGGTGAATGTTTCTCTTTTGTGGTCCTCGCCCAATTCACTGGAGCTCTATCACTGCCAGGAATTGCTCAACCTATCGCCCACTGAGATGGCCCAATTGATTACCTTCCGCTTCTGCCTGACAGCAGCTCACTAATATGAGGCATTTCCTCTAGGCAGAGCTCCCGTGAGTGCTGTGTTTATGATGCCAGTATCTGAGAGGTGCTTGGCAGGGTCAGTGCACTAACATGTGTCTCTTCACCTCCACATTGAGTTGCTACTCCTCATCCTCAGACTTCCTTCTGCTCCTGCATCTCATTTCCCCTCCCCGATGTTTCAAAAACATTTGACCTCTCAAGCTTGCTCCAGCATTTATTAAGACTATCTATCTTAGTTCCTTTACCCAGCACTGTCCACATATCCCTATATTCCCTTGATGTCCAGAAATCTATTGATTCGGTTTTGAATGAACTTGATGACTGAGCCTCCACCACCTCTGCGGTGAGCAGAGCATTTCATAGATACGCCATCTTTGACAACATTTCTCCTTGTCTTTGTCTTAAATGGCCTTCCCCTGATTTGGAGACTGAACCTTGGTTATCAGCTCCACACCCAGGAGATGCATCCTCCCTGGTAAGCCTTGTAAGACTTTAATAAGTTTCAACAAGATCTTATCTCGTTCTGCAAAACTATAGAGAATACAAGTCCTTCAGCCACTCCTTGTATAGAAATTGCATCATCCAAGGATTCAGGCTAATGAATCTTTGTGTCACTCGCTCTGAGGAAAGTATACCATCTTTAGGTAGGAAAACAAAATTGCACACCATGCTCCAGGTGTGGCCTCACTGAGGCTCTGTGTTAGTGCAGTGTTACATCTTTACTCCAGTGCCCAAATTCTGTTGTAATCAGTGCCCTTGTGCTATTTGCGTCCTCAAGACGCTGAGTTCTGATCTGTTCAAATAAAATTGTGTAACAAAGACCCTTGAGTGACAGGATCTGTGGGGTTAGGAGGGAGAGATAGATCAGCCATGATTGAATGGCGGAGTAGACTTGCTAAGCCGAATGGCCTAATTCTGCTCCTATCACGTGATCTTATGATCTGCTGTTTTCATTAACCATGCTGATCGCATTATGAAGGACGGCCATCTTTTTGACTGGCACCTCCCTCCAAAGGGGTTGTCCCCAACAGCAACAACTCCGGGAGAGTGACCGCTCGGAGAATTAACTGTGTCAGGATCTATCAACCAGTCGCTGCACCTGGTGTAGCACTCGGGCCATAATCAATCGAAGCCAATGGAAGGATAGAATGTGGGCGATGGGTCTTTGTGACCATCCCCTTTTCATTTTTCATTGAATCATAGGAACGGCATAGTCGAACGGGAGGCATTTGTCTGCCCATTCTCAGCTGCCAATGATGGGCCGGCCCAGAGGGAAAATCCAAGGAAGAAGTAAAGTACATGAATTTAGTTAATAAGAAGTTACAGATATATGTGGATGTATTACTAGACCGTGGGGGAAGAGAACAGTTGTATTCTAATTTTCGTCATAATGTGGGAGCAACATAATGATATTTTTGTAGCTGAGTGACGCATTGTAACACAAAATTGAGTCACTGTGCTGCAGACTTGGCAATCAAGAACTCGATGCTTGCCAGCTACTTCTTTGATGAAGACTATCCCCTTTTAACCTTTTCCACGGTGGAAATTTGATTTCTTTTTGAGTTGCTGGGCTATTTATACACTCTTAATGTTCCCACAGCCAAATGTAAATGCTAGCAAATGTCACAGTAGTGAGTGTGACACATCAGAGTTCTTGCATCAGACTGAACTGAACAGTGTCTGAATTGTACTGCATGCAGTAATGATGAGGAAGGTAACTGCTGCATTTTGGTAAGTGCAGCATCATTTAAGACAGTTGTGATTTAGGCCTATTTTTTGCATTTCATTTGAATTGTTATGGCAATGCCTGCCAATTGTGACAATATGAAGGATCCTAGAACTTTGATTCATTTAGTTGTGCACCAACAAGCTACCGGTTACCAGTTCACACCTAGAATTGGGCAGGAGAGATGGCGGAGAATAAGTCTCCAAATAAGGGGAAGACCATTTAAGACAAAGACAATGAGAGATTACTTGCTCTCCTTGGAGGAGAAGCATTGTGTCAACTCAGACTACTTTCAAGTGTCTGAGCGAGTGCCGTGTGCCGTGTTATGGAGCTGCGGTGGTCAAGGGCCAGTTTGCCTTCTCTCCCTGCATTCCAGGGATTACGCATTGGCTAAAAAAAAAATAGAGGAAAGGCTGATTATTAGCACGGGCATTGTTTCGACTACTTTGCAGAAATGTTGACAACACCAAAGTAGATTGAAAAGCTGCTAATTCTACGATGTAGCAAAAACTGATGAAGCTACCACAACTTAGTGCTGGCTGTAAATTACTTTGCGAACCAAGATTTTTCATATTGATATAAAGCTAATCAGTATGGATCACCTTAAGAAAATAGCATAAAATTACAGGGGAAAAGTTTTGTCCTGGAAAGAGTAATGTGCCCATGTACAAAGGAACAGCACATTCCCCGAATGATAATTAAGGACCAGACACAATGCTACAGACAAGAAATCCATTGGCAGAGTGGGGAGGTGGGAAATGGAGGGGGGGAGGTTAAGAGTGCAGTAGAAGGTTCTTCATTGATCCTTTTTGTTTTGCATTTCTTTGGATTTGCATTTCGTCAACGAGTGTAGAGAAAATTGATAAGGTTATTCCTGGGTCTTAAGGGCCTGGGCAATGGGGGGAGGTTCAGCAAGCTAGAGATTTATTCCAGTAAGCTCAGGACAACGAGGTGTGATCTTGTACAGGTGGATAAGATCATGAGGGGAATATATATAACATATAACAATTACAGCACGGAAACAGGCCATCTCGGCCCTACAAGTCCATGCCGAACAAAATTTTTTTCCCCTTAGTCCCACCTGCCTGCACTCGTACCATAACCCTCCATTCCCTTCTCATCCATATGCCTATCCAATTTATTTTTAAATGATACCAATTATACCAATACTATAGGAAAATGCACAGAGTCTTTCACCTAGAATAGAGGAATCAAGAACCAGACAGCATAAGGTTGAGAGGGGAAAGATTTAAGAGGAACCTGAGGGACAACTTTTGCACACAAAGGGGGGTGGGTATATGGAATGTGCTGCTATTGGAAGAAGTTGGGGCAGGTAATATAACAGCATTTCAAAGGCATTTGGATAGGTACATAATAATAATAATAATACATTTTATTTGTTGGGCGCCTTTCAGACATCTCAAGGACACCTTACATTGATTAACAGGAATATAAACATATAATCAGAGTTAAATAAATAATAAAGACATCACAGAGACACAAACTAAAAACAGAATTCAGTTTATATGGATAAGATTAGTTGAGGGTGGTACTATAACAACATTTCAAAGGCATTTGGATAGGTATATGGATAGGATTAGTGATATGGGCCAAACACAGGCAGGTGGGACTAGATGGGGCATCTTGGTTGGCATTGGCAAGATGGGCCGAAGGGCCTGTTTCCATGATGTACGACTCATTAAGTGTAAAAAGAGGAAAATATTGAGAAAATGATTGATTTCAAAAGTCATATATAGGATTACTAATGAAGGGAGGAGCTCCATATGTCTGAGTGCATTGCAGTGCCCTCAATTGATGTTGTTTCATCCAAGCTCATGGTGCTTCTTACCTGCTCTCTCAAGTAACGTTAGACCTCTGGGTCTCTCATGCCATAACATTTTAAGCCACCAATATTAAACTTAACCAATGATTTGGAGTTTTTTTTATGTTCTCATTGTGAGCAATTTCTTGATGTTCTCATTTCATCTAGGAATTTCAAAAATCACTTGTATGGATGTCACACACAGCCGATTCAAATGGCTCCAAGATTCCTCTGGATTGCATGAACCTCCCACATCTGAAGACCTCAAAAGCTTTATTCGACATGTAGACCAAATCCACTTTTCAACAGAGGAGATTGTGGGGAAACCTGGGCTTAAACCACTGGGTATGACTTAATTTTGGTAATTATTCTAAGAGATATGAGAGTCATCTTTAAATTGGAGAAACCATCGAGTTACATGGATAATGCGCCCTTCTTCTTGGGAAATGCTTTGGTTGATCTGGTGCCATCTCTCTATTAGAAGAGCAGCACATTACAATCCACTCCCTCAATTACCATCACTACAGCATGTGGGGCTATTGTACAGGTGGTTATGAGGAGATCGATACCAGGCACCCCCTGAACGGACACACAGCACCTCCACCCCGACTGAAATCTAGAGTCAGTTTCTTGCAGACAGTCCCACCTCTCCAGACAACCAAAGAAACAGCAAGGACCAACATCTGGAAAGATGAATGGAACCAGCTCAACACACGAGTCCACGACTGGATGGAGAGAGGAATCACTCCGACTGAATGCCTCGCCAGCGGGCACGACCTCCCATGGCCAACCTGGAAGACCCTCAACAGATTACGAGTGGAGCAGGGGAGGTGCAAAGCACTTATGAAAGCATGGAACTACCAGGCAGAAGACACATGCAGCTGTGGAGCAGTACAGACAATGTCCCACCTACTGGAGTGTGACGACGCCCCCCAGTGCAGCCCCCAGGACCTGGTTGAACCGACCCGACCAGCTGTGACCTGCGTCAGATACTGGCAGAACGACATGTGAGATTGCAACAGACTCGAAGAAGAAGAAGTTATGCTCCTAAGAAAACTTGTGTGATAGAAAATCACAGTATGAAGGCAATTTTGTCAATGAAGGCGAGAGAGTTTCACTTACACAGTTATTTTTCCTGCAAGATTTTTAAAAAAAAGTTATTTTCAATTGTAATAAGTTCAGTTTGTTACCGCAAGCTAAAAATACCAAAAACTGTATGTTACACAGTTTAATTGAAATATATTGCACAAGACTCAATGCTCGTCAATTTCAATAACCACCCACGGTTAAAATAACAGCTGTGTTCTTAAGAGACAATGGTGTCTGTTTACTGTGGGCAGGTTACATGGAAACAGATTTTTCTTTTCCCACTATACTATACCTAAAAGATTTCCCCCTTATCCTTAAACTGTGACCCCTTGTTCTGGACTTCCCCAACATCGGGAACAATCTTCCTGCATCTAGCCTGTCCAACCCCTTAAGAATTTTGTAAGTTTCTATAAGATCCCCCCTCAATCTTCTCGCTAGAATTTAGGGGGAAATCTTTTAGGATCGAGATGAGGAAAACTTTTTTCACACAGAGAGTGGTGAATCTCTAGAATTCTCTGCCGCAGAAGGTAGTTGAGGCCAGTTCATTGGCTATATTTAAGAGGGAGTTAGATGTGGCCCTTGGGGCTAAAGGGATCAGGGGGTATGGAGAGAAGGCAGGTACAGGATACGGAGTTGGATGATCAGCCATGATCATATTGAATGGCGGTGCAGGCTCGAAGGGCCGAATGGCCTACTCCTGCACCTATTTTATATGTTTCTATGTTACTGTTTAAATCCAAAATGACTTTTTTCTGCTTGCCATTTTCATGTATCACACATGTTATATGCAATTTGCATTTTGGAAAAATGCATTATGCCGAACTATTTTGGCTGTGTATTGCTACTATGCTGGTTGTGAAAATCTTCATTCAGAGTTCTGGAGCTGATTTTAGATGTCAGCTATGCTGTAGATTACAAGAAAACTGTGTATTCATCATCTTTTGAAACCCAAATTAATTTCTCTATCTTCAGTGAACAAACTTTAGTAAAACCTTTGACAAGGTTGCATGTGGAAGGCTAGGCCAAAAGTTTGGAGTCCCTGTGATCTAAGACAAATAGGTGAATTGGAACCAAAGGTGGCTTGGTAATGGGAGACAGATGATGATGGTGGAGAGTCGGTTTTGTGTTTGGAAATCAGAAATCAGCGGTGTACCATAGGGGTCACAAGAAACTGTGCATGCTGGAATCTGTAGCTAAGAAAGAAAAGAAGCTTTAGAAACTCAGCAGGTCAGGCAGTATCTGTGGTGCTGATGATTCGGGTCAAGAGCCTTCATCCAGACTGAATGAGTCAAGGGGAAATAGACAGTATAAATGAGTTAGTAAATGATATGTGGGTGGTTAGTAGGCAGATAGTCGGGTTAGAGCGAGTAGGATAGAGATAGTGACAGGGGCTGGGAGGTAATAAGTGGAGAACAAAATGCTGCAGATTTTGGAATCTGATTGGGAAAAGAGGGTGAAGAATAGAAGTGAATGAGGAATGGTGGCAGATGGGAATGACAGACGGAGGGAAGGGGTGAGCAGTAGGTATACCACAGGAACTGCTGGGATCCTTGGCTGGTTCTCTTGTATACTAATGATTTGGATATAAGTGTAGGAGGTATGATTCAATAATTTTGAAGATGACAGAAAAATTGGTGGTGTTTTTGATATTGAAGAAGAAGTTACAGAATGATACTGATAGGTTGGGCAGACAATGACAAAGAATTTAATCCTGATACGTGCGAGGTGAAGCATTTTTGCAGGTCTAATATGGCTGGGTGTCTATGAATGTTTAGGGGCTCAGCAGCTATTGAGAAACAAAGAGACCTTGGTTCATAAATCAGTCTAACCCTAAAGGTGTAGGTAGACACAAAATGCTGGAGTAACTCAACAGGTCAGGCAGCATCTCTGGAGAAAAGGCATAGGTGATGGGTTTAAAGTGGGAGGTTGGTGAAGGTGAGTGGACGGGTCCCAGGTGCCATCAAGGGTAGCTTTCCCTCCCCTCCGCCCTTGGTATACATGCAGCATGCCCAACAGGAAGGTTCAGAAAAGGATCCAGGTAAAGAGGCTGCCCACCAGGCCCCCAGTGAAGAGGGGGGAGGCACGACTAGAAGTACTTGCTCCAGTGACAGCCAGCTTTCACGATCAGCGGCACGGACAGGAGGAGGGGAGCAACAAAGTAAAAGACAAAACCCATCAGTGCTGTCTGTCCCAGGATCCCGGCTGTGGCTCCATCTCAGTTTAAACCCATAACCTATTCCTTGTCCCCAGAGATGCTGCCTAACCCACAGAGTTACTCCTGCATTTTGTGTCCAGCATCTGCAGTTCCTTCCGACAAGGTGACAGCTCAGATCGATAGTAATGAAGAAGGCATTAGGATGCCTGTATTCATTCGCCATTTGGAAATTAATATAAGAGCGGGAAGAACATGGTATAACTTTGAATAGGCCAAAGCTGAGATATTATTTGTAGTTCTAGTTGTTCTATTATTTGTAGTTCTAGTCCATGCCATATGTGAATGCACTAGAGAGGATGCAAAGGAGATTTAGCAGGGATATTGCCTGTGTTGGAACGTTTCAGTTATGAGAAGAGATTGAATAGGCTGGGTTTGTTTCCCCTGGGTGGAGGGAGTTGAGGAGGGACTAAGAGCTGTGTACAATCATGAGGGGCTTGGATGGGGTAGTTGGTGAGTAACCTTTCCCCATAACAGAGATGTCTAAAGTCAGAGGAGGTCGGTTTAACTTGTGGAGAATGAGAGTTCGAAGAAATATGTTTTTGTCAAGAAGCTGCCAGGGCAATAATACTCTCACAGCATTTAAAAGTGTCATGGATGGGCAAATGAATTGCCAAGGCATAAAAGGTTATGGACCAAAACCGGTAAGTAGGATCAGTATGGATGGGTACCTGGTGGTTGGCATGTTCATGGTGGGTCAAATGGTCTGTTTCTGTGCTGTTTGACTCTAGCACTGTGATTGTCTTTCAAATTAACAATTCTTTCCCACAGCCTCAAACCTGAGCACTTTAATGCACTCCGCCGGAGTCTACAAGAATGACACGATTCAGACTTGAGGACTGCTCTCTGTTTTCTGGTGGAGCTTGCTGGTCCCTTGCACCATGAGCCTTTCTCGTTTAATGGGATTTCCCACTATGATACCACACACAATGCTAACTGGGTTTTTTTCAAATTAAAAACAAATTATTTTGGTTTTGTGCACAGCTTTGAAAGTGAGAATTGTGCCTCTGCCTATTTTGCATACTGTAGATTGCAACTTCACACAAATAGATTTGTTAGTGAACTATCCAAGCAACAAAGACAGTCAAGGTTTTTAATGTTGCCTTTTGATCCAAATCTAATTACTGAGAGTTGCTTTCTCATTAAAAGTGTAGCCATGGGCCCCAGCTATGCTTGCCTTTTTATTTGGTTACGTCAAACAGTCCTTCTTCCAAATGTATACTGGTCCAATCCCTAACTCTTACTCCACTGCTTTGATTACTGCATTGAGGCTAGAGACTTTAACTTCCACCCCGCCCTTAAATATCCCTTGGACAATCTCTGACACTTCTCTCCCCTTTCTTGATCTCTCAGTCTCCATTACAGGGGACAGACTGGAGTCTACAGCAAACCCACCAACTCCCACAGTTATCTTGACTACACCTCCTCCCACCATGCCTCTTATAAAGACACTGTCCCCTGCTCTCAATTTCTCAGTCACCAAGATGAGGCTTTCCATTCCAAGATAGTTCTGCTCTCACTTCCCCTCTTCCCCCAGACAGAACAAGGATAATTCACCTGGTCCTCACCTTTGAAACCACCAGCTTCCACATCCAACACATCACTCTTTGACATTTCCGTCACCTCCAACATGACCTCACCACCAGTCACATCTTCCCATCTCCACCCCCTTTCCACCTTCTGCAAAGAAAGCTCCTTTCACAATTCCTTTATTCACTCATCCCATCACACCTAAAACCACATTGTCTGTTCTCCTTTGGCTTTTGTCCAACCATTTGTCTATCAAACCGTGCCTTGTCCGGCCCTCACCTTTTTTTTGGCTTTCTCCACTCCCCCCTCCCCCCCCTCAAAGAGTCTGAAGAAGGCTCCCAACCTAAAACATCACCTGTCCGTATTCTCCAGAGAAGCTGCCTGATGCTTTGAGTTTGTATTTCTCTTTTGTAAACCAGCATCTACAGTTCCTTGTTTCTATTAATTACTGAGGTGTTCTCTCTACTTTTCAAATCAATATTGTTGACATGTAGGGTATAATGGGTTAGGTGAGTGGCTTTGAGGAAAGCAGAGAGAATAGACAAGAGTGCAAGGAAATGAGGGGGGTAATGGACACCGAGTGTAGGGGATGGGTCTATCTATCAATAAAGGATCTATCTATCTATATATCTATGGGGCAAGGCATACAGAGTGAACCAGGAAAGTAAGTCAAAGGAAAAATGACAGTAGAATTAAAGACAAAAGAACAGAATGTAACGGGAGGACCGTTCACACAAGATTAGTCAGTGTAAGGATTTTGCTGTGGTAAATGGAATGACAACATTTGGTTTACTGTGTGCGCATGTGAGTGTGTGGAGTACGGTGAATAAAGTTAGTGAGTTTCATGCACAGATGGAATGCAGCGCATTGGTGATTAAGCAAAATTAGCTCAAATTACAGTAAGTGTGCACATTAAATATTTCTGGATTTAGCAAATGCTGTTAAAGTGTCAAAGTGTTCAGAAGCATAAGACGGGGAGAAAGGATGAGTGGAGCAAGTAATGATTAAAAACAATGATGCAGAGGAGTCATTGACAAAACTGTTTGGTTCAAACAAAGAGAGGGAGCATTGTGCTGATGGTGTACTCTGCGGGTCACCAAAGTAAGGGAGATGCAGAGGGACGAACGTGCAAGAAGATTACAGGGAAGTGCAAACTTTTTAAGGTAGATTTTATGGAGAACTTCTATTAAATCCCAATATGAACTGGGATAGTAAAGGTCTCAAGGACACAGCCAATGAAGAGTTTCTGAAATGTGTCCAGAACAATTTTCACCATTTTTATTTATTGGTCAGGAAGAAGAGGCACGGCTGGGTCTGGCTCTGTTGAATACTTACTGCTTGCAAGGTGAGTTTGAGAAGGGGAATATTTGGGAGCGAGTAATTGTAACTCACAACTTAGGGTGGCAATAGACATTTCAATTAGGTAAAATTAGATCTGGCCCAGCTAGACTGAAAGCAAAGGATGACAGGAACAACCTTAGCAGAATAATAGGGTGCCATTAGAGAAGAGATGATTATGGTGCAATTCGGGTAGATCCCCATAAAAAACAAAGGAAGTACAAAGAAATCCAGATCGCAATAGTACAAAATATAAAGGCTGCATCTAACAAGCAAGTGCTATAAATACCAGCTGGTTACAAAAGAATCAGAAGAGAAGTGAGAAATAAAATGCGAGAGCCAAAGAGAGTGTTTTAGAAAAAAATCGATGTCAACATAAATGGGAATCCAAAAGTGTTGTGGAGGCATATAAATAGTAATGGGTAGTAAGTACATGGAGGAGTGGGGCCCATGAAGGAAAACAATGGGAACTGGTGTCTGCACAGCTAGGGACTGTGGAGGAAGGAACTGCAGATGCTGGTTTAAACCGGAGATAGACAAAAAATACTGGAGTAACTCAGCAGGACAGGTAGCATCTCTGGTGAGAAGGAATGGGTTATCGTTTCGGGTCAAGACCCTTCTTTAAACTGGATGGATACTTTGTGCTTGTTTTCACATGGGGAATATGATGCTTCCAAAATAATAGTGGATGAGATAGCTGAGACACTGGATATCGTAAAAGTTAATAAGATGGGGGCATTGGAAAATGATGAACTTAAACCACCAGGATGGATCGACGCATCTGAAGATTTTGAGGAAATAGCAGGGTCACCAGATCATAGTCTTTCAGCAAAGTTTGGACATGGAAGCTGTGCCTGAGTAAGGATAAGCTCAGCAACTACGGGCCAGTCAGTTTTGTTTCAGTGATTGGGATTTTTTTAGAAACATTGATCGGATACAGGATTAATAATTGCCTGGAGAAAAATGAATTAATTAAGGCAGGCCAGCATGGATTTATTAAGACCAAATTGCATTTAACTAATTTGATAGAATTTTTTGATGAAATAACAGATAGAGATAATGACGGTAATGCAATCGATGCATCAATTTATCAATAGACTATGAAAGAAAGACTATTATTTTAAACTCCTATAAAGTATTGCTCTGGTCTCAACTGGAGTATTGCATTCCATTCTGGTTGACGTGTTACAGGAAGGATGTGAAGTCTTTCGAGAGGCTCCAGAAAAAACATACAGGAATGGTGTTTAGGTTGGTAGTTACAAGGATAGATTAGGGGCTGGAACTTTCTTTGAAGTGAGGGGTAGATATACAGTATGTATATTGTAGTATGTGGCTCTTCCCTTTGAGGAAGGGGTCGGAGGTTACAGGTGCCAGGGATTATGGGGAGAAGGCAGGAAAATGGGGTTAGGAGGGAGAGATAGATCAGCCATGATTGAATGATGGAGTTGACTTGTTGGGCCATATGGCCTAATTCTACTACTATTCCTTATGACCATGTGAACTTATGTTAAAGGTTACAGACATAAAATAAAGGAGAAGAGAATTAAGATTGAGATGAGCAAGACCATTTTTTCACAGCACCTGGTTGGATTTTCAGTAAGCAATAGTTTAAATGTTCAGGCGGTATACAGAGAAAGGGCCAGTGGATGAAACCAGAGATCTGCTCTGGGAGAGAGGTGGCATAGATGAGATGGGTTGAATGGCTGCCTCCTGTGCTGTAACTATTCCATGATTCTATGGCTCATCCTATGTGTTTCCATGGAAATAAAATGATTAGCAAGCAAAGTAACTTTCATATTGGATGAGGGGGGAACTCATTGAAACTTACCATATAATGAAGATGGAGAGGATGCTTCCAGTAGTGAGAGAGTCTAAGACCAAAGGGCACAGTCTCAGAATAAAAGGGCATACCTTTAAAATGTAGATGAGGAAGAATTCTTTAAACAGATGGTGGTGAATGTGTGAAATTCACTGCCACAGATGGCAGTGGAGGACAAGTCATTGGGCATTTTTATAGCAGAGATTGATAGGTTCTTGATTAGTAAGGGTATCCAAGGTTATGAGGAGAAAGCAGAAGAATGAGGTTGAAACTGAAAAAATAGATCAGCCATGCTCAAATGGTGTAGCAGACTCGAAGGGTCAAATGGCCTAATTCTGCTCCTATGTGTCATGAACTCATGAACATATTTGACTGCATCGGATTGTGGCTCATGACTGGTGCCCCTTATAATTTCCATTCAAGGCACTTTGGTCCAGTTGTGGTTCTGGCACTTAAGAGCGAGTTAAGGGGCTGTCCCACTTGGGCGACCTAATCTGCAAGTTCTGATGAGTTTGCCCTCGACTCATACTCGCAGCATGGTCGACACGAGGTCGTAGGAGGTCTTCGTAACTCTCCTTCATGCTCGAGAGTGGTCTCTGCGTACTCGAAGCCTCAGCTAGCTCGCGGCGTTTTTTTCAATATGTTAAAAAATGCCCATGAATAAAATAAGGTCGCCATGGAAAAAATTGATACTTTTTTTACTTGTAGGTTTAGTCATGGTAGGTCCTAGTAAGTCTGCATGTTAGGTGTAGGTTATCAAGGGTAGTCGAAGGTAGTTGTAGATAGTCTTCACCATAGTCGAAGGAGGTCGAAGGAGATCGAAGGAGGTCGTCTTCACTCTCCACTATTCGGTGTCCAATTTTCCCGAAGTTAGTCGTAGCTAGTCGAAGCTGGACTTCAACATAGTCGAAGGAGGTCTTCAACATGTCATTTTTTCAATCTTCGCCAAGTGGGACAGCCCCTTTACGATAGTAAACAACATCCCCAACAAATCTTGGTGATCTCCGGCTGGTGGCTAATCGCAGTACGGAAGCAGATTTTGTGATACCATTGGGAACCTCATCCGTGCATTAGGACCACACGGTATTCCCCCCGTAAGTGTTGGAAGGAGCACACGATCCCACAATCTGCTCCTCATCCTGGCGTATCATGCATCTGCTGGCCCATCTGTGGAGGAGTCTGCCCTTGCCACACAGACCTCGTCTGTCACCCCCAGAACCCACAAAACTGGAGCAGATGCAAGACATCCTTGATCCCAAGCGACTCTGTCAGAAGAAGTTGAGTTCCTTTGGTGTTTTTGGGACCTTGTCCCTGGTCATCCGACAGAATTATGGAATTCCTATTGAAGGTTTATCATTCACTTGGAAAACCTGATTTGTGCATGCATTATTTTATGTTTTTGCCCTGTCAATAAAATGCTGGTGCTCAAAAAACAGAAGCTCAATTCAGAAATGTTGTCTGCATAGTCAGTGATAAAAATGAACCTTTTATATTATTCTGCACTTTTTAAAAGATTGATTTTCTTCACTTGGTCACTTGCAATGTTACGAAGTCCCACTGTTTTTGAATCAGTACTCATTTTTAGTTGACAGGCTGCTCTATCAAAGTAGATTTTTTGGGTGATAAATCACGATTTTATATAATTGCTGGCAAAAATACAGTTCTTGTTGCTCAAGTGTTGAACATTAGGAAAAATGCTGAAATTCTAACTTCTGGTGAGAAAGAGATATCCAAATAATTAGGTGGAATGAGGTAAAGGTGTGAAGTTTTATTTCGTTTAGTTTAGCGATACAGCGTGGAAACAAGCCCTTCGGCCCACCGAGTACGCGCTGACCAGCGATCACCCGTACACTAGTTCTATGTTATGCCACGTTTGCGTCCTACACCCTAGGGGCAATTTACAGAAATCAGTTAACTTGCAAGCCTGCACATCTGTAGAATGTGGACGGAAACCAGAGCACCTGGAGAAAACCCGCTCAGTCACAGGGAGAACACACAATCTCCACACAGATGGCACCTGTAGTCAGGATTGAACCCGGGTCTCTGGCACTGAGGCAGCAGCTCTACTGCTGTGCCACTATACCGCCTGCAGCAGTGACTGTGTTGCAGCAGTGACTGTGTTGCAGCAGTGACTGTGACTTTCATCTCTGCATCACCTGGGGCGTAATTGCTTTTCTTTACCTATCAATTAAATCAGGAACACTACGACCACATAATTGTCCAAAACGTCTACTTCTCCTATCTTCAAAACCTCTGTGTTCTGTGGGATGTGATAGTATCAAAACAATCACTTATCGGGGTAAAGGTCAAAGATGTGAAAGAATGGATTGTATTTAAAATCAGCTTTTTTTCCGTTTTAGTGCCGTGGAGCTATAAACAGTAGAGCCACAAGGAACTTGAATTTTCAACAAAACAAATCCTATAGATTTGTAGGTCCAATTTGCACATGATCTTTTATCATGGGGGGGGTTCTGGATTCCCCCAACATCCTCTCCAAACAGTCTTTGGAGAGGATGCAGTAGAGGTTTGGAATGGAATATGTTATTGTCACATGTGACAAGGCACAGTGAAATTCTTTGCTTGCATTCCCAAGGTATACAAATAGCAGCCACCTACGGCCCTGACATAGTTACAAGGTTCGCCGGCTCCTGCTTTGTTCTCTTCCCCACCCCCTTCCCCCGCACAGAGGTCCCCCGATCTCGGGTCAATGGACAATAGACAATATGTGCAGGAGTAGGCCATTCGGCCCTTCGAGCCAGCACCGCCATTCAATGTGATCATGGCTGATCATTACCAATCAGTACCCAGTTCCTGCCTTCTCCCCATTTCCCCTGACTCCGCTATCTTTAAGATCCATATCTAGCTCTATCTTGAAAGTATCCAGAGAACCGGCCTCCACCGCCCTCTGAGGCAGAGAATTCCACAGACTCACCACTCTCTGTGAGAAAAAGTGTTTCCTCGTCTCCGTTCTAAATGGCTTGCCCCTTATTCTTAAACTGTGGCCCCTGGTTCTGGATTCTCCCAACATCGGGAACATGTTTCCTGCCATTAGTTTGTCCAAATCCTTAACAATCTTATATGTTTCAATAAGATCCCTCTCATCCTTCTAAACCTAGAGTGTCCAAGTCCAGCCGCTCCATTGTCTCAGCATATGACAGTCCCGCTATCCCGGGAATTAACCTTGTAAACCTATGCTGCACTCCCTCAATAGCAAGAATGTCCTTCCTCAAATCAGGAGACCAAAACTGCACACAATACTCCAGTTGTGGTCTCACTCGGGCCCTGTACAACTGCAGAAGGACCTCTTTACTCCTATACTCGTCTCCTCCTGTTATAAAGGCCAACATGCCATTCGCTTTCTTCACTGCCTGCTGTGCTCCATTGTTTTTGCCCTCCCCTCACCGCTGTTCCCCCACGCTCTCATCGACTGCTGACCGCAGGTCAGCCCACGAGGTTTCACCACCTTTGAGGCTCCATCGATGCGAGGCTTCACCGCCACTGGCGAGGCCCCATCGCCGCTGCCGAGGCCTCATTGCCGCCGAGGTTCACCACTGCCGTCGAGGCTCCATCCGGCCCAGGCAATCTTTGCCGCCTGCAGCCTCCTGGGAGGCCTGTGGTGGTGAGTCGGGCCCACGCAACTTCCCGGGATACTCGGTTTACCAGAATGCTGGTAAACCTTTTAAGAAGAGGTTGGACAGTCTTGGATTGTTTTCTCTGATGCAATGAGTTTGAGGGATGACCTAATAGAAGTTTAAACACTTATGAGAGTCAGAGGTTGGATGTTCCCACAGTGGAAATATTAAAGACTAAGGTGCATAGCTTTAAGGTGAGAAGGGCAAAGTTTGAAAGAGATGTGCAGGGCAAGAGTTTTGTACACGGGGAGTAGTGGATGCCTGGAATATGCTGCCAGTTGTGGTGGTTGATCCAGATACAATAGAGGCATTTAAGAAGCCTTTGGACAGGCACATGGATATACAGGGTATGGAGGAGTATGGGTCACATGTACGCAGATAAGATTAGTTTATCTGAACTGCCTGACTCGGATCACTGGTCTCTCAGTGAGCCTGTGGCTTGCAGTGGCTCGTGCCACTTGTCACTTGCGAGACCAGCAGGCAAATTCATTTCTTGGCAGAATTGGGAGGGGGAACAGGAGGAGGAGGGGTGGACCAGACACCAATAAGTATGCCATTTTGGCGTTCTGATAACGACTCCTAGGTTTTTCAACGTAACTTTATTCTAAAGTTCAAGTTGCAGCATGCAGGTTTAACAGACACGTCTGGCCACATCGGTGGTCAGCATTGAACTAATGCATGCCGGGGAAAAACCACGCAAAAACAACAGCCTCTCCCGAGTCAGTGACCGCGGCTTCTGAACGCTGGGTTCGATATCTGCGTGCCTGCACCATAACCATTTCCATGTTTTTCCTTAACTTTATGGAGAAAGTTCTTTAAGAGCTGACCACTCTGCCAGTGTTCAGTGTGTCAGTTACATGGCAGCCATGAGGGACATACATGACTGATGAGAGAATCACAGTAGGTCTAATTTCACCATGTGACTCCGTTGATACAGTTAGTTCAATGGTGCTTTATTGTCACGTGTGCACTGAACAGCCATTCACTAAAAGTCTAGAGTCCGGTCCACGTGCCTGATGTACTGGAGCGGCTCCCGATCCAGGTATGCCCAGGCTGCTGCATGGCCTCTTCAGTCATCCTTGACCGGCTCGACTCACAAACCGACATCCCTCTCCTCGCCCGACCACCTATGTGTCCTGGGGGGTGCCTCCTGCAGCCGACTTTGAAGGTGTTGGAGGCAAAGCCCCACTCCCTCCTACCAGTCCCCTCCTCATGTCCAGCATTGCTAGAGGCTCCCTCCTCCTCGGCTCTCATATTTTCAGGGCCGAGCTCGGCAGCTTCCGAGCTTCCTCCCTGCAGGCGGCAGCCCACTGGGTCTTTCATCCTTGGAGGCAGTGAACCAAGCCTGCCGCCATGGGTGGCTCAGCGGCTTCCTCCTACATGCCCGGCTCCACACGGCATCCCGGCAGCAGCCAGTTGAACCACTGCCTCACAGCTCCAGAGACTCGGGTTCAATCATGGCATCTGTTGTTGATATCGTGTTGACACAGGTTAACGTTAAAACATTGTACTTTCTTTCAAGATAAAATAGCAATGGTAGCAAAGGCTAAATTGTGCAGGAGGAAAAGTGAACTAAAACAGGCAGGAGCATCTGACAGATAATGGGATAAACAGTCTGAGGGACAATGAATATTGACATTCCCATGTGAGCCTGTGGATATGTAAGTTTGACAGTGGGTCGGCAAATGGAAACCCTTTTATTCACTGCTGCAGGTAAAACATTCTTGGTGCCCTAACTCCATCATTATTCTGCTTCTACAAGCATTGGAGCAGAAATTGCAGCAGCAGGAGCCTGCTCCACCATCCATCAAGATCATGGCTGATCTTTTCTTTCAGCCCCATCTTCAATCATTGGCCTTGCGTCCCAAGATTCCCTTCATGCTCAGAAATGTCCCAATCTTTTGTTTAAATTAACCAGATAACTAAACCTACTTGCCCTCAGAGGTAGAAAATGTTTTTAAATTCACATCTAAGTGGGGAAATGTCTACCCATCTTTCTCCCACCCTTATTCTCAAATAATGCTCCCTGGTGCTAGAATGTAACGAGTCATGTTGCCCTAGACGTATTTCTTGCATGCTGCACAATTGAATATTACCAAAAACCTTTGTGGATAATTACAAAGGTGGTTAATAGCGTAAGTCAGGGGTTGTCCAAATATATGTGCCAAATCCCTTTGTGCGCCCAACCTGTACATGTGGTAGTGTCAGGAGTCCAGAAGATGCTGCATAATCCATACAGATGAGTGACATCCCAGCAGCCCCAACTATCCTCCCCCAACCAAGGCATCTGCCCAATCATCCATCAGTCCAAAACACCCCTGATCAATGTCCATCCCTCAATCCCACCCATGCCCCTTATATCGAAGGATACCATGTTGATCTTCTATCTAGATCTTCTGAGAAACCCATCACCCCACCACCACATCTCACATTCTGGCTCAGTCATAGAGTCATAAAGTGATACAGTGTGGAACAGACCTTTCGGCCCAACTTACCCACACCGACCAACATGAAGCTGTTACACTCGTCCCACCTGCCTGCGTTTGGTCCATATCCCTCCAAACTTGCCCTATCCATGTACCTGTCTAATTGTTTCTTAAATGTTAGGATAGTCCCAGCCTCAACTACCTCCTCTGGCAGCTTGTTCCATGCATCCACCATCCTTCGTGTGAAAAAGTTACGCCTCAGATTCCTATTAAATCGGGCAAGAGATTCTGTGCATCTACCCGATTTATTCCTCTCATGATTGTATACACCTCTGTAAGATCCTCCTGTGCTGCATGGAATAGAGACTCAGCCTCTCCCTAGAGCTCTGACCCTTTAGGCCTGGCAACAATAGACTATAGATCTAATAGAGGCAACATCCTCAAATCTTCTGCGAACCCTTTCAAGCTTGACAATATCTATGTATATTACTAAAACTCTAATCTTGTTTGTTTGCATGGTGTGTGCGTGATATCCCAAAACCCTGCCAAAACGGTACACGATAGAGCTACAATTTTTGGCCCACTTTACTCACCATTGTCCTGTGATGTAAATGAAACAAGTTTTGTTCAGATTGATGGTATATTTTACAAGTTATTGACATTTTAAAATTTACAAAAATCACTTTTCAAACCACTTTTCCACTTGCCCTGCCCATCACCCACATTACAATGACGTCACAATGGGATCCCGATCTCATTTGCATTAACAATCGCTATTTTCAATAAAACGGTTTAATTAATTTTTTCGTTTTTATTAACAACTAACATTGTGTTTAGGTTATTTTAAAAAAAAAAGGGGATTTTCATTGAGATTTTCTTTTTTGTAATTGCAAGTTTCTTTGTGGGGGGGGATGGGATAGAGGCGAGGTTTCATTTAAAAAAACATTGCGATTTTCATTGTGGGGGGTGGGATATGGGGAAGGTGAGGGGGGGAGCAGGGAGATAAAGAGAGAGAGAGGAGGGGGGTAGGGAGGGAGGGGAAAGTGGGTGAGGTGAGGAGTGTGAGAGGAGAGGAGGGTGGATAGGGGGAGAGTAGGGGAGGTAGGGAGTGGGGGATAGCGGAAGAGGAGGTAGTGGGGAGATGAGGATGGGGAGTGGGGGAGGTGAGGTTGGGGAGTGGGGGGGTGGGATAGGGGGAGATGAGGAGTGGGGGAGCAGGGGGATGGGGAGAGGAGGGGGTAGGTAGGGAAGAGTGGTTATGGAGGGAGGGATGGAGTGACTGAGGGTAGGGGAAATGGGAGGGAGGGAGGGAAAAGGGAAAGAAGAGGAAGGGTGAAGAGGAGGGGGAGGGAGTCCTGTGGGATCAGAGGGAATGGAGGAGGATAGGGGTAGGAAGAGGGATGGCAAGGTAATGGGGGAGGCGGAAGAGGGAGGAGGGGAGAGAGGGGGTGAGGGGAGGAAACAGAGGAGGGTTGGTGAAGAGAGGGAGGAGAATGGAGGAGAGGAATAGGGGACTGAAAAGGGAGAGTAAGATGCATTCACATTGATCTTATATTTATCAGGTTATTGCCATTTTGAACTTTAAAAACGTTGCAGTCCCGCTCCCACTTGCCGCCGCGCCTGCGCAGTTGAGAGAGGGTTACCATGACTCGTGTCACAATGGGGATATCTGGCGCCACAACGTGAACCCGTCAGTCATACCTGCGTAGTTGGGGGCTATGGGTCAGTGGTGGAATATTGCCTAGGGGGCAGGCCCAACGGGTCCGCACCTGGTTTAGTCTTTCCTATAACATGGTTCCCAGAACTAAACACAATACTCTAAATGCATTCCAGCGTACAAAGTATATTCCATCATGTGAGATAATCAGCACCTCAACGTGAGAGAATTGTTGAATTATACTATCAAGGATCTTGTGCCAAACCATTACAAGCCACATGTTTAAACATGTGGTTCAACTTGGCGTTACTGTCAGTAGTCAATTTTCACCCTGTAACATTCTCAATGACTTGGAAAGCTCTTGCAGGGAGGATGTTTCTCCTGGCTGGGAATTCTCAAACCAATGGACACAATCCATTAGAAGTTGTTCTTCACTTCACTCATTTTTGGCTATCAGTTGTTGAGTGGATGAGATACAGATGGACAAATGTTTGGATACTGAGAAAATTGAGATAATGCAGACAGTGTAGAAAGGTGAGCAATTCTTGGATCTGGAACATTCGTAATCTGTTAATTAATGAGCAATAAATGACTTCACTAAAATCACTACACCTATTTCACTAGTTTTTATATTCTGTCATTTTAGTCGGTTGGAGAATAAATATTGGCCATTGCACATCAGCAACTTCACAGGAAAGATTGACTCCGTATAGATTTTTACAGAGGATCGTGTCAAGGAAGAATGTAATATGTTACCAGGCCAACTGTTGAGATTGAAATTTCCTTTAGGTAGATGAAGGAGCAATCTCTTCACCTGCAGGAAACCAGAGCCTGTCATTCCAGGCCTACAGGCTTTCGGTGCATTTGGAGCCTGGCAGTAGAAGATAAATAAATCAGATAGACATGAGCTACATGTCTGCTGGCGATTAATTGTGTGCAGAGGTATTAGTTATGGCATTTGAGAAGAAGGAAGCCTAGGGATAAAATTGCTCAGCATGAAACTAGTTCCTTCAGCCCAACAAGTGCATGCTGACCTTCAACAACCAATTTGCATTAATCCCCTTATGTATTCTTTCTGCATTCTCATCAACTTCCCCCACATTCTACCGCTCGCCAACAGCCAGTTAACCCTACTAACCCGTACTTGTTTGGGATTGGGGAGGAAATCGAAACACAGGGTGGAATCTCAGTTGGTCACAGAAAGAACATGCAAACTCCACACTGACGACATCTAGGCCTCCGTTGTGGTTCCACCAGCTGTGCCGCTAAAATATGAACAAAGGCCCTTGTTGTGAAGTTTATCAGAGAATGGCTTTGCAGCCTCCACTGTAGATAGATAGATGAAAGCTCACAGAAATGACGGCTGTGGGATACTGACACAGAGAGCGGATGAGGAGTGGGTCAGATCAGCTGTGATCCCATTGTATAGTGCAGCCGGATTAGGGGCTGGGTAGCTTGCTTCTGCTATTGTGCTCAGCTCTTATGTTGCCAACCCAACCGTTTGAGCTTCAGTAACCACATTAGAGGGGAGGGGAAGCCAGGAACGAGAATTATCCATGATAGCATCTCTCCACCTTAAACCAAATTCACAGTGCAGGATCAGGCCATTCAGCCCAGCTGCTCCATGTTGTTCTTTACACATCACATGTGCTTTCCTCTAGCCTACTTTATTTCAGCCGATTGACATATCTGGAGCTGAAGATCTTTATTATAATTGATAACTAACCTACCATGTTTCAATTAGATATTTGTTTTCCAACTGTAATGATGGGGCTCAGTTTTAGATCAAAATATAGGTTGCAGGATCAGATTTTTTGCCCAGAGTGAAATATCTTCCACTAGGCTTTGATTAAATCAGCAGATTCACTTCCTTGACAAACACTAAAGTCCTTTGCCTGCCTCAAGCCCTCACTGTCGCCCTGCTAATTCCTGGATCTGGAATGGCTGCCCATTCTTCATCCTTCACTTAGCACAGTGTTTCCTCACAAATCACCTTTCACCCAAGAGCTCTTCTTAGATTCTAAGAAAATCCCAGGCATAATGCTTTTAGACTGGGAGAAACCCAAAGTGAATGGGGATATGTTGAACTACCTTGGCTTATTTTTACAGTACATGCCATTGCTTCTATGGAAGCCCTGTTTTGGGTTAACATTGCTTAAACCCTCATTTCCTGCAGCATTGACTGCATATGCTTACTTTGGAGCTGCCCCTCAGGCCCATGTAATCCAAGGACGTGGATATGTAACCATTAAACGTCAAAATGAAGATTAAGGGAATTGTTAAAGATTGATTTTATTTTTGAAAGCTAGTTAGCTCTCAGTAACCCTGTGTTCTGCTGTAACAGGAGCTTGCAATTTTCAAAGGAGTAACGGAGGAAAAGCAAACAGAATCATCAAGCGCCTGGGAATGTTTGAATAATACCGTGGCCCCAAACTTCTGCCTTGGGATACTTAATACAAATGGTTCACACGTTCGGCTGAAATTGTTTTCACTGGTATCTTAAGAGCACTGTGATCCGTTTGCTTTAAGTGAGTGGGGAACATGCCTGCGTTTTCCAGGAATGCATTCCATTGAGCTGGGAATTTGTGAATATGGTGATCTATCGGAGTGATGCGATGTGTGGTAGGAAAATTAGAGCTAATGCCTGAATTGCTCAAAGTAACTTCATCAACGGCACAAACGTGTGCCTACACACCACTTTTAATACTGCAAAATGTCACGAGATCTTAAAAACAGAGTACGAGAGACACAATTTGACTTCAGGCCTGAAAAGTAGGCCAGGTGACCAAGAGATTGCTTGAGGAAGCAGGTTTTGTCTAGTCTATCTTTGAGGAAGATGGAGAAGCAGAGATGCTAGGGAAGGAATTCCAAATCTCACACTCAGACCGCTTGCCACCAATGCTGGAATGAAGGAAGTCAGGGGTGCACATGGGACCAGAATCAGAGAGGGATAAGAATATAGAAATCTAATTAAAACATACAAAAGTCTGATGGAGCTCAAAAGATTGGGTGAGGGGGGTATCTTGCCTGGGCAAGTTTGATCCAGGCATTACCATCTCAGGATACAGTCCATGGCCGTCCGAAGGGGGGGTGCGTTGGGTGCGACCGTTCCCCCCTTTTTTCTCCCAGAGAAAGAAAAAAAATGTTTTAATCGGGGGAAAAAAAAATCAGTGTTTCCACTTTGGAAACGGCCAGTTCTCTGTTCTTCCGTCGCCGGGCGGGAGTGGCTGAATGAACCCAGCGGCTGTAACCCCAATGCCAGATGCCACTGCGGCGGGGCGCGCTCCCCTTGCCTCCCCCAGCCGCCGGGCCCCAAGCCATCTCCCGCCCACACCACCCCCACTGACCCCCGCAGGGCCCACGCCACCCCCGCTGGGCCAACGCCACCCCCGCTGGGCCCATGCCACCCCCGCTGGGCCCATGCCACTCTCGCTGGGTCCACGCCACCCCCGTTGACCCCCGCTGAGTCCACGCCACCCCCACTGGGCCCACACCACCCCCACTGGGCCCACACCACCCACCTGTCTAATTGATCCAGATCCTGCTGCAATCTTTCACAACCATCTTCACTATCTGCAAAACCACTCACTTCTATATCATCAGCAAACTTGCTAATCTTGCCCTGTTCTTTGACGTTTCACAGAGTGCTGGAGCAACTCAGTGGGTCAGGCTGAGTAGAGAAGTTTGGAGGACATGTTGCAGTTGCATAAGAAGTTGGTGAGGCCGCATTCAGAGTATTGTGTTCAGTTCTGGGCACCATGTTATAGGGAAAGATGTCATCAAACCGGAAAGGGTACAGTGAAGATTTACGAGGGTGTTGTCAGGACTAGAGGGCCAGAGTTATAGGGAGAGGTTGAGTAGGCTCGGACTCTATTTCATGGAACACAGGAGGATGAGGGATGATCTAATAGAGGTGTATAAAATCATGATTTGGATAGATATGGTTGAGTCTTTTGCCCAGAGTAAGTGAATCGAGGAGCAGAGGACATAAATTTAAGGTGAAGGGCAAAAGATTTAATAGGAATCTGAGGGGTATGTTTTTCACACAAACGGTGGTAGGTGTATGGAACAAGCTGCCAGAGGAGGTAGTTGTGGCAGGGACTATTACAACATTTAAGAAACAGTTAGACAGGTACATGGATAGGACAGATTCAGAGGGATATGGATCAAATGTAGGGAGATGGGACTAGTGCAGATGAGACATGCTGGGCCGAAGGGCCTGTTTCCACACTGTATCACTCTATGACTATCTTTACCTCTCAAACCCATTCTCCTGCCTTCTCCCCATTACCTCTGACACACATATCAATCAAGAATCTATCAATCTCCTGAAAAATGTCCATTGACTTGACCTCCACAGCTGTCTGTGGCAATGAATTCCACAGTTCACCACCCTCTGACTTAAGAAATTCCTGCTCATCTCCTTCCTAAAGGAATGTCTTTAATTCTGAGGCTGTGGCCACTGGTCCTAGACTCTCCCACTAGTGGAAACATTCTATCCAAATCCACTCCATCCAGGTTTTTACCAGGCTGGGCCAGACAGCAACAGCTTCACACCGTGCCCCAAAGCTTGTGGCCTGTCCTGCATCACCCAAGGCAGCAGAGACGTTATAGGGGAGGGCAAGCACCGTAACAAAGTAGCTCACGATGGTTTGGGTAACATTCAGGTAACTATGCATGTCACATCATGAATATTACTGAAGAACGGTCTTGACCCGAAATATAATCTATACCTTTTCTCCAGAGATGCTGCCTGACTCACTGAGTTACTCCAGCACTCTGTGACATGTCACCTATCCATGTTCTCCAGAGTTGCTGCCTGACCCGCTGAGTTACTCCAGCACTCTGTAAAACGTCGCCTATTCATATTCTCCGCAGATGCTGCCTGACCCGCCGAGTTACTCCAGCACTTTGTGACTATTTTCCCTTCACCCATCTGCCCAAGCCCACTCTCCCCCCTCCTTTCCTATCTTCCTTTCCACCCATAAACCTCTCTCTGCCTTTACATTTCACTCCTTTTTCAAATCTGCTCTACTTATCTACATTCATTTTTCGTCTTCACTTTTTAGTCATAGAATGATGCAGTGTGGAAACAGGCCCTTCAGCCCAACTTGCCCACACCGACCGACATGTCCCATCTAAACTAGTCCAACTCACACGCATTTGGCCCATATCCATCTAAATATGTCCTATCCATGTACATGTCCAAATGTCTCTTAAACATTAGGATAGTCCCAGCCTTAACTACCTCTTTTGGCAGCTCGTTACATACACCCAGCACCCTTTGTGTGAAAAAG
Source organism: Leucoraja erinaceus (assembly GCF_028641065.1). NCBI lineage: Eukaryota > Metazoa > Chordata > Chondrichthyes > Rajiformes > Rajidae > Leucoraja > Leucoraja erinaceus. Next base: position 21,018,711 of record NC_073399.1, on the reverse strand, counting down.
CTACCTCTCAGATTCCTGTTAATTTCTGATATATTGGTCATAAATTTGGTGCAAAAATGCTCCAAAATAAGGCTAAAAATGCATCAGAAAGCATCTAAAACCCCTGAGCTTCCTGGACCCTGGCATCGAGGGACTTCATGCTTCGTGCTCGTGATGTGCGAAGCGCGCACATTATTTCACATTAAGTTTTTTGTAATCCTGTCATGCCACCCCCCATTTTGAAAAACTTTGTACGGGCCTGCAGTCAGATATTTAGGATAGAGACAAGGCGAGAATTATTCAATCATCGGGTGGTGAACGTGGTGTAATTTTTCACCACAGAAGCAGGCCGAGGTTAAGTCACTGATTTTATTTAGTAAGTGGATAGATTGTTCTCTGGGCACAGCAGCATCTAGAGCTATGGGAAGAGAGCAGGCGATGTTGATCACCGATGACTACGTCAGATGCTCAAACCAGTAGAAGGGTAAAATAAACTCCTCCAGTTTATTTTTTAAATCATGTTTCCATGTTTTCAATGCTAATTCTGCAGGTTACTGCAATTATGATTATTGATGGTACTTGACTGATAAAAAGAAAGCCCAAAGGGTCAATGCATACACCAAGCTTCTCTTTGAATGCAGTTGGGTTGGTGTTAACTTGCAGCAGTTCGTGTTTCACCCCCCGGGCCAGCGTTGTGATGCCCACTTCATCTCCTACCTGAGCACTGGGCCGTACAGGGTCATCCCCCTCATTGCTAGTGCATCCAGAAGGTTGTTTGGGCGTGCAATGGAATCAGCGATGCCTCGATGCTACGTTGATGCACTGCACAGCTCTTGTTCACGCAGTGATGAACAAGCCCATTCATATCGCCTGAAAAGTAAGTGGAAAATACTCCAAAGTAGAACTGAACTTCCCCGTACACTTTTAAAAAGCAATAAAGATTGCCGGGCCTGTGGAGGGACCTTGATATATTCATGTTGCCAACCTCTGGACTGATTGTGCTGACCAAGATCTACTCCACTCTGAACCGCCACTGTGGTCCCCAATCATCTCACTTACTTGGGCCAGATGTGGGGATCCTGTCTTGCTGCCCCCCCGGGGTTGAATGGTAGGGCAGGTGAGTGACTCGGGCCCTGCCTCTAGACTGTCCCGGTAGCAGCGGAATCCAGGCAAGAGCATTGCTATTTGTGATAAGCCAAGATTACTTTAATAGCTTTAAATGTTTTGTGATGCTCAGAGACAATTAAAGGTGTTTGAAGACAAGAAAACAAGTGAAAAGAATTTAAAAGGAAATGGGGGAATTTTAGAAAGATAAACCAAAATATGTAACAATAATGAGAGAAGCATTGAACTAAATCAAAAACTATACAAACACATAACTTGATTTCTCTCTTTGTCAAGCGCTCCCCCTTAAAATCAGTGTGATCTGGGACCCCGCACCAGGCCTGACCAGGGAGCAAGAGGCGGTTACCTATGTAAAGCCCAGGAATCTCCGAAAGACCAGGCCCCACCATTGCATTCCATGGAAACTCCAGCAGTGGGTGAACTGACAAATGTGAAGATTTGTTACTAAATTCCACTTTTCTCCATACACATGATAAGTGTGTGGAACTTGGAAGTTCATTTTGAAAAGCTAAACATTGATTGCCCCAATGAGAAGACCTAGCAAAAGTCAGGACAGTCTAACTCTATGACATATCCACCACTTTTATGGACTGCTGTGTGCTTCCTTGAGGCAGATTACATATCTGGGAACAGAACCATTGGATGTGCTAGGAATGGACTCGGATATTTCAAAGAACAACACTCAAGTCCCTGTGATCAGATTTGTCTGGATACTTCACCGAGGTAATTCTCCTGGTGTGGGGAAAGATCTCAATATAACGTTTACAATCAATAGTGTTGGGATAAACTCTCCCATTTGCAGTTATCACAGAAGCACTGAAGGGATTGTTCTGCATCTGTAGAGAGAAAATCAAAGTTGTTGTTGCAGGTAGATGACTCTTCATCTGAATTGACAGTGTTGGACACTGAACATTAATCTTTAGTCTGAAGAAGGGTCTTGACCCGAAACATCACCTATTCTTTTCTTGCAGAGATGCCGTCTGACCAGCTGAGTTACTCCAGCATTTTGTGACTGAATATTCAACTTGTTTCTCACTCCACATATGCCCTCTGTCCCACCTGAGTATTTCCAGCATTTTGATTCCATTTCAGATTTTCAGCAGCTACATTTCTTTTGGTTTTAATCCAATTTTCATAATACTGCTTGCAATGCTTTGAGTGGTGTACATTGGTGGACTGTGTGACTGAGATATTCAAAATGGCAATAGGATTCTACAGAGAGATCTGATTCTGTGGGGGAATCAGGGTGGGGACACAATCCTAACATCTGGGCGAGGTTATTCAGGAGGGAAATGAGTGGCAACTTTATCATACCAAGGATTATAGAGCATTGGAACTCCCATCCTAATATGGACGGTTGAGCAGCAGACTGTTTAAGACTGAGAATGTCAGATTCACGAAGATAGATACAAAGTGCTGGAGTTACTCAGCGGGTCAGGCAACACCTCTGGAGAAAAAGGATGGGTGACATCTCGGGTCGAAACCCTTCTTCAGACTGAAAGTTAGGTTTGTTGCAAAGTGAACAAAGGGCTTACATTCAGGGGGTGAGGTTGGAGTAAATAAGGGGAGTAGAACATCAGGGCACCAAATGAAATGAGGCAACATCAGATAAAAGGAATAGAGGTAGAGAATATCCACAGACTAACTGAATGGGAAAGTGGCCCTTGGGGGGTTGGTGAGCACCTGTTACTGTTACCCATTTATCCCACTGCCAACAGTACAGAATAATTATGGGCAGGGTGCATATTGAATGAACAAACTGCCTAGTGAGTGTTGTATCTGATGTTCACATTCACCCTCCAAAAGGGCAAGTGGATGAGCAGCTACTGAATGGTGTTGCATGGCATATCCTTTTGAGTTTCCAAACATGCAGATGGCTTTCAGATCAATATGCACTGATAGCTAGTCTGCACGTTCTATTTCCTGGAATTGCAATTAAAAAGGTCTGAGTCATGTAAATATGGAGGGCATGATCTTATTACACATTGTCAATACACAGGCTGGGTTGAAGTGGAGTAGCTCTATCAGCTCTGAGAGTCAAACCTTTAAAAAAAAGGCTGGTTATGTTTAACTCTTTGCTGCCCTATGGTGCTCTTCGGGGTGGAAAGGGGGAAGGGGAAGGGGCGTAGTGCAGAGGATAGCACTGCTGCCACCCAAATCAGAGTTTGATCCTGATTTCCTTTGCTGTCTATGCAGAGTTTGCATGTTCTCCCTGTCACCACATGGGCTTTCCTAGGTCCATCCTCCCCCACAAGCCCAAAGGCAGGTTAATTGGTTTCTGTGGGTCATACTTAGCGTTGGTGAGTGGCCGGTGGAATTCATGGGCAGCTAAGATAATTTGTTACAAAGAAATAAGCAGGGGATTGAGATTAATGAGGATGCTCTGAGAGCCAGCATAGACTCAATGGACCAGATGGTTTCCATCTATATTGTAAGAAATTCTAAATGAAAAGGAATGTGAAAGTACAGGTGTTTTGCTGCCCAGGTGATGGACACTGATGTAGAAATAACAATGAGGGAAGTGGTTTTGTTGGGAAGGTAACTTAAAATTGCCTTAGTTTTAAAGAAATAAATAATTTGGGCCTTTTATACACTCAAATGTCAAACAGGACTTTGCTGCCAATCAAGTGAATAATGAAGGTACACAAAAATGCTGGAGAAACTCAGCGGGTGCAGCAGCATCTATGGAGCGAAGGAAATAGGCAATGTTTCGGGCCCAAACCCTTCTTCAGTGAATAATGATATCTACTTGCAGTGTAAAATGGCTGTTATGTTCTTACAGTGAGAAAAAAAGGTTTTATTAAAGGTAATACAACAGCCGAATTTTTCCTTAGAAACTCCCACAAACAACAATAAGTTAAGTCACCAGATCATCTGTTCTCAGTTGTTGATTAAAAGTGTTGGCCAGTTTGTGTGTGCCTTCACTCTGACAATAGGGATGGCCAAGAATAGAATGGTTGGTGTAGGAATGGGAAGGGGAGTTAAAATGGTTGGCAACCACGAGATCCAGCAGGCCGGACAGAGCAGAACAGAGTGTAAGTATTCAGCAAAACAGTTGCCTAGTCTACACTTTGTTTTGCCGATGTAAAGGTTTCATAGTTTCACAGGAAATGGGGTTAGTAACAGGTGATCATTCTATGGTAAAACAAGAGATGTAGATTTCAAGGCCGCTGAAGTCAAAAACTGGCGTTAACCGTTGAACTAAACTGTCAGTTCAGATGAAGGGTCATCTATTTGCAGTGTTATCTCTGCTTCTCTCTCCACAAATGCTGTCTGATCTAATGAGTGTTTCTTATTTATCTATGAATGGGAGAGTCTAACCCAGCACTATTAATTGGAAATGTCATGCTAATATCCTTCCGTACACCAGGAGAAATACGCAGGTGAAGTATCGAGACAAATTGATCACAGAAACTTGAACTTTGCTGTCTCAAATATTGTAGTCCTTGTCCATTCCGAACACATCAAAAGTTTGACATCCAAACCATATTTCTGGTACTACTGAAGATCTCACTGAAAGCCAGGGTCAAAATTTTCATCAGATATTAAGACAACAGGAAATTGATACAACTTTGCTCTGCCCCATATTTGTCGGTGTTGTGTGAATGCAATTCTAGATCACGCTCTGAAAGCTCTGACAGTACCATGCTTCTGTACTCTGCGTGGGAGGCTGTTCCTGCTTGAAGGAGCAGTGATCGCAAAGCTGCATTCCAGGACTGGCCCAAGTATCAGACTTCAAAAAGAAATACTGTTGGCCTGCTATGTTACTCATCTGCCATTCACGATTCATAAGATTGGCTGCTCTGTAGATTTTCTCCTCAACTTTCCAACCTAAGTAATTTGTTTTTTTAAAACATGAGCACTGTGGCAGACAGTTGTGACAGCAATTTGGGGCCTCAGATGAGGACCACACCCTGGAGGCCCATGCATAACATCTGCTTGGATCTGATTCCAAGGGGCAGCTTAAGACAGAAGCTGTACCAACCTACTGAAAAAATCACTCGTCAATATGGAGTGTGCAATGAGGTTCATAACTTCATAAGTAATAGGAGCAGAATTAGGCCATTCAGCCCATCAAGTCTACTCTGCCATTCAATCATGGGTGCTCTATCTTTCCCTCTCAACCCCATTCTCATACCCTCTCCCCATAACCTCTGACTCCTGACAGAATCTGTCAATCTCTTCTGTAAAGCACTTAAGCATTCCCTGTACACGTGCTAGCAGTAGGAAATATCCTGCATATTTTTGAGAGAATTTTTGATTAAGCCTTTGTAACTGAACCCAAAATAAATAATGCCTAAAAAAAATTAATAATGCTAAAATGTCTCTGCTCTAGTTCAGTCTTTTTTTTGGAGATTTCCTCCAGTCGATCAAAAATTTCAGACTTGGAATGGGGTATCCTCAACTCCATTTGTTACCATGGACGCCAGTCCTCCAGTTTATTTATTGCACGGGAGAGCGACGGTATACAAATAGGTGAGGAGGAGGCGGCGTTCCTGCTGTTAGGCATTTAACAACGTTTTTTGATGCAGTATGCTGGAAGAAACTGCTCTTACTGAGGTTAAAAATCCTGCTCTCTTCCCATACGATTACATCCCCTAGCAATAAAGGTCTGTGAACCACCACCTCATAATGTCAATCTCCAATTCAGACCTTCAACTACTCCCAAATAAATGATGACCTACTATTCAATACAAGAAGCGCTAAAAAATAACATGTCATTTCATGTGACTGTGATGTCTTTAGACCAGATCTTATCATTTGTGCCATTATTTAAATCCAAATTGCAATTGAATTTATTTGAGCACCTGACCTTTGATTTTTCTGAATGGGCTGAGAATTGTTCAGTCTGCACTTGGAGGAAATTAAGACTATTTCTTGAATTTAAGAATGTTCTTTTTAATCAGCAGTAATTTCTTCAAAGCAAATAAATTATGCCTTAATCCATCTGAGAGCAATACTATACTGTATGGGAATATTAGAATATAACAATCCTTAATTTACAGCAATTCATCTCTAACCTCCCCCAGTCTTAATGCCCCCTGAGAGCTGTGTGCTCTTAAAATTCTGACTTCATGCAGGTTGATGAGACATGTTGCTCTATCGGTGACTATGTTCCAGCTTCCTAAGATTCCCTCTCTAAGTTTTTCCATTCCCTCTGCCTCTCATTCTTTTCACTTAAAAATCCAATTATTTTTAGAAAACATTTGGACACCTGTCCTAGTCGCCTCTCTCTCTGTTGCTTGGGATCAAATACTGCCTATTAACTCTCTTGTTGAAACATCTTGGTACTTTTTAACAAGTAATACTTTTTAACTGTGTCAATGATGTAATGTAAAACTATATTGTCACTGTCGTCCCTTCCCTAAATTAGCAAAGTAGTTGTGTATATCAGGCAAGAGGTACAGACGTGGAAAACACATTGCTCCAGATTCAGAGACAGTTTCTTCCAAGCTGTTATCAGACAACTGAACCATCCTATAACCACCAAGAGAGTGGCCATGACCTACCATCTACAGTACCTCATTGAAGACCCACACTATCTTTAATCGGACTTATCTTACACTAAACGTTCTTCCGTTTAACCTGTATCTCTACTCTGTGGACGGTTTGATGGTAATCATGTGGTCTTTCCACTGACTAGATAGCACACAGCAAAAAAGCTTTTCACTGTACCTCAGTACAAGGGGCACCACTAAACTAAACTACTTGTTACTTGCATTTTTGTTTTGCAATGATTCCAGGTATTGGCTGGACCTATGGTGTCTGACATTGTGAGGAGAGATGATTTTATAAGGGGGACATTTATGATCAAGGAGAAACTAGAACTTCCTAGAAGAAAACCAAAGCACCTGGGGGGGGGAGGTGGGGAGAGATTTTGTTAGAAGTTACCTAGATTTTGAAAATTCAATATTCAAACCATTGGGATGTAAGCTACCCAGGTGGAATATGAAGTGTTGTTCTTCTAGTTTGCAGGTGGCCTCACCCTGGAAGTGGAGGAGGCCCGAGACATTAATGCAAGCAAGGTAATGGGAAGGGGAGTTCAAATGGAAAGCAACTGAGATATCCAGTAGGCCTTGGTGGACCAAGTGCAAGTGTCGGGCGAAATGGTCACTGAGTCTGCGCTTGGTCTCGCCAATGTGCAGGAGACCACATTGGGAACACCAGATGGAGTAGATTAGAGGAGGTGCACTTGAACCCCTGTCTCATCTGGCAGGACAGCTTGGGTCCCTGGATGGAGGTGAGGGAGAGGGTATGGGGACAGGTGTTACATCTCCTGCTATTGCAGGGGAAAGTACTGGGGGATGGGGGGGGGAGTGGCTTGAGTGGGAAGGGATGAGTGAACCAAGGAGTTGTAGAGGGACAATCTGCTGAAGGCAGAAAGGGGTGGAGATGGGAACATGTGACTGGTGGTGGAATCATGTTGGAGGTGACAGAAATGTTGGAGGCTGATGCGTTGGATGTGGTGACTGGCGGTGTGAAAGGTGAGGACCAGGGGAACTCTATTTTTGTTCTGTCTGTAGGGAGGGGGAGCGAGAGCAGAACTATGGGACACAGAGGAGACATGGGTCAGGGATCATTCTGTGACAGCAGGAGGGGGAAACCACATTTGCTAAAGAAAGAGGCCTAGACTGAAGGGCCTGTCCCACTTGGGCGTCATTTGCGTGTATTTTATGCGACATTATTTACGTGTCACAACGCGCGCATGGTGCGCATTACACGTGCATGGTGTGTGGTGACATAGGCAGTGACGCGTGGCGCCCCAGGATTTTGGGATGTACAAAATCTTTGCGCGCCATCTGCGTGACACGCAAATGACGCCCGAGTGGAACAAGCCCTTTAGAAGCCTATCTTGGGAGCGGCTGAGATGAAGGAATTGAGATAAGGAGATTGCATCTTTGCAAGAGGCAAGGAAGGAGCAAGTGTAGTCCAGATAACTGTGGGAGGAGGTAGGTTGGTAGTAGGCGTAGACGTAGTTGATAGTATGTCCTCTGTGATGGAGACAGAGAGATCAAGAACTGGAAGAGCAATGTCAGTGTCAGGTGAATTTGAGGACAGGATGAATGTTAGTGATGAAGTTAATGAAATCAGTAAGTGTTGCACAGGTGCAGGACTCACTGACTCTCCAGTGCAGTACTGAGGTTGTTTTGCAGTGACCAATATCCTGTGTTTAATATTAAAGTTGGACTTGCATAGGATAGGCTGAAAGATGATTCAGTTTAGATATTTAATATGATTGTGGATTTTGTAAAGTAGTTGGGAGAAATTAGTTCATTTGGCACCATTGACTTAAAATATGGTGCTGGGCTATTTGGGTCAGGTGGGAGGAAACACTTCCTTACAAAAAAACGGACCAAATCTGGAACACTCTGCATGTGGCAACAATTAATTTAGCGTCCTTATTTTTATTTAGGTGAGGCTATTAACAGTTACAGAATCAAGAAAATCAGATTAAGGTAGAACGCAGCCCTGATTAAATGAAATAGCAGAACAAACAAGGGGCGGATGGCGTAGCTGTCTATTATTCCCCCCCTTTCTGTAAACTACAACCCCATCTTCTCTCATGGCTAGACATAAAGAGTCCCATATTTCAACAATCATTAAGTCATAGTCATCTAGCATGGAAAGAGGCCCTTCAGCCCATTGTCCATCAAACATTAATCCTATACCGGTGTTATTTTTATTCTCCTCATCTTCCCATTAACTCTGCCAGATTTTACCATTCACCTCCTATACACTCTCGGCAATATACAATGACCAGTTATCTTACTGCTCTTGCAAAGCAAGGAAGATATATCCAGTATTCTGGTCAATATTTATCCCTATCCAACCTTGTACAGACACAGAGTTGGACATTGGAAATTTGCTTTTTGTTCTTTTCATTGCTTGTAAATATTGATTTCTTTGTCCAATTGTTTGATAATTTCGAATTTGTTACCATTAATGTCTTTAATGTCTTTACTTGTTCGGAATAAATAAAATAAATAAATAAATAAAATAAATAGATAAATAAATTAAAAAAATGAAACCTTATTTAAAAACTACATTATGTGTCCATTAACTTCTTACTGTTTACGAAACACATTAGTTTGGGTAAATTATTCACAATTACATCATAACTAAAGTTTTAGTTTCATTGATGCAGCATGTCCACTCCGACAATCAATCATCCGCTCACATCAGTTCTCTGTTATCCCACTTTCTCATCTTTGACATATTTGGGGCAATTTTGAAAAGTAGATCAATTAACTTACAAACCGTAATATCTTTAAGAAGTGAGAGGAAACCGAAGCACCCGGAGGAAACCCACGCGATCACATAGATAATGTGAAAACTCCGCACAAATAGCACCTGAGTTCAGGATTGAACCCAGCTCTCTGGCGCTATGAGACAGCAGCTTTACTAACTGCCACTGTTGATACCCTTTTGAATTTTGAAGTGACTGCACTTCAAAATTAATTCATTGTTTGTATATCTCTTTAACATAACTCAAACTTGCAAATGGCTCCATATCAATGCAATAACTCTTCTATAACCTTCATGGTGACCTACAATATAAACCATCAACCTTTGACCTTGCCATTCAAAGGCAACGACTGCACCTGTTTTTTTCCGTGGTAATGTCACCATTGTCGCACCTCTGTGGTATTTAGAAGGGTTTTCTCAAGAAGGTTAAAACCTGTAAAAGAGTAGACTGTGCAAATTAGTCTTGTTTATTGCAGGTTTAAATCATGCTATGAACTAGGCCAGCAAAAAGATCGCCTTTTTATTGGGATGATCATTAATATCCTTTTTTCTCTAAGGACATTTCTCTAAAATATTTCAGCCAGTCAGTACTTCACACTGTCATTTAATCAATACCAGATGATAGTGTTCCCAGATGACATGTTTCTGGGAAATACCGTAGAGTGCACTTTATTGCGGACCTGCTTCCTGGACAAGGCCCGATTGGTTTGTGCCCATTGAGGAAACAACCTCAATCACAGAGGTTAACGGCTTCGGACATCATAAAAAGATCATGGCAAATTTCCTGCATGTACTTCAACTGTTAACTGTGTTCCCCATTCTCTCTGTTAATTCAGGCACCAGAGAATAATTGTGTTCCTAATACAGCAGCACTGATGTGTTCCTGCCTGTTGCTCTCGCTTACAAAGTATTATAAATTAGAGCAACTTTTATATATATATTCAAAAGCTACTTCAGCCAACCAGGGAAGTTAGTTTAGATTAGAGATACAGCGTGGAAACAGGCCCTTCGGCCCACCGGGTCCGCGCCGACCATCGATCCCCACACATTAACACTATCCTACACCCACTTGGGATAATTTTTACATTTACCAAGCCAATTAACCTACAAACCTGTATGTCTTTGAAGTGTGGGAGGAAACCGAAGATCTCGGAGAAAACCCACGGGGAGAGCGTACAAACTCTGTACAGACAGCAACCGTAGTCAGAACCTGGTCTCCAGTGCTGCATTCACTGTAATGCCTCTGTCCCAGTTAGGAAACCTGAACAGAAAGCTCTGGAGACTTTGCGCCCCACCTAAGGTTTCCGTGCCGTTCCCGGAAGTTCCCGAAGGTTTTTGTCAGTCTCCCTACCTGCTTCCACTACCTGCAACCCTCCGGCAACCACGTGCAACCTCCGGGAACCGCACGGAAACCTTGGGTGGGGCGCAAAGTCTCCAGAGGTTTCCTAAAGTGGGACAGGGGCATATGGCAGCAACTCTACCGTTGCGCCACCTTGACCACGTTAATGTTGTGACTTGGTTGTAAAAATTGACTGGATAGCATGAACATAAAGCTTTTCATAGTATTTCGGCAAATGTGGCAATAATAAATCAACACCTACCAATTCCAAATGATGATGAAGGTGTACGGTCGGTTTGCTTTCATCAGTCAAGACATTGATACTATTACTAAATCACTCATCTTGACCACTTCCGGTTTGCATTTTAAAAATGTGTGCAAAATCGGTGCTCTATATCACTTGGATTTTTTCACCACCTTACTCACCGTTCTCCTCCGCTCCAAGCGCACCAAGTTTTGTTCCGATTGGTGGGAGATTACAAAATTTATGAAGGTTTAAAAAATCGTGAGATCAGCAGATTGGTCTTCTCGCCTGTCAGTCACCATGAAGGTATTACCCCACCCCTTCATTCACAACCCCCTCCCTCTCCCACACCATGGTGGAATATTGCATTGGGGAATGGGTTGCATTGGGGGACCAGGCCTCCCGTGTGACTGGAGTATTGTGTGCAGTTCTGTTCGCCCACCTGTCGGAAGGATGTGATTGTGCAAAGAAGATTCATCAGTATGTTACTTGGATTGAAGCAATTTATTTACAAGGATGGGTGGATTTGTATTGCCTGGAGTGAAGGAGGCTGAGGGGTGATCTGATAGAGAAACACAACATTCTGAACAGTATGGATAGGGTAAGTAGTGCGATTCTATTTTACCTCTATGCCAGCCACCACTGTTGAATGAAAGCTGGCTATTTGCACACAGTATAGGCTGCATCCTACAATTCAGGCTGTGCTCCGTTCAATAGTTTGTGATTTCAGGAGAATATGAAAAGAATTACCAGATTCAAAAAAAGATCAGATGTCACAGCCAATTGGAACTGAACATGATGGCATGGCAATAATGAATCAGAAGGCTGCGTGTTCAAATCACATCGGGGTCACCAATGTGGTGCGTGGGTCTCAAAAAGGAAGAGAGGAGTCAAGTATTTTGAGAGGCACCTTTAATTATGTTCCTCCCGGTTGTTGGGAAGTCCAAACGAGAGAAAGATGGCACCCAAACCCCTGCCTTTAAACCCTCTGGTTAAGGGCCACCTCTGGACTGAACCACTCCCATGCCGAGGGGTTCGACAGCTATGATGGTGTGACCCTTGGGAGCCGCCACACTGCAGTTATTTAAACCGTTTCATGACTTCACCTTGTTCCAAAGAACTTCACAGCCACTGAAGTATTTATTAAAGTGTGCTTGACTGTTGTAATGTTGGAAAGCTGCAGTTTATTTGAACATCCATGGAATAAAAATCAAGTAATCGAGAGACAAATATTGAGCGAAACACCAGAAACATGTCCTCTGCTCTTCAGAACATTCCCCACAGACAGCAGCAGGCTTCAGAAACACACCACCTCTGATAATGCAGCCAGTGATCTGTCCCTGCTTCACTGATGCACCTTCCTGGATGTTATGTCCATGACCAGTGTGTGGTTTGAAACCAAAACTGTTTGTCTGAGAGCTGAACAGGCTCTTGCTAAGCCAAAACCAGCAGATGGGAACACTGCAAGCACCATACACGGAGGGAAGGGGATCTCCTTTTCATTGCATTTCTACAGTAGTGGCAACTCTTTGCAATATGTTCCCTGCAAGTTTGACATCCATTGCCCATTGTTGTTGTGTTAAGCTGAATGGCTTTTGAGGGCAATTAAAATTCAACTAGATTATTCTGAGACCAAAATCATATTTAGGGCAGATGACAGGTTTCCAATGTAAACGGGTATTATTAGTGTGCCACTGGACCCTCCACACCCCTAGGAGATGTGTATTGGTTTGTTATTTGGCCCTTCACATGGAGTAGAATCGGGAGGGAGGAAATTGAGTGAAATAAGGGAAGAATAAAAAATGGGATTAGTGGGATTGATAATGGGCATGGACTTTTCAGGCTGAAGAGCTCATCTCTGTGATGTATTACTCTGTGATTCTCTGATTTTTATGATGATCTGGCACTCATTTGTGCTTCAATGATGGCTCCTTTCTGACCATACTAATGAAACAGAAGTGAGTGTAAAGTATAGGATGTAAAGGTTATATTATCCTGACCCCAATCCCAATCGTGCTTCGTCTAATGGGTAAAGCCACTAATCACTTCTAAGTGTGATGTTTCCCTTAACTATTGATTTTAAGGTCATACAGAAATATTGGAGAGATCTTATTATGGACATTTAATTTAAAAAGGTTTTAAATTACAAAGTTTATTGGTTCCTACAGCTTGATGGTGCCTTGTTACTGTGACTAATTTTGCTGCAAAAATGATAGAAGTCTAAAAACCTGGATCTGGGTATAAATTCAATGCACCGGCATACTGCGTTTAAAATGAGCCCAAAGGCTGGGGTCCAGTGTGGATGAGATCCAGTGTCAAGTGACACTTTATGAACTTACACAGTTTAAATGCTGCAATTGTGTAACATAACCTTCTATGAAGACACAAGAACCTTCAGATTCACGAATCTTGAGCAAAAATCAATGAAATGGATGACACGAGGCAAGAAGGTGCCACAAACCAATGATGCTAATGATCTGATAAACCGTTTTTAATTGATTTTAATTGAGGGACAAATATTGTCTGAGACACAGTAGAGAAACCCACGCTCTTCTTCACTCTAGCACCTTGCAATCTTTGGCAACTATCTAAACATAATGTGGTCTGAAAAAGTCCCGACCGGAAACCTCACCTATACCTTTTTCTCCAGGGATGCTGCCTGACCCGCTGAGTTACTCCAGCACTCTGTGTCTATCTCAGCATATACCAGCATCTGCAGTTTCTTTCTACACATAATGTGGTTTAATATGTTCTACAAAAAGGAGCCCCTCCACTAGTAGTGAGCGCTGCTCAGGGTGACTTCGAAAATGTGCTCAGGTCTCTGAATTAGAGATTTGAACGCACTATCTTCCGAGCTAGAATGAGGTATTCTTCCACTGAGCTATCAGCTAACCTAAGTGAATGAGATAGCAAACTCCCAATCTCAGTCCCATTGTGTCTCTCCCTCACATCATAGTGGATATTATAAAGGCTGTGTCATTGTGCAGTACAAAGAATGGACTCTGAACTCTCTGTTACTATTGAATGATGCATTAAATAATGACTAATCTGAAAGCATTTTTCCTTTATTGAGACCAACTTTCCACTTGTGGCACAGATGAGTACGCTGTACAGATTGCCAACACTACATTGTCTGAAGTTTCTGCTGTTCTTTTGGGGCTGCTCAATGCTAAGAACACATCTGGATTGCCAGAACTGGGTGGATGTGTTGCATTTTTCTCAGTTCCTGTCACTAACCCTATTGCTTTACCTTGTGTTCCGTGATATGCATTGATTCCTTTTTTTTATACAAATGATTCCATCAAGAAACTATCAAGGTTGAAATATTTTGAAGGGGGCAGGAGAAATATCCTTCCAATGACTTCAATATAATCTATCTTCCACAACTCGTGGCAGTAGGAGCTAGCTGTTTCCTGAGCTTCGAAAATCAGAAGGGCACCTTGTGGTAAAACTATCTATAGCGCAGCCATTACAGCTTTTATTTCAAAAGCACTTCATTAACTGTAGCACCTTTTGGAACCATGAAAGTTGCTTCAAAAACAGGCGACACATCTCTACTTCTTTTGCGCAGATCCTTTTCCAGATGCTGTCGGAAAAATTGGTGCACATTTTACAGTAATGACAGAAAGGAATGGGACAAAGGAAGATTATAACTCTGAGGGCTAAGGTGATGATCCACAAATCCAAGCACAGGAGAAATGAAGGGAAGTGCATGTGGATTGTTGAGTTTAAGCCTTGTATCTGCTAAAGAAGGAATAGTCCAAGATGGCAGCTCCCAATCTTGCCTTCAAGACTCTTGGTTAAGTGATTGAGTACCTCATTTCATAATCAGAACTAAAAGAGATGTTCTGCAGTGTAAACATCACTGTTGAACCTGAGCATGGAAGTGAGTGGGATGCTTTAAATAAAGCCATATGACAGCAACATTACAAATAGAATTAGTCTCAGGACAGGTGTATTACCTCACAGATCTTCTGGCACCATGCAAGCTTAAGATAGAATCAGCTATGGCCCAAATGAAATGGATGATAGAGAGATTGGAGCATCATATTTGTCCATCAGCTTTAGTGATCTTAGAAAGTTGCAAGTTTGGGACCTGAAACTTAAGGCCAGGCAACACCATCAGTGATTAAACAGAGTATAAATTATGACACTATTAATTAACATTTGAGCTGTCTGTGAAATAGCCATATTGACGGAGAAGGCTTTCAAAATTGCTGAAGAATCTTGGCCAGTTCACTTTTCAGGGTGGTATGTGGATAATCAGCAGAGGCAAAAACCAGAGTTCAGATACTCTGCCTGAGTCTCGTGAATAATTAGGGCCCTCTAGAAAATATGAATGAAATAAAAACTCTGCATTATGAGTTTTGATATTGTTGTACCAGTCACTGACTTTAGTTGAGAGCTGACTTCAGTAAAGGATGGCATACAGGAAATGTTGTCCTATTACATGCCATGGTGAATAGTAGCACGAAAGACTTTAGGGTCTCTGGCACTGTAAGGCAGCAATTCTACCGCTGCACCACTGTGCTGCCCCTAGTTTGTGTATTTATGTATTGTTTATGTATAATTTGAAGTTGAGTGTCTGTCTGAGCATATGTGCCTGTGATGCTGCTGCAGGCAGGCAAGATTTTTCATTGTATCTATCTCATCTCACTTGTGCATATGACAATAAACAAGACTTGGCTTGACCTGACTTGACATGTCGATGAACGTGAGAGATTTGAGATGTTTCAGCCATTTGCCTTGTACAGGAAACAAGTGGCGATGTCCGACAGAGCAAATTAAATCTTCAAGTACTGAGTCAGACCACAGACCAGAACAATGCAGCCATCTGCAGAAGGCAGAGGCTTCATTGTTGCAGCAGTTGGTTTTGTGAGATTCCTGGTGTCATGAACCGCCGATGAAGTGTTGGGCAGCTCTCGTGTTGGTGACAGCATACAAACTGGATCGAGGTAAAGGATCAGTTTAAATGTAGCTAGGAAGTGAATCCAACCATTATTGAAGGAGGGGTGACACAGAACACATTCAAATGGACCCAAGGTAAGACACATATATATGAGTTGGATACAACTTCAACACCTGTTACTTCAACATCTAGAAACACCCAGCAGATCTGAAGTTTTGGTGGAAAGAAAAATAGTTACCGAGTTAGTTTCATGTTAAAACTCTCTTCAAAACATCTTTGAATCTCGAGCATGCCGGTACCGTTACAAAGACTATCAGCCTGAAGAAGGGTCCTGACCTGAAACATGATCTATCCATATTCTCTAAGCATGCTGCCTGATCCACTGAGTTACTCCAGCACTTTGTGTCTTTTTTTATCCCAGCACCTGCAGTACCTTGTTTCTACAAAGATTGAGACCCAAGGTGTAATTTTTAAAATTTGTAAATGTTGCTAAATTAGTTTCATCTCTCTTCTTTTAAAGGGGAATGCAGTATTCGTAAGTGAATTTAACCAGATCTATATCAATGTGCCGTGTGCATTGTTGGCCAAGGACTTTGAATACATTTGACACAAAGAGCTTTCAATTTTCCCATATATCACATTCTCACAACATTTAAGAAACATCTGGACAAGTACTTGAATTGCCAAGAAGGTCTCAGATCTATTGTGGGTGAATGGGACAAGTACAGATAAGTCCAATGGTTGGCCTGGACAAGGTGGGTGTGTTTCTGTGCTGTGTGCTCCATGAATCTGCATGTAGCTTTATGTGAGATGAGGAAACTCACAAACATACCTCCATTACCCACAGTAGAATAAATGCACTGCTACTATCATGTAGCCATACATTTCTAGCTCTGGCTCTACCCCTTTTACAGAGACGTGAACTACACAAACTGCACCATGGAAGTTTGTAAAATGTGGTGCAGTGTGGAGCATGGCTGATAGAGTGTGGACGGCGGCAATCCAGGATCATGAACAAATCTTCCCATACAGCCGAGTGAGGTAGTGCTGTGGGAGGGCAACAAGATCAAGGCCACAGCTGCGGGTGACACTGCGAGGAAAATGGATTGGAAGAGGAAACACAACCTGACATGTACGTGAAGGTGAGAACAGCACTCAATACAATACAATACTCAATACCAGGTGCTCACCTGCACTGCCTTTAGCTCCAGCACAATGAATCTTCAGCCAGCGGCTCATCATCACATATATGCACAAAAACGTGCCCACACCCTTGTGCTCACATGCAGACACACGTGTGGCACACACACACACACACATGTGCCCATGTACATCCACTTCTTGCTTTTTTCCCCTCAGCCACACTCACCTACTGACATTCACTCCCTGATTCGTTCTTCACTCACTGCACTGTGACACATTGATTAATGATGGAAACAAATAGAGCATATGCTTCACAGTGCGGCAGGCTTGTTGACTGGGCAAGGAGGCTGGAACTGACTGGTCCAGCTGGCAGCAGAGGAGGAGAGTCCCCTCAGGCCAACACATTCACTGGATTGAAGGAGAGAAATCACACCCTTATTGCTGATGGGGCAACCGATCGCATGTACCACAGGCAGACATTGGGAACACCGGATGCAGATGAGGTGAACCTCTGTCTCACCCAGAAGGACTGTCGGGATCCCTGGATGGAGTCGAGGGAGGAGATCAACAGTCAATAGTGCTTTAGTTGTCACACATGCAACTGCAACAGCAAAATTCATTTTGGGAATATTACACATGCTGGCGCCGACATTATTGGCGCAATTATTCAAAGGCCAAAGTCCAGACGGCCCGCACGCTTGGAGTACTGGAACAGTTCCCATGAACCAACGTCCATCTCCTCTCCTAGACCAACGTTGGAGGCATTACTGAAGGCGCTGGAGGCATTACTGCGGTTCACCCTCCTACCAGTCTTTGCCCCTTGCACAAGACTTCTCCAGCTCCCTCTCAGTGATGCCGTCTGGTATAAGGGCAGATTGCATCTCCTGTGGTTGCAGGGGAAAGTACCTGGGGAGAGGGTGGAATGGATGAGTGAACCAAGGAGTTGCGGAGGGAGTGCTCTCTGTAGAAGGTGGAGAGAGGTGGAGATTGGGGGATGTGATTTGTGGTGGGATTGCTGATCAGAAAATGGACAGCATAAGAAGAGAGAGGGTTCAGACAGTGAATCACGGCCAAGTGAAAATGTTCCCAGCACCAATGCATCCATAAAGCATCAGACCCAGACCAGGGGGATGAACCTTGATGGTGGAAAGTAACATTGTTTCATATTTATTTTCTATTATGCACAATGGATACCTTTTTTAAACATTTATACCGAGCCAATTAACCTGCAAACCTGCACGTCTTTGGAGTGTGGGAGGAAAGCTCGGGGAAAGCCACCGCAAGTCACAGGGAGAATGTACAGACTCTGTACAGACAGCACCCTAGTCAGGATCAAACCCGGGTCTCTGGCGCTGTGACCGCTACACCACCGTCCGTGTCAAGCACTGAGAGTTAGTGGAGAACATTGATGGGTGGAGCACGGACAAATGAAACATATAGATTGGAATTACCTTAGTTGGTACTTAGTTGATGCTGAGCTGTGGACATGTTGTTAGCTCAAGAAAACAGATTTTACTTCAGAGTCACGTGAGTGACTACGTGAAGAACCCGTCAGGACGCATGCGTGTCATATCGCTTCACGCATTGCAAAATGACAGACGGGGTGGAGCGTTCCCCCGCAGCGGTAATTTTTAAACCGAGACCGACAGGTAAGTGAATTATTCTGCGGTCGTTTTTTGTTTCCCGTGCTGTTTTTTACAGGGGGAAACTATGGACAAAAATAGAGTCCACAAGGGCTGCGTCTAAGCTGGCTGGGGAGGACTGCGGAGTTGCAGGCAGTCAGCAGCAACTGAAGGCACCAGCATCATTGTGAGTGGGATCAGCTGTGCCCGACTTGGCACCCGCGCCGGCCAGATCAACACCACGGCCCAGCGGGAAGCCTATACAGAACAGAGCCGTTGACTCTGACAAGTCGAAACGGCAAGCGGAGGGAGGGCGTTCCCCCGCAGCGGCAAGTTTAAAACCGAGACCGACAGGTAAGGGAATTACTCTGCGGTCGTTTTTTGTTTCCCGTGCTGTTTTTCACAGGGGAAACTATGGACAAGAGTCCACAAGGGCTGCACTGGATGGAAAGAACCGCGGAGTTGCGGGCAGCTAGCAGCGGCTGACGGCACCAGATCACCGTGAGTGGGATCAGCTGTGCCCGACTTGGCACCCGCGCCGGCCAGATCAACACCACGGCCGGGCAGGAAGGCTATACGGAACAGAGCCATTGACTCTGACAAGTCGGACTGCAAGAAATGCCGCAGGGACCAGCGTTGCTGGGGGCAAATGGGGCGGCTTATGGAGCAGATGCTCCAACGTGACAGACTCCGGGAGATGGAGTCTAGTCACCATGGGTTATACAAAACACCCACAGCAGCACCTTACGTAGGGCTGCACAGTGCATCTCCCTCGACAGAGGGGAGTACTGGATGTCAATTCTGGGCTGACCCTGAAGAGGGGTTTGCTGAACAAACAACAAGTGTGCAGGGGGTGCAGGAAGGAGAAAGAAGGAGCTCGATGAGGAGGCAAAAACCCTGGGGCTCATAAAGGCGACAACAGGAAGGACCTCCTACACTCAAAGACAGCACCCTTACGCACCCACCAGCAGAGCAAGACAATCAAAAGCTGGTGAAAGCTCAAAGGCCGGACATGCAGGACAGCGGTCTTTTTTAGACTATGGCCCAGACCGGCCTTCGTAGAAAATGCGCAAACCCCAAACCCAAACACAGACACCGGCGCCTCAACCTCCTCGAAGACTACACAGGAAGAAGTAAACTTGCCACTGGTAACCATGGAGGTAGGTGGGTCTGGTCCCTTACAAATTATAGGAAGTGTGGATAATACACATATCGGTGGGAGATTACACTTCTTTTGGGAGGCATGGAGTGCATTAACAACAGACACTTATATCCTAAACAGTATCCAGGGATATACCGTTGAATTTGTGCACAAAAATAGCCCCCAGTTCAGCATGTACCAAACCGAACTTCGTACTTTCACGAAAAGAAAAATTGGAAGCACATGCTGAACTGGTGAGACTCCACGCAAAGGGGGTATTTGAAAAAACCCAACACGATTCTCTGGAATTCGTGTCTAATACCTTTACCAAAAAAAAAGATGGTGGTTGTCGCATCATCATAGATTTGACCAAATTGAATACATTTGTGCAGTATATTCATTTCAAAATGGAAACCTTTGTTACTGCCAAACAATTGATTTCCACAGGCTACTTCATGGCTAGCATCGACCTAAAAGATGCTTACTAATCAATGCCTATACGGACTGATCACAGACGTTATTTAAAATTCAACTGGATGGGGCAGCATGGCAGTATAGAGCTCTAACAAATGGATTAACATCAGCCCCCAGGCTGTTTACAAACATTTTGAAACCAGCCCTAGCGTTTCTTCGGAAACAAAAACATATGATCATGGCCTATCTAGATGACATATTGATTGTGGGCTAAACTTTGGAATTAGCCAAACTAGCTGTATCAGCCACCAAACAATTGTTTGAGAAACTGGGGTTTATCATCCATCCAGTTAAATCTAAACTAACGCCTTCCACCATTATGGATTATTTGGGGTTCACTATTGACTCAGTTCACATGTCGGTGACTTTACCAAAGGACAAGGCTACAGTCTTAAACTGAGGCCTGCAACAACCTCATTGACATCAGTGAACCATCTATCAGATTGGTAGCAAGGGTGATTGGCAAAAAGGTGGCTGCTTTTCCAGCCATACAATTTGGACCTTTGTATTATCAAAACTTACAAAGGGCAAAAATACAAGCACTCAAAATTAATGCTGGTCATTTCGACAGACCAATGAAGCTACCAATCAAAGCAATGATGGAATTAAAATGGTGGAACATTTGGCATTGTTCCAGCCCTATCATTATCAGCAACCCCTCAGTGGTGCTACAAACTGATGCCAGTGCACTTGGTTGGGGTGCTACCAATTCCATCTCCAGCTGTGGAGGTAGATAGAATGCACAGGAGGCATCATTACTACAGACACTTGGCATAAACTACCTGGAAATGTTGGGTGTGTTCTATGGCCTAAAGTCATACTGTTCTGGAATATATCACCAGCATGTTAGACTACAGATTGACAATACCACCGTGGTGGCATATATTAACCATATGGGTGGAATCAAATCGACATCATGTGACAATCTGGCTAATATAATTTGGCAATGGTGTATCCAGAGAAATATTTGGATATCAGCTACTTACCTACCAGGTAACCTAAATTCAGTGGCAGACACCAGGTCACACAAATTCAATGAAAACATCGAATGGATGTTGGATATAAAAGTATTTGCTGATATTGTAGCATGGTATGGAACACCAGATATCGATCTATTTGCATCTAGGCTCAATCACCAGTTACCAAACTATGTTTCTTGGGAACCAGACCCTGGGGCATCAGCGATAGATGCTTTTTCGCTGCATTGGGGGAAATTGTTTTTTCTATGCATTCCCTCCTTTCTGCCTCATCAGTCGGGTATTACGCAAAATACAACAAGGTATTTTGGTAGTGCCCGATTGGCCTACTCAACCATGGTTCCCTGTGATACTCGACATGGTCTTAGAACAATGTATCACCATCCTGAAACAACCAGATTTGTTGGTTCATCCCGTAACTGGGGATAGCCATCCATGTCATAATACGACAAACTTATTAATTTGTAGATTCTAAAGAAACCTCTACTGGAACTGGGACTGACGGACCGAACATTGAACATTATCTCAGCGGCCCACAGGCAGTCCACCAAAAAACAATATCTGGTATACATCAGGAAATGGGAGATATATTGTCACAGAAACAACATCACTTACAGCTCGATGAACATAACGTCTGTTCTGGAATTCCTGGCAGGCCTCCATTATGATGAGGGGCTCAGTTACAGTGCCATTAACTGCGCCAGAAGTGCCCTTTCAGCTTATCTATGGCGAGGATCAGAGGGTCATTCTGTTGGGACTCACCCCCTGGTAACCAAACTTATGAGGGGAATTTTTAATATCAATCCCCCAAGAACCAGGTACTCTCAAATATGGGATGTGAGTATTGTCCTAACGTTGCTAAGGAACTGGTCTCCAGCAACAGCTCTGTCCCTGCAAAAACTGACGCATAAAACAGTCATGCTGATGGCTTTGGTCTGCATGACTGCGGGTCTGGCGGACGGCGGCACCAGGAGCCCGCGGGTCCCTGGAGGGAGACCGCTTTTCAGGGCTCCCGCAACGGCGACTTCTCCCGCCCAAGTTGCGGGGTCGAAGAGCTCCTGGAGCGGGGCCTTACAGCACCGCCCCGCGCGGTTTGGAATGGCCGCGGGACTCTGCGAGTGCACGCCGGGGGTTCTAACATCAAGAACCCGGTGTGCGACTTTGCATCACCCGGCGTGGCTTTAATGGCCGCAGGACAATCGCCATCGCCAGCCGGGGGATTTGACTTTGACTCTGACATCGGGGGGGGAGTGCAGTGGAGAGATAAGTTTTTTTGGCCTTCCATCACAGCAATGTGATGGATGTTTATGTAAATTATGTTGTGTCTTGGGTCTATTTGTTTGTAATGTATGGCTGCAGAAACGTCATTTCGTTTGGACCTCAAGGGGTCCAAATGACAAATAAATTGTATCTTGTATCTTGTATCTTGTAAGTTAAGGCTGGACAATATGACTTCTTCAACAAGAAATATAACTTTTCATATTCACGAATTAATCAAACAGAACAGACCGGGACCATCAGGCCTCAAAATAGAATTTAGGGCTTACCCTATAGATGATCGTCTCTGTATAATAAGACATTTATTGTTATATATGGAGAACACCCAAAACATCAGAGGCTATGAGATGGCACTACTAATCAGCCACAAGCAACCCCACAAAAAAGTGTCGGTTCAAACTATTTCCAGATGGCTGAAACAGGTTTTAACAACAGCTGGGGTGGATACTAACATATTCAAATCTAATTCCACCAGGGCTGCAGCTACAACGGCAGCTATGGAGTTGGACCTACCGATGGACCAAATCCTGGAGACAGCAGGATGGTCAAGGGAAAAAACGTTCCAACACTTCTACCATAAACCAGTGGTTAAACCTGGAACTTTTGCAGAATCAATTTTAAGTTCTGTAATATGATTTCACCACATGAAATAGGAGCTATAATTTGTTGTTAATAAATTTATCATGGATTTCAATGTCGGATTCATGTTTAAACATGTTAACACAATTCCTCCCTTAGTCTATTAAGGCAGATGTGATGCATGGGCTCGTTTCCACGGCATGAAATCACAGAGCTTTGAAATATTCACGTAGTCACTCACGTGTCTCCGAAGTAAAATAGTAAGATTAAACGAGAACTTACCAGTTCGAAGTTTGATCGTTATTTTATGAGGAGTAACATTGAGGGATTACGTGCCCTCCGCTCCCACCCTTGATCATAAAGCTCAACTGGTATCCTCTTCTCTAATCTTACTATGTTCAGTCATTACTGTTATCTGTGATTTCACACCGCTGCTTTGAAGAATGACACGCATACGTCCTGGCGGGTTCTTCACGTAATCCCTGAACGTTACTCCTCATAAAATAACGATCAAACTTCGAACTGGTAAGTTCTCGTTTAATCTTACTATTAATGATCACTCCAAAAATTATGTAATAATCTCTCTGGAAAAGGAGCAATATACAGGGAATGTCGTAACTTTTTAGATGAGACTAGGAACCCACAAGGACAGCTACCTTACCCACACAGTGGAAGAAATGCACTGCTGCCATCATTCAGCCACAAAACTGCAGCTTTGGCTAAAGAGACACACTCCATACACGCAACACTGTGGACATTCGTAAAATATGTTACTGTGTGGAGAATGGCTGAGAATGGCAGGCCTTTAGGAAGTGTATATAAGGTATATAAAAATGAAATCAGATGGGGCCTTTGAGGAATATAAAGGATACAAGGAAGCTCACACGGGCAATTAGAAAGGCTAAAAGGGGCCATGAAATGTCATCGGCGAGTTGGATTAAAGAAAGTCCAAAGGTTTGTTATCTGTACATTAAAAACAATAGAGTAACGAAGGAGAAGGCAGGACCACTTAAGGGTAAAGGAGGGAATATATGCTTGGAGTCAGAGGATGTAGGCAAGGTACTAAATGATTACTTTGCATCTGTATTCACCAAGGAGAAGGACAGAGGACAGTGAGATTAGTGTGGTCAATGTTAAAAATGCTGGGACAATTTGAGGTTAAGGAGGTGGTGGAGGGACTTGAAGACCATTGGGCATCACAGTGGCACAGCTGGTAGAGCTGGTAGAATGGCTACCTCACCTAGCCAGAAACCTGGGTTCAATCTTGACCTCGAGTGCTGTCAGCGTGGAGTTTGCATGTTCTCCCTGTGATCATGTGGGTTTCCTCTGGGTGCTCCAGTTTCCTCCTAAATGCACAGTCTCTTGCCCAGAGTAGTTGAATCGAGGACCAGAGGAAATAGGTTTAAGATACAGGCGGAAAGATTTAATAGGAATCTGAGAGGTAACTTTTTCACACAAAGGGTGGTAGGTGTATGGAATAAGTTGTCAGAGGAGGTAGGGACTGAGGCAGGGATTATCCCAATGATTAAGAAACAGTTAGACAGGTACATGGATAGGACAGATTTGGATATATATGGGCCAAGAAGGAAGGTGGGACTGGTATAGCTGGGACATGTTGGTCGGTGACGTCAAGTTGGGTCGAAGGGCCTGTTTCCATGCTGTACCAACCTATGACTCCCACATTCCAAAGGTGCAGTTTTGTACATTAATTGGCCTCTGTTAATTGCCCCGACTGTGCAGAGAGTGGATGCAAAAGTGGGATAACATAGAACAAATAGTCAATAATGGCATGGATTTGGAGGGCAGAAGGGCCTGGTTCCATGCTGTATCTCTAAACTAAACTAAAGTTAAGGTGGATACATTCCCAGGGCTTGATAGGATCTATCATTTGGAAGAGAATGGGCCAATTAGGGACAGTCAGCAGGGTGTTTTCTGTAGCAATAACGTTTGCAGTTGTTGGCTGGTCAAGAAGATTAAGGTGCAAGAGGTCCATGGTAACTTGGTCATTTGGATTCAGGAACTGGCTTACTCAGAAGACTCTAGAGGGTCCATCAATTCTAATTGTACTGGAGCACAAAATGGAGGGTTATGGTAGAAGGGTGTTATTATGGCAGGAGATCTGTAAGCAGTGACATTCCACAGGGATCTCTGCTGGCTCATCTCATGTTGTTATATAACAAACATGTTATTTGACTTGGATGCAAATGTAGATGGGTTGGTTATTAAGTTTGCAGAAGGCCCCACAATCGGTGGAGTTGCGGACGTAGGGAAAGATTGTAAAAGTATACGGTGGGATATAAATCAGCCATTGGAATGGGCGGAGAAATGACACATGGAGTTTAATCGAGCAATTTGGTAGCTCAAATGTAAGGGGCAAGCATACAGTTAATGGCAAGAACCTTAACAGCATTGATGTACAGAGATCTTGGAATCCAGGTCCATTGCTCCCTGAACGTGGCGACACAAGTGGACTGAGCAGTAAAGAAGGCATATGGTATGAGCTAAAAGGAGAGTTTGGACAAACTTGGATAAGTTTTCTGGAGCATCGAAGGCCCAGAGAGACTTGATAGGAGTATATAAAATTATGAGAGGCATAGATAAGGTGGGCATTCAAGGTAGACCTTTTTCCCAGGGTGGAAATGTCATGGACTACAGGACATAGCTTTAATAGGAGAGGGGAAAAGTTTCAGAGAGATATGTGGGATCAAGTTTTATACACAAAGAGTGATGGGTATCGGGAATGTGCAGCCAGTGATTGTGGTGGAGGAAGATACAATAGTGGCATTTAAGAGGCATTTGGATAGGTAAATGGATAAGGAGGAGAATATAATTTAATATAATATAATTCAATATAATTATGGAGAGGGACAGAACTGGACCTAGGGTTGAGATTTTTGATTGGAGAAAGGCTAACTTTGAGGAGATGCGAAAGGATTTAAAAGGAGTAAATTGGGACATTTTGTTTTATGGGAAAGATGTGGAAGAGAAATGGAGTACATTTAAAGGCGAAATTTTAAGAGTACAGAATCTTTCTGTCCCTGTTAATTAAGGGACAGAAGTTTAGGGGTAACATGAGGGGGAACTTCTTTACTCAGAGAGTGGTGGCTGTGTGGAATGAGCTTCCAGTGAAGGTGGTGGAGGCAGGTTCGTTTTTATCATTTAAAAATAAATTGGATAGTTATATGGACGAGAAAGGAATGGAGGGTTATGGTCTGAGCGCAGGTATATGGGACTAGGGGAGAATACGTGTTCGGCACGGACTAGAAGGGTCGAGATGGCCTGTTTCCGTGCTGTAATTGTTATATGGCTATATGATTTACATGATATTCAGGGAATGGAGGGATAAGGATCACATACAGGCAGAGGAGCTTAGTTTAACCGCATATAGTTCAGCACAGAGATTGTGGACCGAAAGGCCTATTCCTGTGCTGTACTGTTCTACATTCTGTGTTCTGCGTCAAGCAGCTAGTTTGTCGCATGTTGGGCAGTGCCCAGTCACATTTCTGGAGAGAAGCAGAAGGACACAGAATTAGTCATTACTGCATTTCACTCTGTCGTAAATGCATCTTCAATCATGCAGGGTTGAAATAAACTCTGCTGCACAATCTAATTTCTAGGCAGATGTGCTTTATCCTACAATTTTAATGTGTCAACTTCCATTACAATTTATTTCCTTCCTTCCTTATTCTATTTCCTATTTTCAGCTTATAATGGTAAAGAAAATTGCAAGATGCACAAAGGCACAGGCAGAGAGAAGATGAATGTTTGAGCCATGGAAAGGGAATTTGGAACGGTGAGACCATAGTTAGACCATAAGACAGAGAAGCAGAATTAGGCCATTCAGCCCATCGAGTCTGCTCTGCCATTCAATCATGGCTAATCTATTTTTCTCCCTCAACCCCATTCTCCTGACTTCAACTGTAACCTTTGATGCCCTTACTCCAGTTACTCCAGCACTTTGTGCCTTATTAAGAGGGAGACTTTCATAACATATAAGAAGTTTTGAGACGAGTAGTGCTCCAAAATGGGATTACTATGGAATCTCCTATGGATACTCAATGGGAGCAGGTTCCTCAGTACGAGTGGAGTGGATCGACAAAAGATAACATTGACTTGGTGGGCCAAAGGACCTCTTTATCTAGGACCTCTTGATGTAAGACTCAATAACTCAGATATCAACATTTCTCAAAGTTTTACGTTTTTAACAATTCCTTGGGGTGCAGGGTGCATTGGGGTCTTCTTATTCTTGCTTATGGCGTGCACAGCCTAAAGCTGTAAGACAACTTGATCTCTTGATCTTCTGTTTGTGCTCACCAGGTTGATTGCATTCGTCGAAACAGGGTGGACCACGTGAAGGTTGCAATCTCCCACCCCGCATTGGGGTCAATTGACTCAGCTGCCAATACTATTTTCTTCTTATTTTGGGCAGGACATTTTTCATTATCTCACATATTTTTTTTTTCAACATAATAAAAATGTTCCCTGTGCAGGATCTCCCCAAGGAAAATCTTCCAGCGGAATCCAAATGTTCCACCGTGACGGTTGTTGGAGGAAACTTAGAGATGGGCTGACAGTCTTTGTCACAGCCCGAATATTTATAGAATAAATATGCTATTTATTCAACGTAAGGCAATGGGTCTGAACTTGCAAAATGTTAGCTGCTCGATGCTCAACAACCAAAATTCCCTGAGTCTGCTGAGCTGTCTTTGCTGGGTGTTTAGTCTACACATACCACTAGCACTGAGGAATCAGCTCCCAGAATGATTCATTTCATTGGATGAATAGCTATGAAGAATAACATTAAGCATTAACTAGCACCTAACATTAAGGTACTCAAATTATTTTACTGTTTTAAAATGTTTCTGTTATATAAGATTGTTAATGAAAATTAATTTTCTTCGCTGACTTTTATAATTTGTGTGTGTTTAAGAATGTCAGAGACATTCAATTCAATAATATCCTTGAGAGTTGGCAAAGCTGGAGTCATTGTGAAATATACCGTCAAAGCTGCAGAGAGGATGGGAGAAGAATGGTTGGAACAAAAGAACGGCATCTGATAGCGTGGTCAAGATTGCCCATGTGATCCCCGACATTTGACAAGCCTTTTGCGAGCCCTCCATTTCTATGTTGTTTAGTTTTGTTTAGTTTAGTTAGGGGACACTTTATAGTTTTGTTTATTACTGTCACATGTACATAGGTACAGTAAAAATCTTTTTTGGTGCAAAAGGATGCCACATGACTACAATCAAACTGTCCACAGTGTACAGATACAGGATAAAGTGTATAATGTCTAGTGCAAGATAAAGTCCAGTAAAGTCTAATTGTAATAGGGGACTCTATAGTCAGGTGGTCGGATAGGCGATTCTGTGGATGCAGACAGGAGACACGGATGGTAGTTTGCCTCCCTGGTGCCAGGGTCAGGGATGTGTCTGAACGTGTCCAAGAAATCCTGAAATGGGAGGGAGAGGAGACTGAGGTTGTGGTACATATAGGTACCAACGACATAGGTAAAAAAAGAGAAGAGGTCCTGAAAGAAGAATTTAGGGAGTTAGGTAGAGAGTTAAGGAGAAGGACTGCAAAGGTAACAATCTCAGGATTACTGCCTGTGCCACGCGACAGTGAGAGTAGGAATGGAGCGAGGTGGAGGATAAATGAGTGGATGAGGGACTGGTGCAGTGGGTATGGATTCAAGTTTCTGGATCATTGGGACCTCTTTTGGGGAAGGTGCGACCTGCACAGAAAGGACGGGTTACACTTGAACTCGAGGGGGACCAATATCCTGGCGGGGAGATTTGCAAAGACTACTGGGGAGACTTTAAACTAGTATGGTTGGGGGGAGGGACTTAAATGCATTTCGTTGTCTCTGTACTGTACACTGACAATGACAATTAAAATTGAATCTGAATCAAAGTGGGAAAGCTAGCAGTCAGTGTGTGAGGCAGGAGGCAGAGAATGGTAGCACTCTGACCCAAAATGTAGGGGAGAAAGAAGAAAAAGACAATAAACAGAGAATAAGAGAGGGTGGGTTTCTTAAATGTGTATATTTTAATGCTAGGAGCATTGTAAGAAAGGTGGATGAACTTAGAGCCTGGATTGACACCTGGAAATATGATGCTGTGGCGATCAGTGAAACATGGTTGCAGGAGGGGTGTGATTGGAAACTAAATATTCCAGGATTTCGTTGCTTCAGGTGTGATAGAATTGGAGGGGCAAGAGGTGGAGGTGTTGCATTGCTTATCGGGGAAGATATTACAGCAGTGCTTTGGCAGGATAGATTAGAAGGCTCGTCTAGGGAGGCTATTTGGGTGGAACTGAGAAATGGGAAAGGGGTAGCAACACTTATAGGGGTGTATTATAGACCGCCAAATGGGGAGCGAGAATTGGAAGAGCAAATATGTAAGGAGATTGCAGATATTAGTAGTAAGCACAAGGTAGTGATTGTGGGAGATTTCAATTTTCCACACATAGACTGGGAAACACATTCTGTAAATGGGCTGGATGGGTTGGAGTTTGTAAAATGTGTGCAGGATAGTTTTTTTGCAGCAATACATAGAAGTACCTACTAGAGAAGGGGCGGTGCTGGACCTGATGTTAGGAAATGAGACGGGTCAGGTGGCAGAGGTATGCGTTGGGGAACAGTTCGGGACCAGTGATCACAATATCATTAGTTTCAATATAATTATGGAAAGGGTCAGAACTGGACCTAGGGTTGATATTTTTGATTGGAGAAAAGCTAACTTTGAGGAGATGCGAAAGGATTTAAAAGGAGTAAATTGGGACAGTTTGTTTTATGGGAAAGATGTGGAAGAGAAATGGAGGACATTTAAAGGTGACATTTTAAGAGCACAGAATCTTTATGTCCCTGTTCGGTTGAAAGGAAATAGTAAAAATTGGAAAGAGCCATGGTTTTCAAGGGATATTGGTCACTTGGTTCGGAAAAAGAGAGAGATCTACAATAATTATAGGCAGCATGGAGTAAATGAGGTGCTTGAGGAGTATAAAGAATGTAAAAAGAATCTTAAGAAATAAATTAGAAAAGCTAAAAGAAGATATGAGGTTGCTTTGGCAAGTAAGGTGAAAGTAAATCCAAAGGATTTCTACAGCTATATTAATAGCAAAAGGATAACGAGGGATAAAATTGGTCCATTGGAGAGTCAGAGTGGACAGCTATCTGCAGAGCCAAAAGAGATGGTGGAGATATTGAACAATATCTTTTCTTCGGTATTGACCAAGGAGAAGGATATTGAATTATGTGAGCTATGGAAACTATGAGGTTCAAAAAGGAGGAAGTAATGACACTTTTGAGAAATATAAAAGTGGATAAGTTTCCAGGTCCGGACAGGATATTCCCTAGGACATTGAGGGAAGTTAGTGTAGAAATAGCAGGGGCTATGACAGAAATATTTCAAATATCATTAGAAACGGGCATAGTGCCGGAGGATTGGTGTACTGCGCATGTTGTTCCATTGTTTAAAAAGGGGTCTAAGAATAAACCTAGCAATTATAGACCTGTTAGTTTGACGTCAGTGGTGGGCAAATTAATGGAAAGGATACTTAGAGATAATATATATAAGCATCTAGATAAACAGGGTCTGATTAGTAACAGTCAACATGGATTTGTGCCTGGAAGGTCATGTTTGACTAATCTTCTTGAATTTTTTGAAGACGGTACTTGGGAAATTGATGAGGGTAAAGCAGTGGATGTTCTATATATGGACTTCAGTAAGGCCTTTGACAAGGTTCCTCACGGAAGGTTGGTTAAGAAGGTTCAATGGTTGGGTATTAATGGTGGAGTAGCAAGATGGATTCAACAGTGGCTGAATGGGAGATGCCAGAGAGTAATGGTGGATGGTTGTTTGTCAGGTTGGAGGCCAGTGACTACTGGGGTGCCACAGGGATCTGTGTTGGGTCCACTGTTGTTTGTCATGTACATCAATGATCTGGATGATGGTGTGGTAAATTGGATTAGTAAGTATGCAGATGATACTAAGATAGGTGGGGTTGTGGATAATGAAGTAGATTTTCAAAGTCTACAGAGAGATTTATGCCAGTTGGAAGAGTGGGCTGAAAGATGGCAGATGAAGTTTAATGCTGATAAGTGTGAGGTGCTACATCTTGGCAGAACAAATCAAAATAGGACTTACATGATAAATGGTAGGGAATTGAAGAATGCAGGTGAACAGAGGGATCTGGGAATAACTGCACAGTTCCCTGAAAGTGGAATCTCATGTAGACAGGGTGGTAAAGAAAGCTTTTGGGGTGGTAAGCTTTTGGGTGTGCTGGCCTTTATAAATCAGAGCATTGAGTATAGAAGTTGGGATGTAATGTTAAAATTGTACAAGGCATTGGTGAGGCCAATTCTGGAGTATGGTGTACAATTTTGGTCGCCTAATTATAGGAAGGATGTCAACAAAATAGAGAGAGTACAGAGGAGATTTACTAGAATGTTGCCTGGGTTTCAGCAACTAAGTTACAGAGAAAGGTTGAACAAGTTAGGGCTTTATTCTTTGGAGCGCAGAAGGTTAAGGGGGGATTGATAGAGGTCTTTAAAATGATGAGAGGGATAGACAGAGTTGACGTGGATAAGCTTTTCCCACTGAGAGTAGGGAAGATTCAAACAAGGGGACATGACTTGAGAATTAAGGGACAGAAGTTTAGGGGTAACATGAGGGGGAACTTCTTTACTCAGAGAGTGGTGGCTGTGTGGAATGAGCTTCCAGTGAAGGTGGTGGAGGCAGGTTCGTTTTTATCATTTAAAAATAAATTGGATAGTTATATGGACGGGAAAGGAATGGAGGATTATGGTCTGAGCGCAGGTATATGGGACTAGGGGAGAATACGTGTTTGACACGGACTAGAAGAGTCGAGATGGCCTGTTTCCATGCTGTAATTGTTATATGTTATATATATATATGTTAGAAATAGTTCAAAGGTCTCCAAAGAGGAAGATGGGAGCTCAGGACAGCTATCTAGTTGGTGAAAGGATGGTTCAGATACCTGATTACAATTTGGAAGAAAGGTATGCATTTTTAAATTTCTGTACCTCTTGCCTGATGGGAGAAGGGATAAGTGGGAGTGACCAGGGTGATACTGTTCCTTGAATATGCTGGTGTCCTTGCTAAGGTAATGTGAAGTGTAAATTGAGTTAATGGAGGGGAGTTGGTTTGCATGATGGTCTAGGCTACATCCACAACTCTCTGCAATTTCTTGCTGTCTTGGATGGAGCTGTTCCCAAACCATGTTGTGATGCTTTCACGATCAAATTCTTTCACTGGCATATCTGTAGAAGTTGGTGAGATTTATTGGGAACATGCAGTCCCAACCCATTTCACTTCACCAACACACTCATTGGAAGCCTGGATGAGCATTTTATCACTTTGAACAACTTCCATTTAATTTCACAATTTTTTTCCAGAGCAGCAATATAGTTATGGGAATTGCTTGGATCTAAGCCTCTTTGTAGGGTGTATGGAACAGTTCTTGTTTCAGTCCAACTCAGCCCTCCTGTTTCAATGTTTTTTCCAGTGAAATCTAATATTGCTGCTGCTTCTTGTACCTGGACAGAAGAAATTGGCGTTTCTTTACAATCACTGCAATTTCTCGATCCATCTCTGCCTCATCCCTTCACTTTCTGCATGTGTCTGTCTTCATTTCAGGGGATAAGTTGATGACAAACATCCATAGCAAGCCTGCATTGCGGTCTTCTAAATCAACAGTTTTCAATAACTCTCATTAATTGACCAGTTCTGCTGTAAAATTGTCCATCTTTAATATTACCTCCGTTTTTTTCTCTCCACAGATGCTACATTTCACGGCTTTTATATGTATCTGTTTTTGTCTTCTCTCTCTTTAACTTCCTTAATTGATCTAGTAATCAGATGGCAGTATGAACATTGGCCTCACCCTATCAGTGATATTGCCTTTGTCTTGTACACCAGTTTCCACCCTCTTTGCAACTCAAAACTAACTTGCTTCCTGGCGTTCCAAATTTTGATGATGTGGCACAGCAGTAGTGTTGCTGCCTTCCAGCGGCAGAGACCAACAGGAGTTCAATCCTGACTACGGGTGCTGTCTGCACAGAGTTTATACATTCTCCTTGCGACCAAGTGGGTTTCCGCACTGTATCTCTAAACTGATATGTTAACTCAGCTCCTCTCTCCACAGATACTGCCTGGTCAGCTGAGTGCTTCAAGCATTTTTTTTTTAATTTCGCTCTCAATTCCCAGCAGCCATCTCTCTTCCGCAAACTCTCTCACCATCGATGAACCCTCACTGGGCCCCTCTTCATCATGACAACTCCGGTTCTTCTCTGTGCTCAGTTTATAGCCCTGATCTCTGTCTCTTTTAAGAAAAGATCTTGAGTGTCTCTTTTAAGAAATGGTCTTTAGTGTCCATTAGCCATTCAGCACCTTGAGGCTTGTGGGCTACTTAATTTCCCAGCAATAGGCCCAAGAACAAATCACTTGTTGACCTACTCCAACCTGCCTGACTGTCACACCTTTTATGGCATTGACCATTTTATATGTAAATGGGTCGAGTGGCTGTGGCCAAAATGAACAGCCTCAGTTGAGGCTTGTTGTAGTGAAGGATGCTGCCAAAACAAAAGCTTCTCCCAGTTCGTTTGGACATGTACATGGATACAAAAGATACAGAGGGAAGTGGGCCAGCAATGGGCAAATGGAACAAGATTAGATGGAGCATCTTGGTCAGCATGGACTAGTTGAGCCGAAGGGCCTGTTTCCGTGCTGTCTGTCTCTATGACTCAATGCTGCCTCGAAGGCAGTTAGTAAATGCATTACACTATTTCCAACTCTCTACTGACCAGAGAGTTTCGAGCTGAAATCTATCATGCTCTCTGCAAGCCGGTATAATTAGTTCAATGTCTTGAGGCAAGAGACGGAAGCCAGCAGTCCGTGACTCACACTTCTAATTTCTAGCCAGTGACCTTTGCTGGGCAGCAGATTATTTAAGGTAAATCTCTGTGGCAGCACACACAAAGAGGCACTTCCTGCCACAGGCAAGTGCTGGGGCTTTGAGAGTTGTGTGCCTGTGATTTTCTGACCTGCATTTGTGGTGCCAGGGTCTTCCTTTTAGGCAAGGACTTGGAAGCTCTACCACTCTGGGAAGATTAAAATTGAATCGGGTCCTTGCGACGAGTGTCAAAATTAAAATGTATTTGGATTCTCCTTGTCAGAGGCTACACATGAACATTAACTTTGACAAATTATCAGTGTATGTGACACCTTAACACAGTGATAAATCAGTGGCTTCAAAACAGAAGAAGAGACATTTGAATGAAAGCCTGAAAAAGATAGGCACCATCTTCCATACAGTTAGGAAGATATATGAATATTGATGCAGTTTTGTCTGGATAATTTATTTAAAAGACTATATTACTAGTCTTGTTTGCTTTGAATGATTAATTTACCAGTGCCTTAATTCAGCAGGACATAGACAGGAATGATGTTTTATATTGCTCTGAAATTTCAATGGTCTTCACATCGGCTGTCCAAAAATCAGAAGACATGACATTCTACTGCAATGGAATCTTATTTGGAAAGAGTGTCCTGATGCAAAGACTTTTCCAAAGAGTCACCTCGACTGATAAGATGCAAGATGCCGCAGCTTCTCTTGAAGAGGAAGTTGTCATGTTTTCTGCTATGGATGAAGTAGAGAGATTTGAGAAGTTCGAGGGAGTGGAGGGCAGTGAGTCGGAATGTTTCAAGGTCCCAGAAGCGGGCAGCGTTTCCATGGTATGCTGGGAACGAGAGCGCCTCCACCGTTGCACCCTTGCCTGGCGCCTGCCGTCTGCCGCACTGCACTTGCCATAAGGAGCAAAGGTCACCGACACAACGCGGACGGAGCAAGCAACTTATGCAACTGCTGGCATTTTGGAAGAATGATTTCCTCACTATGTAAAGATACTAGCAATACCCTGTTCAATGCAAACAATTTAAATCAATCATTGATCTTCAGCATTTATGCCTCTTGCTGGTGTTGAAACAGTAATAAAAAATTGATTAAAAACTGTATATGTCACAGTCAATAAATTCCCCCACCCAGCATCAGCGCTTTAAACTCTTGAATGTTTTTTTCCCCCCGTAAATAGTTTTTATTATTCCTGAGCAGCCATTTTCTGAATTAGCCCCAGCAGAAGGAGGATCTCATTGATGCTGCCTTCCATGCTAGAGATAGGACACGTGAACAAACTAATACTGGCTCGCAATCAAATGATTCAGCCAGCCTGGTGCCACATTTCAGATTGGTGCAGCTACTTCTTGAAGATGACCTGATCAATCATTGATTCATTTTTAAATGTTGCACAGAGTCCATCTGTTGCAGAGAGAGCTGGTGAGCTTGTGGCCACAATAGGGCTCACCGCTGTCGACATACGCTCAAAATTACAGTGATTGAAAGAGTTACAACGATATCGTAATCAGCTAATGCTGATCATTATTTTCGTCGTTTAAATTTCCATAATGACGACCCTTTAGGTGCCGCAACAGAGAGATTAGATTCAGTTGTCAGTGTATCTGTAGCCATGCTCCCATGATATCAGGGAATGGAGTAAAGTGTGACATCTGCAGTGGGAGGTCGTGCTGCTTAACACAGCAATTCCAAAAATATTGATGAGCCTTCCCCCCCCCCCCCCGACAGATTTTAAATATCTGTGCAGCCCCGCCAACAACTCTCCCTAATCTAAGCACATCCTTCCATACTACACTCTGCGTACAAACTTACAAATTAGGGGCAGAAGTTGGCCACCTGGCCCCTTGAGTCTACTCTGCCAGTCAATGAGATCATGGCCACCTGATTGGAATCACATTGCTGCCTACCCATGCTAACCTTTCACCTGCTGGCTAACCAGAAACTTTCTGCCTCTGCCTTACAAATATTCAAGCACTCCCACTGACCTTTGAGTAAGGGATTTCCAAAGATTCACAACACTCGAGAGAAACAAAACATTCACCACATCTGTGTCTGTTTTTGACCCTAGGTTCAAATTCCCCCACATTTCCTCTCAGGGTGATGCATATTTCAATCAAATTCCCTCTAAACACAGGAGAAAATAAGCCTGGCCTGTCCAACCTTTCCTCATAAGATAACATCCATTCTAGGTAGTCAACAAAGACTGTCGGACACGAAACATTAAAGGGCCTGTCCCACGAGCATGTGACTTCATGCGGCAAGCACGACCCAACGTGGTCGCTTGAGCTGTACGGCCTCGCAGGGCCAGTCCCACTTCGATCGCCGGAGCCGTATGGAGTTTTGCGGAGCTGGTCCCGACATCGCGCGGGGCTCAAAAAGACTGACACTGTCCAAAAATTCCGCGCGGCAACAGCCTGCCGGCCCGCAGCCGCATTGAGGCCATACGCACTGCCTCGCCGTATGCAGCTTCTTGACGCCGTACATCTCGCACGAACTTCCCGCGGACTTCGCTCGAACTTCACGTCAACTCGTACGGGATCACTCGACCTCCGTGTGACCCCCGCTTCCGGTTTGGTCGCACTTGCCGCATGCAGTCGCATGTTGGTGGGACAGGCCCTGTACGGGGATCACTCGACCTCCGCGCGGCCCCCGCTTCCGGTTTGGTCGCGCTTGCCGCATGCTGTCGCTTGCTCTTTCCCTTTCCGCAGATATTGCCTGACCTGCTGAGAGTTTCCAGCATCTTCAGTTTATATTTCAGATTGCTAGCATCTGCAGGTATTTTTTACTTTTCATTTGTTACGGAAACTTTGTTGCATTGCTTCAAATGCATTTATTTTCGTGAATAAGGAGGCCAATATTGTTAATAATACTCCTGATGTAATTTCACCAACGTCCTAAATAACTGAAGAATAATCACCCTACTTTTGCATTAAATTCCCTTTGCAATAAACAATGACATTTTATTAGCATTCCTAATTAAATGTGAAACCAGTCTTTTACGAATTACGCACTGGGACATAACGTTCTCTTTGCATCTCAGTTTTAAATCTCTCGATAAAGTGCTTCTTTTTCATTTTTCCTGACAAGATGGATGAATTCATATTAGACATCATTTGCCAAATCCTTGCCCTCTCATCTAGAACACAGTACAGCACAGGAACAGATCCTTTCGCCCACAATGTCTGTGTCGAAAATGATGGCAAGACCAACTCTTATCTGCCTGCCCATAATCTAAAGGATGTCCCTCCCACTGCATGTGCCTACCCAAAAGTCTCTGAAAAACTACTCTTGTAACTTCCTCCACTACCACCCCTAGCAGCGCATTCCAGGCACTTGCCGCCCTCTGTCTATAAAAACTTGCCCTGCACATTTCCTTTAAACTTTGCCTGTCTCATCCTTCAAGTTATTCCCTTTAGTATTTTATGTTTCCATCCTGGGAAAAAGGTTCCGGCTGTCTAGCGTATTTATGCCTCTCATAGTTTTGTATTCTTCTATCCCCTCAAACTCCAACATTCCAGAGAAAACAATTTAAGTCTGTCCAACCTCTCCTCGTAGCTAATAACCCACAATCCAGGCATTTATTTCATAATCTTTTTCCTTTTATGCACTCTTCACAATTTACGTTCCAAAGCATTTGCAAATTTAGCACCCGTATCTTTGTTCTCTTCATCCAAGTTCCTTTTATAAATTGTAACAAGTTGAAGCCCCAACATCAATACTCTGTGGCACACCACTCCTCACATCATACCTCGTGCCTGTCCTCTGTTTCCCTTTAGCCAGCTAATCATCTAACAAACAGGAGCATTTATTTTTGCAGTGGCCTTTGATGTGGCACATTATCAATTGCTTTCTATAAAGCTGTGTGGTGGAGCTCCTTTATCTTCAATAAACTATCCTTCAAATAACTACATTCATGTTTATATTTGGAGATGTGGGTTCAAATCTTATCATGGAAGTGGAAACATTTACCAGAAAGTGTTCAACTAACTCTGGAATTTAAAACATTTATTGTCGTTAATGATAATAATGAAATTATAGGGTTATGGTGGAAGTCCCATGGTTACTTTTATTTGGTTAGTAATTTAGAATTAGGGGAAGTAATAACCATTCTTGGAGTTGAAGACTACAGTAAATTCTGGATTGTTGGGTTCATTCGGCCCACATGAAAGGAAATTTGTCATTCCGACCTCGTCTGGTCTATTTTATGACTCCAGACTCTGAACTGACCGTTGACATGGTGTACCAGATTCCAGTTTCAATTACAGATGGACATTGTGTGCCAGTTGTGACAGCAATGCCTACATATTGTGGGGACACAAGGGACTGCAGATGCTGGAACCTTGTGGAGAACACAAAGTGCTGGAGTAACTGAGCAGGTCAGGCAGCATCTCTGGATGATATGGATAAACGATGAAGTGTCCCGACCTGAAACATCGCCTATCCATGTCCTCCAGAGTTGCTGCATGACCCGCTGAGTTACTCCAGCACTTTGGGTTCTACATATTGAGAACAGATAAATGCAAGCCCTGAGATACACCTTACTGTGAGACAGAATTAAATTGTGGGTTAATCTGACTCATAGAACATGATAAAACTAGTTGGCCACGACTCTAACTTATTCCTCAAACACAAATTCCCTCCCACTGACACAGGGATTAAACTACCTGAATCAGGTGGCTTGGTGCCAACCTAGAGGCATTCCCTCCTCTTAAAGTGTAAAAAGAAGTTAGACAAGGTATGAAGATCCTGCAATGGAGAGATGGGCAAGAGCCTAACCAAGCTTGGCGTCTTCCCCATTAAACTTTTAAATTTGTTGGTTTGACTTTTGTTAATAAAATTAATATAAAATAGTCCGCAAACATTGAATATGTGCTGGAACAGGCATGACAGACCTGGTGTCAGGTATTGATGCAGATCCTAAAATAATGCACTCTCAAGATTCAAACTGTTCAACTTTCACTGGCCTTTTCTTTTCTGGCCAGCCATTGATACTTATTCAGGGAACTTGGGATGACCATGTGGCAGTTCCTATTTTTGAGGGTGCTGTATCAATATTAAATGGGATGTCCAGGTGACCAGCATGACAGCCACTGTCTGATTTATAAGCACCCTTGAGATATAATGTGCCTAACCTCTGAGTTCAAAGGCATCTATAATTGGAAAATTGTGGAAATTGTAAAAGGGCTTGAATCTCAGACCTGGGTTCAATGGAAATCACTCAAGCTTTGCTCTTCTATTTTTAACAGAATTTGGTAGCATTCCTGCTTTTAAATGAATTTCCCAATATTCATAAGATGTATAGCAATTGGGATTA
Organism: Leucoraja erinaceus; assembly: GCF_028641065.1. NCBI lineage: Eukaryota > Metazoa > Chordata > Chondrichthyes > Rajiformes > Rajidae > Leucoraja > Leucoraja erinaceus. Next base: position 20,979,411 of record NC_073399.1, on the reverse strand, counting down.
TCACAGTCAGTTATTGAATGAATTTAAACTGAAAATATTCAAAGCAAAAAAATAATTTACAAGTGTTACCACATGTTGCAGAACAGTGATTTTGGATCAGAGGTTATTTCTGATCTATGAGAGCGGATTATACCTGACACTTTATTTTACTTCACAGTAGCGCAGACTCGAATGGTGCTTGGATATGATGACATCTCTCATGGGTTGGGGAAGAGGAATTCCATCGCTAAGCAAGAGGACAAAGCAGGGGAAGGTGAGGTTTTGAGGACCCACACTTCGTGAACATGAAATGTCAAAGTGGTCTGGCGCTGGTGAAGTACTTTAGATCTCTAGTCTCTGTTGAAAAGTAGGAAAATGCAATTGATAATCTGCATGCATTCAATTCCTATGTTCATAGCTACTAAATCATGTTCTGCTGAGCTTGGTTGAGGGGCATCTGCAGGTTAATATTACCATAGGCTTTTTAAAAATAGTGGCTTGGATATTTTATATAGAACTAGAACAGATAACAGCACAGGATCGGGCCATTTGACCCACCATATCTGCGCTGACCTCATGATCACAATCTAATTATTCCTTTCTGCCCACACATAGTTTGCATCCCATTATTCCTTCCTTGCCTGTTCAGGTGTCTATCTAAATGTCTTTTAAATGATGATGTTGTATCTGCCCTTGGCAACATTCCACATTTTCTCTAAAAAAAATTACCGTGCTCCTTTAAACTAACCCCCTCTTATCTTCAAACTTTGCCTATGAAAATTTGGCATTTTTGATCCTGGGGAAAAGACTGAGTCTCTACCCTATCTATGCCTCTCATAATTTTATACACTTCTATCAGATGGCCACCTATTCAAAGGGGAAAACAATCCAAGTTTATCCACAGTCTCATAGCTAATACCCTTGCATCCAGGTGACATTCTGTGAACCTCTCATCAGCCGTCAAATCTTTCCAATGAAGCGGGGATCAGAACGGCACAGAATGTTCCAAATGTGGACTAACCAAAGTTTATATATAGCCTCAGCATAAATAGCCATCTTTTATACTCAGTACTTCAACACATAAAGGCAAGCATGTTCTATACCTTCATTACCGCACTTTCCACTTGTGTGGCCAGTTTCAGAGAGACTTGCTTCACAAGATGCCTCCGTACCCCAATGCTCCCGAGTGTCCTGCCATTTACTGCATTCTTTCCTCTTGCATTTGACCTCCCATTAGGCATCCTCTCACACTTGGCTGGATTAAACTCACTCTGCCATTTCCCTGCCAAAATGTCCAACTGTCTCTATCCTGCTGTACCTTTAACATCCTTCCTCACTTTCTACAACTCCATCAATTTCATATTGTCTGCAAACTTTCTAATCAGTCCACCTATAATTTCATCCAAATCATTTATAAATATTACAAGCAACAGAGGCCCCAGCAGTGATCCTCACCACCACCAGTCACAAATCTACAGTCAGAGAAGCACCTCTCCACCTCCACCATCTGTCTTCTCTGACCAAGCCAACTTTGGATACAGCTTACCAACTCACCTTGGACCCCATGTACTTAATTCTTCTGGACCAGCCTTCCATAGGGATCTTATCAAATGCTTTATTTTTATCATGAAATATTATAGAACCTAAGAGTCATATAGCACAACAAACGTCCCCTCCGCTCACTGAGTCCATGCAAACTGTCATACCCATTTACACAAAACCTACACTATTCCATTTTCAGTCGCTGATTTGGATCACCTCCCCCAGATTCTAATGCACATCTACATATTATCCAAGAGAGTTTATTGCCATGTGTCCCAGATAGGACAATGAGATTCTTGTTTTGCTTCAGCACAACTGAATATAGTAGGCATGAATACAGAACAGATCAGTGTGTCCATATACCATTATATAAATATATACACACATGAATAAATAAACAGACAAAGTGTAAATAAACAGATAATGGGCTGTTAATGTTCAGAGTTTTGTTTGATTTGAGTTTAATATCCTGATGGCTGTGGGGAAGTAGCTATTCCTGAACTTGGACATTGCAGTCTTCAGGCTCCTGTACCTTTTACCTGAATGTAGCGGGGAGATGATTCTGTGGCCAGAATGGTGTGGGTCCTTGATGATGCTGCCAGCTTTTTTGAGGCAGCGACTGTGATAGATCCCCTCGATGGTAGGGAGGTCAGAGCTGATGATGAACTGGGCAGTGTTTACTACTTTTTGTAGTCTTTTCCGCTCCTGTGTGCTCAAGTTGTGAACCAAGCCACGATGCAACCGGTCAGCATGCTCTCTACTGTGCACCTGTAGAAGTTAGAGAGAGTCTTCCTTTACATAACGACTCTCCGTAATCTTCTCAGGAAGTAGAAGCGCTGATGATTAGAGGCAATTATCAATGGCCGATTGATACCCTGGTGAAACCCACACAATCACACAAAAAATGTGCAAATTCCACACAGATAGCAGTAGATGTCAGGATTGAACCTAGGTCACTTGAGCTGCAAGACAGCAGCTGTCTCAGATACAATACTGTCCTGCCCCCCATTTCTTGGAAATTTCTTGGCAGATGGAATCTCACAATACTGTTTCATTTACATAACAGCATCTCCAACAGTGTGGCAAGTCTTTAGTTATGCCCTGGAGAACCAGACTAGACTTGGTCCAAATTTCCACAGAGTAATCTAACCCTTGTATCTTTTGATTCAAGGGGAAGAGTCAGAACATATATTGATGGTTCAAACGTTGGGAGACAGGAGCAGAGATGAGCAGAAATTGGAACAAATATCAAGAACATGTAACTTTGATATGTAACATAGGAAGGAACTGACCTTTGAGGAAACAGCATCAAACTCAAGGATTGTTTTTCATCGTTGCCAGAAGAGGATTGATGAGTGATCATTACCAAGATTTTAACTTAATCAATTGCTCAATCAAATGCCACATTAATGAAAAAATATATAACTTTGTTAAGAACATCTCCATGGTTTTTTTCTTGTTGTTTATTCTCCACATATTAGGAGAAGGGAGAAGAAAGCACGTTACTTATCTAGGTCAATTAGTGCTTCATTACATAAGGGAATCTTCCCAATACCTAGTGATAGGCAGAAATAGCCAAAGACAGATGACCCTTACTCATCTCCAGTCCCCAGAGCTATTTCCTTATTGTTCCTGGTGGTGGTGGGGGGGAGCTCAATCCATGGTCAGTCAGTTGAATCAATACCAGTCTCATTTCCTTTCCTGGCTCATTATGGCGAGGAGTTTTAAAGTGATGTGCCATTGTTATTGTCATCATATCACAACAATAGCCAGCATTACACTATGTAATATTCTGCACATTGAACAACTTAAATGGAGCAATTTCATTTCAGTGAACTTAGTTTTGTTTTAATGAAAACATTGTCTAAGGACTTTACAGCATTGAGAAATTATAAAATTGATTCAATCTTGAGTAAATCACATGCAATGATTTGGGTTAATCTGAACGGGTCACTTCTCCATTGGTGAATCCTGGATTTGTTTTAACTTAATCAATTGCTCAATCAAATGCCAAATTAATGAAAAAATATATAACTTTGTTAAGAAAACATCTATCATGTTTTTTTCTTGTTGGGCGCTCATCTCCAGATTATGCAGGAATTAAGGGAAGTGCCTCAAAGTGACACAGGGACTTATCTCAGGTGCTATCTGTGTGGAGTCTGCACAATCTCCAAGTGATCACATGGGTTTACTCTGGATGCCGAAGACAGATGACATCCCTAAGACGTCATCTCCAGTCCCCAGAGCTTTTCCTTATTGTCGATTAACTGGTGCTGCTGTAAAATTGCCCCCTAACCTGGGGGACTGGGGTATCTTGGGGAGTGGATGGGGGGGGGGGGGGGGGTGAAAGGAATATAAGTGGGTCAGTCAGATGGCAGCTTGTTGGTTGGCAATACCAGTTAGGCATTAGGGCCTGTTTCTGTGCTGTATCATTATGGCGAGGATAGTTTTTAAAGTGATGAGCAATTTATGTTAACCAGTATTCTCATCATAGAATCACAATGACAATAGCCAGCACACAAATCCTGTAATATTCTGCACATAACATGGGTTTAGGGACTATGGACTTGAACAACTTAAATGGAGCAATTTCATTTCAGTGAACTTAATTTTGTTTTAATGAACATTGTCTAAGGACTTTACAGCATTGAGAAATTATAAAATTGATTCAATCTTGAGTAAATCACATGCAATCGTTTCTGGGTCAAATCACACCGTTTGTGAAATTGGAACGGCCACCTCCATTGGTGAATCACAAACATGGATTCTGCAAGGGATCCAGTGCTTTTTTTTCCAGAAAACTTGTATCACGTTTTTGTGCGTTTTGGGGCGCTCATCAGATCATGCAGAAATTAATGCTGAAGTGCCTCACTCCTCTCGTGACCAGGGATCAATCCTGTCCTCAGGTGCTATCTGTGTGGAGTCTGCACAATCTCCAAGTGATCACATGGGTTTACTCTGGATGCTCCAGATGCACATCCCTAAGACGTGCAGACTTGTCGATTAACTGGCTGCTGTAAAATTGCCCCTAACCTGTCGGTGACTGATGATATCTTGGGAGAGTGGATGGGAAAGTGAAAGGAATATAAGTGGGAAGATTGGTGTAGATGGCAGCTTGTTGGTTGGCAAGGACTTGTTAGGCAGTAGGGCCTGTTTCTGTGCTGTATCACTGTATAATTTTATGACTAGAGTACCTACATAAATGTGAGCAATTTATTTTAACCAGTATTCTCATCCACAGAATGCCCCTATATGACACTACCAATCTCACAAATCTCCTGATCGCCTGATCGACAAGCAAGGTCATAGGGGGAGCTGAGAAATAAAAATGGGATGATCATCTTGTTGGGATTTTATCCCCAAATAGTCAATGGGAATTAGAGGAACAAGTATGCCGAGCGATTACAGAGTGCCGCAAGAATTGCCGTAGACAATGACTGCCAGGGACTGGCAGTACTATGGTGCAAAGGGCTTAGATGAGTGGAATATGTCAACAGTATTCAGAAACGTTTCCTTGTGCAACTAACTAATAACTTTAATTTGGACCTCCAAGAGATTATTTTATATTTGTTTCAGAGGCTTGAAAATTGACTACACTCTTGTGAATTTTGTTGGGCTTCTCGGAAGGTTTCAGTCCAAGCGTTAACTCACACTTTTGTCCACGATCACAGCTTTTTTGTTATGTCCATTTTCAATAGGGCACAAGATGCTGAAGTGTCAGTGGTTTTAGCACTTTGAGATATGAAAGTGAAACCAAATTCTATTTCTAGATTTTATGCTTATCTGATGGGAAGAAATTGCAGACTTGATTTTTTAAATCTCAAAATTTTGTAACATTGCTAGTAGGTATCTCGCTTATTCAGGTATTCCAGGGATGAGTGTAGGGCCAGGGAGATGGCATCATCCATGGACCTGTTGTGACGGTGGATGAACTGGAATGGTTCAAGGTTGTTTGGTAGGTTGGATGTGTTCCATAACCAGACTCTCAAAACACTTTGTGATGGTGAAAGTCAGGGCCACTGGACAGGAGTCATTAACCATATAACATATAACCATATAACAATGACAGCACGGAAACAGGCCATCTCGGCCCTACAAGTCCGTGCCGAACAAATTTTTTTCCCCTTAGTCCCACCTGCCTGCACTCATACCATAACCCTCCATTCCCTTCTCATCCATATGCCTATCCAATTTATTTTTAAATGATACCAATGAACCTGCCTCCACCACTTCCACTGGAAGCTCATTCCACACCGCCACCACTCTCTGAGTAAAGAAGTTCCCCCTCATATTACCCCTAAACTTCTGTCCCTTAATTCTGAAGTCATGTCCTCTTGTTTGAGGCATTAAGGCATGACACCTTGCTTTTCTTCATCACTGGGATGATAGTGGTCTTCTTGAAGCAAGTGGCTGCCTCAGATCGGACTAAGGAGAGATCGGACTAAGGAGAGATTACAAATGTCCGTGAACACTCTCATTAATTGATCTGCGCAGTTCCTAAGGACGCGGCCAGGGACTCCGTCCAGACCGGTTACTTTCTGTAGATTCCCCCTCGTGAAGGCCAATCTTACTTCTGCAACAGTGACCCTGGGAAAAGGCACACTTGAATCTGAGGACAGATGCCATTGCCCTGTTGGCCTTCTGCTCAAAGCGAGCATAGATTGCATTAATTTCATCAGGAGGGCCACACTATCACCAGCGATGTTGCCTGACGTCACTATGTAGCCAGTTACATTATTAAGGCTATTCAGTCTGCGGGTGTCCGAATAATTCTACTGATTATATTATTTTTCTAATTGATTATGCTCTTTACTCACACAGAAGATGGTGGGTTTATGGAATAAGCTACCAGAGGAAGCAGTAGGGACAGGTACAATAATACCATTCAGATGACATTTGGACGGGTTCATCAATAGGGAATATTTAGAGGGATATGGTCAGGAAAATGGTACTTGCTTAGATGCAGCATCTTGGTCAGCATGGATGAGCTGGACCAAATAGACTATTTCCCTGCTGCATGAGTCAATAACTCTATGTGCTCAGCACCTCCCTGCTCCCCCACCAAACTACGGTTTTTAACTACCTTAATTGAGGTAGTCGAGGTCAACCACCCCAGTCACACTTCCACTGCTGCTGCCTGCGATTTTTCCCCATCAATCTGATTCCTCTTCCCACCGTCTCTCCTCTAATCTCCAATGTCTGTCTGATCCTCTGAGACAACAAGCGTCCCAATGACATTTCAGTGCATTCGTCAGGTTGTACATATGTTCTTTGTCTTGGGAAATTAAATTTGAGGTAGTACTGTTTTCATTACCTGTGGCAGACTTGACTGGAAATTAGATTGTGTATTTCAGTGTGTAATTGACCATGCACCTACATGGAGTGAAAATACAATTCCTCTGGTGATGCATCCAGGCAGTTCCAATACCAGGCAGCACAACACACCTAACACAATTTCTCATCATTAAAATCCTCATGCAGTTTTCCACTTAGGGCAATTCCAAGGGAGATATCAGACCAAGTTCTGAATGAGAGCTTTGTTAAACACATTGGGCAAGTGAGACTGCACAGTGATGTGCTGAATAGGGATTTCATTAGAGCCCAATACTTATCTTTGATCTTTCAAGCTTCTAGCTATCTCATGCTAACCTTCTCTCAGCTTACCCTCAATGGTTAACACCTCTCCTACCTCCAAAATCCTCCCTTAAAACTACCATTTGCCCCAAGTCTAACTTCCTAATCCATCCCTGGCCCTCTGATTCATGAGGCAGCGATGATTGCCCCAATCTGTGCATCCCCACACTGTCATTTACTGATCACTGATTCTGACCCTTCCCTATCACCTTGGCCACTTAACTCATTGCTGAACCAACTACAGCTTCAAATTCCCAGACCTGCAAATACGTCCTCTTCCCCTTGATCTCAGGTGTCTTATTATTAACCCATAGACTTTGGTCTAGTGGGGGATTACAGGTAATTTTCATGACCATCTGCAGCACATATTGGAGCACACTAGAATTTCTAGGCTTAAAAAAATAAATAATATATGTGTGTGTGTAGTGTGTGTGTGTAGTGTGTGTAGTGTGTGTGTAGTGTGTGTGTGTGTTGTGTGTGTGTGTGCGTGCGTGTGTGTGTGTAGTGTGTGTATCTGTCTGTGTGTGTATGTGTGGCTGTGTGTGTGTGTGTGTGCGTGTGTGTGCGTGTGTGCGTGTGTGCGTGTGTGCGTGTGTGCTTGTGTGCGTGTGTGTGTGTGCGTGTGTGTGTGTGCGTGTGTGTGTGTGTGTGTGTGTGTGCGTGTGCGTGTGTGTGTGCGTGTGTGTGTGTGTGTGTGTGTGTATATATAATGGTTCAGTACCCAATTTGGATGGAAAAGCATCAGCCTCTCTATTACTAACATTGATCTTCTTGACAGCTAGCACCCTGCAGTGGTGAATAAATTATTTCTTGATACCCCAGAATTTTCACACCATCCGCAGTGTTACGGAATATTATATTTGCCGGGTGATTGTAGCTCCAGAGTCAGAGTCAGAGTCAATTTATTTGTCATTTGGACCCCTGGAGGTCCAAACGAAATGCCGTTTCTGCAGCCATACATTACACACACACACACACCACACACACACACACACACACAAGACACACACACACACACACACACACACACACACACACACACACACACACACACACACACACACACACACACACACACACACACACACACACACAATAACATTTAAGAAACTTAACGCCATCCAGGATAAAGCAGCTCACTTAATAAGTACCCCATCCACCACCCTGAAGGTACATTTCCTCCACCATCATCACACAGTGACCACAGTGTGTACCATATACATAAAATATTCTAGTTCCAGTTCCCTAAGTTACTCCAAGTAAAAACTCCCAAATTTATGATCACCACCAACAAGGCCTTCAGGTGCATGGGAACACCAACTCTGGCAGGTTCCCCTGAATCACACACTATCCTAACTTGCAAATAGTTCAGTGTGTCCTTCACCGACATTGGGTCTTGGTCCTGAAACTCTCTACCCATTTGCATTGAGCAAGTCCTTTCATCAGAATCCTGTGGCAGTTCAAGAAGGCAGCTCACCATCAAGCTCCATGGGGTAATGTGGATGGGCAGTAAATTCTGTGCCTGTCAGTGATGCCCAGATCGTGAAAAATTAATGAATTAAAAAAATCTGAAGGATTGTTAATGTGATCTTCTGCTGCCACTGGCAACCAGGGAATGTCTGGAGAATCTGACTCATTGATGTGGCTTGTGGGATAATTACTGACCAGAAAGCTTTGGAGAATTGGGCAGCAGAGTAGCGCAGTGGTAAAGTTACTACCTTCCAGAACTAGAGACCCGGGTTTGATTCTGACTACGAGTGCTGTCTCTACAGAGTTTGTACGTTCTCCCTGTGACTGCGTGGGTTTTTTCCGGGTGCTCCGGTTTTCTCCCACATTCCAAAGACACGCAGGTTCGTAGTTTAATTGTCTTCAGTAAATTGCCCCTGGTGTCTAGGATAGAACTGGTGTCTGGGTGAGATTAGTATGCAAACTTAAAGCACACGGTATTGGGGGTTCAGTATTGATGTGGATAGAGAACTGGCTGGCAGACAGGAAGCAAATAGTAGAAGTAAACGGGTCCTTTTCAGAATGGCAGGCAGTGACTAGTGAGGTACCGCAAGGCTCAGTGCTAGGACCCCAGCTATTTACAATATATATTAATGATCTGGATGAGGGAATTGAATGCAACATCTCCAAGTTTGTGGATGACATGAAGCTGGGGGGCAGTGTTAGTTGTGAGGAGGATGCTAGGAGGCTGCAAGGTGACTTGGATAGGTTGGGTGAGTGGGCAAATGTATGGCAGATGCAGTATAATGTGGATAAATGTGAGGTTATCCACTTTGGTGGCAAAAACAGGAAAGTAGACTATTATCTGAATGGTGGCCGATTAGGAAAAGAGGAGATGCAACGAGACCTGGGTGTCATGGTACACCAGTCATTGAAAGTAGGCATGCAGGTGCAGCAGGCAGTGAAGAAAGCGAATGGTATGTTAGCATTCATAGCAAAAGGAATTGAGTATAAGAGCAGGGAGGTTCTACTGCGGTTGCACAGGGTCTTGGTGAGATCACACCTGGAGTATTGCGTACAGTTTTGGTCTCCTAATCTGAGGAAAGACATTCTTGCCATAGAGGGAGTACAGAGAAGGTTCACCAGACTGATTCCTGGGATGGCAGGACTTTCATATGAAGAAAGACTTGATAGACTCGGCTTGTACATGCTAGAATTTAGAAGATTGAGGGGGGATCTTATAGAAACTTACAAAACTTACTTAAGGGGTTGGACAGGCTAGATTATTCCCGATGTTGGGGAAGTCCAGATCAAGGGGTCACAGTTTAAGGATAAGAGGGAAGTCTTTTAGGACCAGGATGAGAAAAATCATTTTTCACACAGAGAGTGGTGAATCTCTGGAACTCTCTGCCACAGAGGGTAGTTGAGGCCAGTTCATTGGCTATATTTAAGAGGGAGTTAGATGTGGCCCTTGTGGCTAAGGGGATCAGGGGGTATGGAGAGAAGGCAGGTACGGGATACTGAGTTGGATGATCAGCCATGATCATATTGAATGGCGGTGCAGGCTCGAAGGGCCGAATGGCCTACTCCTGCACCTAATTTCTATGTTTCTATGTTTCTATGTAGTTGAGGCCAGTTCATTGGCTATATTTAAGAGGGAGTTAAATGTGGCCCTTGTAGCTAAAGGGATCAGGGGGTATGGAGAGAAGGCAGGTATGGGATATTGATTTGGATGATCAGCCATGATCATATTGAATGGCGGTGCTGGCTCGAAGGGCCGAATGGCCTACTCCTGCACCTATTTTCTATGTTTCTATGTTGGTCGGCGCAGGCACAGTGGGCCGACGAGCCTGTTTCCATGCTGTATCTCTAAACTAAAGTTACCCAGCTCAACTAAGGCCAAGAGCATGGGATCTTTGATTTTCACCTGAGAAGGAAGATGGCCCCTTGTTTTTATATAAACTGTTCTGTTGCACAGGACTGAAAAGTAGGTTGTGACAGGATATTAGCTTTCAGTGTCGATAACTTAAAAACGTGTTCGTTGTTGACAAGCAAGCATTTTTCGCCTTTGCCCCCACTCTTTTCCCAGCTCCCACATGGTTGGTTCTGACAAACAATTTCCTTCATTTTCATCTCACTGCATCACTCACAGACTAGAATCCGAAAATTAGTCAAATGTTTGGTGTGTGCCAAAATAGCTGGATTCCCTCAGCACATCATCTACATTTTAAACCTCTGCATTATTTATGCATTTTTTTTCGTAAATGCATGAGTTACTATAAATGTTTTTTAGGGCACAGTCTGGTGAATTTTTTATTGCATGCCAAATTGATGCACGCTGCTAAGTCCTCAGCTCCGTCTGAAACCGAACCAGGGCAAGTAGCAGCTGTGGTTTTCCCTGCTCAAATGACTGCATTCTAGTCATTTTATCGTGTTAAAAAAGAATATTTAAAAAAATATTATTTCATGTGGGATTCAGGAAAAAGAATTTGAGCGCACTAGCGGAAATCCCTCGCACTAGTCTTTGCATTGTTATATTCAAGTGGTTAATGTCTCCTCTCAAGGCCTAAGAAAGTGTTTGATGGATCAATTTGCACAAAAATCTCACAGCTAATAACTACTAAAAAAAGTAATTGTGCACATACCTTGTGACCAGAATCTCTATGTTTGGCCTCCCCCTGCCCTGATACATGTAGACTGAATGCATCAATCCTGTCTTGCTGGTCTGAAGCACCTTGGATTCCATTGAACTGGCATGATTGGCAGCAGGGCACCATGAAGGCTTCACCTCCAAAGGCCCTTTGACAACTGGCAAAGCCACAGCTTCATCTTTGTTCACTGCAACGGCTGGGAAGGTCATTGAACTATTCCTGAATATCCGGGCCATAATTCACCAAGTTTAATAGACAATAGACAATAGGTGCAGGAGTAGGCCATTCGGCCCTTCGAGCCAGCACCGCCATTCAATGTGGTCATGGCTGATCGTCCACAATCAATACCCCATTCCTGCCTTCTCCCCATATCCCCTGACTCCGCTATCTTTAAGAGCCCTATCTAGCTCTCTCTTAAAAGTATCCAGAGAACCGGCCTCCACTGCCTTCTGAGAGAATTCCACACTCACAAAAAGTATTTTCCTCATCAACGTTCTAAATGGCCTACCCCTTATTCTTAAACTGTGGCCCCTGGTTCTGGACTCCCCCAACATCGGAAACATGCTTCCTGCCTTTAGCGTGTCCAAACCCTTAATAATCTTATATGTTTAAATAAGATGCCCTCTCATCCTTCTAAATTCCAGGGTATACAAGCCCAGCCACTCCATTCTATCAACGTATGACATCCCCGCCATCCAGGGAATTAACCTCGTGAACCTCCATAGCAAGAATGTCCTTCCTCAAATTTGGAGACCAAAACTGCACACAATACTCCAGGTAGGGTCTCACTAGGGCCCTGTACAACTGCAAAAGGACCTCTTTGTTCTTATACTCAACTCCTCTTGTTATGAAGGGGAACATGTTATTCGCTTTCTTCACTGCCTGCTGTATCTGCATGCTTACTTTCAGTGACTGATGAACAAGGACCCCCCAGATCTCGTTGTACTTCCCCTTTTCCCAATGTGAACGACATCATTCAGATAATAATCCCCCTTCCTGTTTTTGCCACCAAAGTGGATAACCTCACATTTGTCCACATTAAACTGCATCTGCCATGCATCTGCCCACCCGCCCAACCTGTCCAAGTCACCCTGCATCCTCATAGCATCTTCCTCACAGTTCACACTGCCACGCAGCTTTATGTCATCTGCGAATTTGCTACTTTTATGTTACTTTTAATCCCTTCATCTAAATCAGGGGTCGGTAACCTACGGCCCATGGGGCCGAATGCGGCCCGTAACCCAAAATCATCCGGCCCGCAGGCAGATCTTTTTCCCCATGATTATCTGGCCCGCTGACGCCGAGCTCTGGCTGTACCGCATCCTGCGCAAAGCCACCGGCACGGCCACGCACCTTCTCGGAACACTTTTAAGAAAGAACTGCAGATGCTGCAAAAATCGAAGGTAGACGAAAATGCTGGAGAAACTCAGTGGGTGAGTCATGCAAGGATTGCATGAGGCTGCCTCACCCGCTGAGTTTCTCCAGCATTTTTGTCTACCTTCTGTGAACACGAGATTCGATGCCTGCCATCCGGGGCAGGATGGGGGCGGGATCCATGTGTACACGTGATAGATGAGGCCCGCCATCCGCTCACACACATGCGTCCTGGCCCGTATGCAGAACAAGGTTGCCGACCCCTGATCTAAATCATTAATGTATATTGTAAATTGCTGCGGTCCCAGCACCGAGCCTTGCAGTGCCCCACTAGTCACTGCCTGCCATTCTGAAAGGGACCCGTTAATTCCTACTCTTTCTTTCCTGCCTGCCAACCAATTTTCTATCCATGTCAGTACTCTACCCCCAATACTATGTGCTCTAATTTTGCCCACTAATCTCCTATGTGGGGCCTTATCAAATGCTTTCTGAAAGTCCAGGTACACTGCATCCACAGGTTCTCCATTGTCCATTTGTCTATTTTCCTAGTTACATCCTCAAAAAATTCCAGAAGATTAGTCAAGCATGATTTCCCCTTCGGAAATCCATGCTGCCTCGGACCAATCCTGTTACTGCTATCCAAATGTGCTGTTTCATCTTTTATCATTGACTCCAACATCTTCCCCACAACCGATGTCAGGCTAACTGGTCTATAATTTCCTGTTTTCTCTCTCCCCCCTTTCTTAAAAAGTGGGATAATATTAGCTACCCTCCAATCCACAGGAACTGATCCTGAATCTATAGAACATTGGAAAATTATCACCAATGCGTCCACGATTTCTAGAGCCACTTCTAGATGAAACTTATGAAAGTTGCTTGAAAAATCGTTCGATGAGATGGCTAAAACATAAAATCAATCAAGCTACATGAAGTTTAAAAACAGGAACTAATCTTCTCCCAGTCCAGGGCACCCAGTGTAAATGCTGATCAATCTCAATAAAACAAGGCTCCATCACCGACAATATGTGGTATTAGGTGTTCAGTTCTGCTCTGTTGTTCAGTGTAATATTATGATTTATGGGTTGATTTTATTCTCTTTATGTTGAGGATGACGGGGTTAATAGGTTAATGGATAGCAAATTGGCTTCATGGAAGGAAGCAGAGGGTGATGGTGGAAGGTTGCTTCTCGGACTGGAGGCCTCTGACTAGTGGTGTGCCTCAGGGTTCGGTGCTGGGTCCATTACTGTTTGCCATCTACATCAATGATTTGGATGAGAACATACAGGGCAAGATTAGTAAGTTTGCTAATGATACAAAAGTTGGTGGTTTTACAGATAGTGATGATGGTTGTGATAGATTATTGCAGGATCGGGATCGATTGGCCAGATGGGCTGAGGAATGGTTGATGGAATTTAATACAGAGAAATATGAGGTGTTGCATTTTGGGATGTCTAACAAGGGCAGGACCTACACAGTGAATGATAGGCCTCTGGTGAGTGTTGTAGAGCAGAGGGATGTATGAGTGTAGGTGCACGGTTCTTTGAAGGTCGAGTCGCAGGTAGATAAGGTGGTCAAAATGGCTTTTGGCACATTGGCCTTCATCAGTCAGAGTGTATTGTGTTCATTTTTGGGCACCATGTTATAGAAAAGATATTTTCAAGCTTGAAATGGTTCAGAGAAGATTTACGCAGATGTTAGGAATCTGAGGGGTAACTCTTTCACACAAATGGTGGGTGTATGGAATAAGCTGCCAGAGGCTGTAGTTGATGCTGAGACTATCCCAACGTTTAAGAAACAGCTAGTCAGGTACATGGATAGGACAAGTTTGGAGGAATATGGACCAAACATAGGCATGTGGGACTGGTGTAGCTGGGACATGTTGGCCGGTGTGGGCAAGTTGGGCTGAAGGGCCTGTTTCCACACAGTTTCATTCTATGACTCAGTGGAGAGTCTTGACTGACTCAGCGTTCTGAATCCATCCGTAGGTCTAGGACTTCTGTGTACAGAATCGCAGTAATGGCTTCAAATTGGAGGTCCTAGCTGTTAGCAGCAAGGGCTTAACCTGACTGTAAAACATGATCTGTGACCAGGGATAACACAGAATATGTGGCATTAGGTGCTCTGCTCTGTTCAGTGTGGGGGTTATGATTTATGGGCCGATTTTATCCTCTTTTTGTTGAGGATGGTGGGGTTAATAGGTAGGTGTGCCCTCAATAACAAATATTGAGAAATCCAGACACAGAGTGCTGGAGTAATTCAGCCGGTCAAGCAACATCTCTGGAGAACATGGATAGGTGACATTTTGGGTTGGAACCCTTCTTCAGCCTGAAGGCACCAGCCCTGAAACACCACTTTTCCATGTTCTCCAGAAATGCTACCTGACCGCTGAATTACTCCAGTACTTTGTGTCTTTTTTGGTAAACCAGCATCTGCAGTTCTTTCCGTCCACATGAGAAATCCAGAACTTCCCCGATCTGCACACTAAGATAACTTAATGAGCCATTCGAAAATCTATAAAGTGCTTATATAAGGAATGGAGGGTTATGGTCTGAGCGCGGGTATATGGGACTAGGGGAGAATACGTGTTCGGCACGGACTAGAAGGGTCGAGATGGCCTGTTTCCGTGCTGTAATTGTTATATGGTTATATGTTATATGGTTATATGGTTTCTTCCATAAAGAGAGGCTTGGTTGTGTGGCATTCCCTTCTCCTTGCTCCGTGGAGGGATGTAGTTAAAAGTTTTTTACAAATGGACATTGAGGTAACAAATGTCAACCAGTCGTTATGTCCCCACACACGCGCACCTGCATGGTTGGTTAAAGAGAAGGAAAGCTTGTCAGAGTTGGGAAAACTGTAGAACTTTCTGGGATATTTGTAGATTCTCTCTGGGATTATGTGTGTTTCCTCCATGTGCACCAAAATTCCTCCCATATCTCAAAGACTTTGGGTTGGCAGTTCATTCGGCCTCTGTAAATTGCCACTAGTGTGAAAGTGAATGGTAGAAGCTGGGGGGGGGGAAGGGGGGGGGGGGGAGGGGGGGGGGGGGCGGGAGGGGGGGCTGATGAGAATGTGAGGAGAATAAAAAAATGGAATTACTGTAGAATTAGTGTAAGCTGGTGGCTGATGGTCAGTGCAGACTTGGTGGTTGAAGGATATCTGGTTGTTTGACTATGACTACGTGATACCTGCTCAATAATTTAATTGTAGCAAATGGCTCTGAACAGTCCTACGAATGCTGAATTACAATGAGGGAGAAGTGTATCCTCTGTCACAGCCAGGAAGGACGAGAGACTCTGAAGTGGAAGGAATTGACAGAATATGTCATCCACACATGGCAGTGATTCAGAATCTCAAGCAGGTGTGTATCCCTCACACAGATCTGATATACGTGACACAGTGCTGCAGTGGTAGAGCTGCTGCCTCTCAGCTCCAGAGACCCAAGTTCATTTCTGACTATCTGAACGGAGTTTGCACGTTCTCCCTGTGACTGTGTGAGTTTTCTTCCACATTCCAAAGACGTGCAGGTTTGTAGATCAATTGGCTTTTGTAAATTGTCCCTAGGGTGTAGGATAGAACTAGTGCTCCAGTGATCGGGTGAACAGCATGGCCTTGGTGGGTCGAAGGGCATGTTTTCACACTGTAGTTCTAAACTAAACGTTCCCAAATCCCCGTTGGCTCCATCTCTTTCTCCACGGTAAAAAGAGAGGAGAAATATTAATAGAGGACCATGTCTTCGGTAAATTGCCCCTAGTGTGTAGGATGTGAAAGTGGGATGACATAGAATCAGTGTACGGGTGATCGATGGTCGAAGTGGACTCAGTGGCCCTAGGGTCAGTTTCCACTCTGTACTTTGAAACTCTAAACTAAACTCTAAACTCAGGATTGCTGGCAGTTGTTAACTTGTGACTTCTGATGTAATACTCTGCTTTTGCAGGGTAGCAAAGAAAGTTTCTGAGAAAGGCATGCAGTTCCTTTCTTGAGTGAAATCCTCCATTTCTGCATGTTAATGGCAAGAAATCCCAATCTTAGACCAAGGGCTGTTGCGGAGGATTGGAGAGCAGTAGGTAACCTGAGCCTTCTGTAAAGCTGCAGAATGAATACAGCATTGGCATCGGGGATTGCTGCTTGCCACAGGTATGGCCTTAGGAAAGGGAAGGAAAGATGTTGGAAAAACAGCCTTCCACCCTCGCAAAAAACAGTCTATTAAATAAATCACAGGCAGTCGAAGCGATCCAGATTTGATAAACTTTCTCTGTGAGCTGATCAGTGTCAGTGTGTGTTTAATCTGAGCTGGGCCAGACCAGAAGCAGCATACTTTTTTCATCTTCCCTATCCATCAGCAGCAGATTGCACTCACTATTCCGGAGGGAGCACTCAGTCCCACTGTAAATGTGTTTTATCCCTCTATCGGCACAGCATCAGCACTTACTCACTGCCTGGACACTAACAGGTTGTGCATCAGTGATCTGGAAGGAGAACAGAGCAACTGTCGTTCCCAGTGGCTGTTACATGTCAGAGAGTGGGGGTTCTTCAAGTGTGAGGTCCATTGTTCCTCGGCACCTGTGGTGCAGGAGGCTGGGGACAAGCAGAACTGGATATTGAAGGCTAGTTAGTGACTCCAGAGTGGATATTACCAATGCTGTCACTCTACCAGCTGCTTACCTGCCTCTGATGTCCTGACATTATTTTCTGGTCCACTGCAGTGTTTGGCATTATTTGAACAGGCACACCTCCATTTACTGCGTAATTGAGTAATATAGCATGGAAACAGGCCTTCATTTCATCAAACCCTGTAGACCATCAAGCACCCATTTATACCTGTTACATTGTTTTCTCACCAGATTCCCATACATTCCCCAGATTCTACCTCTCTCACTACACACAAGACAATTTACAATGTCACGCCAAGTATTCTGCAAACCAGCATGTCATTTGTGATATGGGAGGAAACCGAAGCACCCAGATGTAATCCATGCAATCAAATGGAGAACGTACAAACTCCACACAGACAAGACCGGAGGTCAGGACTGAACCTAAATTGCTGGAGCTGTGAGGCAGCAGCTTCTACTGGCTGAAACACTGTGCAACTCTCTCTATTTATTTTCACTCTACCTCCCTGTCCCATGTTGTTCCAATGAAGCTCTGCAGATGCCCAGTGAATATCAACCAACCCCTAAAGGGGCTGTCCCTCTTGGGTGACCTAAACCGCCAATTCTGGCGAGTTTACCCTCGACTCATACTGGCAGCACAGTCGACACCAGGTCGTAAGAGGTCTTCGTAACTCTTCTTCATGCTCGAGAATGGTCTCCGCGTACTCGAGGCTTCAGCTAGGTTGCGCCGTTTTTTTCAATATGTTAAAAAATGCCCGCGAGTAAAAAAAGGTCGCCATGGAAAAAATAGTAGGTCGGCATATTAGTCGTAGGTAATCGAGGGTAGTCGAAGGTAGTCGAAGGTAGTCGTAGATAGTGTTCATCATAGTCGAAGGGAGGTCGAAGGAGGTCGTCTTCACTCTCCACTATTCGGTGTCCAATTTTCCTGAAATTAATCATAGCTAGTCGAAGCTAGTCTGCAACATAGTCGAAGGAGGTTGAAGGAAGTCTTCTACATAGTCAAAGGAGTCTTCAATGTGTCATTTAAAAAAACTCTTCTAAACTCGCCAATTAGGTCGCCCAAGTGGGACAGTCCCTTAACTCTAAACCCCCACGCTCACCATTATATATCATTACCAGTCATACCCACTGCTTCCATTATTTTAGGCAGTGGTTCAACTTCTGTCATTCCCACCTCTTGAGCACCCATTGTTTCTTTCCTTGACCCATTCAGTCATATACCTTCTCACCATTGAATCTCCCATGCCTTTCACCCTGGACCGGCCTTCACTAATGTATTTTGCTCCATTTCCCTTCCTATACCCGTCCTTGACTTGGCTATGAATAAATCACCAACTTCTTCTAATCTTGACAAAAATTAATTAGTCCCCAAATGTACTTCTTCCTCTGAGATGTTGCCTGAATTGTCCCAGTGTCTTAGGTTTCTAGTTAATGTTTTCACTGATCTGGAAGGATAGTGAGGAATTCAGGAAGAGGCCAGGGGGTTCGGGTTGGTGGGAGAGAGGATTGGACGTAAAAGATAAATGATAGGAAACTACTTCCCATGTGATAAATTTTCACTGTGTACCTGTTCTTCACAGCACTTTCATGCTTCCTCAGTTAATGGAACAAGAGTCAAGGTTTGAGATGGCAAAGTAAATTTTAAAAGCTACTGCCCCATATAAATTTAATCACAGGGATTGATTGTTACAAATAAAAAGTTAATTGATTTACATGGTATTGAAAACCAATGGCAGAAATGTACCTTGGTTGATGGTGTGAAACATTTAATATCTGATACAGAGCCAATGCAGTGGAATGAACTATCAGGCAATGTATACAATAGGCGGCCAACTGGATGGTAGCCATTATATGATGTTGTCTGACACAAACTTCAGTCTACAAAACGTTGGTCCCTGGACTTTATAGAGTTAGATGATCCAAGGGAAGGTAACATTAGTGGGTATCAGAAAATCTGGAGATTTTAACTTCCCACTGAATTCCTGCCTTACTGGAATCCTAAATTCTTGTCTCCTTCAGTAATCCCCATCACTGTCTGTGGTATGTTGTGTGGTGCAAGGAACCACAAAGAGAAATACAATGCATTAACAGACCATCTGGTTTAGTGATTCAATGATTCAATTATACTTTGTTGTCACATGTATCTGGGTACAGCAAAATTATTTGTTTTTGCATGCAATGCAAAGATTCGGCACATATGTGGTGCCAACAAAGTCACAAAAAAGTCAAAGTCAAAGTAAAAATCAAAGTAGCCTTTATTGTCATTCAGACCTTTCGGTCTGAACGAAATTTCATTGCCTTGCAGTCATACATATAATAAAAATGACAAAAACACACAATAAACACAAATTTAACATCCACCACAGTGAGTTCACCAGGCACCTCCTCACTGTGATGGAAGGCAAAAATCTTAAAGTCCTTGTCTCTTCCCTCCTTGTTCTCCCTCTGCTCCGAGGCGACCTGTGAGCTCCCGATGTTGTTGTCCACCGTGGTCGGGTCGCCTCTGCCGCCAGAACACCACAGCTCCGTTGTCGGGTCGCCGCTGCCGCTGGAAGAGACCAAAAACACGTTTCATAGCAAAAGGACATGACTTCAGAATTAAGGGAGAGAAGTTTAGGGGTAATATGAGGGGGAACTTCTTTACTCAGAGAGTGGTAGCGGCGTGGAATGAGCTTCCAGTGGAAGTGATGTCGGCAGGTTCGTTGGTATCATTTAAAAATAAATTGGATAGGCATATGGATGAGAAGGGAATGGAGGGTTATGGTATGAGTGCAGGCAGGTGGGACTAAGGGAAAAAAAGTTGTTCGGCACGGACTTGTAGGGCCGAGATGGCCTGTTTCCGTGCTGTAATTGTTATATGGTTATATGATTTGAGTATAGGAGCAGGGAGGTTCTACTGCAGTTGTACAGGGTCTTGGTGAGACCACACCTGGAGTATTGCATACAGTTTTGGTCTCCAAATCTGAGGAAGGACATTATTGCCATAGAGGGAGCGCAGAGAAGGTTCACCAGACTGATTCCTGGGATGTCAGGACTGTCTTATGAAGAAAGACTGGATAGACTTGGTTTATACTCTCTAGAATTTAGGAGATTGAGAGGGGATCTTATAGAATCAAATACACAGGACTAGATGTTAAAAGTCCCTTGTGCCAATAGGTGGGGAGCATTTCACGACATCCGTTGATTGTTGAGAGTGGTAGACGCTCAACATCGGTGGGGGGGGGGGGGGTGATACACATATCTTGGCCTGTGTAACCTTCAGGATAGTTGGGCACAGGACACATCATCAGTAGTGTACCCTTGCATCACTGGGTGTTTCGGCCTTTTAACACTATACACCCTCCACAAGGGCGGCCCGCTGCAGGATGATCAGCCCTCAGCGCGTGTCCCGTGTCAAACCATCCCAAAGATTCACCCTGACGTACTTGGGGCCCAGCATGGGTCTTTCCGCTTGAGCCAAATCCACCGGCTGCTTCTTTCAGCCGCCTCTGAGAGTGATCTTATGGTCTTCCGCAGAGCCTGACCGTGGATTCCAAGCTCCTTCAGCAGTCTGATGGTAGATGACGCAACAAATCCTCTGCATCCCACTTCAACTGGATAGACTTTGGTGTTCCAGCCACGCTGCGTTGCCTCTGCTGCAAGCTCTGCGTAGCGCAGCTTCTTACGCTCATAGGCCTCCTCAACACAGTTCTCCCATGGAACTGTGAGCTCTATGATGTAAGCAGTCTTCTGTGAAGGGGACCAGAACACCAAGTCTGGCCTGAGGTTGGTGGAAGCAATTTCAGGTGGAAAAACTAGTTGTCGGCCGATGTCCGCCAGCATCCTCCAGTCACGGGCCCTGCATAGGTTTCCTTCTTCTGATCTGGTGGAAGGATGTTTAGATGTTTTCTGTCCTTCTCGGACAAAGGTTGTTGCCCTTAGGCGGGGGGGGTTGCTTGCTCTCGGAGGCAAGGAGTTGGTCGCGCACCGCCTGTTCTCAAGGGCTGATGCCAGGCTTTTTAGTACCTGATTATGCCGCCACGTGTATCTCCCTTGCATGAGGCTGGTCTTGCAGCCTACCATGATGTGTTTCAGGGTTGCTGGAGTTGGGCAGAGGGCACAGGTTGGATCCTCGCCGTACCACTGCTGGAGGTTCTTTGGTGTTGGAAGCACATCATAAGTCGCTCTGATGATGAAGCTGATCTTGCTTGCTTCCATTTCCCATAGTTCTTTCCAGCTGATCTTCCTCCGCTCCACACCTTCCCACTGCATCCATTGCCCCTGTTTGGCAAGAGAGACCGCCTTTGCACTTCTTGCGGCCTCCTCCTGTCGCCGCACCTCCTCGACCACCAATGTCCTCTGCTCTGATGTTGTGGCCTTTCGCCAAGTTGGTTTACTTGTCGTAAGGCCAAAGCCTCCTCTTCCCTGCTGGACTTGCCCCACGATGTCTTTGTGCCTCAGGGCTGATGAAGCTTGCTGTACTGCATCAGATGGTGTCCACTTCCGGCCAGTTACTAGGGGTGGCGCAACAGCACTGATGGTCTTGTCTCTAGAGTCCCTTACAAAACTTACAAAATTCTTAAGGAGTTGGACAGGCTAGATGCAGGAAGATTGTTCCCGATGTTGGGGAAGTCCAGGACAAGGGGTCACAGCTTAAGGATAAGGGGGAAATCCTTTAAAACCAAGATGAGAAGAACTTTTTTCACACGGAGAGTGGTGAATCTCTGGAACTCTCTGCCACAGAGGGTAGCTGAGGCCAGTTCATTGGCTATATTTAAGAGGGAGTTAGATGTGGCCCTTGTGGCTAAGGGGATCAGAGGATATGGAGAGAAGGCAGGTACGGGATACTGAGTTGGATGATCAGCCATGATCATATTGAATGGCGGTACAGGCTCGAAGGGCCGAATGGCCTACTCCTGCACCTAATTTCTATGTTTCTATGTTTCCCCCCTTCCCCCCACACACATGCACAACATAATACAATAAAACCAAAAATTAACTAAAAAAGGCAAAAGAGAAAACAAAAAAAAACAAACTAAACGTACTGCAGGCGAGTCGCAGCTGCTAAGGCAGCGCCACCATCTTGAGATGCACTCATTAGAGTCCCGATGATCTCTCTTTGTTCTTGGCGCCTCCCTCCCCTCCCCCCCCCCCACCCCTCAGATCCCTCTTTGTGCCAGTACAGCACATGATCAGGCCCTTTGGCCCACAATATCTGTCGAACACGATGCTGAATGAAACTCATCTCTTCTGCCTGCACCTGATTCATATCCCTTCATTCCCTGCATATCCATGAGTCTATTTCAAGGCCACTTAACTGTCCCCCGGTCATGCCTGCCTCCACCAGGAACCCTCCACTCCCTGCCCCACAAATCTCCTTGAAACCTTGCTCCTCTCACCTTAAAGCTGTGCACTTTCAGGTTAAAGCTAAGACCTGGGAAAAGGGCTCTGACTGTCTACCCTATCCATTCCTCTTATAATTGTATATACTTCTAGCAAGTCTCCCCTCGACCTCTGACGTTACAGAGAAAAGAATCAAAATCTGTTCAACCTCTCCTTATAGTAACATCCTCTAATCCAGGCAGCTAAACCTCCTTTGGACCCTCTCCAAAGCCTCCACATCCTTCCTGTAATGGGGACCAGAACTGCACACAATATTCTAAATGTTAGTTGAGGGGTGAAAGTTGGACAAGGCTCGTCCCTACTCTTCTTTGAACACGGTCATTGGATCTTTTTCTTATCCTAAGAGGGCCTCAGTATAACACCTCATCTGCAAGATGTCATCGCCAACAGAGCAGAATCCCCTCACAACAGTGTTGAATGTAGGTTAGACGTGCTTGCATGTCTGGAGTGGGGTTTAAACACACAACACTGTACCTCAGAGGCAAGAGTGCCTCCAGGCAGCCAAGTCTGACACCTTGCACTGAGCTGATGATAGCTATTTATGTTTTCTGGGCCTTACTGCAGGGATAGATAGTGGCAGTATTCAAGTCTGGTTCTCATCCTGCTGGGTTTTAGCAAATGAAATAAATCAGATAGCAGCGATTTGTCATGTTTCCTGAAATGGTTTCAAACTGTAAAAACAGACTGTCAAGGGCCTCAGTTCCCTTCAGTTGCTGCGTGTGATATACATGCTGAGAATTCTGCAGATGAAGTAGCATCACCCTCTCCCTCCCACAGTTCCAATCTGATGGGGAAAACCATTGGCAAATAAGACCCTGTTTATGGACAATATAGTTTATCTATGAGCTTTCTGTAGGCATTTTAGGCTCATATTGGCAACTAGCACGAAACACAGGTTAAAAGAAGTCTTTGAATTATGAAACCAGCTGAAAAGAGGCAGTGATGAGGGACCTTTTGTCCATTTTCCTGTACAGATGTGAGGTAGCAGGTGCGGGACACATTTTGCCACAAATAGTTTATGTGGTGGAAAATTCAGTTCTGATGCACAATTTAATGAATAAAAGACCGCCAAGCATTAAATCAAGAGAAAAGGTTGAGGGCTGCAAACAGATTCCAGATCTTTTTTTTTCCTACCCCAAATCTCTGGATCACTGTGTTCACGGTCACTCTATCCTGTAAACGATAAACCTAAGCTCATAGTTAACCTTCTGTAAAAGCTTCAAGCCTGCAATTCCGAACTGGCCCCGAGACGCATCCAGTTATTTCTTAAAATACATCTAACATCTCTTCATTAATGCTGGGTGGTAATAAATGCCATAAATCAACAGACCTTTGAGAGAAAAGGTTTATTTTTCTTATTAATTCTTGCTTTGCCAGTAGTTTTCTAATTTGAAAATTATGCCACCTCATTCTAACCTTCTGGATCAGATTCAACGAGCGTATTAGTTTCTAATTTATCTTTCTCTTTCATTACTTTAATTACTTCAATCAAGTTTGGTCTGGTTTTACATTGTATGACCCAGCAGCTCCATTGAGTAGCTCTGGACAGTGGCTGAAACACTAATGGGAAATAGTAGGGCTGTCTCAGGAATGAAAAAATGATCTATTTTTGGGAGATTTCTGCTGAGGGCAATAGTATTGGGAGCTGGGGTATTCTGTGCACCATGCAACAGCAGGAATTGCTCTACACCCAATATCCACAGCTTACACAGTAACACTCCTGCCTCCGTGGACAAAAGATAAAGTTGTTGATTCAAAATTAACCCCAAAATCCAGATGGACCAAACCCCTCCACTCACCTCCCCCACAATTACCATACGATACGATATGATATGATAGGTCTTTATTTATCCCAGGAAGGAAATTGTTCTGCCAACGGTCATAAAACACAAGATACATGAAACATGAAATTAAAGTAACGAGTGGGAAGTACAGGGCGGGCAATAACCATATAACCATATAACAATTACAGCACGGAAACAGGCCATCTCGACCCTTCTAGTCCGTGCCGAACACATAATCTCCCCTAGTCCCATATACCTGCGCTCAGACCATAACCCTCCATTCCCTTCCCATCCATATAACTATCCAATTTATTTTTAAATGATAAAAACGAACCTGCCTCAACCACCTTCACTGGAAGCTCATTCCACACAGCTACCACTCTCTGAGTAAAGAAGTTCCCCCTCATGTTACCCCTAAACTTCAGTCCCTTAATTCTCATGTCATGTCCCCTTGTTTGAATCTTCCCTACTCTCAGTGGGAAAAGCTTTTCCACGTCAACTCTGTCTATCCCTCTCATCATTTTAAAAACCTCTATCAAGTCCCCCCTTAACCTTCTGCGCTCCAAAGAATAAAGCCCTAACTTGTTCAACCTTTCTCTGTAACTTAGTTGCTGAAACCCAGGCAACATTCTAGTAAATCTCCTCTGTACTCTCTCTATTTTGTTGACATCCTTCCTATAATTAGGCGACCAAAACTGTACACCATATTCCAGAATTGGCCTCACCAATGCCTTGTACAATTTTAACATTACATCCCAATGTGCAAAGATTGGGGAGGGAGGGGGGGAGGATAGTCAGTCTACCCCACACCCCATGACGTTCCACCCAATGCCCCCTCCCGCCCCCACCCTAAAGGCGAGAGAGCTACACAATTCAAAATGGTGTCCTTTGAAGAGGAGTTACTGACAGTCACAGAGCAAATGAATGATGATGGTAATGATGAGACTTTATTATTACTTGTGCCTATGTACTATGACATTCTTTGTCTTTACACACAAAGAGTCGCCATAAAGGCACCTACAAAGTTACAAAAAGTACTCATCCCTTCTTCCCCCCCGTCCCCCCACCCACACGTCAGGTCTCCCTTTATTCTCGGCATTCCTGTCCACCTCGGCCCGACTCTGACCTCGCAGCTCCGACTTTGGCCCGACTCACTATGACCTCGAGGGACTCCGACCCCATGGACATCGACCCCGGCTCGACGGGTAATGGCCAGAACGAATCAGGGCTGGCAACAGATGACCAGGAAAGGGTGGAGCCAATAATGGTCCATTGTCCGACTAGTTCCACTGTTTGCCTCCCTGTATCCCTTCGTTAACACCTTTTCCCCCAACCAACAATGGGTCACTATGGGCTCCACCCTTCCTTGTTCACCTGTAACTGGCCTTTTCCTACCTTCAGTTCTCCCAACTCTACTTTCAGTCTGAAGAAGTGTTCTCACTCGAAACATCACCAGCTCCTTTTCTCCAGAGATGCCGCCTGACCCATTGAATTGCTCCAGCACGTTGTGTCTTTCTCAAGCACTTTGTGTCTTTTATAGTAAACCAACATTTGAATTTCCTTGTGTCTAGATTCAATAAGATTATCTCAAGTATCAACCTGGTGAAACTTCTCTGAATTACCTCCAATTCAAATATATCCTTCCTTAAATAAGTAGAGCAATAATATGTCCTGGTGTGCTCTCGCCAATGTCCTATTCAAATGTAGAATACTTTTGTAGTCTGGCCCCCATTGCAATAAAGGTCATAAATCTGCCTCAAGTGGTTAATTGGGACTAAATATATTCTGCACTGCGTATTTTTTGCTTTGCTCTATCCACGTTTGGCTTGAGTGTATTTATATGCAGTATTATCTGATTTAACTAGACAGAGTGCAAAAACAAAGCTTTTCACTGTACATGTGACAATAATAAACTTAAACAGAAACATAAAATCGCAGAGGAAATTGATACAAATCCATTGCTGTGTTGCATACTGTAAGTTACAGGCTTGCATTTACTTTCAACCAGTGTTCAAATGAAAGATATGTCACCTGTCAGGTACAATATTTATCCAACTCACAACCCTGCATCCAAATGCCCTGGTGACGTTGTCACAGGCATTATCTAGTGAATATATATTGTGTGATGGATGGTTTATCATCACGTGCTCACCCCATCTCTAGCATTACTGCCTAGGCAGAAAATAAATCTATTAATCTCACAGAAATACTAGACTCAAAGGGGTTGTGTCTAATGTTTTCATCACCTCATTCTCTGTATAAGCATTGTAGCTTCACCTCATCCCAAAAACAAAATGCCACAAGTGCCTCAATTTCAAATTAAAAACAGAAATCCTGGTAATATTCAGCTGGTCAGGCAACCGATACTCTGGTGAAAGGCCAGCCGTCTCTAACATAACGTGTATCTCCCTCCACAGATACTACCTGACCGGCTGGGTATTTCCAGCAGTTTCTATTATCACTTGTACAGTAAAAATGCCATTTGGCAGCCTGCTCCATGTGTATAACCGACAAGCCGAGAACATTCTCGGAATATTCATGGCTGATGGTATTTGAATTACTTCCCTTGTTATGTTAACAGGATCATGAACTCAATTAAAATAAATGGATTGCCTTTTTAGTGAAATAACTGACAGATGAATGTGAGTTCAAAGCATTGCATTTGTCAGATGAAACAATCGAGTGGCTGAATGCATGCATTAGGGTTAGGGTGTGGTGTGGTTTTAATCATGCGTGCATTTTGCTCACTCTGACTTGATCTAGGATTGCAACCTTGCATGCCACAGATGCTGCCACCACTCACAGATGGATGTGAAAAGCCACCAGCGTTCCACCTCTATACATGCCATCATCAGTGTTGGAAAGTACACCGTGTTTTGTGTGCTGCGTGTGTGCGTGTGTAGACAAGTTCATATATTGTGATTTGGATTTGGGTTACTCAAAACCCCCCCAAAAATTGGCACTGACTGGAAAATTCGCCTTCAAAGACTTGGCTGCTTACTGCTCCCATTCTTCCCTCAATCCCTTCTTGTACATAAACTCACTTCTTTAATATTCAGGACTATATCTTTGACCATGCCATCTCATGTGGTTTCACAACTCTCAACGTTTAACCTCAGATAAAGCCAACACCAATTCCTCTTCATTATTGCTCTTTATTCACATCCTCCTTTTCATTCACAATTACAGTTCTTTGGGAAGACCATAGTGATAATTTAATTACAACAGTTTCGGAATCTCAACTGTTCTGTCTTTGTACTCTGCACCTGGTGACTTGTTGAATCACATTCTTTCACAGTCCTTCCATATTGAAAACCTTACTTTTCCATCATATGAGTAGAACATGTTGGAAACACTCATCAGGTCAGGAATCACCAAAAGAAAGAGAGAAAGCATTAACATTTCAGGTAAAAGACTACTCATTTTTGCCCTGAAACATTAACTCAATCTCCCTTTGATCTCACGTTCACAAGTTATAGGAGTAGAATTAGGCCGTTCGACATTGAATCTACTCCGCCATTCAATCATGGCTGGTCTCTGCCACCTCCCATTTTCCTGCCTCCCCACAACCTGTTGTGATCTAGCTTGCCACTGTCCTCTACTTTGATGGAGCTACTGTAAACTTCACATCTTTCAGTTCTAGTTTTCCATTAAAAGCCAGTGGATCGCCTGCAATATCATCCTTCAAATCCAGTTTGTTCTGGCAACCCTGGATATATTATTAACCCCTTCTGTTTCTCATCTACATGTTGCTTCTCCACAATTTCAACTGAAATCAGAATATGTTTCAAAATGTTGGCAAATGTTCACTATTTGGCCCATCAAATTCATGCTGGCTTTCTGTCGAGTAATTTAGTCAGACCCATTGTTCCTTTTCATTCTCATGGTCCCTCAAGTTTGCATCCCTCAAGTACCTGTCCAGTTTCCTTTTACAATTATTGATCATCTGTGCCTCTGGGTCTTCATCATTGAGCAAAATCAGCTTCCTCATGTCCCTGCTGTACCTGTTGGCAAAAACATCAGTTCTTTGTCCCCTAGTCTTTGTACCATCAGCTAATAGACACATCTTCACTTGGTCTAGCTTGCCTGAACGTCATAATCTCGTTGGCCTCTATGAATCCTCCTTTCATTCACTTTTTTTAAAGTGACGGCAATAACATTTTCAATGTAATCTTGCAGCTAAGATACCTTGTTCCTGGAATTGCTCTGGTAATATTCTCTGCACTGTCACATCTTTCTTAAAGGACCATCATATTCTTCCATAGGTGTGGTGATAAAAATTGTATAGAATAGTTATTGTCTAAATAGAGATTTCCAAGGCTTGAGCATAGCTTCCATGCGTTTGTCCTTCAAGTTGGCAGTTTGCAAGTTTAGGTGGTGCAGCTGGAGCAGGCTGGAAAAAATCCCAGTGCATTTAGTAGCTAATACTTTCTGTCCTGGGCCTTCTCCATGGCCAGAGTGAGCACCACCGGAAATTGGAGGAGCAGCACCTCATATTCTGCTTGGGCAGTTTGCACCCTAGCGGCATAGAGATTGACTTCTCCAATTTCCGGTAGCCCTTGCTGTCTCCTCCCCTTCTCGGCTCTCCCTCAGCGCTCGGGCTCCTCCTCTTCCTTTCTCCTTTTTATTCTCCCTGCCTTCCCCACCCTACATCAGTCTGAAGAAGGGTTTCGACCCGAAACGTTGCCTATTTCCTTCGCTCCATAGATGCTGCTGCACCTGCTGAGTTTCTCCAGCACTTTTGTCTACCTAGTAGCTAATACTCACTGTAGTAGTGGTGTGCCTCGGCAGAGGGAACGTGGTATCAATGAAGTGGGCTGCTTTATTCTGAATGTGGAGCTCCTGAAGTTTTATTGGAGCTGTACTCATTCCGAGCAAGCAGAGGGTATTTCAACATGATCCTGGTTTGTACATTGCAGGTGGTGGAACGATTTGAGATGTCAGGAGGTGCGCCACGGTGTACCAACAGTGTTTATACCGCTGGTTCAATTTAATATCTGATTAGGGGAGACTCCCCCAATCAACCCAACTCCTTCCTTACCCAAGACTCAACAGTTGATCACTCGGCACTTTTCTGGTGTGAATGTTACTTGCCACTTCTCAGCAGCACCTGAATATTGCCTTGTTCCTGCTCCAAGCAGGCACGCACTGCTTTACTCTCTGATGAGTTACAAATGGAATTGATTCTTGTATTATCATCAGCAAACATCCCCACTTCTGATCTTATGATATTTGGAAGGTCATTGGATGAAGCTGTTGAAGAATGTTGGGTTGAGGACTCCGAGGAATTTATGAAGTGGTGCATTTCCAAAGATCACACCCATCTTACTTTCTGGAAGCCATGACTCGAATCATTGGAATGATTTACCTTTGATGTCATTGACTTCAGTTTCACCAGGGGTCTTTGAGGTCACATTCAGTCAAATGCTGCCTTGATGTCAGGTGCAGTCATTCTCATCCTCACGTCTGGTATTCAGTTCTTAGCTCCATGTTTGGACAAATGAGTGATGAGGTCTGGAATTCTGGTAGCACCAAACTGGGTATCGGTGAGTAGCTTTTTGGTGAGTACTGTAAATGCCATTTGGTAGCAATGTTGACGACACTATACTTCACCATGCTAATGATAAAGAAGAACTGATTGGACGATCATGATTCATCCTGCTTTTATTTGCTCAGAATAGAACTGGACAGTTTTGCTCATTTTGTGATATACAGTATGCTACTGTTGTAACTGCATTGGAACAGCTTGTAGTGAGGAGCTGTAATCAGTGTTCCCAATACTAACCCGGGTGGCAGCAGCAATGGATACCTTGCCAACAGTCTGTCTGTCCCTTCCTTCCTTGTTGTTTTTTTAGTATGTGATAAATGTATGTTTTAGTGTTCTTTAGCTTGTTTTATGTGGGGGGTGGGGAGAGGGGATGTTTGGGGAAAACTTTTTTTAATCCCTTACCACGACGAAGATGCGATTTTGTTCCGTATCGTATCTCCATCCGCACTGCAGCCTAATATCGTGGAGCTGGCGGCCTCTGCTGGAGACTGACTTTGGGAGCTCCAACTTTGGGAACCGGCAAATTTATCATCGTAGAGCAGGCGGTCCCTGTCGGGAATCGACTTTGGAGCTCCAACCGCGGGGAGCCTGCGAACTTTAACATTGAGCAGCTCACGGCCCCTGGTTAGAGACCGACCGGCAGCTCCAAGCCGCAGGAGCTTCGATCGCCCTGACGAGGGAGCTTCAATCCCCGTCTGCAAAAACTTCGATTGTCCCGACTACGGATGGTTCTACTGCCCCAACTGTGGGAGAATAAAGAGGAAGAAGGTTGGACTTTATTGCCTTCCATCACAGTGAGGAATGTGGGGAATCTGCTGTGGTGGATGTTTATGTTAACTTTTATGTAGTTGCATGTCTTGTTGCTTTTTTTTAAGATGGCTGTATGGTAATTCGAGTTTCACTGTCCCTTAATTGGTACATGACAGTAAACTGACCTTTGAACCTTTGAACCCTGGTAGAAACACATATTCTACCATCCACCAATCTGATAAACCTTTATTATTGCAATTCTTTGTTTTCTATCTTTAAGGCATTTTTTTCCCCCGAGCTGACAATAATATCCTATTCCTTGAGTTTCAATTTTATTAACCAGCCTTTAATATAAACTGCATTCCCTTCATTAATCTTCTCTGATACATCATCAAAAAATTCAATTTGGGTTTGGTCAAATTGATCTGCCTTTTACAAATCTGAGCTGGCTCCCCATAATTAACTCAGGTTCTTCGTGCCAGTTAGTGTTTCGCCTTAATTATTGTTTCAAAAATCCTACCCACCACCAAGGTTAAACAGACTGCTGTATTGTTCCGAGCAATATCCTGACATTCTTTTCTGAACAGTCTCCCAGTTTCCACTTTACAATTCTCTGACACCCCAATTTTCAGAGAAGACAGGAAGTTTCTGGAAAGTCCCACTGCTAACTACCCCAGCCTAGGACGTAAACCACCAGGACAAGGAATTTGTTCTTTCTAAGAATCTCTAGCTGTTCCAACTCATCCTGCCTATCACTTTGTCCCATCCATCATTCTACCGGACTCTCAAATGGGTGATTGGCATTGAAGGTTTCGTGGACAGCAAGATGATCTGCAGGTTATCGAAACAAACTTGACATCTAACCACACAAGGTCATATAAGGACAGCTCATGAAAAGCTGAAGAATAGTCAGACTCAGAAAGGTCCATCACTACGACTGGACCAAAACGCCGGAATTCCCTCCCTTCCACCACCTTCACCGGACAAAGTTTTGTTCAAAAAGGCACCTCCACATCCCCCCTCCTCTCCCTCCCCCTCTCATACCCCCACCCCCTCATGGCCAGTAGGGATGGGTAATAAATGCTCATCTATTCATTTTCTCCAGAGGTGCTGCCTGACCTGTTCAGTTCCTTTGTGTGTCTACCTTCGGTGTAAACGAATCTGCAGTTCCTTCCTACACATTATTTAAACGGTAATGGATTGGAAAATATTGACGTTCAAAGGGACCAGGGAATCCTTGTACACCAGTCACTGAAGGCACACAATGCAATCTGGGGATCCACTAACCTGTTTTCCTCGACAGGATGGCGTTGGAGAGAGTGAACATCTTCAAGTTCCTGGGTGTGCATATCTCTGATGATCTGTCCTTGGCCCAGCACATCGATGCAATCACAAATAAATCTCATCCACACCTCTACAATTTAGAAGATTGAGAGGGGATCTTATAGAAACTTACAAAATTCTTAAGGGGTTGGACAGGCTAGATGCAGGAAGATTGTTCCCGATGTTGGGGAAGTCCAGGACAAGGGGTCACAGCTTAAGGATAAAGGGGAAATCCTTTAAAACCGAGATGAGAAGAACTTTTTTCACGCAGAGAGTGGTGAATCTCTGGAACTCTCTGCCACAGAGGGTAGTTGAGGCCAGTTCATTGGCTATATTTAAGAGGGAGTTAGATGTGGCCCTTGTGGCTAAGGGGATCAGGGGGTATGGAGAGAAGGCAGGTACGGGATACTGAGTTGGATGATCAGCCATGATCATATTGAATGGCGGTGCAGGCTCGAAGGGCCGAATGGCCTACTCCTGCACCTAATTTCTATGTTTCTATGTTTCTACTTCCTTAGAGTGCTCTAGAGCACTTCTACAGGAGTACGGCAGACTATATTGACTGGTTGTATCACGTCCTGCTTCAGAAATGTGAATGGCCAGGAACAATGGAGAGAGCAGAGGGCAGTTGACACAGCCCAGTCCATCACTGATACTGACTTTCCCACCATCAAAGTGATCATTCATGGTGTCTCAAAAAGGTGGCTAAAGTCACCAGTGATCACCTTTGCTCTTATCTCGCCATTACTATTGGGAAGGAGGAATTGCAGTCTGAAAATCAAGACAACCAGGTTCAAGAACTGCTTTGTCCCAGCAACCAACACGTTCTTGAACACTACCCACCAATAACCTCAGCAACTATGATGTTCTATGGTCTGTCTTTGGTTGATATATGGTCTTTGGTTTCTGCATTATTATGGTTACCATTAAATATTGTTTTTA
Source organism: Leucoraja erinaceus (assembly GCF_028641065.1). NCBI lineage: Eukaryota > Metazoa > Chordata > Chondrichthyes > Rajiformes > Rajidae > Leucoraja > Leucoraja erinaceus. Next base: position 20,946,446 of record NC_073399.1, on the reverse strand, counting down.
ATTATTAAATATTAGCAGTTTGTTATTGCATTTACAGGCCTATTAAGCCTCAGTAAGTAAGAATTTCATTGTTTCGTTATCGGTACATATGGCAATCAAACATTCTTGACTTTTGAAGTGCAGCATGTAGTTAAGAAGGCAAATGGTATGTTGGTCTTCATTGTAAGAGGTTTTGTACCTTGTGCAGTTGTGCTCTCTTTACAAGGATACACTTGCTATACTGAGCATGCAGTGAAAATTCATCAGACTGATTCCAGGGATGATGAGCCTATCATTTGCTGAAAGATTGAATTGACTTGATGTGCATTCACTAAAGTTTAGAAACATGAGAGAGGATCTCTTTGAAACAATTGCAATTGTGACAGGGCAGGGCAGATTGGATGCAGCAAGATGATATTCCTTGCCTGGGAGGAGTTGATTGAGAGTTCCAGGTTTACGATATAATAGAATAATCAATTTCAGATTGCGACAAACAGTAATTTCTTCATTCAGAAGGAGATGAACCTCTGGAATTCTAAGGCAGTAGGGGGCAAGTCACTGAATATATTTAAAAAATAAGTAGATATATAGATTTGAAAAGCATCAAGGATGTAGGGAGAGATAAAGGAAATGATATTGAGGTAGAGAATTAGCCAAAGAAACAATGAAAAATAAGTGCACGTGTAGGCCATTCGGCCCTTCGAGCCAGCACCGCCATTCAATATGATCATGGCTGATCATCTAAAATCAGTACCCCGTTCTTGCTTTTTCCCCCATATCCCTTGATTCCTTCAGCCCTAAGAGTCTCTTGAAAACATCCAGTGAATTGGCCTCCACTGCCTTCTGTGGCAGAGAAATGTCCGTATTACATGAAAGACCAAAAGGCTTATTCCCCCTCCTGTTTCCTTTGCTCCTATTCTTGTTTCCTGTTTCCTTTGCTCCTTTTCTTATTACTCACCGCATCCACCAACCAATGGTCAATTTGTCTTTTGTCAGGACCACTCCGCTCCAGATCTCATCATAGCCTTAGTCCAAACCTGCACCCTGTACAACTGAAATCAAAATTGCCCCTCAGGTTCCTATTAAATCTTTCCTCTCTCACCTTAAACCTATGCCCTCTTGCTCTAGATTCCCCTATCCTAGGAAAAAGACTACATGTCCATGCAAATTTAACCACCTCTATGAAATGGAGGAGCCCAGCACGCATATGCTAAAGGAAAGGCATAAGCTCCAAGGGTGGAAATATGAAATGTCTAATACCAAAGGGCGTAGGTTTAAGGTGAAAGGGGGAGAGTTTAAAGATTTGCAACGCAAGGTTTATACTCAGATAGTGGTAGGAGCCTGGAATGCACTGCCAGGAGAGTTGGTAGAATAAGATGCCATCCCAATGTTTAAGAGGCATTTAGGCAGGCACATGAACAGGCAGGGAACGGAGAGATATAGACCATGTACAGGCAGATGGGATTAATTAAAGTTGGCATCTTGGTCAGCACAGACAAATGGCCTTTCCCTGCTCAGTACCATTCTATGATCTATGTCAAATGGAGTGAATTCAATTGGCTGAAGAATGACTCCTGTATTGGTGGGAAAGTAAAGAAGAAGCTGAGATGGTTATAGACAATAGACAATAGACAATAGGTGCAGGAGTAGGCCATTCGGCCCTTCGAGCCAGCACCGCCATTCAATGTGATCATGGCTGATCATCCCCAATCAGTACCCCGTTCCTGCCATCTCCCCATATCCCCTGACTCCGCTATTTTTAAGAGCCCTATCTAGCTCTCTCTTGAAAGCATCCAGGGAACCTGCCTCCACCACCCTCTGAGGCAGAGAATTCCACACTCACCACTCTCTTGGTTAACTCACCATGGTTAATGAGGCAGAAACTATAACAAGATTCAAGATTCAATTCAAGATTCAATTTAATTGTCATTTGGACCCCTTGAGGTCCAAACGAAATGCCGTTTCTGCAGCCATACATTACAACCAAATAGACCCAAGACACAACATAATTTACATAAACATCCATCACATCGCTGTGATGGAAGGCCAAACAAACTTATCTCTCCACTGCACTCTCCCCCCCCGATGTCAGAGTCAAAGTCAAAGCCCCCGGCTGGCGATGGTGATTGTCCCGCGGCCATTAAAGCCACGCCGGGTGATGCAAGGTCGCACACCGGGCTCTTGGTGTTGGATCCGCGGGCGTGCGCTCGCAGAGTCCCGCGGCCATTCCAAGCCGCGCGGGGCGGTGATGTAAGGCCCCGCTCCAGGAGCTCTTCGACCCCGCAACTCGGGCGGGAGAAGTCGCCGTTGCGAGAGCCCTGAAAAGCGGTCTCCCTCCAGGGGCCCGCGGGCTCCCGGTGCCGCCGTCCGCCAGACCCGCAGTTGCAGCCTCCGAATCTCCGGAGGTCGGGCCGCAGCAGCAGCAGCGCTCCACCACCGCTCCACCCGCTCTGGACTCGGCCAGCTCTGCGACAGTGAGGTGAGTCGTCGGCACCAGAGTCCCCAGTCTTCTCCTGTTGGAGGCCGCTCCTCGTTGCAGCCCCAACGACAACGGAGACCCGACAAAGAAAAGGTCGCGTCTCCCGTGCAGGGAGAGATTTAAAAGTTACCCCTCCCTCCCACCCCACCCGCACCCCCCCACACACACACCCCCAACAAGAAATAACAAAAATTACATGGAAACATAGACAAAAAATAATAAAAACGCAGACGGGCTGCAGAGGCCGCTGCTGACGAGAGTCGCGCCGCCTACCGGATTAGGGTCTTTAAACAACATTTAAAAGACATTTAGCCAGGTACAGAGATAGGAAATATTTAGAGGGACATGAGCCAAAGGTAGGTAAGTGGGTCTTGCATAGTAAGTGGGGCACCTTGGTTAGCATGGGCAAGCTGGGCCAGAGGACCTGTTTCCATACTCTATGACTATGACTATGTTGAATTGTCTCTTTCCCTCCTGCTAGTTGTTTAACCACCAAATTCAGACATATCTGGCCATGATGTCCTTCAAGACCAGATCAAGATCTTTGTGGTGCTCTCAGCAAGTCTGTATGATGGACTTTGAGGTCCGTCACCTGGTGTGTATTCTGAGTCTTTGCTGCCTTCAACGTTTGGTCCAAATGTTGTTCAATGGCAGTGCTGGTCTCGGAAGCATAGAGGATGCCAGGGATCACTCCTCTCCAGAGGTTTCGTGTCAGGCCTTTTGATCTTCTCTCCTCCTGTGAAATGAGCACACTATTTTGACTGTTGCATGAAATTTGTAGCACAGAAGCAAGAGCCTAATTTATGTTTATACCGAATACATTACATTAATAATATGTCTGATGTTGGGAAATGATCAGGCACATCCATGCAGATCCTGTATGGAAGCACTTAGTTAAATTCTGCCTTTACTACAATTTTACCCAGAAATTATTGCTGGCAAGATGCAGTCTGGGTCAAACTACAGGGTACATGATTTTCCCCAGAAAAGGATATCAAATGATTCAACTTCTTGGTTTAAGAGTCTTCCATCTTTCACTGCTTTTTGGTCCATCGAGTCTACTGATCAAAATGTTGGCTATATTTCAGCACGGTAGCGCAGCGGTAGAATTACTGCCTTATAGAGCCAGAGACTTGGGTTTGATTCTGACTACAAATGCTGGTATGGAGTCTGTACGTTCTCCCTGTGACTGCATGGGTTTTCTCCGGGTGCTCTGGCTTTCTCCCATATTCCAAAGACATGAAAGTTTGTCGGTTAATTGGCTTCTGTAATTTGACCCTAATGCGTAGGATAGAACTAGTGTACCAGTAATTGATGGTCGGCACGGACTTGATGGGCTGTTTCCACACTGTATCTCTAAACTAAACATCTTTCCCATCAATGGGAGAATCATAAATCATCACTACAAGGTTAGAGAACATTCATTAACAACGGAGATGCCTAGGAACTAGAGGCAACAGAGTCTTGCACCTAGAAGCTACATAGGATCCTTCTGTAGCTAATGAAACATTTAATTTTATCCATAGTAGATCATGCGATCAATTCTACCTACATGAATTTCCTGGAATTCTCTACCCAACAAGATTGTAGAAGTGAGATAATTAGGAGGATTTAAAGAGGATGTAGATACATTTTTGAATGATTGGGGAATTGAAGGTTCTGAGGAACTGGGGTACAGCAGAGGAGGTGGAACCTGGAACATATCAGGTGGGATTATATGAATGGTGGGCTAGTCTTGGTGGGCTGAGTGGCCTACTCATGCTCCTTTTATATTCTTATGCTAACCCACAGTACTGTTTACAGAACTTGTCCCAGTATTCGAGATACAATGCATGGATAGAGCAAAATAATTTCAGCAAGAATTCACCTGCCTTGAATTATATTGTTTTAGCAAAAGTTCAGTCTTTCCATTTCTTTTGTTGATTGCTCCTCTGCAGAACGTGAACAGATTATACAATGGATTTTGTAATACCTCATCCTTCTTAGTTCAATACCATTTTATTTTATTCTTTCTTTCCCATATGCAGTATTTTAAAATTGTCCAAATTAAATTTCACCAGCCATTGATCCACCTACTTGCATATACTGTCTAACTCATTTTGTCATCCTTCAATATAGGCGAGACAATCCCAATGGAAGTGATTGAAGCAGACTGCTTGCTCCTTCTCACTTACTGTGATTGATATGTACCAAGACTTTCTCTCTCACTGCTGGAGATTTCTGCAGTGTATGCAGGTACTTATGGGTCTTGAACATAAGGGACAATGTCATCAACACTTAACTGTAGCGTCGCCCACTGGAAGTACAGTGCCCTTTTTTGACTTTTTCTTTTGCAAAGCGGATCATTGTGAATCTATCCCTAAGGAAATCTACATCACCGAAGACCCAACGGTTTGTTATCGTCATTTCTCTTCTTCCTGTCACTTTGTTTTGGGCTCACAAATTGAACGTGGCTATAAAAGGCTTCTGCTATAGTATCTGTCCAGGGACTTTGGAAGTTATGTGGCTATCTGTACAGTGCTATTGATTTACTGTCTCCATAAATGCTGTCATTTGCCAAGATGCTATTGACCACTCCTGTATGTAACGTGATATCACTGGACATTTTGCTTCTCTTTGATCAGTGAAGGAATCGCCTTGCCCATGCAGAATGTTAAATACACATTTAAGGAATAACACCAATGGTTCAGTATAGAGAGTTCAAGAAGGAACTGCAGATGCTGGAAGATCGAAGGTACACAAAATTGCTGGAGAAACTCAGCGGGTGCAGCAGCATCTATGGAACGAAGGAAATAGGCGACGTTTCGGGCCGAAACCCTTCTTCAGATTGATGGGGGGTGGGGGGGGAGAAGGAAGGAAAAGGGGAGGAGGAGGAGCCCGAGGACGGGCGGATGGGAGGGTGGGAGGAGACAGCTAGAGGGTTAAGGAAGGGGAGGAGACAGCAAGGGCTAGCAAAATTGGGAGAATTCAATGTTAATGCCATCCGGACGCAAGGTCCCCAGGCGGAATATGAGGTGCTGTTCCTCCAATTTCCGCTGTTGCTCACTCTGGCAATGGAGGAGACCCAGGACAGAGAGGTTGGGTTGGGAATGGGAGGGGGAGTTGAAGTGCTGAGCCACCGGGAGGTCAGGTTGGTTATTGCGGACTGAGCGGAGGTGTTCGGCGAAACGATCGCCCAACCTACGCTTAGTCTCCCCGATTCAGTATAGAGAGCTGGGCTAAAGTTCTGGGGATTGCAGATCAGTGAACCGGCTTCAATCCTGACCTCCGGTACTGTCTGTGTGGAGTTTGCATGCTCTCGCTGTGACTGTGTGGGTTTCCCCCGGGCTCACCAGTTTTCTCCCACATCCTGAAACCATGCAGTTGGCACAACTTGCCATTACTGTGTAGATGAGTGCGGAAATGTGGACGGAGAGAGAAGTTCATGAGAAAGTGGGGAGAATAAAATGGATCAGGGTAAGTAGTGGGTAAATGGGGGGTTTGATGGCCTGCATGGACTTAGTGGACCGAAGTGCTTGTTTCTATGCTGCATCTTTCTTTGACTCCATAAATCTATGATTAAATGAATTCAAGGCCAACCATGCCATCTGAGGAATTTTTACTTAATTAACTAAACTTGAACATAGAAAATACAACAATGCAGCGCAGGAACAGGTACTTCAGTCGACAAGGTCTGTGCCGAACATAGTGCCAAGACCCACTCTTAACTGCCTGCACATAATCCATGTCCCTCCATTCAATGAATATCCATGTGCCTTTACAAAAATCTCTTAAATGGCCTCTGCCACCACCCCTGTCAGCGGGCTTTAAGCACTCACAACCCACTGTGTAAAATACTTGCCTCACACATCTCCTTTAAACTTTGCCCCTCTCTCGCATCAAAACTGTGCCCTCTAGTATTTAATTTTTCGATCCTTGGAAAAAGGTTCTGACTGGCCATCCTATCTATGTCTCCCATAATTTTGTATTCTTCCAACATGTCTCACTGCAACCTCAGGCATTCCCGAGAAAACAATCCAAATCTGTTTTCAGACTTAACCTCTCCCTGTAGCTAATACCCCCTAATCCAGGCATCATTCTTGGGCATGCGACAAAGGTTCACCTGTATCTCCTCCAACCTCATCTACTGCATCCGCTGCTCTAGATGTCAGCTGATTTACATCGGTGGGACTAAGCGGAGGTTGGGCGATCGTTTTGCCGAACACCTCCGCTCAGTCCGCAATAACCTACCTGAACTCCCGGTGGCTCAGCACTTCAACTCCCCATCCCATTCCCAATCCGACCTCTCTGTCCTGGGTCTCCTCCATTGCCAGAGTGAGCAACACCGGAAATTGGAGGAACAGCACCTCATATTCCGCCTGGGTTGCTTGCGTCCGGTTGGCATGAACATTGAATTCTCCCAATTTTGCTAGCCCTTGCTGTCTCATCCCCTTCATTAACCCTCGAGCTGTCTCCTCCCATCCCCCCGCCCTCGGGCTCCTCCTCCTCCTTTTTTCCTTCCTTCTCCCCCCAACCCCCATCAGTCTGAAGAAGGGTTTTGGGCTGAAACGTCACCTATTTCCTTCGCTCCATGGATACTGCTGCACCCGCTGAGTTTCTCCAGCATTTTTGTGTACCTTTGATCTTCCAGCATCTGCAGTTCCTTCTTGAACACATCATTCTTTTAAACCTCTTCTAAACCCTTTCCAAACCTCCACAGCTTTCCTGTAATGGAACAACCAGAACTGCGAGCAATATTCCAAATGCAGCCTAACCAAGTATTCTGTGGTTTACAAAAAACTCGAATCAGTAATGACATCTGTGACACAACCAGAAAAACACATCTGATTCTTTGTAATTCTTTGTGCCTTCGTTAATAGACCTGCACCAAAGGGATTACAGTATCCCTTAAAAGCCCTTTCCAAATGGTAGGCTGAGCAGGTCTCTCAGTTTACCAATCTGAGTGCACACAAGACCCACCAGAGGTAAATGCTACCTGATCTGGAGCTTTGCTGTGAAGAAATATTGATCAATAACAACCCAAACTTATGAAGACCCAGGAATGATCTTGGCAACAGGTTCAGACAAAACCATATCCACCCCATGTAATACCGCAGAGTCCTCATGCTGAGCGTCTTGGGACTTATGGTGAGTGGAATAGACATGTGAAAAGATGACAAAAACAACAGCCTCGCTCAGTCATGCTAACATATTTAATCTTGTTGATTCCTATCCAAGCTCTTTTGGGGCCTTCCTTGGCTATGGTCCGTCCCACTAACTGGACAGACTCTCCAGACCTGGTGACACAACGGTTAACAGTTGGGAAGACGTGGATCTGGGACAACGGCAATTTTAGCCAGGAATCCTGATACCTCATGCCATCATGTCAGACACTGAATGGAAGATGTCCCGCTGATTACACCCACATCCTCCTTCAGCTGATGAGTCACTTCTCTCTATGTTGCACAGAGTTTACAAGAAACACTGAAGGTAGCAAAGGCACAGGCTGCACACTGCGTGGGCGATTCCACTCATCGCCCTCAGTTGCTCTGTCACACCGACGATGTGCAAGCTGGCTGAGATAGGGAATGTGAGAGATAATTCAGTGCACAAACCCATTTATCACCCATGTTCATGGAGTACGGAGTTGATACGTTCTCCCTGTGACCACGTGGGTTTCCTTCCGGTGCTTCAGTTTCCTCCCACACTCCAAAGATGTACAAGTTTGTAGGTTAATTGGCTTTGGTTAAAATTATTCTTCATCCAAGTGTATAGGATAGTTCTAGTGCACGGGAGTGATCGCTGGCCAGCACGGACTCGATGGGCCGAAGGGCCTGTTTCTACACTATCTCTAACGTCTAAAATCCCATTGCTAGAAGTGACTTTCAGACAATCCTGATGAAGAATGTCTTAAAATGTAATATAAAGGAGCTGGTTTGTACCAAAGATAGACACAAAATGCTGGAGTAACTCAGCGGGCCAGGCAGCATCTCTGGAGAAAATGGATAGGGAGCGTTTTGAGTCGGGACCCTTCAATGCAAAGGATCCTGTCCCGACACGTCACCTCTCCATTTTCTCTAGAGATGCTGCCTGAAACGCTGAGTTACTCCAGCATTTTGTGTCTGTCTGAAAAATGAACCTTCCCTTTGTACTGAAGACATCCACCATCCATTTGCATGGTATGGCTGTCATGTAGAGCTGGATAGATTGAGAACATATTTAGCAGGTTAAAGACTGCCACCCTCGTGCTGTTGTGGGGTATCGGCAGCAGATGGATTATATTCCAACACAATGGTTTGGCATACTTCCTGCTCAACCATCAGCGTTAGGCAATGGACCAACTATGGGTAAATGAAGACTGTAGTATTGTGTGTCAGAGTAGTGGCGTGTACACCAGAAAGGGGAATGTCAATGGGGTGAAGCTGCACAATAGGCGGAGTTGAGGGACCCCACACGCAACAATCCTTTGCAGTCCTACTTTGGTGGGCAGATAAACAATTAATGGGGGGAACAGAAGACTCCATGAACATCAACATCAGCATCCCCAGTGAAGGCAGAGCAATGTACGTGGTAAAACTGGGGAAAAGGCCACATTAAAGTCCTTGTAATCATGGATTACATTGTGGATGATTTAATTGCCGCCAGCTCAGTTACAACATTGGCATCCACCCACCAATGTGGGAAAACTGCCCAACAACAGAACATATCCAATGTGGTCAATCAACCTGCTGTCAATCAGCAGCAAAACGATGGAAGGAGCCTTCAACAGTCCAATCAAAGAGCACTTACCATTAATCTGTTTATCGATTCTGCTGGGACAGCTTGGCTCCAGAGTTAATTACGTGTTGGAGCCAAACGTGAGGAAAAGACCAGAGTACTAGAGATGAGATCAGAATGACTGTCCTCTATTGAAAGTCAGAATTTGACTGAGTGTGATATCAAGGGATTCAGATGAAACTGAAGTCATTAAGAATCAAGGATAATGTTTCCATTATTTGGTGTCACACCATGAATGATGGATGGTGGTTGAGTTTGATAGAGGCTACTCATCTCCTCCGAGGAAGCAATGCCAGAATTCCATAGGGCATTGTTCTTGACATAATCCTCTTTGGTCACTTTATTAATCATTTGGGGGTGTTTATTAATGATTAAATCCATTCCCCATTCTTCATTTAAGGAGGTCGACCATGTCTGCATACAACACGGCTTGGAAAGCATTTGGATTTAGGTGGGTAAGTGGAAATAAACAAGTGCATCCAAAGAATGCCAGGAAATTACCACCTCTAACGTGATGGAGCCTAACCACGCCTATAATGATGAATAGGTTTCTCATTGCTTAATCCACCATCAACGTCTGAGGGGGAAGTATAATTGAATCAGCCACATGTGCGCTGTTCCCTAAAGGAGTAATTCAGAGGCCATGGATTTTGTGGTTAGAGACTCACCTCCCACCTCCAATGGTATGAATATTGATTTCTCTAACTTCAAGTAACCCCAGCGTTCCTTCTCTTTCTATCCCTCCCCCACCCAAGTCGCACCAGCTTCTCGTTTTCGTTCAACAAACAACTAACAACGGCCTGTTTCCTTGATCAACGTTACATTTTTGCATATCTTTCATTCATTGTTCTTTACCTCTGCATCATCATCTATATCCCTCGTTTCCCTTATCCCTAACCAGTCCGAAGAAGGGTCTTGATCCAAAATGTTCCCCATTACTTCTCTGCAGAGATGCTGCCTGTCCCGCTGAGTTACTCCAGCTTTTTGTGTCTGTCTTCCCTTTTCAACACTGCAACTGACAACACATAATATCTATACCACCCACCACCCAGGACCAAATCTCCCGCTAAATTAGCATCCAATCCACTATACTCATGCTCTCCACCTAGATGCGATACAACAAGTCTTCTTTAATAATATTTCTCATACGAAAGATAATTATCAGTCAGGAAAACGCCAAATTTCCCTCTAACCATGCATTGACCTGACTTGGAAATATATCGCTCTTCTTTATAAATATCTGGGTCAAAATCCTGGCCTTGATTAAACTCAACTACCATCTACAATTACAATACCATGTCTTCAACACAGTCAGTTCAAGGTGGCGTATCATCAACACCTTCTCAAGGGAAATTAAAGACGGGCAAATAAATTCTTATCCTTAAAATTGCAAAATAATGTCATCTGCAATGCCATTAACGCAAACAAATAATATCAACCACATATCAGTCATGCTGCTACACATGTATTTGTCTCCTAATCTTTCTAAGTTTTGTGTTTTCTTTTTATATTCAGACACTGATTTATTTACAATATAGGAATTGATTAAGGTTTAGGTTTTGGCGTGCGGCAGAATGGTTGACACTAATATCCGCATGCTGCCTCTGAGGGATTCTTACAACATGCATCAGTTTAGAGATATTCCCAGCAGAGGAGCTTCCCTTAGCTCTTGTGGCTGTCTGTATGAAAGGAAGATACATTTAAAAAATGACCCACATTAGCGATGTCCAATACTTAATAAAGAAAAGTTGCCTTTTGAGTGTTTCCAATAAGGAACCAAAACAGAAGCATCAGAAAACCATTGACCCTAGCCAGGTTTACAGAGAAATCCTGACCTCGGCAATATATTCTGTGGCATGCTCTTCTAACTGAATAATCTATATCAGTAATTGATTGGTTAGCTATTGATGAATGAATATTAAAAAAAATAGCCCTCGCAAGGTGCCGATGGTGAAATTTGCCGTTCCAAGGGGAGTGCCATAGGAAGGTGGGACGGTTCAGCTGCAGGTTTCTCTGTCCTAACCCAAACATAAACATTGAATCAAAATCAAGAACAAATGGCCTTCATTTGCCTCAAAGCACGAAGAGGTTAGACAATTTAAGTTGAAAAAGAGCAGTTGGCTAACATCTTTTAAACGATGTGAGTCACATCAGCAGACGTGAGGGGAATGGAGCAGTCGTTCTATTTTGGAGCAGTGATTGCCTGTCGTCCTCAGGGAAGATCCCGTGGCTCCCATAAGAAAGACAAAACAAAGCCTTTGATGATTCACTGGACCCATCTCAAGGGGATGGGAAGATATTCAGCAAACAATGTTCGGTTCAAAAGAATGGCAATTACTTCCAAAGATGCGGCATGCAGATGTGATTGGGGTGTTTGAAGTAGGGAGCTTGTTGAGAGGGGGAAGAATATCATGGTTTGTTTTCAGAAGTAATTCATGCCCCGCCATTTTGGCAACACGGTGGTGCATCTGGCAGAGCTGCTGCCTTGCAGCTCCAGTGCTGCCCGTGTGGAATTTGTGCATTTTCCCTGTGATAGTGCAGGTTTCCTACAGGTATTCCAAATTCCCCTCACATCACAAAGACATGCAGGTCAGTAGGTTAAATGGCCACTGCAAATTGCACTGTGTGCAGGTGAGCGGTGAAATCTGGGGGTAATTGATGGAAGTGTGGGGAGAATAATAAAAGGGATTAAGTGTCAATGGGTTTTTGATAGTCGCTGTGGTCTTAATGGACTAAAAGATCTATTTCCATGCTGTGTGATTCCATGATTTTATGGATTGGAATCTTATCATTCAGAAGAGAATGTAAGCTTTACTAGTGCGTGCCACATGCAACCTCTTGGATGGCACAGTGGCATAGCTGACCTACAGTGCCAGAGTGGCTGACTAACAGCGCCAGAGACCCGGGTTCGATCCTGACTGCAGGTGCTGTCTGTAGGAAGTTTGTACATTCTGCCGGTGACTGTGTGGGTTTTCTCTGGGTGCTCCAGTTTCCACCCACATCCCAAAGACCTCCACGTTTGTACGTTAATTGGCCTCGGTAAAATGACCTCTAGTGTGTGGGATAGAACTAGTGTACGGGTGATTATTGGTCAGCACGGACTTGGCGGGCCGAAGGGGCTGTTTCACATTTTATATGCTACCCTAATATCAATCAAACATTAAGGATCCTTCCTTTAATCTCACTGAAACCCTGAAATAGATTATTGAACAGTTTTATCTCACACATTTAAATAACAATAGCTGGGGGGAATCATGTAGGAAAAAACAGGATGTCTTGAACCATTGATAGGATTCTTTAGAATGCAGTGTCCAGGTCTGATCTCTGTTCCTAAGGAAGTACATATTTTCTTTGGATTTGGTGCAATGTGGATTCAATACATCGATTCTCAGGGTGAAGGAAACATTAAGATTGGTCATTACTCACTAAATTGTAAAAGAATGAAAATTGTTCACTTAAAGGTGTAAGGTTTAGTTTAGATTTAGTTTGGAGATACAGAGCAGAAACAGGCCCTTCGGCCCACCGAGTCCGCACTGACCAGCGATCCCTGCACATTAACTCTAGCCTACGTGCACCAGGGATAATTTTACATTTACACCAAGTCAATTAATCTACAAAGCCGTACGTCTTTGGAGTGTGGGAGGAAACTGAAGATCTCGGAGAACGTACAGTCAAGCACCCCTCGTCAGGATCGTACTCGTGTCTCTGGTGCTGTAGGGCGGTAACTCTACCGCTACACCACCGTGCCACTTTGAGAGCGATTGTTTGGGTAGTTATTTCCTTAAATTGCAGGGTCTAGAACAAGGGGAAATAGTCTCATGGTGAGTGGGCTGCCATTTAGATCAGCAATGATGAAAATTCTCCACCTGAGGATTGTAAGTCTTTAGAATTCTCTTCCTAGAGTGCTGTAATTTACTTAACACTGAGGTTAATAGTTTTTTGGATATTCAGTGAATAAGAAATATGCGACCAGGCAAGACAGTGGGGATGGTAGATTGACCAGGATTCTATAGATTCGGCTCATGAGACATGTTCCTGCTACAATTTGTATTATTCTCATCAGGTTGATATTTTTTTATTACTGTCAAGATATCAATTTTGAAATAAATCTCCTATTCAATGCAATTTAAATAAGATATGGAAAATCACGAAGTCTGTCTCAAATTGTTGGTTAACCTTATCTGCTGACAGCAGAACAATTGCTGACCAGATTTAGTTATTCCCAAGTATGCCCTACAATTTCACTGTTACGTGTCTTTGAAAGGAGAGGAGGATTTAACTTGGCAGAAAGAGTTTGCATTTATATAGTACCTTTAGCATTCTCGGAATTTCGAACAATGCAGCACGTCCATGATATGTTGTTTGAGGCCCAGTAACTAGCGTTTCCTCTGACAGGGCACAGATTTAGGATAATTAGCAAAAGCAGCTGAGGAAGAATTTATTTCATGAGGTAAATTGTTATGACCTGAACGCACAGCTGGAAAAGATAATGGAAACAGATACAATAGCAATAGTAAGGATACACGGAGAGGAATTTTTTTCAAAGCCATTGCAGAAACGCAGGGAATGGGATTATTTGGATTTTCAAAGAGCTGGCGTAGTACAGAGGACAAATGGCTGCTCTCGTGCAGTACCATTCTATTAATACACCAATCATTTTTATGGTGTCAGGCACAAATTACAATATTTATTAAATACAAATACAGAACTTGTTGTACTGACAATTCAGCTCAGAATCTTTGTGTTGATAGTTTAGTGCACCAGGCTACCATCTCCATCTTATACCATCTCAAGTAATGTCATGGAGTCATACAGTTCTGAAACAAGCCCTTCAGCCAAGAGAGTCTATGCGGACATGTATCCCATTTACCAGCAATTGGTCCCCAGCCTTTGTACTTTGGCAATTGATGTGCTCATTCAGATACGTATTTAACGTTGTGAAAGTGCGTGTCTCCAAACTTGAGGCAGTGTGCTCCAGATGTCAACCACACTTTGGTTGAAAAAAATCTTTCTCTGACCTCCACTAAATCTCTTGCCCCCTTTCCCGAAACGTATGCCATATGTTTAAGACACCTCTGCTGTCAGAAACATTTCCAAATATTCACCCTATCTCAGTCCCTGATAAAGTTATAAACATCTGTTTGTTTGATAGACAGATAAAATGAATAATCAGAGAGGATAGATTAACTTCTTGGTGAAATCTAAATGCAGTAGAACATTTTACTGCACTCAACTGGGCATAAGAACATAAGAAAATGGGAGCAGAAGTTGGCCACATGACCTCTCAAGTCTGTCCTGCCATTCAGTATGAACGTGGCTGAACTGCTCCAGGCCTCATCTCCTCCTCTGTGCCTGTTCCACAGTCCTCACTTCTCTTCCAATTCCTTTTTAAGTACCCCAATAATCTAGCCTCCACAACCCTCCAGGTAGTGCATTCAACATGTACTCACTCAACATGTTGTTGAGGGTGTTTGTGTTTATGCACTGAATACCCAATGGAGAAATGGAGATAAAGCAAGTCATAGTGTCACAGTATCAAAGAGTCATAAAAACTGACCCTTTGGCCCGACTGATCCATGCTGACCAAGATACCCATGTATGCTATTCCCATTTGTCCACGTTTGACCCATATCCCTCTCAACCTTTCCTATCCATGTACCTGTCCAAAATGTATTTTAAATGTTGTTATTATACCTACCTCAAACACATCTTCTGGCAGTTTGTTACACATATGTACCACCCTCTGTGTGAATAGTTTGTGTACAACGATAAATTGACTCCAGTACTGTTATTTTGGATCTCAACACTGCAATTCATGCCCTCAATTAAACACACAAGGCTGAACTAGAGTTACACAACAAGAAAGGATTTCCGACTAGTGCTGCTGAGAAGGGACATCAAAAAAAACTATTGTACCCTGCTTTCAATATCCATTCCTTTGAAGTTAAATGAATCAGTTTCTCATGTAGAGTATAACCTGCTGACAATATTACATTGTGTATCCATCACTCCGGATTAGTGATGGATTTCTAAACATGTGTATTGAGGGACAGATGGGATGTGGGAAGGAAGATTAAGAATATTGTCATCGTTGATTACTTCAGGCATGTCCCTGGCCATGACCTCACCATTAGTTATCCCAATGATGGGCTGACCATTAACTCCATAGAAATAGAGACACACATGTTCACCTGACCCTGTGTGAGAAGCCCTGGCTAAAGGTTCTTTTATTCAACAGGCAGTATGATTCTGTATTGTTTGCTGACATGTTTCAGATTGCCCTATTTTGAGAGCAATCAAACTTAGCCTCCTTTATCTTTCACTTAGATGTCTAGGGTAATCGATCTGTGCTGTAATATGTGTAGTTTAACCAGCCAAAAAAAAAATTTCTGGAATGGTGGCGCAGAGGTACAGTTGTTGCCTTACATAGCCAGAGACCAAGTGTTTGAACCTGACCACGGTCGTTTGTCTGTATGGAGTTTGTACATTCTCCCCATGATCTGCGTGGGTTTTCTCCGGGATCTCCAGTTTTCTCCCACGCTCCACCAAAGATATACAGGTTTGTACAATGGCTTGGTATAAATGTAAATTGGCCCCAGTGTGCAGGATAGCGTTAGTGTGTGGGAATCGCTGGTCGGCGTGGACTCGGTGGGCCGAAGGGCATGTTTCTGCGCTGTATCTTGAGACCAAACTAAACTGGATGCAGAACGGTATTTCAAAGAAGATCAAGAGAGAAAATCAAGAGTGTTTTATTGTCATATGTCCTGAATCAGAACAATTACATTATTACTTGGAACACCACAACATATATGTAAGCATAGTACTCAGAGGTATCGCTCTGGTGCCTGGCCAATAATTCTTAATAAACCTCAAAATCACATTAGTAGGTAGGTTTTATTCCTGTTTTGTGGAACCATGCTACAGATAAACTGGGTGGCATGTATTACATACAACATTATGTTTCAACACCATTTTACGGGTAGTTTAGGCTTTGGCATGTCCTGGTCCACTGTAGGGTTTCTACAAATGCCAATGTTGATTCTTTCTTATACAGCGAGAGGTGATCTGCTGCTTTTGAATGGCTTCATTTTGCTCCCCAAATAGAATCTAGGAACAAAAATTGCAATCAGGTTAAAACAAACAAAATGAGAATAACAGCAAATTGCTTTTACAAAGCACATATAATGCATTAACTTATCCCAAATAATAAAAGTTATTTTTGCACCACATATGGAAATGTAATGGTTAATGAATGAAAGCTTGGTCGGAGAGGGTGGACCTTGGTGAAATAATGAGAATTAGGCAGTTGTCCATTTGAGGAAGCATTAGGAGAATGTAACAGTATGTAAATCTATGTCCGGTCACTCATACATCTTGTAAGACAAGGAGGACGATCCAGGACTATTCCTTTAAGAAAATCATGTGACAGAGATAATGGTCAACTGAGTAAAATTCCAGAACAGCCTGCTGCAAGATCAGTGGTGCTTAAAACTGAAGCCAGGGTGTCGTGCAATTATTTGCTGATAGACATAAAATCTAATCAAAGTCTTTGTCTAGTTCCATGACAACTTAGGCTCCTTCTGGGTTGGAACTCCCTATTAATACCAAGTGCTCCATGACTGAGCTCCGTCAATATTGAAAGTAGTTAGGAAACTTAGCAAAAGATACAATTATGGCAAAGTAGGCTGTAGAACTCAAGGGAGTGTGATTGGATTAATGCAGACATCTGGCCAACCTTGACTGGTACAATCTCACTGATGAATTGGCTGTCATGGGAAGGCTTAAACTCCCTTCAAACAAGTTATCTTGGAGAATAATTTTCAAGCATGGAATAGCTGAGAAGCATTTTCACAAGCTGGTTTATTTCCTGCCAGCTCAGTTACTATTGTCTCCATTGCTTTTCGACAATGATAACCTGATGTAGTAAAATGCTCTGTTAATGATGTGTGACTGGACTATGAGTTGTTCACACCAAATCGTATTAAAGTATGAGAGCAAATTAAATCCATGATCAGCAGAAGGATACATTCGGTGACATTACGCATCCTTTTACAATCAATCTGTATCGTAGGGGGCAATTGCCTTGCGTGCCTGTGCACATTAACCTACACTATATGTGTGTGTCTGTATCAACCTGCGCTGTGTGTGTGTGTGTGTCAATGTCGAGTGTGGTTATCTGTATGTGTTTGTGTATCTGTGGGGTCAACGTGTGTGTGCAGATGCGTGAGGGTGGCTATTTTATTGTGTGCTTGTGTGTGTGTGTGTGCATGTGTGTCCTAATATGTGTGACTGAAAAGGCAACTAGTCATCGACACTCTTGAGGAACTGTTTAAGAACAAGATGAGGCATGTGGGGGTGAACTGTGTGGGTTTGCGGGGAGTACAAATTCTGCATCCGTGACCTTGTAGCTCTGTGTACTGTAGGTGCTAGTGTATCTTTATGTATCTCCCTACACTTGTAATTATCAAATGAATGTCAGTGTCCAGTAATTTATCGTTCCTTATGCCTCCTTTTTATATCTGTGTCTGTGCATGTTTATATATATCTCTGTGATGTGCAATAGCAAATGTCACTGTGTGTTTCTCACTGTACCTATGTCTCTGATTCATAATGTAGAAGGAGAAACTAATTTCTTCCGCTGCTATCTCTAACAAAGCTGTAAATATGAAATTAACAGGTTTCGCTGATTGTTTCCCCTCCAACAACATGAATTGCATTTAGACATGGTGCAAAATTCATTTCCTGTCCATTAGCACTAAAAGGTGTAGTATAGTAGTGCAATATTCTGCCCACAAAATCAGCAGTGTTGCTCATGGTGTAGATGTTTCTGAAGGTCATCTATATATCAACAATAATACCAACATGAAGTGCCTGCTTTAATTTCAGATAGTTGTGAAGACAAAAGATGGAGTCAGTGGTTCGGCAGTGCTGCTATTTTGATGAGGACAGAGGGCTGTGAATTTAGACCTGTCCTTATTTAACTGGAAGAAGCCTCAGCGTAGCCTTTTAATTTACCCAGTGGATAAGAGCTAAGGTAGGTACCAGTGGGAGCTCTGGGTGGAAACTGATGGGGTGTAGATGATGTTTCTGAGGGGCAGGATGTAGATGAGAAGTAGAACTGGCCCAAGTTTCCACCCTTGGGAGAGCCCAGGGTTAATTGTACAGTTGCATGAAGAGAGGCTTTTGCAAGTAATTGGCTGCGACTGAATAAATAAAAATGGAGCAAGGCAGGTTTTAAACAACATAGTCTTGAGATATTGTGGAAAAATAACGTGGCCAATCATACCAGCTTTTACAAATAGAAACATAGAAACATAGAAACATAGAAAATAGGTGCAGGAGTAGGCCATTCGGCCCTTCGAGCCTGCACCGCCATTCAATATGATCATGGCTGATCATCCAACTCAGTATCTTGTACCTGCCTTCTCTCCATACCCCCTGATCCCTTTAGCCACAAGGGCCACATCTAACTCCCTCTTAAATATAGCCAATGAACTGTCCTCAACTACCTTCTGTGGCAGAGAATTCCAGAGATTCACCACTCTCTGTGTGAAAAATGTTTTTCTCATCTCGGTCCTAAAAGATTTCCCCCTTATACTTAAACTGTGACCCCCTTGTTCTGGACTTCCCCAACATCAGGAACAATCTTCCTGCATCTAGCCTGTCCAACCCCTTAAGAATTTTGTAAGTTTCTATAAGATCCCCCCTCAATCTTCTAAATTCTAGTGAGTACAAGCCGAGTCTATCCAGTCTTTCTTCATATGAAAGTCCGGACATCCCAGGAATCAGTCTGGTGAACCTTCTCTGTACTCCCTCTATGGCAAGAATGTCTTTCCTCAGATTAGGGGACCAAAACTGTACGCAATACTCCAGGTGTGGTCTCACCAAGACCCTGTACAACTGCAGTAGAACCTCCCTGCTCCTATACTCAAATCTTTTTGCTATGAATGCTAACATACCATTTGCTTTCTTCACTGCCTGCTGCACCTGCATGCCTACTTCCAATGACTGGTGTACCATGACACCCAGGTCTCGTTGCATCTCCCCTTTTCCTAATCGGCCACCATTCAGATAATAGTCTACTTTCCTGTTTTTGCCACCAAAGTGGATAACCTCACATTTATCCACATTATACTGCATCTGCCATGCATTTGCCCGCTCACCCAGCCTATCCAAGTCACCTTGCAGCCTCCTAGTATCCTCCTCACAGCTAACACTGCCCCCCAGCTTAGTGTCATCCGCAAACTTGGAGATGTTGCATTCAATTCCCTCGTCCAAATCATTAATATATATTGTAAATAGCTGGGGTCCCAGCACTGAGCCTTGCGGTACCCCACTAGTCACTGCCTGCCATTCTGAAAAGGACCCATTTACACCTACTCTTTGCTTCCTGTCTGCCAGCCAGTTCTCTCTCCACATCAATACTGAACCCCCAATACCATGTGCTTTAAGTTTGTATACTAATCTCTTGTGGGACCTTGCCGAAAGCCTTCTGGAAGTCCAGATACACCACATCCACTGGTTCTCCCCTATCCACGCTACTAGTTACATCCTCGAAAAATTCTATAAGATTCATCAGACATGATTTACCTTTCGTAAATCCATGCTGACTTTATCCAATGATTTTGCCACTTTCCAAATGTGATGCTATCCCATCTTTAATAACTGACTCTAGCAGTTTCCCCACTACCGATGTTAGACTAACTGGTCTGTAATTCCCTGTTTTTTCTCTCCCTCCCTTTTTAAAAAGTGGGGTTACATTAGCTACCCTCCAATCCTCAGGAATTACTCCAGAATCTAAAGAGTTTTGAAAAATTATCATTAATGCATCCACTATTTCTGCAGCTACTTCCTTAAGTACTCTGGGATGCAGCCTATCTGGCCCTGGGGATTTATCGGCCTTTAATCCATTCAATTTACCTAACATCACTTCCCAGCTAACCTGGATTTCACTCAGTTCCTCCATCTCTTTTGACCCCTGGTCCCCTGCTATTTCCGGCAGATTATATATGTCTTCCTTAGTGAAGACAGAACCAAAGTAGTTATTCAATTGGTCTGCCATGTCTTTGTTCCCCATGATCAATTCACCTGTTTCTGACTGCAAGGGACCTACATTTGTTTTAACTAATCTTTTTCTCTTCACATATCTATAAAAACTTTAGCAGATATTTTTTATGTTCCCTGCCAGATTTCTTTCATAATCTATTTTCCCTTTCCTAATTAAGCCCTTTGTCCTCCTCTAATAGCTCAAATTTTAAACTCATCATCTATGACCAAAAATGTCCTTCAAATAATTGACCTGCACTTCTTTCAATTTGATGAATTACATTCTGTGCTAATATGATATCGCCACGGTGGAGAAGCCAAATACAGATTGCATGACTGTTTGTAGAACACTTCCCTTCAGTCAAAACAATCGTTAGCTCCCAGTCGCATGTCACATTAATTCTACGTCTCACTCTTGCTCTGGTCTTGCCTTTAGCCTCCTATAGTTTTCTACCAAACATTAGCTTAAGTAACTCATCTTCTATCTTTATCTTCATCTACATCATCTTCTATCTGGGCACATTGCAGCCATTCAGATTCAATGCTGGATTCAGCAACTTCAGATAACCAGCCTTTACCATTTGTGTCAAAAAGATCATCTACCTGTAACATTAACTCAGTTGTTGTCTCTCCAGAGATACATTGTCTGAGCTGCTGATTATTTCCATCTTTGGCTTTAGCTTTTTTTTTGGCAACTGTTGTGTTCTTGTATCTCAGTCCCAGCATGTTATTTTTCCTTTTTTACTCTACATTTATCCAAGCTCATCTATAAACCAGACAGTACCAATAGCATTGTATCCCTTAGAATGATATCTGCCCCCACTCAATCAAAGGTGTCCCGTCTGCTCTCTTCCAAACACCACCTCTGCTACTTAAAACACATCTTCCTCACTTTTCTAAGGTAGACAAAAATGCTGGAGAAACTCAGCGGGTGAGGCAGCATCTATGGAGTGAAGGAATCGGTGCGTTTTGGGTCGAGACCCTTCTTCAGAGACACTTCCACACTTTTCTAGTCATGATGAAGGGTTATTGACCTGAAAAGGATCAAGTCTGTTCCTCTATCTACACACCCTGCCAATTTCCAGCACTTTCTATTTTTATTACTCATGAACAAACTTTTTTCTAGGTCCCTGTATATTTGTTGGATTTGTTTTGTTATCTAAATGAGAACTAATAAATTTAAAATACTCATTCCCTTATTATGCTTGTCACTGCATGTTTCCATTAATATTCATCGTCCTGTAATCCTTCAAGGACCACAATCCTCCAATCCGGACCTCTAGTGCCTTTGCTGAATCCTTTCACCCACCGTTCATAATCTAGTTTTAGATCCTACATTTTGGATATCCCTATCCCCTATCCCCTTCCCCCTCCCCCGCAACTTCCATCTCTTCATCAACCTGAAATGACCATTTGTTTTGATTACCATCATTTCCCACATCTTCTATTCCCAATCAAGTATCAACCTTCTTGGCTCAGCGTTGCTTTTAGCCTGATTATGTTCAGGTGAGTCACTTGCCCTCTCAGGCCAGGTTGGTTCAAAAAACAGCAGGGAAAGTCTCCCCACTGTCTTAATTGGTATTTATCCCTCAATCATTGTCTATGGAGCAAGCTATTAACTCATCATCATGGAGTCATACAGGTGAACAACATGGAAATGGGCCCTTCCATACATGACCACATGCATGCCAACCATATTGCCTATCTTCACTAATCTCATTTGCTTGCATTAGATCTCTATCCTTCTATGCCTCATCTACTTAAGTGCCCGTCTAAATGTAGTGATTGTATCTCATTCCACCACCTCCTCTGACAGTGGGTTCCAGATATTAACCATCTCTTGTAAAATAACATTCCCCGTCTATGCCTCTCATCATTTCATATAGCTCTAACAGTAGCAATGTTACAAAATGTTGAGATTTTAAAAATCAAGTCTTTAGTTTATCCCATCAGATAAAGCATAAAAAGAAGTTTAATTTGACACCTAATTCACTTTCATATTTTCAGTATTAAAAAAGTTATGGCCATTTTCATACATGGAAATTGGCATCTTGTTCCCTATTGCTTTTTCATTGACTTAACACAAAAGCTGTGATCGAGAACATTTAAAAGCCGATAACTTTCTTAAAATTTAAGAGAACTGAAATAAATTTTCAGTTATTATAGATTGAAGCATTCTGAAACAAATATGAAACAATCTTATTTAGATGACTTGAAATTAAAGCATATTTAGATATAATTTAGATATAATTTATTACCACACAACCAGGGTCGGTGGAAATTTGGGTTGTCAGCAGCAGTACAACAATAAAGAACACACAACCACAATAAAACTGTAACACAAACATCCACCACAGCATTCATCACTGTGGTGGAAGGCACAAAATTTGGCCAGTCCTCCTCCATTTCCCCCCCGTGGACAGGACCAGAGTCGTTAGCTACAATTAGTTAGTTACCTAATTGTAGCTAATTACAAAATTCAATTACTAGATCTAAACATCTATCCATTTCTTAAGAATAGATTAACATTTTTAAATAGCCTAAGTGTCCAAATAACATTCACACAAGAATTCACAATATAACATAATTTTTAAATCACATTGTCATGGGTTTATAGGCCAAATGGAAGGAAAATGTTTAATACCTGTAAATTAATGGCCATTTAAATCAACTTGCGAGTGGGATTTTCTGGAACGGGACCATTTGGAACGTTCAGGTTGCTGTGAATTTAGTCCCCCATATCGGCAGCAAATACACTGCCGGTTCTTCGGGGGGGAAAATCACCGTTTCGCAACTTAAAATGTGAATTAAATACATCTTAAGAAACACTTTTATACATAAAAATAAACTACTTTCTTTTACCTGGTCCTCCATAAAATCCGTCCCAGTTGTCGGCATTGACGGCTTCAGAAGCTGATTTTAAAATCATTCCAGCGATTAACTTGTCGGGTGAATTATTTTTTAATACACACAGAACGGCCGTAGGAACGATTCTTTAGCAGCATCTTGCACTCCAACAAATATAATTCAGGACCAGGTCGGGAAAAAAACCAGTTTTAACCCCGTCCCCTCCCCCTCCCCCCTTCAAACGCTCCAAAATCGCACACATGGCCAGTGGCAGAATTGCAGCGCCGCTGAAGGTAAGTTTTGTAACATACCTACTATCAGGTTTTTCCTCAGCTTCCTTCACTCCAGGGAAAACAACAAAACGTATCCAAAATCTCCCCATAACTAAAAGCTTCCAATACATTCTGATGTATCTCCTCTGCATTTTCTGCACATTTGAATAGTGTGCTGACCAATACTGCACACAATGCTCCAGTCAACCCGTGTTGTGTAAAGTTCCAATTAACGTGTGTTTAGTAAAGCCCCAATTATTTTATTCTATGTTCTGACATATGAAAACAAGCATGCCATCCTATCTACCTGCGTTACCACTCTCAGGGAACTATGAACTTGAGCCTCAAGGTCACCATGTTCAGCAGCTTTCCTTAGGGCCTTACCATTTACTGTATATGTCCAACATTGCAATTGTAATAAGCACTTGTCAAACAGCATTGTATCCCTTAGCATGATATCTGCCTCCACTCAATTACAGGTGGCCCATCTGCTCTCTTCCCAACTCCACCTCTCTGCCACTTAAAACACATTTTCCTCACTTTATGCACTTGTCAAAAGCCTTATTAAAATCCATATGGACAGCAACCATTGCCCTAGCTTCATACATTTTCTCAGTTACCTGCTCAAAATAAAGATTCATATTCGTGAGACAGGATTTTCCTCGCACAAAGTCAAGTTGACTACTCTAATCAGCCCCTGCCTTTCCAAGCGTACATCTCCCTTGAAATTGTCTCCAATCAATTTTCTGCCACTGAAATAAGGCTCACTGGCAGGTATGAACTAGCTTCTTCCTGCTGCCCTTCGTAAGGAAAATATCAGAATTAGTTATCCTCCAGTGTTCAAGTACCTTACCTGTCGCCAACAATGCAAAGATGTCACCAGCAAACATTCCTCTGCTTTCTTTGACATTTTTTGGATAGATCTCCTTCGGCTAGGGGATTTATTAAGCATGATGCGTTCCCAGGAACCCAACACCCTCTCCTTTTTAACACTGACATCAGTTATTCAAAGGTTGTTTATTATCACGTGTACCAAGGTGCAGTGACATTTAGGTTGCATACTGATCAGTAAGATATGTCAGAGAGGATTCTCTTGACATTCTACAGGTGTACAGTAGAGAGCATAGTTACTGGTTGCATCACGGCCTGGTTCAGCAACTTAGAAACATAGAAGAATAGGCGCAGATGGAGGCCATTCGGCCCTTCAAGCCAGCACCGCCATTCATTGTCATCATGGCTGATCGTCCCCAATCAATAACCCATGCCTGCCTTCTCCCCATACCTTTGATTCCACTATCCCCTAGAGCTCTAACTCTCTCTTAAATCCATCCAGTGACTTGGCCTCCACTGCCCTCTGTGGCAGGGAATTCCACAAATTCACAACTCTCTGGGTGAAAATGTTTTTTCTCACCTCAGTCGTAAATGGCTTTCCCTTTATTCTAAGACTGTGGCCCCTGGTTCTGGACTCGCCCAACATTGGGAACATTTTTCCTGCATCTAGCTTGCCCAGTCCTTTTATAATTTTATATGTTTCTATAAGATTGCCAGTCATCCTTTTAAACTCCAGTGAATACAAGCTTAGTCTTTTCAATCTTTCCTCATATGACAGTCACGCCATCCCAGGGATCAATCTCATGAACCTATGCTGCACTGCCTCAATCACAAGGATGCCCTTCCTCAAATTAGGAGACCAAAACTGTACACAATACTCCAGATGTGGTCTCACCAAAGCCCTATACAACATTCCATTAGCTTTCTTCACTACCTGCTGTACCTGCAAGCGAACTTGCAGTGACTGTTGTACAAGGACGCCCAGGTCTCACTGCACCTCCCCCTTACCTAACCTAACCCAATTGAGATAATAATCTGCCCCCTTGTTTTTGCCGCCAAAGTGGATAACCTCACATTTATCTATATTATACTGCGTCTCCCAACTTGAATGTCCAGGAGTGAAGACGACTGCAAAAAGTTGAGAACACTGCCCAGTCCATCACCAGCTCTGACCTCCCCACATTCAAAGGGACTTACCGGAATCATTGCCTCAAAAAGTCAGCCAGCATAATCAGAGACCCACACACCCCTGGCCACACACTCATTTCAATCCTTCCATCAGGAAGAAGGTACAGGAGCCTGGTTCAGGTTCAGGAACATCTTCTTCCCTGCAGTCATTCAGCTATTAAACGCTTTACAACCTCAAATAAGATCTGAACTACATAGATTATTATTATTAATTACAGTATTATTTTTCGTTTATTGTACGTACGTATATGTGCGTATATGTGTATGTATATATATATATATATATATATATATATATATATATATATATATATATATATATGATGTATATATATATGTGTGTATCTGTGAGTATGTGTGTATATACACACACTGAACTTTATTTTTCTCTTGTTATATTGTTTACAGTGTACTATGTTTACATATTCTGTTGTGCTGCTGCAAGTAAGAATTTAATTGTTCTATCTGGGACATATGACTATAAAACACTCTTGAATCTCTTGACTTTTAACATTATTGCCATACGTAAGTACAAACCCCGATTAAGTGCAGAATGCATAGAAACAGCCCACTGAGTCCATATGCAAGAGTCGCCAGGTTTTGGCGCCATTTTCCAAGTCCCACCGACAGCTGGCCATAAAAGCCCTTTGCAGCCATCACCATGAACCGGATCGTCCAGCACAACGTCGTCCCTCTCCTCTTTAAGCCACCTTCAACCTTTGTGCCCCGGGAGCCTCCTGCAGCCGACCTTGAAGGCGTGGATTGATTCTTCTTGCCAGCTCTCTCTCTGGCGCCTGCTGTCTCCAGACCACCCATGTTCCGTACACGCGAGAGAGCTTGGAGGAGCTTGCTGTGTGCAAATTTGGCTGCCAACCACTTCATTGATTGAAAATTGCAATTTGATGTCCTGAGTAAATGCCAGCATTTCTTTCTTTCTTTCACCTTGCAGTCCTTTTCTGTTAAAGGTGCTTAAATAAATGCAAATACTAATCCCCCCAGAGTCAGAGGGTCTTGGCGAGACAAAGCATTACAGCTGCAAGTGAAATTAGAAATCTGCAGAAGCTGGAAATCCAAACCAAAAACAGGAAATGCTGGAAGCGTTCAGGCTGCACAGCAGCCCTGGAAAGAGGAACTATTAACCCTTCATCAGCTGGAGTTCTGGACATATCTGGTTCACTTTCCGTGGCTGCTGCCTGGTCTGCCGAATGCTTCTAGCATTTTTGTTTTTGTCATGGTAATTCCGCCACTTGCTTTTTTTTGGAGAGTAGCTATTCTTTAGGTGTTGTACCATGGGAGTGTTTCATAATGAAGACTAAACCTGTCCACATGCAGCATAGGACCCAACATTCGCTACCATCTCCTCAGCTCACGATGCTAGGCTCAGTCATAGACCACTGTTCACGAGCTCAGTCAGCACAGACACTGGACTGATATTTCTGGGTAGAAGTAATGGGTGACGTTTCGGGTGGAGTGGAGACCCTTCTTCAGACTCGGCAAACGAAATGTATAGGAAGGAACTGCAGATGCAGATCTGAAGTTGCAGATGTCTCAACCCGAAACGTCACCCATTCCTTCTTGAAGATGCTGCCTGTTCCGCTGAGTTACTCCAGCATTTTGTGTTTATCTTTGGTGTAAACCAGCATCTGCAGTTCCTTCCTACACACTGGACTGATGTTTGAGCCTTCTCATTCTCTCGACCTTAGATCCGTTCGGGAATCAGGTAAGTCAATGTTAGCAGTTTAGTTTAGTTTAGTTTATTATCATGTGCAGGTACAATGAAAACCTTTTTTGTTGTGTGCTATCCAGTCAGTGAAAAAAATATACATGATTACAATCAAGCCATCTACAGTGTACAGATACAGGATAAAGGGAATAAGGTTTAGTGCAAAATAAAATCCAGTGAAGTCCAACTAAACAGAGCCGGAGATTTCCCAAACATCATGTGCGTGTGGACAGACGCAAGTGTTGGATGGATATCCCACTTACACAAACACACAGAGGATCGCAATGTCACAAATGCACCATTCCTGAAACAAAGATATAACAGAGTTAATGCTTGCGGTTAATTATCTTTCATAAGAATAGCCAATGTTGAGAGATTATCCAACTGAAGTGCTAACTCTTAGTTTTCACATGTGTTTGTTGCCTCAGAAGAGATCCTAATATTTTCTGTTTTATCACATATAAAAATATGTTTTGCCATATGCATTTGTCTCCCAGTATATACAAGCAGATATAGCATGTACAGCCAGCAACATGCAGTTGCATGAGAGCCCGCATTGTCTACATGGGAAAAGGCTTGCATGCACTGTATATCCGTGCTGGAGGAATTCCTCTGTCTAAAAACACTGGGAGTTGGCAGATGGCTAATAGAAATGTTTGACTTCCTGAGCAAACTAATAAGTCTGGGACAGCTTCCAACCCAAAGGTATGAACACTGAATTCTACAATTTTAAGTAAAATCACACTCTTTTTCCTGCCCCCCTCCCCCACCCTCACCCACCCACCCCTCATCCACACCCCATTTCTCCCACTATCACTGATCCTTTCCCCTCCTTTGCATACTCCTCAGGCCCCCGTCCTTTATTTCCCTTTTATTCCCCCCCCCCCCCCCCCCCCATTTCCCCTTCCACCTGTAACCCTCCCTCTGCCTTTATATTTCACTCCTCTCCTTATCTGACAATGTTTTGCCTTCTTTTCATCTCTAGTTTAGTTTAGTTTTGTTCCATTCGGTTCAGTTCAGTTCAGTTTGGTTTATTATCATGTGTAGGTACAGTGAAAACCTTTTTTGTTGCGTGCCATCCAGTCAGCGATATCCTTTGTCACTTACTCCACCCATCTGTTAATCAAACCCTCCTCACATGAATTCACCTATCACTTGCAAGGCTTTGTCCTACCCCCACCTCTTTTCCAGCTTTCTTCTCCAAAGAACAGTGTCACCTGTCTTTTCCCTCCACAGATGCTGCCAGATCTGCTGGGTTCCTCTGCAGTCCCTTGTGTCTCTCTGTTGGTGAAATAAGGCTGGGGTGTTTGCTGATGTTAGGAGGAGCCAGATTTTCCATTTCCCACATGAGCCATGAGTAGCAATGAAGCGCAGGTGAGAGGTTGCTGGTGAATTATGTTATGGGGCGAAGGAGTGAAACTTTACACAAAATCAGTATTAAAAATTAAACCTCAAGCAGCCACTAGAGAAGTAATATTCCCTCCTGAGTTTTACTCTCCATTGAAGGTTATGTGAAACACACACATTAAGAATTCTCCGTCCTTTAAAATGACGGAGACTCCCCATAGTACGCATATGATCAATACTTAATATTGGTACCTGCCATCTTCGTTTAAATGATATAAATGGCTATGCGAATTGCAAAAATTTATAATGAAGCAGGCCTTATTTTTCTTTGCTTAACTGACACACCATAGCATTTGTCAAACTTTTGCACATAATTAAATCAATATGCTAGTTACTGGTGTCTAATGACTGTAGCACAGCCAAGGGCTTTAACCATTTGTCATGGCGCAGTAAAGGTGATTCCAATAGCCACAGTGGCAGTAAAAGATGACTTCCCACACACACAGCTTTTTTTTACCCAAGCCTTCAATCTGTAATTGATAGCAATCACTCTCGACATGTCTCAATTTCACACCCAGTATTGATGCTTTAATATTAACCTGTCTTTCCAGTGAATATATGAAGTAATTTTCTCTTGGGCCTGTTAATAAGTCACCCAGAGGACACTCTGTCAGAAGTCAGAGGCAAAAAGCTACTTCTTCGCCCCAGCAGTGAGACTGGCCAAGTGTGAGCTTCTTGAAAACTCCAGAGCTATGACTGCAGTAGCTCAGTGAGTGAATGATTCTGGTGAATGCACTGCAGAACCTGTTTCCTTGTCTGTGGCTAATGGAGATGGTGAACGGAGGTTGGAAGTATATCCAGGGCTATCCACAGAGGAGGTCACACCCCCGGTCACTATTGCATTCTAGCCACTGGTCAATGGATGTCCATTCCCCATAGCACCCAGCCAATTGGAAACTTGATTAAATGTGTTGTACCCTCATTTTAAAACCCTTTACCCTCAGTCTGATTCTTTTTAGCCTTGATGAATTATCTCTAGACTTTGCTGCAGTGCATCACTTGACACCCTCTTGTCTCTGGGCCATTTCTGGGTCAGCATACCACTCCAGGTACTTGTGCACAAAATCCAAGCCAGGAGCGCTTCTCTGCAGGAACTGCTTTGTTTTTTATTGGTTGAGATGCTATAGGTTAGGCAGCATTTATGGAAAAAGAAAGACTTAACATTCGAGATCCGAGACCATTCGTCAGAACTGACCTGAAACATCCCAGATCTCAAACTGCTTTTCTTTCCACAGATACCGCCTGACCTGCTGAGTGTTTAAAACATGTTCTATTTTTATTTCAGATTTCCTGCATCTGCAGCATTTTTAGAAATTTTAGAAATCTATATAATACTAAAACTCATCTTGTTTGTTCGTGAGTCTGTCTGTCTGTGAATCATGCTCTGAATTACGCCAAATCGGTACACGATAGCACTACAATTTTTCAACCACCTTCCTCACAATTGTCTTGTGGTGTTTTTTTTTCGTTTCATTCAGGTTGATGTTACATTTTACAAGTTATTCACATTATTAACTTTACAAAATCCAGTTTAAGAAACACTACAATGGCAGTTACAGATATGACATCACAATGGGATCTCATTTACATAAAAACAGCTCGCTGTCCCCGATAAAAGCATGCTGGACACAGACACAAACACGGACTGGTCCAGGATCCGTGCTCCTCCCTACCTCTCCCATGGCTCCAGAGCTCAAACCACAGCCCAGGTCCCTGAGCGGGCTGGACAAAGACACAGACACAGATTGACTGACTTACAGATTTTAAAATGCCATGGGAGGGAAAGGGAGAGGGAGAGGCAACCAGCCACGGGAGGGGGGAGGGAGAGAGAGAAGCCTCCCCACAAGCCCATCCGCACCAGCTAGAACCACAGTCCAGGGCCTTGTGTGCGGCTAGACACACACAGTCACAGACACGGACTGGACCCGGAACCGCACTCCTCAATCCCCGTCCCGCGGCTCCAGAGCGCAGCCTCAAAAAGTGACTGACCGACTTTCAGTTATTTTTAAATGTCGCGCGTGCCCTGGGATGGGGTTGGAGGCAGTGCTGCTGCTCCAGGCCCACAGGGAGGCCTCTCCCTATCACCCCCCCCCTCCCGTGGCTGGTTGCATTGGGGAAACAGGTTGCGTTGGGGGAACGGGTGAGTGGTGGAATATTGCGTTTGGGGAATGGGGCCCAAGTGGGGTAGGGTGGGCAGAGGGGTTATGGACAATGTTAACAAAGACATGACTCCCAGTCCAATGAGAGATTTGTAACATTGTTGTAAGGAGAGGGAGGGAATGGGGGAGGGGACGAGGAGAGGATTGTTGTTTAATGTTATTTAAACAGATAGAGGGAGGGGAGGGGCGTAGGAAGGGGAGATGAGTAATGGAGGGAGGGAGTGACTGAGGGTAGGGGAAAGGAGAAGGAAGGAGAGGTGAAAGAGGGAGTGGGGAGGGGAGGAGGAGAGGACAAAGAAGAGGGAGGGTGAAGAGGGGGAGGGAGTGCCTGTGGGTGAGGGAAATTGAGCCAAGCCTGCGTAGTTGGGGGCTATCAGTGAGTGGTGGAATATTGCGTTGGGGGAGCGGGGCCCAATGGGTCCCATTTGGTCTAGTTGAAGATAAAAGTTGACTTGACTGCTTTAAAAAACTAGAATGGTGAGGTGTGTGATGAGGGTGGAGGGGAGGGAAGCGGTGTGCGGCTTTCCGTGGTACTTGGCTCCTATTTATTCTTTGATCAACATCAATAATAATATTCACCAGGAATTAAATTATATGGTACTATTTAGGTCAGCGTTACTTGATTGAAAATGCGATTATCTTTGAGTGTGATAACAACCATTTCATATCACTTTGGGAATTTAATCCATCAATTTCCAAAGTGACTTGTGCTTCAGATTTTGATGTGACTTTTGCTTCAGATGCAGAGCAAGTTAGGCCATTCTCCGTGAGAACTAAAGAGTGAACTATTTTGCTGTAGGCCGCTCACTGGGTAGCTTCGTTCTAATAGAAACGACACCCCGCCATAATATGTCCATTGCTCACCTTTCACCTTTCACAGTCCCTACACTCACCATGATATTCACATCCACCAGCCTCTTCCCTGACATTGCAATCTCCCACCACCCCTTGCCCCTCTAAGCTTCCTACCACCAGGGACAGAAACCCCAATCTCCATTGGTCCAAACCATAGTCTCTACCCAATTACCACACAATTCCATCATGGCTCTCCATACCAACCCCAAAAACCTGAGTTGTACAGCACAGAAACAGGCCACTCGTCCATGCCGACGAAGATGCCCCATCGAAGCTAGTCCCATTTGTTCATGTTTGGCCCATATTCCTTTAAACCTTTACTATGCACGTACCTGTCAAAGTGTCGTATTGCTGTTACAGTACCTGCCCCAACAATCTCCCCTGGCTGCTTGTTCCATATATCCACCACCGTCCGAGTAAAAACATTCCTGTTAAATCTCGCTCCTCTCACCTTGAACCCATATCCTCTGCTATTTAATTTTCATACATGTAAAAGATTTTGCATTCACCCTTTCTATTCCCCCTCATTATTGTATACACCTCTGTAAGATCACCTCTCAGCCTTCTCCATTCCAAGTCCTATCCTGAGCAACCTTTCCCTATCACTCAAGTCCTCGATTCCCAGCAACATCTTCATAAATCTCTGCACTCTTTCCAGCTTAATGACATCGTCCTTTCGTGATACACAATCTCCCACGTATACAACCATGATGATTACCCCAAATCAGCCCCTGATCCAAATGTATATACAGTGGCTTGCAAAAGTATTCATACCCCTTGAACTTTTCCACATTTTGTCACGTTACAACCACAAACGTAAATGTATTTTATTGGGATTTTATGTGATAGACCAACACAAAGTGGTGCATAATTGTGAATTGGAAAATGATACATGGTTTCAAATTTTTTTACAAATAAAAAACTGAAAAGTGTGGCGTGCAAAAGTATTCAGCCCCCTTTACTCTGATACCCCTAAATAAAATCCAGTGCAACCAATTGCCTTCAGAAGTCACCTAATTAGTAAATAGAGTCCACTTGTGTGTAATCTAATCTCAGTATAAATACAGCTGTTCTGTGAAGGCTTCAAGGTTTGTTAGAGAACATTAGTGAACAAACAGCATCATGAAGCCCAAGGAACTCACCAGACAGGTCAGGGATAAAGTTGTGGAGAAGTTTAAAGCAGGGTTAGGTTATAAAAAAATATCCCAAGCTTTGAACATCTCACGGAGCACTATTCAATCCATCATCCGAAAATGGAAAGAGTATGGCACAACTGCAAACCTACCAAGACATGGCCGTCCACCTAATCTGACAGGCCGGGCAAGGAGAGCATTGATCAAAGAAGCAGCCAAGAGGCCCATGGTAACTCTGGAGGAGCTGCAGAGATCCACAGCTCAGGTTGGAGAATCTGTCCACAGGACAATTATTAGTCGTGCACTGCACCAATCGGGCCTTTATGGAAGAGTGGCAAGAAGAAAGCCATTGTTAAAAAAAAAGCCTTAAGAAGTCCCGTTTGCAGTTTGCCACAAGCCATGTGGGGGACACAGCAAACATGTGGAGGAAGGTGCTCTGGTCAGATGAGACCAAAATTGAAGTTTTTGGCCTAAATGCAAAACGCTATGTGTGGCGGAAAACTAACACTGCACATCACCCTGAACACACCATCCCCACTGTGAAACATGGTGGTGGCAGCATCATGCTGTGGGGATGCTTTTCTTCAGCAGGGACAGGGAAGCTGGTCAGAGTTGATGGGGAGATGGATGGAGCCAAATACAGGGCAATCTTGGAAGAAAACCTGTTAGAGTCTGCAAAAGACTTGAGACTGGGGCGGAGGTTCACCTTCCAGCAGGACAACGACCCTAAACATACAGCCAGAGCTACAATGGAATGGTTTAGATCAAAGCATATTCATGTGTTAGAATGGCCCAGTCAAAGTCCAGACCTAAATCCAATTGAGAATCTCTGGCAAGACTTGAAAATTGCTGTTCACAGCCGCTCTCCATCCAATCTGACTGAGCTTGAGCTATTTTGCAAAGAAGAATGGGCAAAGATTTCAGTCTCTAGATGTGCAAAGCTGGTAGAGGCATACCCCAAAAGACTTGCAGCTGTAATTGCAGCGAAAGGTGGTTCTACAAAGTATTGAATCAGGGGGGCTGAATACTTTTGCACGCCACAATTTTCAGTTTTTTATTTGTAAAAAAATTTGAAAACCATATATCATTTTCCTTCCACTTCACAATTATGCACCACTTTGTGTTGGTCTATCACATAACATCCCAATAAAATATATTTACGTTTGTGGTTGTAACGTGACAAAATGTAGAAAAGTTCAAGGGGTATGAATACTTTTGCAAGCCACTGTATATATATCTGATCCCTCAGAATCCTCTCCAGTAACTTACTGACCACAGATATTAAGCTCACTAGTCTATAGTTCCCAGGCATTTCCATGCAGCCACAACATTAGTCACACTCCAGTCATCCAGTACCTCAGCCATGTCACCCAAGTCTAGTCCCAGAGGATACGATTGCCTTGTGAAGTTGTGCAATATCCACCCACTAATGCCCGCACAACATCACAAAGCATAAACAATTTCTCGGCAGTAATCTCGTCAATGTCACTTTGCTGCAATGTACTTACAAATGATTGTGCTTCACAAGTACTCCAATGGTTGTAAAATGTCTTGGCCTCAAGTCCTTAGTCTATAAATTAATCTGATAATATTTCATCATTGCCACTTCCATAAATTAGGCCAATATATTGTTTTTAAACAGCCACTCTCTTGAATAAATTCGACAGAACTTCAGTTGCTGCCTATGCTTTGTCCTTTACTCCATCATCATTGTACCAGGGCATCATTGGATACAGACTGGAGATTCCAACAGAAAATTTTACTTCTATGACTTAATACTATAAAATAAAGAAATGTGGGAGCAATTACAGGCCATTCGACCCTTTTAATCTAGTCTATCATAGATGAGATAATGGCTAATCCATATGTTAATGCCATGCCCTGACCTCATTTCTGTTAGCAATACTCTCAAGGAACAAAAAATCTGATGTTAGTTTTCATGCAGAATGTTACAGCATTAAAACAAAGTGGCAGCACCATGCAGGTGCTAATTCTTGACATGAGTTTCCTTCCAGTTTACTTCACCGCGTCACCTCCTGCTTCGTCCCTACTCTCAGCTTCCCCTGAAAGGCATCACATTCTTCACCTTCTCCAGGACATATGGTAATGAACTTGACATTCTCAACGCTCCGGTCCCACAGGAGCAGCCAGAGTTCAGATCAAAGCAGTACCAACACTGTCGTTCTGGGTCAACATTATCGACCCTTTAATGAGTGTGCATGCTGCTCCCTCGACTTCTGTTCTGTGCAGGCACTGACCTATTCAAGGTAAATGGGCAACACTGTTCAAGTAACAGACTGAAAAATTGGATGTGACTGAGCACTGTTTGTACACTTATCTTCACAACGCAGTAAAGTTCTTTCAGGCAAGGAAAAGCCCATTTTAAACACTAATGTCTGTGTTTCATCATCCGGATGCACTTATAGATTATTAATTAGTTATTTATGGAGATGATCAATGCTAGAAATTATTAATTATAAAAGTGATTAATTACAAAGGTTATTAACGATATACAGTTCATTATACACAACATATCGGCTAGTCACAGGAATCACAAATTATTCATTCAGATTATTGAGAATTTCAATTAAAATGTTATATGTAGCAAAACAAACTTTAAATGTTAAAACTCTGGCCTCATAATGCAAACCAGCCAGAGGTTGTGGTGGTGTTTTACTCCCGATGGAACACACTGTGGAGAGGTAGGCTTCCGGTTGGCAGCCCATCGGATAGGCATGATGAACTGCAGATGCTGGAACCTAGATCAAAACACAAAGTGGTGGAGGAACTCCCTCCAAACATTCTGCCTGACCCACAGCGTTCCACCACCACTTTGTGTTTTGCTCAATAGCAGCAAGGAGATGTTTTCTTTCACACCAGTTCTTCATGTTACAGCTTGAGGAGCATTAGCTCAAATCAGGAAAAGGCCATTCTGCCCCATGAGTCAATTCTAGCATGGACCTTCACAACCTGTGGAATCAGCTCCACCTGCCGACATCCCCTCTACCACTCGTCAAGAGTGCCAAATAAAGCAGTGTCAGCAATTTGTGCACTTCCTCCAATATTCAGTCCTTCCTGAAATGAGGTGCCCAGATTTGAATGAGGCGACCTGCTGGTGGCTGATCAGAACTTCATACAGATATCACCGCCATACTCAGCACGTAATACTCAGTGTAATTGAGGTCAGTATCTGAGCGAGCGCAGCTGGAACCTCTGCCCAGATTGGCCTTAGAACATAGTGGGTTTCGCAGCATCACTAGCGTAAGTAGTGGAGCTAACAAGGATTTGTACATTAAAAGTGCTGCATTGGTACATGGGACAGTTTCTTCCCAGCTGTTATCAGGCAAGTAAAGCATGCTACCATCAACTAGAGAGCAGACCTCAACTACTATCCACCTCATTTGATAGGATTTTACTGACTTTATCTTGCACTTGACATTTTTCGCGTCATTCTCTTTATAATGTATCTGTACACTGTGGATGGGTCGATTGTAATCATGCATTGTCTTTCCACTGACTGGTTAGCACGCAGCAAAAGCTTTTCACAGTACCTCAGTACACGCGACGATAAACTAAATACTAATACCTTGGGGGTATGCCAAGGTATGGTGGCATGGTGGCACAGCAGGTAGAGCTGCTGACTCGCAGCGCCAGAGACCCAGGTCCGATCCTGACCTCAGCTGCTCTCCGTGTGGAGTTTACACATTCTCTCTGTGACCATGTGGGTTTCCTCCAAGTGCCCCAGTTTTCTTCCACATCCCAAACATGAGCAGGTTTATAGGTTAATTAGCCTCTGTAAATTGTCCCCAGTAATTGCCTCGAGTGGATGCTAAAGTGGGATAACAAAGAACTTTGATTTTTGAGCTTTTTATTTCTAATTACTCTTGAGGAAAATAAAAAAACACGAGGAATGGGGCGGCTTTCGTGAGTACTTGGACTGTTCCTGTGGAAGATTGTTAAACCTGCATTGCACGGATGACTTCAGCAGTTCATACTGAAGCAGCTGGGACAGGAGATGCACGGGTGGTCATTCTAACAATGTTTTGAATGTACAATGCCTCCTTTCTTTCATTGATGCACGTGTTGTAATGGTTCATAATACCCAACACCTGGCAATCCATTCACATGCTATGTGATGTCAGGGGTCCAGCCCTTAAAGGGCACTTCCACCCTAACCCGCAGCACTGCAGGAAGCCTGTTTGCTGCTGTTTTGTTTACAATGGAGGCAACATAGAGAAGAGAGCCATATTACAAACCTTCACATCCTTGTGGATGAGGCTGAGAAGAAGTGCCATGTTTTCCGAGCCAGAGGTGCCAGGCAGACCCCGTAGACAGAGGTGAAGAGAATATTGCAAGAAATTGCGGATGAAATCATTCCCCAACCGCTGGGAACAGTGCATGAATTGCAAAAATAAATTGGATAGTTATATGGATGGGAAGGGAATGGAGGGTTATGGTCTGAGCGCAGGTATATGGGACTAGGGGAGATTATGTGTTCGGCACGGACTAGAAGGGTCGAGATGGCCTGTTTCCGTGCTGTAATTGTTATATGGTTATATGGTTATATGAAGTATGGCCTCACTAGAATTGCCGAGATTAGCGCTGTGAAACTTATAGCTGTACCCAGTAAGCTCCTCTCCCGTACCTCACAACTCAGCTCAGGCTCACACACCTTAAATACTTTAGCTCTGCTGGGTAGCTCACAGAGCTCAAGGATTAGTTTAACAACTGTGTAACTCTGACAACATGTAATTATAACTCTTCACATTAACTGTTCCATTAGCAGAGCCAGCGGACTGGTAGGGAGATGTGGGCAAGAGTCATGGGATACAGTCACCTCCATAGCCATGTTCCCCATGCCCTAAACTAAAGTTTTCTGAGCCCCTCATAGCTGCCCAAAATAAATGATCAGGCGGCTGCAGCTGTAACCGTTAGGCTGTTGAGTGAACCTCTCCATGGCAACAGTAAACTGTCGTAGTTCATCGTAATCCCGTGTCCCTCCTGACATCATGCAATAGTCATAATTGTGGGTTCAATCCTGATAAATGTTATGAGGAACACTGTAAACGTAAACATGATTATCCAATGGACTGCTGATGGTTGACATCTCACACACAATTTATGATTGATTTTCACGAGAGCAGGTCTGATCCAATGTGGTTTGTGCCCATTATATTGTAACTGCAATCTTGGGTCTCTCTATGGGAGATTTATATTTCATACATTTGTGGCCCTGGTCTAATTTTTCACCATGGCCAGTGCACTTTAACAAGCTTACCGTCTCCTGGAGAATTCCCAAACAAGCCCAATAAATTTTCTGTATCATAGTATGAGGAGGGGTCCCAACCTGAAGCGTTGCCTTTCCAAGTTCTATCATGCTGCTGAGTTCCTCTCGCACCTAGTGTCTATTTTAAAAAAAATCAGCATCTGCAGTTCCTTGCGGTTCTGTTTTTCTGCATATTTTATAGTTTAGTTATCCAGTAACATTTTATTTAACAGATAACTTGGTTTTGTGGGATAAATGACCACTTTTTGTATTTGTGTATGTGAAGCTCAACTATGATTCTTCTTCTTCATTTTTGTTTAATGATGAGCTTAATATAACATTTTGCAAAACAAGGATGAATATTCAGCATGATTTCATTCAGGAGGAGAGAATGATCAGAATGCACCATTTCTATCAGCATGCAAAATTGCCCAATTAAATTCAATATTGCATTAAGCCAGCTTTGATTTCCATGGGCAGTCTATTAACTTGGAGTCCATTTGTACCAGAGAAGAAGCTGATATGGTATAATCCTCTGTTAAATATGAAATGATGCATTGATGTATAGACACAGGAGAAAATACGCAGACTTACTTTTGCCTCCAAAGGAAGCCTAAAGGGCCTGTTCCACTTACGCGACTTTTTCGGCGACTGCCGGCACCCGTCATAGGTCGTTATTGGTCCCCGAAAATGTTCAACATGTTGAAAATCCAGCGGCGACCAGAACAAGGTACGACTCTTTGGGCGACTACTCACGACCATACGGGCTTCACCCCGTGACATGTCGCCAGGGTGTCGCCTGTGTGGTCGTGAGTCGTCTCCTCAGTCACCCAAAGAGTCGTAGTGTCTTTTCTGTTCGCTGCTGAATTTTCAACATGGTGAAAATGTTGTCGACCTGTAACGACCTATGACGGATGCCAGAAGTTGCCGAAAAAGTCACGTAAGTGGGACAAGCCCATAAGGAGCTCAAGAAAAAACTGAAGGATGGGGAAAGTGGTCTCTTCACAACCGATAGACACCTTGTGGTTGTTGGAGAATATAAAAGTGACAAATGATAAGATTGAAGTGTGGCCTTTCAGAGGTGATTTTGCAGTGAGAAAACGCATAGCAGACTCTGACAATGAGCACGGGTGGATTTAATCCTTCAAACAATTTCAGTGAATTACTGCTCTCGGCCAGGTGTGCATGAGCTGAAGATCACAAGGTCATTGGAAGGAAAAAGGGTCCAGATTTATATAGCACATTAACACATCCCCCCTCTGAAACAGCTTGGCGTGATTCACGTTCAATGAGTTACATATTGAAATGTGTACGTTACTGATGTCCAGTCAACAAGCAATTAGATCCCATAAGTAGCAACAAGATGAATAACATTGTGTGGAAATAATCAATTGGCCAGGAGACTTTGTCCTTTCAGTTAATTCTATTTAATCCCTAACATTTGCATTAACAATAAAAGCAGACAAAGGGGCAGACAGTTGGGTCTAATTCATAATTGCAGCTCCATGTACTGATCATTTATAACTACTAAGCACTGTTCTCTTGCTGAATTAATGAAAACTAAATTTAGGAAATAATGAATTTGGAGGTAAGCATGAATGGAAACTTGCACCATCAAGCTTGATGCCTGTTATTGCCGTGTTGTTCAAGTACAGCGTTTTCTAATTTCAGCCCTTTCAGACTATCAGTACTTTTAGTTTAGTTTAGTTTATGTCACGTGTCCCGAGGTACAGTGAAAAGCTTTTGTTGCCTGCTAAAGGCCCTGTCCCACTTTCCCAAGTTACTCACGAACTCTCCCGAGTTTTTTCCTTGATTCGAACTCGGGAAATCTCGGGGAATAGACAATAGACAATAGGTGCAGGAGTAGGCCATTCGGCCCTTCGAGCCAGCATCACATTCAATGTGATCATGGCTGATCATCCACAATCAGTACCCCGTTCCTGCCTTCTCCACATATCCCCTGACTCCGCTATTTTTAAGAGCCCTATCTAGCTCTCTCTTGAAAGCATCCAGAGAACCGGCCTCCACCGCCTTCTGAGGCAGAGAATTCCGCAGACTCACCACTCTCTGTGAGAAAAAGTGTTTCCTCGTCTCCGTTCTAAATGGCTTACTCCTTATTCTTAAACTGTGGCCCCTAGTTCTGGACTCCCCCAACATCGGGAACATATGTTTCCTGCCTCTAGCATTTCCAAACCCTTAATATTCTTATATGTTTCAATGAAATCCTCTCTCATCCTTCTAAACTCCAGAGTGTACAAGCCCAGCTGCTCCATTCTCTCAGCATATGACAGTCCCGCCATCCCGGGAATGTCGGTAGCGAGTCCGTGGGAGGCCGTAGATGTTTTGTAACGGCTCGTAATGCCAGCCATAGGAACTCGGGGCTTCAGGTAATTCGAGACGTTTTTTCAACATGTTGAAAAAAGTCCACGAGTTAAAAAAAAACAGCCCGAGTACCTACACACAGCTATTACCGTAATTCTCAGAATTCGAATCAAGGGGAAAACGCTGGAGAGTTTGTGAGTAACTCGGAAAAGTGGGACAGGGCCTTAACCAGTCAACAGGCAGACAATATATGATTATAATCGATCCATTTACAATGTGTAGATACATGATGAGGGCATAACGTTTAGTGGAAAGTAAAGCCAGCAAATTCCGATCAAGGATAGTCAAGGAAAGAGGTAGATAGTGATTCAACACTTCCCTCGGGTTGTGGTGAGATGATTCAGTTGCCTGTTAACAGCTGATAACTTCCCTTCATTGTGGGTGCCACTGATCGATAGTCATTGAGGCACATCATCTTACTCTTCTTGGGCACCGGTATTATTGATGCCCTCTTAAAGCAGGTGGGAACCTCAGACCTCAGAAGTGAGAGGTTGAAAATGTCGACAAAAACTCCCGCCAGTTGGTCTGCACAGGTCTTGAGAACTCGACCGGGTATCCCATCAGGTCTAGGGTCACTTTCCGAGGGTTCACGCCCTGAAGGATCTTCTGACGTCAGCCTCTGTGACTATGACTGTAACACCGTCAGGGCGAATAGGGGCTCGGGAAGGCACATCAGTGTTCACCCTATCGAACCGTGCGTAGAACGCATTGAGCTCGCCAGGGAGTGATGCTTCGCTGTCGTTTGAGCCGCCTCCTGATTTCGCCTTGTAGGGGGTGATGGCATTCAAGCCCTGCCACAGTTGCCGAACATTCGTCTCAACCTCCAGCTTAGAGCAGAAGTCCCTTTTGGCTTTTTTGATGGCCTTACCAAGGTCGTATCTGGACTTCGTATAGTTATGTGGATGTAAGAATGTGGGTGGCCAGTTCTACTCTCCTTCCATATGTTCAGTTCCCCCGAATTCAATGGAATTCAATGTTAGGATGGAATTGTGATTTGCAGCTAATACTGCTTTTTACATTTAGAGAAACAACAGGAAACTGGTCCTTGGGCCCACCGAGTATTTTTTGGTCCTCACCGACCACCGATTACCCATTCACACTAGTTCTATGTGATCTCACTTTCGTATCCACTCCCTACACAATAGGGGCAATTTACAGTGGCCAGTTAACCTACAAACTTGCACGTCCTTGGGTTGTGGGAAGAAACTGGAGCACCCAGAGGAAACCCACGCGGTCACAGGGAGAATGTGCAAACTCTACACAGACTCTGCCACATATATAGTAGTAGCCACCAAAGATGAATTTTTACTACGAAGAACTGATTTATTCGCTGATAGTTCTGAAAATTGGATTGTACTGCGATAACCCACAAAGGGAAAAGGAGGAGGAGGTTAGAATTCTAAAGCGAGGAGATAATAATTCTGAAGTCCAATAGTTCTGAGATCCCATTTGGAAGTGAGTCCCGATTCAAAACATTTGTTTATTCCCTCCAGAAATACTGCCTGATTTTGCTCAAGATTCCAGCATCTGCAGTTTCTTGTGTCCCTATCCAGGTCTCATTGCTTCTCAGGGGGAATGTGTTGATCTTGGAAATGGTTTAGTGAAGGTTATCAGAAAGTTTTCTGGCCTATGAGACTATGGGACCAGGTTGCCAAAACTTGCTTTGAAATCCACTGCAAACTACAAAGTTGAAGTTGATCTGATGGCTGTACTTAGATCAAAAAGATTTGCAGGATGGCATGGAAAATCCATTGTGAATAGGGAGATGTAATTTTTAACGCAAAGCTTTTAAGGGGCAAAATCACCACAAAAAAATGTGTCACTAGTGTGAAATGTTGTCCAAGGTTGAAGACATCACACTAATTTTACCTTTGATAGGGAGAGGTGCTGAAATGAAACTGAAATTGAAAACAGAATCAGTCTAATGTTTGGGAAAGCAAGGCGGAGGAGACGTGTTCGAGTAATGAAGGTGGTGGTCACAGCAGATGAAACTGTACAAAAGACTAGACTTTAAAGATACAGCATGGAAACAGGCCCTTCGGCACACCGAGTCCACACCGAACAGTGATCATCCCACAGATGAGCACTATCCTGGATACTAGGGACAATTTTACAATTTACAGAAGCCAATTAACCAATAATCTTATACATCTTTGAAGTGTGAAAGGAAACCGGAGTACCCGAAGAAAACCCATGTGGTCACAGGGAGAACTTACAAACTCGGTACAGACAGCATCTGTGGTCAGGATCGATCCCGGGTCTCTGGCGCTGCAAGGCAGCATCTCTGCTGCTATACCACTCTATCACCCTAATAGCCACCATGAAGCAATCCATCAGCACACGTGAATAGTGAGATATGGTGAAAGGATATTGCTTGTTATCGTATTCACACTTGTTGTACAAGATTGAGGCTGGTCACAACCAATATTTCATGAAACTTCCTGCAGAAAATATGTGAATTCTGGGGAAGGGACTTCACCCACAACATTAACTAATTTCCCTATCCACAAATGCTGTTTGATTGACTGAGTACTTCCAGTATTTCAATGGCTGCTTTTGTTCAATGGCTGTTTTTATCAAGGTAATCTCTGCGAAAGAGCTAGTTTGTTGGAATTAAAACGGAGTATGGCTGGATGCTGTGTTGTAGCACCAGCAATACACCGCACACACGCATGTGCACACACACACACACACACAAGCATGTGCACACACACACACACACACACGCACACAAGCACGCACAACGCACGCACACCGCAGACATTTACGCACACTGCACACACACATGCACGCACATGCACACCACATGCACAGACACGCACGCACATGCACACCACATGCACAGACATGCAGACACACGCACACAGCATTGATTGCATCACATCTGTTGTGCCTGCTCACTGCCTGTAGTCAAGCATTGGAACTGCCCATTGGCTGCTCCTATGACAGAAACCCACCATTTAGTCACTCTCAATATGTACCGTCTGTCAAAGT
This sequence comes from Leucoraja erinaceus, assembly GCF_028641065.1. NCBI lineage: Eukaryota > Metazoa > Chordata > Chondrichthyes > Rajiformes > Rajidae > Leucoraja > Leucoraja erinaceus. The sequence goes on along the minus strand of NC_073399.1, from coordinate 20,903,129 downwards.
TCCTAGTCATCACTTGCAAATAATTTCTTAATCAGCTTGCAGTAATTATGGCACGAACACAAATCCTTCAGTATAAATATCCAGTAGCATCAACAATAACAAACATATGGACAGCTGGTACCTTGGCTAACAGCTTCTGCTAATAGAGGAAATATAAATTTATGCATCAGCCTATGTCAGCGTGCCAGATTCTCATGAAAATCTCTGACCTAAACAACACTGAATGATTAAGGACAGGAAGCAACTCTTGGATATGAGTTATTGCCCTTTCTTTGGAACTTCACCAGCCCTGCACCCTCTCCATCTGCAATTTTAATATCCTTTCTTTGGTTATCTGTTGGAGCTTTCGGCCACATCCTGTAATCCACACATGTACTTCATCATCTGAGATGTTTTGTTTTTCCAAAAGTGCTCTGTACAATTGCAAGACCTTGTGTACATCTCATCTCTTTCTTTACTACTAATCTGAGATGAAGCAACTCTATTAACATGTTAATCTGCTGATTTATTTTTACTTGGCCTGACAGACTTGCCATGTTGCTTATGCTGGGGATCAGTCACCTTCCACCTGTATTTCCCTGACAGCTGATTGTGTTGGAGAGACTCACAGTGTGGATCGCAGCCATACAAAATGGCAAAATCCCACACTTGCTTCCAACACTGTACTGAACAGGAATTGTTAAAATTAAACTTAAGGGTCACATAATGGATAATGAAAATAACCATCTAGGTTCAAGCTTGTTCTGCAGGTAGAAAATTAACTCAAGTTCTACATCTGATTTTTGCTTCCTGCACACACATCTCTCCCCTTGGAAGCATTGCCTTTATTGTCTACAAATTCAAGGTGGAGATTGATTGTTTTCTTTCATGTTCATGGCACCACTGTTTCTTCAGCTGAACCGCTTCCCATTGATGCCTCAGTTACTTCCAGACTAGACCTATCTCAATGCTGTTCTGACTAGCCTTCGCTTTCTTTTCCACTATGAATACATGATTGTCCAAAGGTGTGCCAACTTTCTTCAAGTCCCAGCAGTCATAGAGTCAAGGGGAAACACAACATGGAAGCAGGCCCTTTGATCCATTGAGTCCCTGCTAACCATCCGCAACCCATTTACACTATAATTTCTCCCTTGAGCCATTTTATTTGGCTCAAGGTAGAACCAACCCCTGATTCTACCTCTCGCCTATACACAAGTGGCAATTGACCATGATCAATTAACATGGCATTCTTGCATGTGTTTCAGATATGGGAGAAAGCCAGTGTACCTCGAGAGAACCCACATGGTCACTGAGAGACTATGCAAACTCCAAACAGACAATATCTGATGTCAGGATTGAACCGAGTTGAGGAGCTATGAGGAGCAAGCATGCTAACTGCACCACTATGCACGGCATGAAGGTCTAGTCCACCAATACCTTGATGTAAAACCTCTCCTCCTTGTGCTCCAATCTCTACATAGTTTTGGTCTCCATAACCTCTGCAGCCCTGCAATCCTCTGACGTCTCTCTGCTTCTCTAGTTCTCCCCTCTAATGTGCTCACCACCAGCAGGTGTGAAATCTGCAATCCAAACTTTATGGTCTGCAACTAGCCCTTTAATTAATTTCACTTCTTTCCCTGCTTTTAAAACCTTCCTCCTTTGGGTTATATTCGAAACATCTCCTTCGCCAAAGAGTAGAAAATTGCAGATGAATGAAAACTAAACCAAAAACAGAAAATACAAAAAAATGTCAGACAATAACTGTAGAGAGAAAAAAACAGCTCACATTTTACATCAAACTCACCTATCAAAACTTGGCCTTTTTTTTAGCTGTTTCTTTTCCCAATGCAGCAAAGAGCCATATGGTGTCCTTCTTGGTTCAAGATGTTATAGAAATGTTGCAATTTGTTGGTAAAAACACTGAAAATTGATCTGCAACTGTGCCTCAAAATGCTTCCTGCCGGGGAATTGTTTTGGGGTGTAGTGATTAAAATATAATCAACCTCTGTGGATTGTGCAACAATGAAGGGTAGACAAGGTAACCCTCATGATTCAGGAGAAAGAATGGGGAGAAAAACGGAAGCACAGAACTGTTTGTCCTAATGTAATTCGTAGTGGAAATGCAGGTCTCTATTATAAAGGATGTGATAAGGTCACATTTAGAAAATATCAAGAGGATAAGATAAAGTTGATATAGATTAACGGAAGGGAAATTCTGTTTTCTGAGTATGTAACTGATAGAATAGATAAGGGAAAAACCAGTAGATGTGGTACATTTGAATTGTCAAAAGGCCTTTGATAAAGTTCCATTAAAAGATTAGTGTATAACATTATAGCCCATGTAATAGCGCATAATCTACTGTGTAGGAAAGAACAGCAGATGCTGGTTTAAATCGAAGGTGTAATATACTTGTACTGACTGATAATGAGTTTATAGACAGGAACCAGGGTGGAAGGCGGTAACTAGTGGCGTTCCCACAGGGATCAGTGTTTTGGCCACAGCTTTTCACAATATACACCAATGATTTGGATAAGGGAATAGAGTGTAATATTTCTAACTTTGCTGGCAACAAAAAACTGAAAGGGATTGTGAGAAACGATGCAAAGAGGCTGCAGAGTGTTTTAGCCAAGTGGAGTGAATACTTGGCAGATGTAGTATAATGGAGATAACTATGGAATTAACCTTCACAGTGGTAAGAGCAGAAATTATTTAAATGATGACACATTGAGAATTGATGCTGAACAATGGGACCTTGCTCTCCTTGTATATCAGTCACTGAAAGTAAATATGTATTTACAAGATGCGATTAAGCAGGTGAATAGTGTTCATTGTGAGAGGGTTTTGAATGTAAGACGTCTAGCAAGATGTCTTGCTATACAGGGTGTTGATGAATCCACATTTCGAGTAACCATATAACCATATAACCATATAACAATTACAGCACGGAAACAGGCCATCTCGACCCTTCTAGTCCGTGCCGAACACATAATCTCCCCTAGTCCCATATACCTGCGCTCAGACCATAAGCCTCCATTCCCTTCCCATCCATATAACTATCCAATTTATTTTTAAATGATAAAAACGAACCTGCCTCCACCACCTTCACTGCAAGCTCATTCCACACAGCTACCACTCTCTGAGTAAAGAAGTTCCCCCTCATGTTACCCCTAAACTTCAGTCCCTTAATTCTCAAGTCATGTCCCCTTGTTTGAATCTTCCCTACTCTCAGTAGGAAAAGCTTTTCCACGTCAACTCTGTCTATCCCTCTCATCATTTTAAAAACCTCTATCAAGTCCCCCCTTAACCTTCTGCGCTCCAAAGAATAAAGCCCTAACTTGTTCAATCTTTCTCTGTAACTTAGTTGCTGAAACCCAGGCAACATTCTAGTAAATCTCCTCTGTACTCTCTCTATTTTGTTGACATCCTTCCTATAATTAGGCGACCAAAATTGTACACCATACTCCAGAATTGGCCTCACCAATGCCTTGTACAATTTTAACATTACATCCCAACTTCTATACTCAATGCTCTGATTTATAAAGGCCAGCACACCAAAAGCTTTCTTTACCACCCTATCTACATGAGATTCCACTTTCAGGGAACTGTGCACAGTTATTCCCAGATCCCTCTGTTCACCTACATTCTTCAATTCCCTACCATTTACCATGTACGTCCTATTTTGATTTGTCCTGCCAAGATGTAGCACCTCACACTTATCAGCATTAAACTCCATCTGCCATCTTTCAGCCCACTCTTCCAACTGGCATAAATCTCTCTGTAGACTTTGAAACTCTACTTCATTACCCGCAACCCCACCTATCTTAGTATCATCTGCATACTTACTAATCCAATTTACCACACCATCATCCAGATCATTGATGTACATGACAAACAGCAGTGGACCCAACACAGATCCCTGTGGCACCCCACTCGAGTATTGTGTGCTGTTTTGGTCTCCTTACTTCAACAAGCATATTCCACGTGTAGAGGGAGTGGAGTGAAGTTCACCAGAGTCGTTCCTGGGGTGGCAGATTGGCCCTTCAGGACCTGAACTCCCTAAAGTTGAGGAGAGGACTTCTCACTGAAATGTACAAATTCTGACAGAATTTAAGGAATTGGGGGTGTGGTGTGGGAAAGGATGTTTCCCCTGACTGGAGAGTTATGGAAGATGGGTCACAGTTGTAGGGTACAGGACAAGTGAGAAAGAACTTTAGTGAAGATTCACCAGATCCTAGCTCCTGTGCTCCAATCATCTTGCAATGAAGCACAACATATTTGCCATCTTAGCTCCTAGAATCACAGAATTGTCAATACATACACCACAGAAATGTGCCCTTTCACCTTGTCCATGCCAACCATGCCGCCAATCTATGTTAATCCCATTTGTCTACATTAGACCCATATCCCTTTACTCCTTTCCTATTTAAGTACCTGTTCAAACATTAAATGCTGTAGTTCTTTCTGCCTCCACAACCTCCTCTGGCAGATTTTCACAAACTTACCTTATATTTCTCACCTCTATTTAAACCTGTCCCTTTTTGGTCCAGTTTACCAACAGATCTTGTGTTTAAGAAGGAACTGCAGATGCTGGAAAATTGAAGGTACACAAAAATGCTGGAGAAACTCGGGCCGAAAGTTGCCTATTTCCTTCGCTCCATAGATGCTGCTGCACCCGCTGAGTTTCTCCAGCAATTTTGTGTACCTACCAACAGACCTTGTTTCCTTGTGCCTTAATCTTATGGATTAGCCTACCGTGTGGGACTTTATAAAATGCCTGACTAAAGACCATGTAATCTACCTCTATAGCTTTGCCCTCATCAATTTTCCAAGTTACTTTCTCAAAAAAAAATCCAGATTTGGGATACATGATCCCTGTTGTGCAGAAGTTGATCACAAGCTAGAACACTGTCTGGGAGCGGGAGGGTGATTGCTCTTCGACTGGTTGGGATTGTAAGGGATGACCATCACCTCTGGAGGAAGGAGGCAGGAACAGAAGATGGAAAACACCATCTGCAGCTATCTTCGGCTGGTTGGAAGCCGCTTGAAGCAGCTGAGCCACTTTAAAAACCAATGATTAGCGCTTCACGTTAGAGATGTTTTTCATTTTAAATTATTTAATCTGCAGATGTTGCAGCAAATAACAATTTTGTATTTACACTGTTTTCAGTTCCCCCTTCAGCTAATGTAAGGTTTTAATGACAGATAATATGAATGCCACACTGTAATTGAAGAATGCTAATTATGGGCAGCTGTTTATGGTGCAGGTGTTTGTGAATTGAACACTTCTACATCGGAAAGTGTGAGTAAAGTCTTCGAGGCAGAAGACTGGTAGTAGTTGGATCAGGTGCCTGACTGCGTCTAATATGTAGCTATGCCAGTACACCATTGCATATACATACTGCACCAATAATGCCTGGACTCTTGAATGTGAGTTCAAATCCCACCGTAGCTCTTTGAGAATCTGAATTCTGTTGAACAAACATTTTCCAAGAGAGGTTATTTTCATGTGTCCCAGATAGGACAATGAAATTCTTGCTTTGCTTCAGCACAACAGAATATAGAAGGCATGAATACAGAACATATACCATTATATAAATATATACACACATGAATAAATAAACAGATAAAGTGCAAATAAACAGATAATGGGCTATTAATATTCAGAGTTTTGTTTGAGTTGAGTTTAATAGCCTGATGCTGTGGGGAAGTAGCTGTTTCTGAACCTGGACATTGCTGCTTCAGGCTCCCCGACCTTCTACCTAAAGATAGCGGGGAGATGAGTGCGTGGCCAGGATGGTGTGGGTCCTTGATGATGCTGCCAGCCTTTTTGAGGCAGCGACTGCGATAGAACCCCTCGATGGAAGGAAGGTCAGAGCCGATGATGGACTGGGCAATGATTAATACTTTTTGTAGTCTTGTCCGCTCCTGTGCGCTCAAGTTGCCGAACCAAGCCACGATGCAACTGGTCAGCATGCTCTCTACTGTGCACCTGTAGAAGTTAGAGAGAGTCCTTCTTGGCATACCGACTCTCCGTAATCTTCTCAGGAAGTAGAGGCGCTGATGTGCTTTCTTTATAATTGCATCAGTGTTCTCGAACCAGGAGAGATCTTCAGAGATGTGCACGCCCAGGAATTTGAAGCTCTTGACCCTTTCCACCATTGATTTATACAAGGAGTTTCAGGAGTTCCATTCTTTACTGGCCGTGAGCATGTTGTAAAAAGGTCATTTAGGAATGGAAGATTTGCTTTGTTTATCTAGTCCTATGTAGGAGTCCAATCCCTCACACAACATGTGTAGGAAGGAACTGTAGATGCTGGTTTAAACCGAAGATAACATAACACATAAAGCTGGAGCAACTGAGCGGGTCAGTCTGAAGAAGGATCTTGACCCGAAATGTCATCTATTCCGTTACTCCAGAGGTGCTCCTGACCTGCTGATTAATTCAGATTTTTGTGTCTACTCTCACACAACATTGTTGACTCTTTACTGTACCTGAAAGTGGCCCAACAAGCCACAAATATCAAACTGATGCACATTCATACTTCACTTGGGTTGCATCATAGTGACAGAGTGATACAGTGTGGAAACAGGCCCCTCGGCCCAACTTGCCCACACCGGCCAACATGTCCCTACTACACTAGTCCCACCTGCCTGCATTTGGTCTATATCCTTCCAAACTTGTCCTATCCATGTACCTGTCCAAATATTTCTTAAATGTTTCAATAGTACCTGCCTCAAATGTTTCAATAGTACCAGCTCGTTCCATACATCCACCACCCTTTGTGTGACAACTTTACCCCTCAGATTCTTATTAAATCGTTTCCCCTTCACCTTAAACCTATGTCCTCTGGTCCTCGATCCCCTACTCTGGGCAAGGGGATCTGTGCATCTACCCGATCTATTCCTCTCATGATTTTATACACCTTAATAAGATCACCCCTCATCCTCCTGCGCTTCAAGGAATAGAGAGCCAGCCTACTCAACCTCTCACTATAGCTCACACCCTCTAGTCCTGGCAACATCCTCGTAAATCTTCTCCAAACCCTTTCAAGCTTGACAACATCCTATAACATGGTGCCTAGAAATGAATATAATATTCTAAATGCGGTCTCACCAACATCTTATACTTCTGCAACATGACCTCCAAACTTCTATACTCAATACTCTGACTGAGGAAGGCCAATGTGCCAAAAGCCTTTTTGACCACCTTAACTACCTGCGACTCGACCTTCAAGGAACCATGCCCCTGCACTCCTAGATACCTCTGCTCCACTACGCTGCCCAGAGGCCTACCATTCACTGTTTAGGTCCTGCCCTTGTTAGACGTCCAAAAATGCAACACCTCACATTTCTCTGTATTAAATTCCATCAACCATTCCTCTACCCACCTGGCCAATCGATCCAGATCCTGCTGCATTTTTTCACAACCATCTTCACCATCTGAAAAACCACCCACTTTTGTATCATCAGCAAACTTGCTAATCTTGCCCTGAATGTTCTCATCCAAATCATTAATGTAGATGACAAACAGCAATGGGCCCAGCACCGAACCCTGAGGCACACCACTAGTCACATGCCTCCAGTCCAAGAAGCAACGTTCCACCATCACCCTCCGCTTACTTCTGTGAAGCCAATTTGCTATCCATTCAGCTATGTCTCCTTGGATCCCATGCGATCTAACCTTCCAGAGCAGCCTACCATGTGGAACTTTGTTGAATGCCTTATTGAAATCCATGTACACAACATCTACAGCTCTGCCCTCATTGACCTTTGTGGTTCCCTTCATCAACAAACTCAATCGTATTTGTGAGACACGACCTCCCACGTAGAAAATCAGCTCTTGCCCATCCAAATGCCCATATAACCTATCCCTCAGAATACTCTCCAGTAACTTTCCAACTATAGATGTTAAGCTCACCAGCCTATAGATCCCAGCATTTTCCCTGCAGCCCTTCTTGAACAGAGGCACAACATTTGCCACACTCCAATCCTCCAACACCTCTCCTGTATTTAAGGACGACTCTTAAATTTCAATCAGGACTCCCGCAATATTCTCTCTAGTTTCCCGTAATGTCCATGGGTACATCTGATAAGGCCCTGGTGATTTGTCTACCTTCGTACACGATAGTACCTTTAGTACTTCTTTGACTGTAACATTGACTGCTCCCAAGACATTTCCATTGACTGCCCCAAGTTCCTCCGTCCTACTGTCTTTCACCTCGGTAAATACACTCATTGAGGACCTTGCCCATCTCCAGTGTGATTAGAGATGTGCTATAAATACTGGCTCTGTCAGTCATGCCGACAACCTAAACACTATCTTTCTAAAGTGGAGATAGAGCCATCAAGACAAGGCTCAGAAACCGTCCCTCCAACAACTGCCTGCCTACCACCAACCATCACCACCACATGAATCCTATGTTAATCCTGTTTTTTGCTCTGCCTACTTTCTGATCAATTACCCCCAAGATCCTTCCATTTAGCTACACTCTAGGGGGAATTTACAGTTCCCAATTAACCTCTAAACCCTGCCGTCTTTGAGATGTGGGCAAAAAGCCCATGTGAGGCACCGGGCAAATTTGCAAACTCCTCGCAGGCAGCATCCAAGGTCAGGATTAATCCCAGTTTCCCAGTGTGCCAGACAGCATCTCCACCGGCTGCCACACTGCCTGCTTAGCAAAGTGACAAATTAAAGAGCAGGATGTTTGGACTGTTTCAAGACCAATGGAACCCACAAAAGCAAAGTAACCGGCTTTGGAGACACAACCAGAAACGTTATGTGACGTTTTTATTTTCAGTTCCCTCAGTTTTTAAAGCTAAAAATTCATCATCTTGATATTGCAGTTTCCCTGTCCTGTATTTTGTTCAAACAATGCTGGCTGAACAATGTTACAAGCAATTGTAGACCAGTGCACTTGAATCTAAATGATCTGCTAGACACATGTGGTTAAGTGGGGTTCCTTCAATTGTACCGTTAAGGAGAGATTTTTTTGTTTCCAAATATTTAAAAGAATATGTGCAGAATATGGATATGAATGAATTTGTTTATTGTCACATGTGACAAATCGCAGTGAAATTATTTGCTTGCAAACCTTGCCAAGGTATGCAATAGTTGCCCATGGAGGCTGCTTACAAAGTTACAAATCCCCGCCCCGCCCTCCCACCGCGCCAGACCTGCGTGAGATAATCACTTATGAGGAGTTTGCGCAGTAACCAACCAGAACCAGTTCCCCCTTTGATCTCCCCGCTCCCCCCACCTTTTCGGCAGTTCCCACACGCCAGGTCCCCATTGTCCATTGTTATACCCCCCTCCCCTCCCCCCACGGCGGTCCCCCCGCGCTGGGTCCTCCTTCGTCCTTCCCTCGGCAGTGGTGTCCTTACTTCACGTGTCCATCGCGTTCGTCGGTCGGTGCCATCATCAGCCGCCGCACCAGCCTCGTCTCAACGCTGCTGGGCCCTCTCCTGAGGCCTCTGTGATGCCGACCCAGGCCCCAGCTGCGGGTACTCACCTGGGCTGCCTCCCGGCTTTTCTGCGGCCATCCGTGAGGCATCGAGACCGTGGGGCCTCGATAAAGGCCTCCGGCTGCATTCCCAGTCCGCAGCCAAGGGCCGGCGGGAAGCCTTCTGCCTAATATGGATTATATGGACTGATATAATATAGTCACCAAGCCAAAATGACATTCGGGAGAGGAACACAGAGCTCTGTCTAGTTTAGGTTTAGGTTTATTATTGTCGTATCTACCAGGATGCAGTAAAGTGTTGTGTTTTGCCTGTTGTCCAAACAGATGAGACATTCCATACATAGATAGAATCAGAGCAGACAGAGCAAACCAAATCGAAGGTACACAAAAAAGCTAGAGAAGATCAGCGGGTGCAGCAGTATCTATGGAGTGAAGGAAATAGGCAACGTTTCGGGCCGAAACCTGAAGAAGGGTTTCGGCCCGAAACGTTGCCTATTTCCTTCGCTCCATAGATGCTGCTGCACCCGCTGAGTTTCTCCAGCTTTTTTGTGTACCTTGTTGTCTACAGAAGACTGTAGAAGCTGTTTCTGGGTGAAGCTGTTCCTGCAGCAAGGAGCAAAGGAATGGAGCACAAGGTAGGAATGGCAGGGATTGTGTGGAGCTGTAGAATGAAAGCCTCTTACTGCATCCCATTATATCTCAGCTCTGCAGGAGCACTTCGCATAGAGACCAGTAATTTTGAAGCATAAAGATTGTTGCTTTTAGGACCACACGTGTTGAATGTAGCAAACTCCAGAAAAACAATAGGTCGTTTTTTGGTGTTGATTTAGGGAATGCTTGGGAGTTCCTTACTATTCCTCAGTGACGAATGGCTGCATGGCAGACAGGGTCCTGGATTAGCTTTTAATGGAAGGATGATGCCAGCAATAATGAGGCTCGCTCGGTACAACATTGGGAGGTCAGACAAGCTTATGTGCTCATATCTCGGGGTGATGTTTGAATCCATGACCTAAGGACTAGAGGGAACCACTATAAACGAAACCAGACCAATCTTCCAGCGACTCATAATAAAGGCTATTAACAGAGTGGACATGGAAAATAGCTCCCTTTGAATGTCAAAATGTAGCCCTTTGTATAGTATTGATGCTTTTGGACACCAAAGAAAACATTTAATCGTAGTGCAGCTAAAACCAACAGAAACCAGATAGAAAACACTTGGAACCACTTTGTATAATTTGTGTCAGATTTCTAACCTTCCCTTAAATCCACAAGGTATCTTTCAGTGCAATGTTTGCTTTACAAAGAGCTGTCTGATTTGGTAGTTATAGGAAGGGCAATCAGCAAATCCTTTTAACTGTGCTCCCACTCGGCAGCCGGACACCTGGATGTCTTTGGAGCATGGTCCAACGGGTCACTTTGGAAGAGTGTGGGAAGAGAAGAGAAAACATAGTGGATTGCAATATGATAGCCGTTGTGCCTTGAACTCCTTGTGGACACTTTAACCCTTCCAATGCCGAACTCCATTTGCAACTTCAGATATACATTTAGATTTCAAACCTGAATACCTGCTTTGACATTTCAGGGCGAAAAACACATCAACAACACAAAGCAGTTAAAAAATGCCGAGAATGGTGGTGAATTGGTAGTGAACATAGGAGCTATCTCCAACAGGTTGCCGTGTGCACTGTTTCCATTCTGATACAAACAAAACAAAAAAAACTACCTGAAGTTGTAGAATTTGATGTTGGGTTGCAAAAATGCCCAGATGGAAGATGAGATGCTGTTCCTCCAGCTGACATTGGCTTGAGTGAGGAACAACACCTCGTCTTCTGTGTCAGAATGGCCCATTTCACCTGCAGATCATCCATCTGTGATATTGACTCTGCACCACCTGACGTGCTGGGCATCCCGCACACCTCCGTCCTTCACGGCTTTTACCTTCCTCTGTTTGTGCTCTGTCTCCATTATTAACAGATCAACTGGATAATCTTATCCACAGTTCTCCCCATGGCAACTCTGCTCTCACCCGATCAGAGGTATCCCCTTTATCGAACCAATTCCTCCCCCACCCTCTCAGCAACTTAGAACTGACTTGATTATCTCTTCCCCAGTTCTACCGAAGGGTCTATGATTGGAAACATTGACTCAGCTTTTATTTCCACAGATGATGGCTGACTACGTTGAATATCCCAGCACAGATTCCTGTGGAACTCCACTAGTCACAGACTTCCATCCTGAATATTGACCTTCCACCACTACTCTCTGTCTTCTATCAATGCACCTGTTCTGAATCCATATGGCCAAGTCACTGTTACTCCCAAGCATATTAATCTTTTGAATCAGCCTACCATGGGGAATTTTGTCAAATGCCTTATTAAAATCCATATAGACAACATTCATCTGCCTACCATGATCGATCACCTTTGTTACCTCCTTAAAAAACTCAATTACGTTTGTAAGAAATAACCTGCCCTGCACAAACTGACTGTCCCTAATTAACCGATTCTCTTCCAAATGGGAGAAAATCCTATCCCGAAGAATCCTGCCCACTAGCTTCCTTACTACTGACGTCAGACTCACAGCACTATAATTCCCTGCATTCTCTCTCATTCCTTTCTTAAATAAAGGAATAACATTAGCTACTATCCCGTCCTCCTGGACTTTGCCTGTGGCTAGAGAAAACATAAAGATCATCATCAAGCCTCCCACAGTCTCCTCTCTTGCCTCTTCCAATAATCTGGGATAATTCCCATTGGGTCCTGGGGATTTATTTAGTTTAATGCACTTCAAGAGCCCGAACACCTCCTCCTTCTTTCTCACAAACTGCCCTTGTATATTAGTATTCTCCCCCACACTGATCTTACTGTCCTCCATGGTCTTCTCCTTGGTGAAAACAGACGGCAAGTACTTGTTTATTACCGTGCCTACTTTCTCAGATTCCAAGCACAAATTTACTTGATCTTTGAGCAGTCCTACCTTCTCCCTGGTTACCCACTTGTTTTTAATGTAGATATAAAAACCTTTGTAGTTTTCTTTAATCTGACTCATCAAAGCCATTTTGTGGCCATGTTTAGCCTTCATAATTGCCTGCTACTTTCCTCCTATCTGTATATTCCTCTGTTTTTATCCTCTTAAGCTGTGCCTGCACTCCCTTTTCATTTTATACCAAATTTATAACCTCATTGGTCATCCATGCTTCCCTTACTTTACCATCCTTATCCCTCCTCCTCACTGGAACATGCTCTGAACTTCAATCAACTGCTCTTTAAATGACTCCCACATGTCGGATGTAGACTTGCCCAATAATAATTTCTCCCACTGCATCTTCCTGAAAACCTGCCTAATAAAATTGTAGTTTGCCTTACTCCAATTTGGTACTTTCCCGCAAGGTCCAACCTTCTCCCTATCCAAAACAATCTGAAAAATTATGGAGTTGCGATCACTATCCACAAAATGCTCTTCCACTGTGCCACCAGTCAACTGGACAGGCTCATTTTCCCAACACAAGGTATGTTTCCTTCTCGAGTTGTCATAGCCGCATACTGTGTCAAGTAATCCTCATAAATTCTGTCCTGTCTAAACCTTTTTCACTGAGTAAGTCCTTATCAATCTTGGGGAAGTTAAAGCCACCCACGAGGACAATCATGTTGCTTTGGCATCTTTTGGTTACTGTCTGCGTATCTTTTCCTCCATCTCCCGCTTGCTGGGGGGAGGGGCCTACAGTACATAGAAACATAGGGAATGTTTTGGGTCAGGACCCTTCTTCAGACTGGAGAACGATCCTGACACAGAATGTCACAGTTTGAAGAAGGGTTCCGACCGAAAAAGTCACCATCCATGTCTCCACATGCTGCCTGGCACGCTGAGTTACTCCAACACATTGTGTTTTACTCAAGATTCAAGCATCCTCGGTTCCTTGTGTCTCCACATAATATAGATAGATATAGATAGATAGCCTTTTATTGTCATTCAGACCGAAGTCTGAACAAAATTGCAGCAGTCATACATATAATACAATACAATAAAACAACAATAAACACATATTAACATCCACCACAGTGAGTCCACCCAACATCTCCTCACTGTGATGGAGGCAAAAGTCTTAGGTCTGCAGTCTCTTCCCTCCTCTTCTCCCTCTGCGCTGGGGCTATACCCCCTCCGGGCGATGTTAAAAACAGTCCCGCGGCTCAAACACCGCGGCCCGGGTTGGTTGAAGCTGCCGCCCACCAGTCCTGCAGATGCAGCCGCTGGCCCGCGGCCGAACCCCGGACTCAGGCCACCACCGCCAGAACACCGTCCCAGCCACCCTCACGTGAGTACTGCGTCGTCTTCAGCCTCGGGCTGGGCCGCCCCGACTTGGGCGCCGAACCTCCCTCGGGCTGCCAGCGCCGCACCTTCCCGAGCTCGGCCGCTCCGACGGGAGCCTCGTTCCACCCTCGGGCTGGCTGCCCTCACGGGAGCGTCCGAACCTCTTCCAGCCCTGAGCCGGACCACCCTCACGGGAGCGAGCTCAGGGCGAGTCCTGACGGTGCTCTGCCTCCCGGAGCCTCGAGGTCGTCAGCTCCATTAGGCCTCAGCACAGACGGAGGCAGAGAAGGGGAATACGACAAAAAGGTCGTATTCCCCCGCAGGGAGAGACTGCAAACCCCGCTTTAACCCCCCCCCCCCCCAAAAACACAAACTAAAACCAAAAAACTAGACTAACCAAAACAAAATAAACAACATAAAAAACACAAAACAACAGGACTGCCGGTAAGCCGCTGCAGCCAGAGCCGCGCCGCCACTCCGTATATCAGATAGAAACTATCAAATATCAGTTTAAAATCACTTTATACTCTTCCCCACCAATTGGCCAGTAATTCATCAGAGTAAACTAGAGAACCGGGGGTTCATGCCGGTTTTGTTATTCGTTATTCGTTATTATTTATCTGATACGTTGGACAGTGCACCTGAAATATTGTTGTCTGTATTTACAATGACAATAAAGTGTATTATTATTATTATTATTATTATTATTATTATTATTATTATTATTATTATTATTATTAGAGGAGTGGATCAGAAATTGGAAGCAGTGATGAGAAGGTATAGGCTAGGATCAGTAATAATCAAAGGAAAGACAGGCATGAAGAGGTGAAGGAACATGGTGACTTTGATGGGCTGAAATGTGCTTATTTCAATGCAAGGAGTATTGTGGAGAAAATAAATAAACTTAGAGCCTACAGCTTGGGACCACGATGTTGTGGCCATTAAAGAAACATGGTTGCGAGAGGGACATGTCTGGCAGCTCAATGTTCCAGGGTTCTGATGTTTAGTTTGTTTAATTTAGAGATACAGCGCGGAAACAGGCCTGTACGTCTTTGGAGTGTGGGAGGAAACCGAAGATCTCGGAAAAAACCCATGCAGGTCACGGGGAGAACGTACAAACTTCATACAGACAGCACCCGGAGTCGGAGTCGAACCCGGGTCTCCAGCGCTGTGATCTTCGTTGATCATCCACAATCAGTACCCCGTTCCTGCCTTCTCCCCATATCCCTTGACTCCGTTATCTTTAAGAGCTCTATCTAACTCTCTCTTGAAAGCATCCAGAGAATTGGCCTCCATTGCCTTCTGAGGCAGAGAATTCCACAGATTCACATCTCTCTGGGTAAAAAGGTTTTTCCTCATCTCCGTTCCAAATGGCCTACCCCTTATTCTTAAACTGTGGCCCCTGCTTCTGGACTCCCGCAACATCGGGAACATGTTTCATGCCTCTAGCGTGTCCAATCCCTTAATAATCTTATGTTTCAATAAGATCCCATCACACTTCCAGTGTATACAAGCCCAGTCGCTCCATTCTATCAACATATGACAATTCCGCCATCCTGGGAATTAACCTCGTGAACCTACGCTGCATTCCCTCAACAGCAAAAATGTCCTTCCTCAGATTTGGAGACAAAAACTGCACACAACACTCCAGGTGTGGTCTCACTAGGGCCCTATACAACTGCAGAAGGACTTCTTTGCTCCTATACTCAACTCCTCTTGTTATGAAGGCCAATATGCCAATAGCTTTCTTCCCTGTGGCTAAAGGGATCAGGGGGTATGGAGAGAAGGCAGGTACAGGATACCGAGTTGGATGATCAGCCATGATCATATTGAATGGTGGTGCAGGCTCGAAGGGCCGAATGGCCTACTCCTGCACCCATTTTCTATGTTTCAATGTGTCTATGGTTCTGGACTCCCCCAACATTGGGAACATATTTCCTGCCTCTAGTGTGTCCAAACCCTTAATAATCTTATATTTTTAAAATAAGATCCTCTCTCATCCTAAATTCCAGAGTATACAAGCCCAGCCATTCCAATCTATCAACATATGACAGTCCCGCCATCCCAGGAATTAACCTCGTGGATGTACGCTGCACTCCCTCAATAGCATATCCATATCCTTGCCCGATGTTGCCTGACCCACTGAGTTACTCCAGCGCTTGGTGATATTATGTGGATCTGGAATGCGTATATGGGAAGCTCCTACCTGTAAATCTTTGTCAGCTTCAGAGTGTATGATACAGTATTCTTGGGGAAGTGCAGAGGAAAAACACAAGAATCAAATTTAGGTTAGAATATCTTGGCGACCCAGGACTTCAATCTGTTTAATGCTAGAGATTAGATACATAGAAGTGATCGAATGGAGGTAAACCCAACTTAAAAGACCTACATACCACATCAGTTGTTAGATAATTCCACACAAGACTGGAGGAGTGAACATTATGTGCAACAAAGTGAAAAGTGAGCAGTTACGAAGCATCGCCCGACACGTTCATGGAGCAGTTTTGGGGATCAGTTGACCTTTTATGCTTGTCAATTTCATATATTTCTTTGACCGTGTAAAAGTGGAGACAATGACTCACACAGACTGGCCTTTGAGCCAATTGTCAGACAATTGCTCCTTTCATGCTGTGTTCAAAAAATGTAAAAAGTCAAAATCAAAGATTAGACCACGGGGTCTCTGAATCCAGCTCCTCTACTCGGGAAAATCATGGTTGAATCTATGCTTCAAGTCCATTTTCCAGCTGTTTACTGCATCTCCTGCTGCTGTTAGTCCAAAAATGTACTGATCCTTGACCGTCCTCAGCAGCTGAGATGGATAATTTTAAAGATTTACAACCTTCTACGTAAAGATTTGTCCTCATCTCAGTCCACAATGGCTGAGCCTACCCTGTGACAGTGCTACACCCCCCACTAGAAAAACCAGCAACTCTATAGCTACCCCTTCAATCCCTTTAAATGTCCTCTCTCTATCCACGAGGTCAGCTCTAAAGTGCTAATTGACCGAGATATAAATGAGGAAAGCTAAAGTGAGGGGATGATGGATTATCCACTTCAACCTGACATCATTGGAAATAAATATGTCACGCAAAACTAAACAACTATTTTCCTCTTAATTAATGACAATTTGGCTTGGGCACTTCTGAGCTTGTTTTACCTGCATACTGCTGAGATATGCACAATACCAAATGCCTATCCACGAATACTCTTAATGGCTATATTCTAATTTAGTTGGAAGTCAAAGACACATTCAAAAAGTTGTACTTTTCCATCAAAGTTAAACAAGGACCAAAGCATCAAACCAGACAACAGGGAGACACAGATTAATGAGTATCAATGGAGACATTGATGTTTTGTTCTCAGCTTCAGCTAGTCTCAAGGTTCGTGGTCCATTTCTGTCCATGGGGTCATTGGGAAAGGTCTGCATTATACTTCTCAGTCCAGGATGTAGAGGTCGCTGCTTTTGTGACCAGGCCAAGATGCACACCTACAGCAAGAGAGGGAATCAGATCCACTGCACCCAGAGGGCACCATGTCCCCCTCTCCCCCAACCCCCTCCCTGCTTGTACTCGCCACCATGCTGCTGCACGGCTACTAACATAAAGGGCATGACTGGTTTCCATTGCTCAGTGTGGCAACGGCTCACAAGCTGTGAACTCGACAGGCTGTTGCCTTTGGGAAAACCCCTGGTGAATCTCTCCTGTAAATGGCACCCTCGCAACCTTATGATTGTTTTTTGAACTGATCGAGTGTTGTTGCTACATGCAGTGTTTGTGTACAGCATCAAGGATTTCTAGACAAAGAATAAGGTTATAATGTGCATTATGCCCATGTTGGCCACAATCACTATTTACCGATGACCTTCTAAATATAGTGGCATTCTGTAATGCCCTCTCCTGCACTGGGATACACATATCTGTACTGACACATCCCAGTGTGTTTCCACAGCTCTGTCTCCTTGTCTCTGCCTCTCTTGCAGGGCATAACTCTGTTGGTTATAGCAAGCCTCCAATGCTGTATTGAAATTGCTATTCCTCCACCACTATAGACTGTGAACTGTATCTGGTGACTTCACAGTGTGCAACAGAACAGCTATGTTGTATAGACAGGGCTAACTGAAACCCAGTATGATATTTCACTTGCCCCGTCCATGACAAATTGTATTACTCTTGCCTCAATACGAACTGCAATCCGTTAACTCAGTGCAGACCAGGAACTGAAACTGGAAGCTTTCTTCGCCCGAATGGTTGGGAACCATCCAGGTCATTCCCTTGCCCACTGGGAGACCCGTGGATTCTGCGTTTGATGGGTATTCAATTTCACACTCCCCTGAGGGACCTGGGCTAAATCAATTCTTTCTGGTGACCTGGAAGAGGTCTGTGTGCATTTTTGTGTGTACAGTCTAAATGGGTGAGCATG
This sequence comes from Leucoraja erinaceus, assembly GCF_028641065.1. NCBI lineage: Eukaryota > Metazoa > Chordata > Chondrichthyes > Rajiformes > Rajidae > Leucoraja > Leucoraja erinaceus. The sequence goes on along the minus strand of NC_073399.1, from coordinate 20,884,961 downwards.
CGTTTAATTTTACATTTCGCCTTTGGTGCAGATATCCATGTCATGCAATTGTATGATCGTATATTTCACACATTAAGGAAATGACTAATTTTCAATGCACTTCGTTAATGCTTTGGGACTTTCTTCATGCATGGTGCTAGATAAATGCAAGTTTCTTTCTTTCTCTTTCTTTGTCTTCTTCCTCACTTTCATGTTCTATTCTCTCAATCTTTCTCACTCGTCGCTTACTCTTACTCTGTCTTTTTTATCTTGCTATCTGTGCACATTTTGATCCATGCCAATGAGTGCATACACTTGTGTGTCCATACATGTGAAGGTGTAGCACAGGGTTGCTGTGCATGGGTACAAACAGAATCTGATCCACTCAGCACTGTTTTAGGAAGCCATCTCTAAGTTGCATGGCTGAAGTTGCAGTAACAGCAGGGCCAGCTGGCACTACTGTGAGTTCTCTGCCCTTACATTTCCTGTGCCTGTCCGGTTTGAATAATTTCCCAGAGCAACCACAGTAACTTTGGCACATTAAGGAAATAATGAAGGATGCAGATAATCCAGAGAATGGACCAATATCAAAGGGACAAGTGAAAGATAACGTATGGAGGAAATATTACAGGATTAACTCTGAAGCAGGAAAGTGAGTAGGCAGATGTGGTACTGGGATCTTTGGGTGATTTTAAAGGCCAAGCTTCATTAATAGCTGAAAAAGGCAGAGGGAAGGCAAACTCATGGGAAGTTCAGGATGAGGTTTCTATTGTTCAGGTGTTTGGGAAGGAATGCAGCAATGAAGATTACGCTGGGACAATTACTTCACCTGTATTCATAGAAAGAAAGTTTGAAAAAGTAAACCACTGTCTCGTTTATTTCAATGATTCTACATCACTGAATCATATAACCATATAACCATATAACAATTACAGCACAGAAACAGGCCATCTCGACCCTTCTAGTCCGTGCCGAACACATAATCTCCCCTAGTCCCATATACCTGCGCTCAGACCATAACCCTCCATTCCCTTCCCATCCATATAACTATCCAATTTATTTTTAAATGATAAAAACGAACATGCCTCCACCACCTTCACTGGAAGCTCATTCAACACAGCTACTACTCTCTGAGTAAAGAAGTTCCCCCTCATGTTACCCCTAAACTTCAGTCCCTTAATTCTCATGTCATGTCCCCTTGTTTGAATCTTCCCTACTCCCAGTGGGAAATCAGTAGCAGGCGAGCTACACTTCATGAGATGAACACCTTTACACTTTCTTGTTCATTTTGGTGAGTACCCATTCCTTGGTATAGCACACATTAAAAGGCTCAATATCCCACACTGCAACCCAAACACCTTTCAAAACAATAAAATCTAGGTCATCGTAAAAGAAGCAACCTGCATGATGGATGGTTATGTGCGACTACCTCAGTCGGTTGTGTCTCTGACGAAACTTGCACTCTTCCGACTTTTAGCATTAAGGTCCTTGTGCAAAATGCCCCATTGCAAGCATAATTGTTTTCAGGAGAAAGGAGTGTCTGATCATGGAGTTGAGGATGGCACAGTCACCTCTCCTGTGACAGCATCTGGCTGGGGATGAGCCGCTAAGGATATGGTGCCTAACCTGCTTGGTTTATTTTTGGAACGATGGTGCAGCGAATAGAGCCACAGCCTTGGAGCAGCAGAGAACCAATTTCAACCCTGAGCTCGGGTGCTGTCCGTCTGGAGTTTGTACGTTCCATCTGTGATCTCGTGTATTTCCTCCGGCTGCTCCGTTTTTTTCCCACATCCTAACGATTAGCAGGTTGGCAGATTAATTACAAACTAAACTGTTAATTGCCCCAAGCATGGAAGTGAGTGGTGGAATATGGAAAAGTTGATATGTTGATGGAGAGAATAAATTAATGGGATTAATGTAATTGATGTAAATGGGTGGTTGACAGTCAGTGTGGACTTGGTGGGCCAAAGAACATGTTACTGTGCTTTGTCTCTCTGTGACTTTATATGTCTCTGCAATTTGCCTCAGGTTTTGATTATCTTTCTGGAAACTTCTTCTCTTCTTCCCAAGGGCAAATGCAATTCCAAAATATATATTAAAAAAACCATCAGATATACAAAAACAACCATCAGGATCTGGTAGAAATTGCCAAGAGAGGGGTACAACACATGTATGTTTCCAGCTTCACAAGCTTAAAAAGACATATCCACCCTGGACTTTGGTGGTGGTATGTAACTTCTATTGAGCCATTGTGTGTATCATCGATTCCAAACACAGAAGCATGTGAGGTTCCATTTGGATTTTGCAGAGATTATATGGAATGAATATGCTAGAAATAAGCCAAAAGAAGGTAGATGAATAAAGCCAATCTGAAACTTAAATACACATGGGAACAAAGTAAACTACTCATAAAGGCAAAAAGACAAGACACCAAGAGAGGCACCAAGGAAAAACATTTATGTAGTAACTTTCATATCTTCCCTTATTTCCCATATTCCCCCTACTCTTCAAGATAATGAAATGCCCGTTCATTACAATAAGATAATCAGCAACTCCACCAACTTATGGACAAATTAAAATGCGATTAATAATAGGATAAATGATCTAGTACCATGTTTCTGTTTTGTTTGGGGATTTGTCGGTCGTCAGGATATCAGCGGGAGTCGGTTATTTTCTTTAAGCAATCCCATGGGATAGTTTTCATTTAACTGAACAGGCAGAAGCACATGGTTAAACATGTCGTCCATGCTACGACACTAATATTGTATCACCCCAGTGAAATCTCAGCCCAGGTTACATTCTCAAATCCTGGAATAGGACTTTGGTCTTCTGCGAGAGAGCAGTGGGCCAAGCTGAACATCGAGCTCTAAGACAGCCAGGAAAAGCCTGTTTTGTCTGGACATATGCCTACTTTGTACAGTTGTGAAAAAAAAATTAGGCCAAAGGGAATGCACTTCCACTCCAAATGTTGTAAAGATTTAATAAACTTTCCTCCTGTCCAAAACCATTCTGTAAGAAAGCGCAGTGCAGAGATGCTCATAGAGCGTGTCTGATTTTCTGCTCCCAGTGCACCATTGCTGGTGGCTAGAAGCTGAATCATTCTGAAAGTAAATCAGGGAATAAGGGCTGAGATTTTCCCGGTAACATGTTTCTCAGAGAACTCGGGGAGCTTCACCCACAGTTATTAATGTGGAAATGCCACAAGCATTGTTATTCGGACAAATATGGTGACATGCATCTTTGACAAAATATATGAAAATTATTGAAGGGTAGATTGAGGGAGGTACATATAATGTGACACATATTATCTGAACCTCACAAACACAAAAGGTTATACAAACCCTACACTTTGTTGGTGGTTGTATGGCATTTCTATGTGCAAACCTGTTCAGTGTAGATTCCAAACTCGGAAGGAGGTCAGTAACCCACTTTAATTTTGCAAAAATCAAACAGAATGAATGTGGTAGAAACTTTCTGGATGTTGGCCAGCTTCAGAGCCTTGAGTGAAAAAAATCATATTTCATGGCATCACAAAAATATATTAGACTGGAAGCAAATTCAGTGGTTTCTGCGTAGGCACATCAGCTGATGGATGACTATCCCTTGTTGAATCCAACTGGGGCTTGTTGTGGACTGGGCTGGATCATAGAAAGTCCACGTTTATATAGTAGGTTCCTACAGTTGTGCACAGCTGGACAGGAGTTGTGCTGGGGGATGGTGAACAATTAGTGTCACCAGCTGCCACCTGAGAGTCAGAGAAATTATGAGATGGTATAGTGGACAGATTGCAGTGTTCTTTAAACCACAGAGCTCCTAATAATGTTCAAACCCTGTTAACCCTGCCGAATCCTCACATGAAACCGGGTGACATTTTAAACAGTATTCATCCAACACATCTTTCCACAGCTTTGCAAAACGACCTAACCTTACAACTACTCAATTTTTTCTGGCTCAAAATGCATGCATGCATATCTTGCTGCTGAACGCACAAAGTGACATGTTGTTTCATTTCTGTTGCACATTGTTATAATGTAACATGACAAGTATGCAATGCCAAGGGATGTGTTTGCTGCTGCCATTAGAAAGGCATTGCAAGTGCTCATGAGCACATTGCACAAGTGTGTTCCCAACTCAAACCTAAGAGGACACAGTGGAAGTGATATCACATTGTAGCAGCCTCTTTTCAGTCGCTAGATATTCACCTACCATATAATATAACCATATAACAATTACAGCACGGAAACAGGCCATCTCGACCCTTCTAGTCCGTGCCGAACACATATTCTCCCCTAGTCCCATATACCTGCGCTCAGACCATAACCTTCAATTCCCTTCCCATCCATATAACTATCCAATTTATTTTTAAATGATAAAAACAAACCTGCCTCCACCACCTTCACTGGAAGCTCATTCCGCACAGCCACCACTCTCTGAGTAAAGAAGTTCCCCCTCATGTTACCCCTAAACTTCAGTCCCTTAATTCTCAAGTCATGTCCCCTTGTTTGAATCTTCCCTACTCTCAGTGGGAAAAGCTTTTCCACGTCAACTCTGTCTAACCCTCTCACCATTTTAAAAACCTCTATCAAGTCCCCCCTTAACCTTCTGCGCTCCAAAGAATAAAGCCCTAACTTGTTCAACCTTTCTCTGTAACTTAGTTGCTGAAACCCAGGCAACATTCTAGTAAATCTCCTCTGTACTCTCTCTATTTTGTTGACATCCTCCCTATAATTAGGCGACCAAAATTGTACACCAATTGTAACCTCTCTGCCTTCCTGAATGCTTCTGTGTATGTGTAAGTGCCTCTTCCAAATCAGTCCACAAATTGGTTGGCATTGCAGCTGCAAATGCATGTCAGAAATATCTCATCCTGAAGTTATAAAACTTCATATACTGTATATGGGCGGCACAGTGGTGCAGCAGTAGAGCTCCTGTCTTGCAGAGCCAGAAACTCAGGTGCGATCCTAACTATGGGTGCTGTCTGCACGGAGTTTGTACTTTCTCCCTGTGACCGCGTGGGATTTCTCTGGGTGCTCCAGTTTCGTCCCACACTACAAGTACTTACAGGTTTGTAGGTTAATTAGCTTTGGTAAAATTGTAAATTGTCCCTAGTGTGTAGGATAGTGTTGGTGTATTGGGTGAGTACTGATCGGAGCGGACTCCGTGGGCCAAAGGGCCTGTTTCTGCGCTATATCTCTTGTCTAAAGTCTATAACCCACACAAGAGCAAGTTTGTTTCATTTTACGCGTACAACTGTATTTGATCTGAGTTTGTGTAATGAATGGGCCTATGGATGTTATGTTCTTTGTACTTTTTCATATGAATGTGCTTTAAGCCTCAGGAGCTGCGCTTCTGTTTGTTCTTACATCCTGTTTCATGTGCTTTACGTGCTGCATGTAGGATAGTGTTAGCGTTTGGGGCGATCACTGGCTGGTGCTGACTCAATGGGTCTGTATCTATCAACCTTTACTGAATGTTTGTTTCTCATTAGTGTCTCCTCTATTTTGATTCATGTGTATTGTGTTTTATTTTCATGTGTTTGAACATGAAGCTGGGTAGCTGCATTATATCTGTTGCATTTAGTTTAGTTTAGTTTAGTTTAGAGATACAGTGCGGAAATAGACCCATCAGCCCACCGGGTCCGCGCCGACCAGCGATCCCCGCACATACACACACTAAGGACAATTTTTACATTTATCAAGCCAATTTACCTACACACCTGTACGTCTTTGGACTGTGGGAGGAAATTGAAGATCTCGGAGAAAATCCAGCGAAAGTCGAAACCCTGTGCAGACAGCACCCTTAGTCAGGATCGAACGCGGGTCTCCGGCGTTGCAAACACTGTAAGGCAGCAACTTTACTGCTGTGACACCTTTTACACAAGGAGAATTTGTGGTCTCATGTGAACTGCTGGATAGGTGGTCGAAACAAATTCATCAGAAACATTCAAATGGGGGAAATAAATTTTAATAGCAAAAAATTGCAAAGCTGTAAAAAGTGAGTGAAGGAGTTGGATTGGTTGGATAACCCTTTTCAAGTGTTGTCACTGGTGTAATGGGGCAAATAGACTCCCACTCGTCCTCCGAATAGATACCACCATTGTGGGTGTGTTCAATGATTCTAGAATGTGCTTTACTTTAGACTTCACTTTAGACATTAGAGTTACAGCGGGAAAACAGACACTTTGACCCACTGAGTCTGCACTGGCCAGTGATCACCCCGTACGCTAACATTATTTTACAAACTAGGGACAATTTTTACTGAAGCCAATTGCCCTACAAGCCTGTACGTCTTTGGAATTTTGGAGGAAACCAGAACACTCGGAGAAAACCCACGTGGTCACAGGGAGAATGTCCCAACAGCGCTATATAGTCAGAACCGAACCCTGGTCTCTGGCGCTGTAAGGCAGCAACTCTACCGCGGCGCCACTGTACCGCCTTCAACAGTGCTTGTAATCATCGTTTATGGGTTTACTGAGTGTTTTATGGGGAAAATGTGCATCCAATTCCTTAGATACTGCATGCCTCATATTTTAATTTACATACATTTATGTCATGTCAAGTGCGTGTATCATGACAGGAGCACGCGCTGTTACTGTTCAAAGGCAGCATCTCAGATGCCAGAGGATTTTGAAGACAAGCTGATCACATTTCACAGGAAGATGGTGCCAAAGTTGGATTTTAAAAATCTAAGGAATACATTGATCCTGGCCTTCATGTTGGCACCCGGGACCTGGGCTACCTATGACAGCCATCGGAGTACACTGGATAAATGCCACAAAAGCCATCTCCACAAAGTCTTCTACATGCACTGGAAGGTTAATCAAACCAATGTCAGTGTTAATGTTCTCTCCCAGGCCAGGATGGGTTGGGCAGGTTGCACCATTCATTCAGGTTCGAGCTGTATGACAGAAGGACATTGCCAGATGGGCAGAGGGAAATATTCAAGGACTGGCTCAAGGCCTCTTGGAAGAAGCATGTCCTCAGTAACTCCCAGGATTCCATGGCTGATATCCACTCAAAGTGCAGAGGAAACATTTAGGATGGCTTTGAGAAGCCCAAGGCCATGCATCAGGAATGCTCAAAGCCCCAGCATAAACAGCGAAAGGCGTGCAGCACTTCACAAACTACCTGCCCTATTAGGCATCTCCAGCCACTTCTGTAGAAGAATGTGCAGTTCACAAGTTGCCTTCATTGGTCACTGCAGAATTGGGGAAATAAACGTGCTGTGGAAGGCAGTCTTTAGTTTAGAGATACAGCATGGAAACAGTCCATTCGTCCCGCCCAGTCCACGCCAACCATAGATCACCCACTCACATTAGTTCTATGTTATCCCACTTACACATCCATTCCCTACAGACTAATAGCAATTCATAGAGGTCAATTAACTTACAAACTCACACATCTTTGGGATGTGGGAAGTAGCTGGAACACCCAGAGAAAACCCACGAGGTCATAGGGTAAACGTGCAAACACTACATTCAGCACAAAAACAGACCCTTCGACCTAATCTGTCCATGCTGACCAAGATGACCATTTGCCCTTACTATATTTGGCTTATATTCCTTTAAAGCTTTCCTATCCATGTAGCTATCTAAATATCTTTTAAATGTTGTAAACGTACATGCCTCAAATATTTCCTGTCACCGAACTCCCCTCCACTTTAAAATGACACCACGGTATCCTTAATAAAATGGGACCTCAGTTTAACATCTCATCTGAAGGATCGCACTGTGACTGTGTACCTTATGCATGATAGTGTCAAGATGTGAACCCAGAACCTTCTGACTCAGAGGTGAGAGTGTTGCCAGCTGAGCCGCAATTGACACGGGCCTGTGTGTGCACACGGCTGCTTGTCTGCTTCCTTGACTTCCAAGTATGTGTCAGTCTGTGTGTACCTTTGCCTGTACTTATTATGTTTGTGTCTCCGTATCTATTATACTGTACGTGTCTGTGTGCATTTGTGCGCGCATTGAAGGAGCTTACTTGAATTTATTGCCTTTGTGAGTATGAATATTTTCCATGTGACTGATCTGACTATTGGATAGGTTTGCATTTTATAAGATACATGTCTGTCCTATCATTAGTGAAAGAAAAACAGATTATCAGTTTTGGATCATTACCAGACTTGGATTATGGGAGCTTGTTGTGGACAACTTGGCCGTTCCCTATCTTTACAAGCAGCAATGACAGCTTTCAAAATCACTATACTGCTGTAAAGTGCATTGGGATGTCCTGAAAAGGATTTAAAATGTGTGTGTGTGTGTGTGTGTGTGTGTGTGTGTGTGTGTGTGTGAGGTGTGTGTGTGAGTGTGTGTGTGTTGGTGTGTGTGTGTGTGTGTTGTGTGTGTGTGTGTGTGTGTGTGTGTGTGTGTGTGTGTGTGTGTGTGTGTGTGTGTGTGTGTGTGTGTGTGTGTGTGTGTGTGTGTGTGTGTGTGTGCATGAGTTTTTCCTCATGCCACAATCAACAAAACCAAAGAGCTGCATTTTGGACATTTTTTATACGGGACTGGGACTGAGAGAGAGAAAAGCTGCGGTCAGTTTTAACAAGGGATGTCACAATCAGTGGGGCCCAAGATGGCCGCGGGACCTCATGACCAGCCACAAAAGCGAAACCCCACAGCCCAGTCTCTGGGTTTCTGCAAAGTCACGGCCTGAACAATAGATGGATATTGGCCGTGCAGAAACTCCCGAAACCAGGTCGCAGTCCAGACACTGGGGCGCTGACATCAGCAGGCATCACAATGCCCCAAGCCGACCTACATAGTTAATCTCGTTAAGGGAGCACAATAGCCAGTCTGAAGAAGGGTTTCGGCCCGAAACGTTGCCTATTTCCTTCGCTCCATAGATGCTGCTGCACCCGCTGAGTTTCTCCAGCTTTTTTGTGTAACCAGCCCATAGAAACCTACCTGGCCGGTGATGGGAAAACCTGTTAAACCCATCACCTCTTATCGAGAAACAAATTAACAGACCGTCTAGCCATCACCGGTACTCCCGGATATAACGCAGAACAAAGAGAGAGCTCGAAACCCATCTTGTAAGCAAAGAGATCCCGAGATCTGGCGGGAGATAGGACGGGTCAGGATTAGAATAACTGGCCACGATTTTTGGGTTTAAAAAAGGAAAAAGGAGGGAGACACAGAAGGAATCACTGAACGAATCTGGAGACTTGCGGAGAGAGAGAGAGGACACAGGACAGCGCTTAAAAGGTACACAGTGTCTAGTGTGACACACACTCCGGCTGGAGTCCCCGCCACGTGGAAAGAAAAGGAAAGCAGTAGGACCCCAGGGCGAGGTGAACCCCCAGGACCACCCGAAAGACCAAGACGACCGCCGACGGCCCTTCCACAGCCACCTAATCGGAGGAAGCAGCACGACCAGCCAGTAACCTCAGTAATCGCCCCATAGTGAGCATGTACCCCGATCCTGCACATCCTGGACATAGTTTAGTGTAGAGGGGAGGGGGAGGGGGTTATATTAACGTGGGTGTAAATGTAGATGTGCTGGCAAATTTTACGATGTGCCGTACGTTCCCCATCCCGCACTCGAGTATTGTATCGTAGTTATTGCGTCTATGATCCCGAAACAGGAACTGTAATTATGCATATGCCTTATAGAACTGTGTCAAAGTATTCATGTACCGTAGTCCCAACCGCTAAATAAAGGTTTTTCCTGTTTAAACCCTGGTCTTCAAATCTGGTCTGGTTGAATTTTCTGCACTATCAACGCTCCTGCAACTAAGTCCAGTGTCTAGAACCATAGGGGGTGAGTGGGTCGAGCCACTCACGGGGAACCAGTGTGCGCGGCCTGGTCGAGGGACCAGAGCAAACCACAGGGACCTTAGGTCGGGCGAAAGCTCGACGCAGAAAACCCTTACAGATGTTCATGCAGAGATGTTTGCCATTAATATATGATCACAATGGGTTGAATATTACTTCGGAGTCACGTGAGTGACTACGTGAAGAACCCCGCTTACGACGCATGCGTGTCATATCGCTACACGCATTGCAACGAGTCACACCTGGGGAGGACGTCCCCTTGAACGGGAGAAGAGAAAAAGCCGACGAACGGCAGGTAAGTGACTCTGCATTTCAAACTTTTGTAGGAAATGGACAGAGTAACTCGGAGAAAGTCTGTGAGGAAGGTGCAGGACGTAAGTCGGGAAGGAGCCGGGGACCTGCAGCAGCAGCCAACGCCACAGGAGATTCCTATGGAGGAACCAGCTGTGCCCGACTTAAACCCCGCGCCGGCAAAATCTACTTCTCAGCCGGGCGGGAAGGTAAAGCGAAAATTGCATCACTATGAAAGTGATGTGGTCATGGAGCAGCCAGGAGCGGCCAGTTTTACGGAGCTGGAAAGCCGGTACGAGTGGCTGGAGGATGATCAGCCGCCAGCGACAGGTGCCCGTGAGTACCGGGACCGTGAGGAGCGGCATGAGTATATCGGGCGGCCGGGAGCGACCAGTGCCCGTAGGCATGGGGACCGGCTGCGGGAAATACCGCGTGCGACTAGTGCCCGAGAGCACCAAGGTCGGCAGGAGCGGTCCGATATATTAAAGCACCCGCGATCGACTAGTGCCCGAGAGCATGGAAGTCGGCTGGAGCGGTTGCTGGAGGAAATTCTCCAGAGTGGCAGGCTCCGGGATATGGAGGATAGCCACAGTGGGCAAAATATAAGTCCCACAGCAGTTTCCCATAAAGGGCTGCATGAAATATCAGACTCCTCTGAGGAGGGTATTGAAGGTCTGACTGGGTCAGAATCTGAGCAGGAGATGGAGCCACCTTCCCCTATTGAAGGGGAGAAAAACAACCTGCTGGACATGGTGGGCCAGTACTTCCAGCAGGAACAAACTGGGAAGGATCTCGAGGACAGGATGGCTGCAAGTATTGAATATATGTCCACCCATCAACTGCAAGCTAATACTTTTGCTGAAGTGTTGGCAAGGCATTTACCCCCGGGAAATTGTGGTGCTCTTAATGTAGCCAGTGTTAACCAGTGCATTTGGAGACATGTTGGGCAGGCCATTAGGAGTCAGGATATTAAAATCCAAAATGCCCTGAAAGGTCTCACGGCGGGCATAACAGCCTTGGCCCGCACGTTAGAAAAGGTGGACATGACTAGTGACCACAAGGATGCCTTAGCACTATTTTGCAACGTGCAGTTTGAACTAAATAATATTAGAAAGGGGGCCATTCAGCCAGCTCTAGACCCTAAGTTCGCTATACTATGTAAGCAAAGGGCTATAAGACCCCAAACCCTGTTATTTGGGGGAGACCTGTCCAAACAGGTTAAAGATTTGGATGAGGAGGCCAAGACTTTGGGGCTGATTAGAGCATCCAAAGGATATCTGGGGAAAAGATATCAACCTTATGGGCCTCCTAAGAAAGGTAGTTTTTATAATAATAGTACAAAGAATTGGAGAGAGGCCAGAGGTACCCAGCAGCAGCGTCCTTTTTTAGGGTTTGGCCCGGGATGACCACTGTGGAAGATGCGGAAGCCTCTACTTCAGCAGCTACCCCAACCTCAACCTCAAGGCCCTCCACAACCACGAATGAAAACAAGAAAATAACTCAGTTACCACCGATAACCATGGAGGTAGGTGAATCTGGGGCTCCAGAATTAATAGGGAGCACGGAAGTTGGAGGGACATTGCAACTTCATTTGGAAGCATGGTGTAATATAACTATGGACAGATATATCCTTAGCAGTATTAAGGGATATCTGATAGAGTTTCTACACAAACAAAACCTTCCAGTACAACATACACTGGACAGAATATACATGCTTACTAAATTGGAACAAGCTAAAGCTCACATAGAACTACAAAGATTATTCACTAAAAGGGTAATTGAACAAACCAAACCTGAACAACAGGAATTTGTCTCAAACATATTTATTAGAAATAAGAAAGATGGGGGTTGCCGTATTATTATTGATTTATCAACGCTTAACAATTTTGTGCAATATGTTCATTTTATAATGGATACTTTTAGCACTGCTAAAGAGTTAGTTTCAGCGGGCTACTTTATGGCAAGTATTGATCTTAAAGATGCTTACTATACAATACCCATCAGAGGTAGACACAGGCGGTTTTTGAAATTTAACTGGATGGGACAGCTTTGGCAATACAAGGCGCTACCAAACGGGCTAACGTCAGCCCCCAGATTATTTACAAAAATTCTTAAAACAGCTTTGGCATTGCTGCGACAACAAAAACATAGAGTAATGGCATATTTGGATGATATACTTATTGTGGGAAAAACTTATGAATTGGCATGTCAGGCAGTGGTTGCCACAAAACAATTGTTTGAACAGCTGGGATTCATTATCCATCCAATTAAGTCAAAATTAACACCATCAACTAATATTGATTACTTGGGGTTCACCATTTAACATGTTAGTGACTTTACCAATAGGGAAAGCCACAGAGTTACAAAAGGATAGCAGAGAGCTTATTAATACCTTTAAACCATCCATTAGACGGGTAGCCAGGATGATTGGGTAAAATTGTGGCCACATTTCCTGCCATACAATTTGGGCCATTACATGACCAAAATTTACACAGAGAGAAAATTAGAGCACTCAAAATTAATAGAGGCCATTTTGATCGGCCAATGGAGCTAACAATTGAAGCTATAAAAGAATTACAATGGTGGGAACACAATGTTAAGTATGGCTCCAACCCAATAGTTATTGACAACCCGTCTGTGGTATTACAAACAGATGCCAGTGCAATTGGTTGGGGTGCAACTGATACCATCTCGAGCTGTGGAGGGAGATGGAATATACAAGAAGCTAACCTACTTAATACTAAGGGTATAAATTACTTAGAAATGTTAAGTGCGTTTTATGGGCTAAAATCTTATTGCTCAGGAATGAAACAGCAGCATGTTAGATTGCAGATAGATAATACCATATATAAATCATATGGGTGGAAATATATCAACATCTTGTAATGAATTGGCAAACTCAATTTGGCAATGGTGCGTCCAAAGGAATATTTGGTTATCGGCTACGTATCTACCAGGGATACTAAATTCAATGGCTGACGCCAGGTCACGAAACTTTAATGAAAATACTGAATGGATTTTGGATAGAACGGTATTTGCTGAAATCACAGTAAAGTATGGAACGCCGGATATTGATCTTTTTGCATCCAGGTTAAATCACCAGTTACCGAGGTATGTATCATGGGAACCAGATCCTGGGGCAGAAGCTACAGATGCATTCTCACTGCACTGGGGGAAATGGTTCATTTATGCATTTCCTCCTTTCTGCCTCATCAATCGGGTACTAAGAAAAATTCAACAGGATTCGGCATCTGGGATTCTCATAGTACCTGATTGGCCTACCCAACCATGGTTCTCGGTGATACAGGACATGGTGCTGGAACCATGTATAACTTTAAGACATAGCCCTAAGTTGCTGGTGCATCCAGTAACTCAGGATAGCCATCCATGCCATAAAAATATTGATTTATTGGGTTGTAGACTCTGAAAGACCCGCCACGGGACATGGGGCTATCAAAAAGAACTGTGGACATGATCACAGCAGCACAAAGAAGGTCTACACAAAAACAGAATTTAGGTCATATTAGAAAATGGACTAATTACTGCCATAATAACCATCTGGACCACAGAAATAAGGATGTTCCGGCGGTGCTAGAGTTTCTCACCAGCCTGCACTATGAAGGACTTAGTTACAGCACTGTGAATAGTGCCAGAAGTGCATTGTCAAGTTATTTGTGGCAAGGAACAGAAAGACAGTCTGTGGGATCACATCCTCTGGTAGTTAAACTTTTAAGAGGCATCTTTAACACCAAGCCACCCAAAACAAGATACAACCAAATCTGGGATGTAAGTGTGGTCCTGACCATGCTAAGGAATTGGTCGCCGGCTACAGCATTAACTCTGGACAAACTAACTAGAAAAATGGTAATGCTGATGGCGCTGGTCACAGCGCAAAGGGTCCAGTCATTTGCAAAAATTAAGACTGGATGGCTTGACTATGGCGGCAGGAAGTTTGGTTTTTGTGATCCAGGACCTTATTAAACAAAATAGACCAGGATCAGCGGGGCAGGTCATTGAATTTATGGCCTACCCGGAGGACGAACGCCTCTGTATAGTGAAGCACATTTTGTTATATATTGAAAGGACAAAGGCTATCAGAGGCAAGGAAATGGCTCTTTTAATCATCTATAAGAAACCGTACCATAGAGTGTCAACTCAGACCATTTCGCGGTGGCTGAAATATGGGTTAAGAAATGCGGGAGTGGACACTAACATATTTAAATCTCACTCCACCAGGGCTGCAGCTACATCCGCAGCAAAACGCCTTGATGTATCCATGGACCAAATCCTCAGGATTGCAGGATGGTCGTCGGAGAAAACGTTTCAGAAATTTTATAACAAACCAGTTAGCAGTATGGGAACGTTTTCGGGAAAAATTTTAAGTTCTGTATGATAATTTATCCCTGAAGAATACAAGGGTTATGATTTGAATTAATAAAATATTATTTATCATTTACGTTAAATAATTGGTATGAATGTTTTTTGAATATCATTAACAATTTCTGCCAAACTACCAAGGCAGTTGTGAAGCATGGACTCGTTCCACGGCATGAGGTCACAGAGCTTTGAAATCTTCACGTAGTCACTCACGTGACTCCGAAGTAAAATAGTAAGATTAAACGAGAACTTACCAGTTTGAAGTTTGATCATTATTTTATGAGGAGGAACGTTGAGGGAATACGTGCCCTCCGCTCCCACCCTCGAATGGTCATATCTTAAACTGGTATCTCTTTAATAATCTTACTATCTTAGGTCATTATAGTGTATCTGTGACCTCACACCGCTGCTTTGAAGGATGACACGCATGCGTCGTAAGCGGGGTTCTTCACGTATTCCCTCAACGTTCCTCCTCATAAAATAAAGATCAAACTTCAAATTGGTAAGTTCTCGTTTAATCTTACTATTCAGTCCTAGACTCCCTCGTGTTCGTGACCCTCTCCATGCTAATCCTGAAAAGCGTCGTCAATATCCAACTGTTTAAAGTGAAGTAACTCGTGGAGTTACATTGATGAGCTGTGTGACTGGGACATAATGCTCCCACACTAGACTCCCCATGGATTCCAGTGAAAAGGTCTCACCCTTCTGTGATTTCCTCAATATTACCTTTAATTCATTTCCTCAAAATCACCTTTAATGTCATTGGGTCATTCAGCATGGAAACAGACCCATCGGCCCAAGCTGTCCATGCTAGCCAAGATGACCCATTCAAGTTAGTCCCATTTGCCCACACATGGCTGGCCTATATTCCTCTAAATATTTCCTATCCATCTAAGTAAGTTTTAAATGCTGTAAATGTACATGCCTCAACCATTTCCTCTGTAGTCCGTTCTATATACACTCCATTCTCTCTGTGAGAAGAATGTCCTGTTTCTGCCAGCTAATTTTGACAGGGAATCTAGACTTGCAGATTAGAATGCAAAGTACGTTTTTTTTTAATTAAAAATAAATAGGACGTCCAGCACCTCCTCAATCATAGTACAGACAGTCCTTCGAACATTTCCATTAACATAGAAACATAGAAACATAGAAATTAGGTGCAGGAGTAGGCCATTCGGCCCTTCGAGCCTGCACCGCCATTTAATATGATCATGGCTGATCATCCAACTCAGTATCCCGTACCTGCCTTTTCTCCATACCCTCTGATCCCCTTGGCCACAAGGGCCACATCTAACTCCCTCTTAAATATAGCCAATGAACTGGCCTCAACTACCCTCTGTGGCAGAGAGTTCCAGAGATTCACCACTCTCTGTGTGAAAAAAGTTCTCCTCATCTCGGTTTTAAAGGATTTCCCCCTTATCCTTAAGCTGTGACCCCTTGTCCTGGACTTCCCCAACATTGGAAACAATCTTCCTGCATCTAGCCTGTCCAACCCCTTAAGAATTTTGTAAGTTTCTATAAGATCCCCTCTCAATCTCCTAAACTCTAGAGAGTATAAACCAAGTCTATCCAGTCTTTCTTCATAAGACAGTCCTGACATCCCAGGAATCAGTCTGGTGAACCTTCTCTGCACTCCCTCTATGGCAATAATGTCCTTCCTCAGATTTGGAGACCAAAACTGCACGCAACACTCCAGGTGTGGTCTCACCAAGACCCTATACAACTGCAGTAGAACCTCCCTGCTCCTATACTCAAATCCTCTTGCTATGAAAGCCAACATGCCATTCGCTTTCTTTACTGCCTGTTGCACCTGCATGCCTACCTTCAATGACTGGTGTACCATGACACCCAGGTCTCGCTGCATCTCCCCCTTTCCCAATCGGCCACCGTTTAGATAATAATCTGCTTTCACGTTTTTGCCACCAAAATGGATAACCTCACATTTATCCACATTAAACTGCATCTGCCAAACATTTGCCCACTCACCCAGCCTATCCAAGTCACCTTGCAGTCTCCTAGCATCCTCCTCACACCTAACACTGCCCCCCAGCTTAGTGTCATCCGCAAACTTGGAGATATTGCCTTCAATTCCCTCATCCAGATCATTAATATATATTGTAAATAGCTGGGGTCCCAGTACTGAGCCTTGCGGTACCCCACTAGTCACTGCCTGCCATTGTGAAAAGGACCCGTTTACTCCTACTCTTTGCTTCCTGTTTGCCAGCCAGTTCTCTATCCACATCAATACTGAACCCCCAATGCCATGTGCTTTAAGTTTGTATACTAATCTCTTATGTGGGACCTTGTCGAAAGCCTTCTGGAAGTCCAGATACACCACATCCACTGGTTCTCCCCTATCCACGCTACTAGTTACATCCTCGAAAAATTCTATAAGATTCGTCAGACATGATTTACCTTTCGTAAATCCATGCTGACTTTGTCCAATGATTTCACCACTTTCTAAATGTGCTGCTATCCCATCTTTAATAACTGACTCTAGCAGTTTCCCGACTACCGATGTTAGGCTAACTGGTCTGTAATTCCCCGTTTTCTCTCTCCCTCCCTTCTTAAAAAGATTTTCATTAACTGTCCCAAGTTCCCCAGTCCTCATGTCATTCAACATGCTAAAAAAGGAGGAAAAATACTAATTGAGGACCACATCCATCTCCTGCGGCTGCACACAGAGCTGAACTCTTGGTTTCGGAGAGGACTTATTTTTTACCATTTTTTTCTTAAGGTACTTTTTTTTAGTTTAATTCAGTTTATTGTCACTTATAAAATATCTTTGGATTTTCATTAATCTTATCACCTGGCCCCTTTTTACCCTCCTGATTTAATTCTTAAATTTGCTCCTCAGTCTCCTTAACTCCTCCCAGCTGCCTATACCTGACCCATGTCTCCTTTTTGTGAATCAGCATCTCAATCTGTGTCGTCATCCAGGGTTCTTTACTACAATTTGCCTTGTCCTTCACTTTAACAGGATCATGCTTACCATGAACTCTCACCATTACACTTATAAAAGCTTCCCACTTTCCGGATGTCCCTTTGCGCGCAAACACCCTACTCCTACGCAAACACCCTACTCAACTCTAGCAAACTCCTGCCTAGTATCTTCAAAGTTGGCCTTGTCCCAATTCAGAACTTGAACTTGTGGCCTCATCCTGTCCTTATCTATAACTATTTTAAAGTTAATGGAACTGTGGTTGCTGGTCCCAAAAGACTCGCCCACTGATACTTCAGTCATTTGCTCTTCCACATTTCCGAAAAGTAAAGGGCCTGTCCCACTTTCACGACTTAATTCACGACCTTTTTTACTCGTGGACATTTTTCATCAGGCTAGAAAAACGCCCCAACCTACTTGATGCCACGAGTACCTACGACTAGTATCACGACCAACCTACGACCTACCTACGACCTACCTACAACCTCCTACAACCTCCTACGACCTTGTGACGACCATGCTGCGAGTATGAGTCAAGGGCAAATTCGGCAGAGGTCATGAATTAGGTCGTGAAAGTGGGACAGGCCCTTAAGTCAAATTGTGCCCTCTCCATTGTAGGGCCATTTACATTTTGCCTGAGGAACCTTCCTGAACACATTTGACAAACTCCCCCCATTCATGCCATTGGCACTTTGTTAGTCACAGTCTATATTGGGAAAGTTAGGATCCCCACCTATGATAAATTGCCTGCGATCGCATCATAATCATAATCATAATCATCATAATCATAATCATATTTTATTAGCCAAGTATGATTTGCAACTTACGAGGAATTTCATTTGCCATACAGTTATATCAATAAAAAGCAACAGAACACACAAAATAAATTTTAACATGAACATCCACCACAGTGACTCCTCCGCATTCCTCACTGTGATGGAAGGCAAAAAAAAGTTCAATCTAACCTTCCGTTGACAAGACGATCTTCCCCTCGTAGCCAGCGACGAGCCTTCCTCATCGGGGAGGAATGACAGCCCCCCCACGCTGGGCGATCTACCCCGGGTCAGGTCGACTCGAATGTCGTGTGGCTTTTGGAGCTCCCGACGTCGGTCTCAACTCGAGACTGCGAGCTTTGTGGTGTTAAAGTCCGTAGAGTTGGAGGCCGCGGTTGGAGCATCGATCCCAGGCAAGGAAGTGACTACGATGGTAAGTCCACATCCCCGCGGTGGGGCTTAAAGTCAGTCCTGAGCAAGGCCTCCAGCTACACGATGTTAGGCCGCAGAGCGGCCAGAGATACGATACGGAAATCAATCACATCTCCGGCAAGGTAAGATATTGAAAAAAAGTTTCCCCCACCCTCCCCACATAAAAAAAAACAGAGAACATTAACACAAGCTTTTAAAACACACTAAAAATAATTTAAAAAAGACTAAAAGGACAGACAGACTGTAGGCAAGGCTGCCATCGAAGCGCCACCTGGTGGAAAAGGGCATATTTGTTCTTCTAATTCCCATTCACTATTCGGGGCCCTATAGAACAAGATGATCATCCCCTTTTTATTTTTCATTCTTACCCATATACTCACTGAATGAACTATCAGTAACATCATCTCAGACTATTGCAGTGATGTTCTCCTTAATCCCGCCTCTTTCAGTTTCACCTCTATCTCACCAGTACCCTGGAGCATTAAGTTGCTGATACTGTCCCTCCCTTATGAAATAACAAGGAACTGCAGATGCTGGTTTATACCAAAGATAGACACAAATTGCTGGAGTAACTCTGAAGGTCAGGCAACATCTCTGGAAAAATCAGTGAAGAAGGGTCTTGACCTGAAACGCCACCAATTCATTTTAACCAGAGATGCTGCCTGACCCGTTGAGTTACACCAGGATTTTCAGTCTATCTTCAGTATAAACCAGCATCTCCAGTTCCTTTTTATTACATAGGGCATTTCGGAAATTGGGACATTATGTTATAGTTGTACAAAACATCAGTGAGGCCGTATTTGGAGCATTGTGTTCCGTTTTGGTCACCCTGCCATGGAAAGGATGTCATTAAGCTGGGAAAAGTGCAGGAAAAAAATCTATGAAGTTGTTGCCAAGACTCAAGGGTCTGGGCTGTAAAAGTGATTTGGCAGGTTGGGACTTTATTCATTGAAGTACAGAAGGATGAGGGGTGATCTTAGGGAGGTGAATAAAATCATGAAGGGAAAGGGTAGGGTGAAAGCAGAGAGTTTTTTACCCAGAGTAGCGGACAAAGAAATGGAGCACACCTGTGTACGATGAGAGGGGAAAGATTTAATAGGAATCTATATAGGGCAATGTTTTTACACAAAGGGTGGTGGGTACATGAAATGATCTACCAGAGGAGGTAGTTTAGGCAGATACTATAACAACATCTAAAATAAATTTAGACAGGTATATGGATAAGAAGGGTTTGTTATGTTCATTAAACCTTGTTAAAGGTTTGTTATTAAATTCAGTATATTGCAAACATGGGTAAATGGGACTAGCTTAGAAGAGGGCACCTGAGTCGATATGGGCATGTTGGGCCAATGGGCCTGTTTCCATGCTGTGTGACTGTATCGCTCTATGTGTCTGGCAGAGCCTGTTTTGAAGTTGGGGCCGCTGCACCTCTTTGAGGTCTGCTCTCATACAGACGTAATTTCTTAATCTAAGAGGGCAGAGGACCAGCGAGACTGACCCTCCATATATTGTCCAGGTGAGTGCAGGTACATGAGATGACCGGGTTGGAGGGGGGTCGGAGGGGGGTCGGAGGGCGAGTCAACAAGATCTGACCCAGTGCTACTTGTGTAACCTTAGGTGCACCTCACATCAACATTCCCTGTTAAGCACTGAGATTAATTTCTTTAACTTCACACCTTCTTGAACACATCCATCCACACAAGGTAACAGTCACACTGCTGCATTTATTTACAGACCTGCAAAAATGTACCCTTCAAGAATCCTCCGCATTGTTGAGCATGCTGCTGCTCAGTGCCAAGTATGTGGAAGGAACTGGTGATCTGGCGGCTGAAGGCAGCGAGTGCTCATGTTCCCTTGGTGAATGATGAGGAAGCAGCAAGCTACATGTTTTTAAAGGTAAGACGATTCTCTTGGCATTGGGTTAGCAGCAAATGCAAGAAATCTGAAACTAAACCAAAATATGGTGAAATCGCTCAGCAGGTCGGTCTGCATCTGTGGAAGGAGAAACAGAGTTAATGTTTCAGATCTGGTCAGAATTGGTCAGTTTCTTGGAAGCTGGGGAAGGAAGAATAGAACAAAGGAAATATTTCTGACAGGGTAGAGCAGGGTTGCCCTGCGAACAAGCTAGTACTGACGTCATCGGATCAGTGGGTTAATGAAGTCAATTTGGGTGGAAAGCATGGCCATTTGTTCATAAACACTATGAAGTGTGGACTGTGGAGTGAGTAAACCATTGCGATGTAATCTATAGTCCTTGAAATCTTGCCTTCAATCTCCTGTGGTGATCGGTAACCTCAGTGTGTGGTGATTGTCAAACAGTGACTCTGCTCATCAAAATGAGTTAACATTTCCATGCCTTTGTTGCAATGCAAATGCCTCTTATTTCCTAATGATCATTGAAAGGTGGAGGGCAAATGTCAGCAGATTCTTTTGGTTTTTGTTATAAGTAAACTAATTTTAAACAAATCTCTGTTCGTGTTAGGAAGTGCCACTTATTCCCACTTTGGGCATACAGTCAAGTGCAGGACAGGAAGATATCTCGCTCCCAAATACATTGTAAAAAAAGACACAAACTCAGTGGGTCAGGTAGCATCTCTGGAGAACATGGAAAGGTGACGTCTCGGGTCAACATCCTTCTTCAGACTGATTGCAGTTGGGTGTGAGATAAGATAGAAGAAATGCAAATTGTAAAGCCAGCCTTTGTCCAACCATCTGCCTATCTAAAAAAGACCCTCACATGCCTACATGACACTGATAATGCTTTGTTTTGTCCCTCCTCCCTCATAGCTTTCTGTCCCACACCCCCCACCGTAGCCTGAAGGCACTCGACTGAAAACGTCACCTATCCATGCTCTGCAGAGATGCTGCATGACCCACTGAATTACTCCAGCACTTTGTCTTTTTTTGGAAACCAGCATCCGCAGTTCCTTGTTTCTCCCATATATCGCACAAAACGACAGATGCTCCCAGCTATTTACAGCACAGTAGCACAGTTGCGAACCTATCCTGCGATTTCTTTATGGTCTACAATGCTTAGATCTCTCTTGATCCTCTGGGTTAATCACCTTCAGTGACTGTCTCCTGTGGGGCTCCAAAATGGTAGTGCTGTACGTCACCAACACACAACACATTGGTTTTAACAGCACCATCTCAAGACTGGTGGCTTTACATACTGCTTCCGTGTCACTGTTCTGCCCCATACCAACATATTTAAGTAGATACATTGGCAGATACCCACCATGGAACTGGCCTCCTTTGGAACCAGATACATTGCCATCATCTGATGATTCTGAAGTCGACCGCCATTCCAGTCCTCACATGGATGATCTCTTCCACTCCATGGATTTTGATGATCTCCTCATCATGCATTATTTGCAGAAATTATTTTCCAATCCGTACTATATTTATTTGTTGCCCCCTTCAGTCTGCTGCCTGCAATATTTGAAACACCTGAGCCAGCTTGACTGAGCCTTTTGTCTCGCCCCTCATCACATGTACTCCCATGGCCATACAACATTTGTAGCCTCGATGTCATGAGGCCTTCAGTTTTGCATCATTTCTGGAGATAACACAACCTCACGTAACAACCTATGACTCAGGCTGGATTCCTGGGTTCCACAAATAAAATAATCTCCAGTAAGATAATACGCACAACTATAATTATCTGCCAGCAGCCTTAGATCTATGAAGGAGTCTCAAGAGATTCTCTCTGCCTCTGGTGGCACATAAAGGAATGATAACCTGGGGCTGAATGTCCGGCTTCCATGTTGGCTGATTCGGAATCAACTGCTTCATTTCTAGGTGGTTGCATTGTTCTGGTAATGCATCTAATCCATTCTCTAAGGTCTCGTTTCTAGAGTTTATAGTATGGTACGTCCCACTTCTTCTGGGCAATGATATATAATAGCCTCTTTACTTTTGTCTCTTTGAGTGAATTTTGCATCCATTATTTATTCAGGTTACTTGCTGGACATTCAGTGGTTGAATTACCTGTATTTATTCTGTGATGCAGCATCTCACTTAAACCACACAGCTTGCAATCTCTCAGCGTGCGTCCTTCATTTTAAAGCACACAATATAGGGTTCAGAAAAAACATCCTGATGCTTTCGAGTCGAGTTTATTGCGATATTTACAATCATGGTGAGGTGTAGGTACAATAGAAATCTCACTTATAGCAACATCAAAGATACATAGACTCAAACATGCAAAAATATATTGTACGTATGAAGACAATGAAAAGAAAAAGACTACAAAAACAAGACATTAATGCAAAGCACGAGTAGAAAACAAGTCCATGGAGATGCAAGCGGTGGCCTGTAGTGTTCCACTGCTGAGGTAGGATTTGGATTGTGCAGATCAGTTCGAGAACCTGATGGTTGTAGTAAGTAACTAATCCTGAACCAGGTGGAGTAGCACTTTGGTCTCTCCACTCTCTGCCCGATGGTGCAACGAGAAGGGATGGCCCGGAAGGTGGGGATCCTTGAAGATATAGGCTACCTCCCTGAGGAAATGCCCCATGTGGATGCTTTAGATGGTGAGGAGGGCTGAGCCTGTGATGGATTTGGCTGAGTTCACCAATCTCTGCAGCGTACTGCACTCCTATGCAAAGGAATTGCTGTACCAGACCACAATACAACCAAACTTTGTACAGTCCATCTGTAGGGGTTTGTTAGTGTTTGGTGGCTTGCCGAATCTTTTAAAACTCCCTGGAAGGTTGAGGTGCTGGCACACTTCTCCATGGTAGTCTCTATGTGCTGCATCCAGGACAGGCTATCCACGATGGTAACGACCAGGAATTTGACGCTGCCAACACTCGCCACCACTGAATCACTGATGAAAAGTGGCTCATGGTCTCTCAACCTCCCAAAGCAACCAATATGTTCCTTGGTTTTAGTGACGTTGAGTAAGTTTGTTAATGTTGACGCTGAACGGTCGCTGGGGTTAAATTAAAGGTGCGGAAACAAAAAACATAGAAACATAGAAACATAGAAAATAGGTGCAGGAGTAGGCCATTCAGCCCTTCGAGCCTGCACCGCCATTCAATATGATCATGGCTGATCATCCAACTCAGTATCCTGTACCTGCCTTCTCTCCATACCCCCTGATCCCTTTAGCCATAAGGGCCATATCTAACTCCTTCTTAAATATAGCCAATGAACTGGCCTCAACTACCTTCTGTGGCAGAGAGTTCCAGAGATTCACCACTCTCTGTGTGAAACATGTTTTTCTCATCTCGGTCCTAAAGGATTTCCCCTTTATCCTTAAACTGTGACCACTTGTCCTGGACTTCCCCAACATCGGGACCAATCTTCCTGCATCTGGCCTGTCCAACCCCTTAAGAATTTTGTAAGTTTCTATAAGATCCCCCCTCAATCTTCTAAATTCTAGCGAGTACAAGCAGAGGTTGGTTAATACACAAAAGGACACAAAGTAACTCAGCAGATCAGGCAGCATCTCTGGGGAACATGGACAGGTGACGTTTCGGCTACAATCAGTCAGAAGAAATGACTTGACCTGAAATGTCATCGACCCATGTTCTCCAGAGATGTTGCTTTCCCTGCTGAGTTACTCCAGCACTTTGTGTAATTTTAAATTTAAGGGGCTTTATTAAAAAAAAGACAACTTGCATAGAGCAGGAGGCAGTCCCTTATCCGTGTGCTTACTTCCAAAGTGCAACCGGCTTGAGTTAGTTTAATACTCAGAATGTAACAATATAAAGATGGTGGACAGATGCTGCATGGTACAATTCATAACAGGGCACACATCCAAATTTACATGAGCCACATGTGTTGCACAGTAACCTTTTAAGCTTAGAAATTGGAGTTCACATTCTTTTGATGTGAAAGATGTTCTGATGTTTTTCCTCAGTCATTCTTTGGATGTGGGCATTGTTGAAAAGGCCACTGTTTATTGCCCATTCCTAATTGCTCCTGAATGTGGTGCTGGACTGCTGCACTCCTGGTGGAACACTCCCTCCCTGGTGTTGGAGAGGAAGTACTAGGAATCCCAGTGATAATGAAGGAACAGTGTTATTTGCAGGTCAGTAGTTTGTGTGACTGGGCAGTGAACCTGTTAGTGGTGGTGTCCCTTGCACATGTGAAACCTGATCAATGGTGGTAAAAATTGCAGGTTTGGGAGGTGCCATCAGAGTAACCTTACTGAGTAATCGCATTGTCCATTGTGCCCAATGCCGTTATTTTGCTCTGATGGTGGAGAGAATGAATGTTTTGAGGTGATTTATTGGGTACCAGTCAATCAGGCTGCTTCATCCCAGATGCTTCTTGAGAATTATTGAAGCCACACTGAGTCCAGACAAATGGAGGATAATCCATCGTGCTCCTGTATGTGGAGAATATTCCATCATACTCTTCTAAAGGATGGGTGGGATTGGGGATGTTGGGAGTACTGTATTCCACCATGGGAAACTAGAATCCAGGGAGAAGAGTCATGAGTGTTTATTTATTACTATTACTATGACTGTATGCACGTAAATAGATTTATTTATTGCTCATATTTATGTCGCTCTTCTAGGGAGATGCTAACTGCATTTCGTTGTCTCTGTACTGTACATTGCACAATGACAATAAAGTTGAATCTGAATCTGAATCTGAAGTTGAAGTTGAAGTACAACCTTGTAGAAAGTCCACGGTGGTTCGATGCTGAGGTAAGGTTGTGGTTTTGGGTTGTGCAATCTTACCTCCACTTGCCACCATGGTATTTCTGTGACTGGCCCAGTTGAGTTTCTATTCAGTGATGAATTCAGAATTTTGCAAGGGCTAAAGGGCAGGCTGGTGGGAGGGCACGGCAAAGCTAACATTGCTCATGCCATTGAATTTCAAGGGTTGGATTCTCTCTCTTTCTGAAGATGCTCATTGTCTTGCATCTCAGTACCGTAAATGTTACTTCCTACTTATCAGCTCATGCCTGGACATTGTCTGGATCTTACTGCACAAAGACAGGGGTGGATCATTAGCTGAGGACTTGCAAATGAAATTGAACACTGTGCAGTCATCAGGGTGTCAGGGGTAATGGGGAGAAGGCAGGAGAACGGGGTTAAGGGGAAAAGATAGATCTGCCATGGTTAAATGACAGAGGTGACTTGATGGGCCGAATGGCCTAATTCTGCTCCTACAACTGATGAACCTATGAACATGACATCTCATCTTCTCACTTTGTGATGAACGGCCTGGGACACTGCCTTGAGGAATTTCTGCAGCGGTGTCCTGTAGCTTTGTTGATTGCTCTCTCATTATAATCCTGCTCTATGCAATGTATGCCTTTAATCACCGTTGTGTTAATCATCAGCTTCATTTTCCATCAACTTAGTTTTCCATCAACTTCCATCAACCACCCAGAATTACAAAATGATGACACCAAAGGGGGAGGCCATTTGGCCAGTCAAGCTTCTACTGGCTCCGTGGAAGAGCAATCTAGCTGATCCCACTTCCCCACCCACTCCTGACACCACTTGGGATTGTTTATTTGCAGATACTTATTCATGTCCACTACAAAATTTTGAGATTTAAAAAATCAAGTCTGCAATTTATCCCATCAGATAAAGCATAAAAATAAGTTCAATTTGACACCTAATTCACTTTCATATCTCAAGTAATAAAAAAGTTATGGCCATTTCATACTCGGAAATTAGCATCTTGTTCCCTATTGATTTTCTATGGACATAACAAAAAAGATGTGATCGAGGACAGTCAAAAGCCCATAACCTTCTTAAAAATTAAGAGAACTGAATGAAATTTTCAGTTATCATTGATTGAACCATTCTGAAACAAATATAAAATAATCTTACTTGGAGGACCTGAAATTAAAGCATATAATTAGTTAGTTACCCAATTGTAGCTAATTTCAAACTTCAATTACTAGATCTAAACATCTATCCATTTCTTAATAAATGATTCACATTTTTAAATAGCCTAAGTGTCCAAATAATATTCACAAATAATTCACAATAAAACATGATTTTTAAATCTCATTTGCATCAATTTATAGGCCAAATGGAAGGAATTTAGTGTTCAATTGCTGTAAATTAAAGTCAATTAAAATCGGCTTTCTAGTGGGTTCCTGTGAACGCGCTGGTTTAGAACGTTCACATTGCAGTGGATTTGTGCCCTCAAATGCCCAGAAAAATACTGTGGGATATAAAGAGCCCAAAATGAACTATTCGCTATAGAAAACTTTATATACAGGGTTCTTAAGAAGCCCCTTTTAATGTAAAAATAAGGTACATACCTTTAATTGTTTGCTTTATAAAACCCTGGGGCTGCGAGAGGTTGCGGGTTGAGAGAGTGATTTTTAAACTACTATAACTATTATACAAGGCCATAAAAACTAATAATACCTTTTGCGACGGGGTCTTTCAGCGATTTTCCATTAATGATTTACTAGGCTGAACATTTTCGATTGCAACAGCCTAGTAAAAATCAAAATCACACACACGGGGCTGGGACAGATTCTCAATGACGATTCAGGTAGGTTTTGTAACATACCTACTATAACTGAAACTGCCACCAGTACTATCCTGGGAATATGGCATCTAGATCATAACACAATAACGTGATAAAGGTTTATCATGAACTTGGTCAATGCTCGGCATCCCATATGCCTTTAAAGGCAATTTCTCAATCTACGCAGCTGACCTACACATGCCACTTTCAATGAACTGTGTGTGTAAACCACGGCTCTCTCTCTGCCAAATGCTGCCTTGACGTCAATAGCTCTTTGATCCATGTTTGAACCAATGTTGTGATGACATCTGAAGCTGAGTTGCCTTGGCAAAATCCAAACTAGGCATGAGTGCGCAAGTCATTGGAAAATAAATGCTGCTTGATCGCATTGCCAACAACACCTTCCATGATTGAGTGTAAGCTGGGTAGTAGTTGGCTGGATTGGAATTTTTTTTGCTTTCTTGTGAGGTGCTTGGGCAATTCTCCACATTGTCAAATAGATGCCAGCATTGCAAATGTATTGGAACCGTATGACTATTTCAAGAACTTATATCTACAGTACTATAGTTTGGTTGTTGGCTGATCCCATAGATATTTCTGTACCCAGTGTATCTGGCGGCTTCTGGAGTTCAGATGTAGTGAATCGGTAGCGGTAGAGTTGCTGCCTTCCAGCGCCAGAGGCCTGGGTTCGATCCTGACTACATGTGCTGTCTGTACGGAATTTGTACGTTCTCCCTGTGACCACATGGTTGCTTCTGTTTCCTACCACACCCCAAAGACATGCAGGTTTGGAGGTTAATTAGCTACATTGTTAAAATTATAAATTGTCTCTAGTGTGTAGGATCGTGTTAGTATACAGGTTGATCGTTGATTAGTCAAAAGGCCTATTTTTGTGTTTTATCTCCAGTCCAAAGTCTAAAGAATCAAATTGGCTGATTTTGTGACTGAGGATGTACAGAGGTGGATCATTCACTCAATGCTCCTGGTAGAACATTGTTGTAAATGTTCCAGCCTTTTCTTTAACACTCAACAGCACAGAGGATGAGGATTTGTTATTATTCATTTTCAGGCTCGTGGCATCAATGGTAAGGCCTTAATTTTTTGTTCAGCCCTAAATCATCTGAGCAGATGATAATGAACTGCGTTCTTGAATCACCAGAGTTCTTCTCTCGTAGTGCTGGCCAGGAGAGAATTCTAAGATTTAGACCTAACTATGACAAAGGTGGGTAATATTTTTCCAAATCAGGATGTGCCCAGGTTGTGGGGTCCAATATTCTGTTCCTCATCAGTTTGGCTCCTCATTTTAGATACATCAGGTGCAGGTCTCAGCTCATCCTTTAGTCCCCCTCCTCCCTCTGCATCGAATCAGGGTTTACCCCTGGCTTGATTGTTGGTTTCCTGCCCCATGAGGTTTCAAATGAATGTTGATGATTTATACTTTTGCTGCTGATGATGGGCCACACTTCCTTGTGCAGGTCTCTCTATCAACTAGGGAACACACAAAGTGGACCTGGCAGCATCTCTGGAACACCTGGATCGGTGATGTTCTTGGTCAGGACCTTTCTTCAGACTGTGGAGTGGGGAGTGTCAGGGCAACTAGAAAACATGTGGGGATGGAACAAAGCCTAGTAAATGATAGGTGGGTTTAGGTGATATACCGGTTGAATAGTAGGTGGTTAGACCAGAGGTGAATAGAAGATAAAAGGCTGTGAGAAAATTAGTCAACATCTTCCTGACATGTTCAACATGTTGAAAAGAGTCAACATGCTACTGTAAATTAGAATCGTGTACAACACAACACATTTCCTTCCATGAAAGTCTTCCTCAACCAGTTCCACCACACACGACTGCCAGCTCAGATCTGCCAATAACATTCACTTCATTGGACAAAACGCATAAGGGCAGTGGCATGCCATCTTCCACGGTGATTTTTGCGTTGAAATGGGATCAGTGCTGTTCCCATCAGGAGGTGCATGCAGAATTTACAGCTGCAGTGTCATTGATGTGCTGAACCTGGGGATGTGGCCAGCCCTTGTGGAACTCTTTCCACTGCAGCCCAGACCAGCTGCAGAAAGGGTTGCCATGGAGTTAAGAGAAAGCATGGGGGAGGGTAAACAACAACCACCCATTTGTGTGGCATCCTCCCCACCACCTCCCTGTTACACAAATCAAATCCCATCCTGTTGGTGTCCCCCGGGCCACTGTAAGTGGTGGGATGATCTGTCAGCCTCAATCTTGCTGAGGTATGTTGCATAGAAGTGATCACTGAGGAGGTACCAAACAAAATTCTTCCAGTGTCTGACATGGTAAATGTTTTCTCTGTCTGGGGTGCCTTGAATCAAGAGACACAGTCTCAAAGTAAGTGGTTCAGGACTGAGTAAGCCATTCAGGACTGAGACGAGAAGAAGTGTCTTCAGCCAAAGGGCTGTGAATGTTGAGAATTCATCTTGAAATCTCATAGAGTCATAGTCATGGAGTGATACAGTGTGGAAACAGGCCCTTTGGCCCAACTTTCCCACACCGGCCAACATGTCCCAGCTACACTATTCCCACCTGCCTGCATTTGGTCCATATCCTTCCAAACCTGTCCTATCCATGTACCTGTCATGGATCTCATCTGCTTCCTCAGACTAGCACTGTGCAACTTTTCTGGACTGGATCCTCTCGCTTCAGTTTCTGCTTGTAAGTAAGGGAGTAGAAGCACGGCCAGATGGT
Source organism: Leucoraja erinaceus (assembly GCF_028641065.1). Classification (NCBI taxonomy): domain Eukaryota; kingdom Metazoa; phylum Chordata; class Chondrichthyes; order Rajiformes; family Rajidae; genus Leucoraja; species Leucoraja erinaceus. The sequence continues at coordinate 20,855,218 of NC_073399.1, read as the reverse complement.
CAGAATTTCCAAATTGAGGTCGGGGGATGGAGCAGTAGGCAACCAAGCAGGTTGTGGCATGTACAGGCTCTACCCCTATCATCCTGGTCACTGCATGGATGGCTATTACACACAACGGAATCATGGCCTTATTAGCCACAGATGCTGATGTTCAGAAACAGTGTCTCCGCATGAAAATCCATGAAACAATGAAAGTGATCAGAAATATATTGGATATCTATTGTATGGTCTATGTCTGCCCCTGGCCATGTAAATTTAGCACAATAGAAGAAAATTGAAAATAAAAACTCAGGCCATTTTGCTGCATTGTTTACTCTACAATAGAACTCCATCCTGCTGCCTGACAATAGGTTTCAGCATTGTTCTTTTTTTAAATGCCGGCGTTGTGGTTACTTCCGTCAGATATGACAGCCCGTAATTTCTTAAATGAGTCTGTCAATTACGGGTTTCTAATTGGACTTGTCAATTTGTTAAGGACAATGAAAAGTAAGTGAAAATAAATCAAATGTGCTGAAACCTTGATTGAAATGCAGACATTCACATACTTTGCAGAGGGATCGTTAAGCAGAGACTGAAGCAGCTTCCCTCAGGGGAAACGGAGGGAGTAGTATTGATTCACGCAAATGCAAACTAATACTTTTCAGTGAACAATATTTTTGGAAATAAATATGGGTAATTTGTTACATGACAACTATTTGGTCTGTAGTGTTTGGGATGGTAAAGGATTTTTTGGACTTATACACTGAAGATCAACACCAGGTTAGTTCTGGAGTTCATTAAGATGAACAGATAGGAGCTGGCAGCCATGATAAGTCACCGGCAATATGGCAAGAGGTGACCTCAATGGACCCTGGCCTTTTCTAAACTAGTAAATCATCTCCATAATGGTCCTTGTGGGAAAACAAGGAAACAAATAGGATATGCAGCATGTTATTGGTTTTTCCTTCAATAAAGTAGATCATCCAGATGAAAATCCTTGACAGTGTGATGGCCGGGTTGTAACTGTGGGGCTGGCATCCACTACAGTCAGCGTCTGCATTATTAGCATTGGAGTGGTCACACCTCTCCCGTTTCTGACCCCATACACCCAGGAATTTAAAGTGCTCTTTTTGGGGGAGGTGGTGGTGATTTTAATAGTACACTTTTAATTGTTTCACCTGTTTTCCAAGGATAGATGTGCACCCCCGATAACTATTCTGTGCTCTGGTAGTAATTTTCCCAGTTATTGGTAGAATATTTTGTTGCTAAGGTTCTTTGTTCATTTCAGACCAATGCCCTTGTTTGGAATTGTGCATAATGTCCACTCCTACATGGTCGGATGGATGCTCTTACGAATGATTGGTGATGTCTGTGTACCTTCTAGTCTAATTATTCACCTGAAGGCTAACGTTTCCTTTGGTCTCAAAAAAGAGATCTGCATTCAGTCTGAATACGACCCACAATTTTAGGACAACCAATGCAACAAACAATTTGTGCTCCACAATCTCCTCCATGGATCACAATTGCTCAGGGTGTTGGACAAAATGCCCTTTCATTATTTTGACGAATGCCTTGGGACCTCAGCCTTCCACTTGGGAGAACATCAGAGCCTCGGTTTGACATTACATTCACAAACAACATCACGGACTGTGCTGCATTCCCTCACAACCTCAGGAGGCGCTTGGCCCAGATTCTGTGCATAAATCACTGGAGTGGGAAGTGAATCCATGACCTTCCAACTCAAAGGCCAACACGATTGCCACTGATTCACTAACTCAATGGAGGTTGATCAAACACCTCCCCTCATGTATTGTTTGACCATCACGTATGAGACTGCAAATGTTTACAACGTTTTTTTTTGGAAAATGCATGTAATTTAATCGTTTTTCACATTGAATTGGAGGATGAAAATTACAAGCACAGACATAGAACATAGAACAGTACAGCAAAGGAACAGCCCATAATGTCTGTGCAAACATGATGCCAAGATAAACTAATCTTATCTGCTAAGCCATGATCCATAGCCCTCCGTTTGCTGCATGTCCATGTGCTTATCTAAAAGCCTCTAACCCCACCATCGTGTCTGCCTTCACCAATGCATTCCAGAAACCCACCACTCTCTATGTAAAAAAACCTCCCCTGCACATCTCCTTTCAAACTTTGCCCCTCTTACCTTAAGCCTATGCCCTCTAGAATTTGACAGGTTCTGACTGTCCATCTATGCCTCTATGCCATCTATGCACCATCCATGTCTATCATAATTGTATCAGGTCCCCCTTCATTCTACAGCTTTCTAGAGAAAACAATCCAGGTTTGTCCAACCTTTCCTTGTAGCCAGTACCCACAAATCCAAGGTAAACCTCTTTTGCTCCTAATCCAAATACTTCAAATCCTTCCTGTACGGGGGTGACCAGCATTGCGCACAATACTCCAAATGTGGCCTAAAAAATTACTTCATGGCTGTTATACTCAAGGCCCCGATAAATGAAGGCCAGCATAGCATACGCCTTCTTTACCACTTTATCTACTTCTGTTGCCACATTCAAGGAACTATGGACGTGGACCCCAATATCCCTCTGCACAACCAGGTGATCCGCATTCTTTTGAAGACCAGATCCCGGGCATTCAGATCTAGTGACACAGAGGTCTATAAGAAGTCCAGATATGACCTTGACAAGGCCATCAAAAAGGCCAAAAGGAAGGGTGGGGCGGATGTTCGGCAACTGTGGCAGGGCTTGAATGCCATCACCTCCTACAAGCTCAAGCGACAGCGAAGCATCACTCCCTGTCGAGCTCAATGCGTTCTATGCATGCTTTGATCAGGAGAACACTGATGTGCCTTCCCAAGGCCCCATGGTATTACAGTCACAGTCACAGAGGCCGACGTCAGAAGATCCTTCAGGGTGGCGAATCCTCGGAAAGTGCCTGGACCTGATGGTATACCCGGTCAAATTCTCGAAACCAGTGCTGGCCAACTGGCTGGAGTTTTTGCGGACATTTTCAAACCTCATTTTTGAGGTCTGAAGTTCCTACCTGCTTTAAAAGGGCAGGTGACATGCCTCAATGACTATCGACCAGTGGCACTAACGTCTGTGGTGATGAAGTACTTTGAGATGTTGGTTATGGTGCACATCAACTCCTACCTAAACAAGAACCTCGACCCATTACAGATAGTTTACCATCACAACAGGTCAATGGAAGCTGAAATCTCCCTGACTCTCCACTCCACACCAGACCACTTATGTCAGGCTGTTGTTTATAGACTACAGCTCAGCGTTCAATACCATCATCCCCTCCAAGCTGGCTACCACGCGGTTCACAGACTCGCCAGCCGCCTGCGACTTTTGCGAGCTGGAAGAGTCTGTGTACCACGTGCATATGGAGGGTGTGAGGCTGCAACCACTGTTTGAATACCTAAAGGGGCTGCTCCTTGCCTTCTGGCTGCATTTTTCACCCACCATCCTCATCTTTGGACACCCTGTGCGTAGGGGAGAGGGTATGGCCGAAGATGTCCTGGATGGGTTGCTCCTGGGCCTGGCCAAGCTGGACATCCGCGAGTCACGGCGCCAGGCAGAAGAGGGCTTTGCCCGAGCCACATGCTTGACCCTTTTTCGGGGTTATGTCCGCGCCTGGGTGGTGTTAGAGAGGGACATCGTTGTATCATAATTATTTAGTATATTTGTAAGGATTGTAACATAGTTGTCTGAAAAGTTAGTGTCTTGATAATTTAGTGATTTTGTAATGTGGTGGTGGGTGTGTTACCACGGTTTTGTTTTATATCGTGATCGTAATTAAATAAATTATTTTTTATATATTTTTAAAAACTGGTTACCAAGCTCACAGAACTGGGTCTCTGTGCATCCCTCTGCAATTGGATCCTCGACTTCCTCACCCACAGACTACAGTCTGTTCGAATTGGCAGAAATACTTCAACAATCAGTATAGGAGCACCACAAGGCTGCCTGCTCAGCCCCCTGCTCTACTCACTCTATACTCAGTTTACAGCCAGTCAAATTGTTTTTAAATATTCTCGAGCGGCAGCCAATTTGCACACAAGGCAGCATCATCAGACCCACACCATCCTCCTGGCCACACACTCATTTCACCCCTGCCACCAGGTTCAAGAACAGCTTCTTCCCTACAGCCATCAGGCTATTAAACACGACAACCTCAAATAAGCTCTGAACTTCAATAGACTATTATTATTATCCACATTATTGTTATTATTATTATTATTATTATTATTATTATTATTATTATTATTATTATTATTATTATTATTATTATTATTATGTGTGTATATATCTATATCTATTATACTACTAAAACTCTGTGGCTGCCGCCTGCCGTCCGGCTGCCTTTCTGCCTTTTGATTTGTTCCATCGTGTGATGTCACAATGCCCATTACTCTTGAACCTATCAGCTTCCAACACACTTCAGTAAAGTTGCAAGACAGGACCACTCTGAACTTTTGGCCTGATCAATGGCATATCACAGTAAGTGACTTCAACAGGAGGGGGCAAAAAGTATTGCAATTGGAACTGCTGCAGCAGTCTTATCAATGGCTCTGACCTTTTAATCCACTGCTGAGGGATTTATTGGAGTGCTGGAATCTTACAAAAGGAACGGCTTCAGTTCCGTCAGGAGGAGACGGGTGCATGGGTGGAACATTCATCACACCCATTGGGGGAGCAGACCAACGGGTCTGCACTTGGTCTAGTATATAAACACGACAACCTCAAATAAGCTGTGTGTGTGTGTGTGTGTTATGTTATTATGTGTGTTATTGTGTGTGTATGTGTGTGTGTGTGTGTGGTGTGTTGTGTTGTGTGTGTGTGTGTGTGTGTGTGTGTGTGTGTGTGTGTATGTGTGTGTGTGTGTGTGTGTGTGTGTATACTTATGGGTATGTGTATATATACACACTGAACTTTTTTTTTCTCTTGTTTATCATATTATTTACAGTGTACTATGATTACATATTCTGTTGTGTTGCAGCAAGTAAGAATTTCATTGTTCTATCTGGGACATGACAATAAAACACTCTTGACTCTCTCTTGACTCTTGACTCTAGATTAAACTCTATATGTCATTTCTCCAGCCATATCTTCAGTAGATCTATATCCCGCTGTTTACTTTGACAGCCTTCTCCACTGTCTTCAACTCCAGGAATCTGTAAATTTACTAACTAGCCCATCTACATTTATGTACAAGTAATTTATACACGCCACCATCAATAGAGGTCCCAGCAAACCCCCTGTGGACATTCTGCTTGATTTCCTCACCAAGTAACCAAACTCTTACTGAACCTCGTTGTATATTACAACAATTATGTTTAGTTACATGCGGACATGGTGAACATTATTCGTAGCAGGCCAAAATAATTCCATTTGTCCAAAACCACATAAAATGAATGCCATGGGAGACCTGTGGCTGGCAAATTCCTGAAGTCACACTTATATCCCCCCAAGTATCAAAATATTGAAAGAGTAATCTAATTGAGGGAGAATAAAGGATTTGTTAGAGTGGATAGAAGAAACTATCTTCTCATGGGACAATCCAGGAGCTGGTAGAATGCATGACTTAAAAATTAGTTAAACTACTCAGAGATTATGTCGGGAAGCAGTTTTACACATAAATAGTAACAGAAAGATCTGCTATTTGTCTTCCTATCAGAAATTGTGTTATAACACTGTAGATGTCTACTGGAAAATGTTTGAATCAATAAAGTCTAACATTTATATCACACTTTTCATATATTTTTAGGGCATTTTAAAGCAGTTTACAGCCAGTCAAATTGTTTTGAAATATTCTCGAGCGGCAGCCAATTTGCACACAAGTTTCCCAAAATTGCAACGCCATAATGACAAGATAATTTGTTTTAGTAATGCTGAGGAACAAATATTGCCTAGCACTCATGGAGCGCCATGGGTACAGTATGTTTAGATCTTCGGAGAGAGCAGACTGTTCCCAGGTTTACTTTTTGTGTGACACTTCTTGAGTCTTAGTGGGGGCGGGATGGCAGTTAGGGCACTGGTATGCTCCCCCCGCAGGTGTGGGAAGTCAGGGAAACCAAAGATCTTATAGCAGCTATATCTTGCTATAAGATCTTTGAGGGAAACTTCCAGTGTTCCTGAAGACGACACCTGTGGGAAGTTCACCCAGCAACAGCTCCCCTTACAGATCACATGAAAGAACTAGGGCTGCAGCTGGACAACCTCAGGATGATGCAGGAGAATGAGAGCATCATAGATTATAGTGAAGTGGTCACAACTAAGGTACAGGCAGAAAGTAGACAGGTGACCACTAAGAAATGGAAACGGAGTGGGCAGAGAGTGCAGAAGTCCCCTGTGGCCATTCCCTTGAAAGCAAGTATACCTTTTTTGATACTATGTTGACTGTTCAGGGCAGAGCTGCAGCAAAAGTCGTGTCTGTGTCATGGGCCTGGATACAAGACACAGCATGCAGAAGAGGAACAAATATTGCCTAGCACATGGAGCGCCATGGGTACAGTATGTTTAGATCTTCGGAGAGAGCAGACTGTTCCCAGGTTTACTTTTTGTGTGACACTTCTTGAGTCTTAGTGGGGGCGGGATGGCAGTAGGGCACTGGTATGCTCCTCCCGCAGGTGTAGGAAGTCAGGGAAACCAAAGATCTTATAGCAGCTATATCTTGCTATAAGATCTTTGAGGGAAACTTCCAGTGTTCCTGAAGACGACACCCGTGGGAAGTTCACCCAGCAACAGCTCCCCTTACAGATCACACGAAAGAACTAGGGCTGCAGCTGGACAACCTCAGGATGATGCAGGAGAATGAGAGCATCATAGATTATAGTGAAGTGGTCACAACTAAGGTACAGGCAGAAAGTAGACAGGTGACCACTAAGAAATGGAAACGGAGTGGGCAGAGAGTGCAGAAGTCCCCTGTGGCCATTCCCTTGAAAGCAAGTATACCTTTTTTGATACTATGTTGACTGTTCAGGGCAGAGCTGCAGCAAAAGTCGTGTCTGTGTCATGGGCCTGGATACAAGACACAGCATGCAAGGGTGAAGTAAAACATAGGAGACTCATTAGTTAGGGGCACAGGACACAGGCAGCAGATTCTGTGGCTGAAAATGAAATTCCAGGAAGGTGCGTTGCCTCTGTAGTGCCAGGGCCCAGGATGTCTTGGAGCAACTGCTGAACATTCTCAAGCAACCAGAGCTGGTTGTGCACGTTGGCACAAATGACGTAGGGAGGAAAAGGGATGAGGTCCCTCAGGTTAAATAAAGAGAGTTAGGCAAAAGATTTGGCACCTGGGATCAAGTATCCCTCTTAAGGAGTTTAGGGGATTGAGGAGCATACTTAAGAAGGAACTCTTCTGAGATAAAAGGAAGCCTGAGGAAGCTCAGGTAGGTGAGATTAAGGAGAATCCAAAGAGATTTTTTTAAGTAGGTTGCGGAAAGGGAGAGAATAGGACCCCTCAGAAAAAAAAATGATCATCTTTGTTGGGTGACACAGGAGGTAGGCAAGGCCCTCAATAATTATTTCTCTTCCATTTTTACCTCAGAGAAAAATATGAAGACTAGGAAACTTGGGAATATTAATGGTGATATGTTGAGGATAGTCTGCATTATGGTCAAGGAGGTGCTGAATGGCCTAATACATAAGAAACTAGATAAATCTCCCAGGCCTGATCAGATATATCCAAAGTCATCGTGGAAAGCTAGAGAATAAATAGTAAGATTAAACGAGAACTTACCAGTTTGAAGTTTGATCTGTATTTTATGAGGAGTTACGATGAGGGATTACGTGAAGAACCCCGCCAGGACGCATGCGTGTCATTCTTCAAAGCAGCTGTGTGAAATCACAGACAACTGTAATGACTAAACATAGTAAGATTAGAGAAGAGATACCAGTTAAGTATATGATCAAGGGTGGGAGTGGAGGGCACGTATTCCCTCATCGTAACTCCTCATAAAATAACGATCAAACTTCAAACTGGTAAGTTCTCGTTTAATCTTACTATTTTACTTCGGAGTCACGTGAGTGACTACGTGAAGATTTTAAAGCTCTGTGATTTCATGCCGTGGAAACGAGTCCATGCATCACGTCTGCCTTGACTGTAGGAGGAATAGTGTTAACATAATTCGGACATGAATTCGATATTAAAATCATAAAATTTATTAACACAAATTATGACCCTTTTATGGGTGAATTAATTTACAGAACTTAAATTTTTTTTCTGCAAATGTTCCAGGTTTCATTACTGGTTTATTGTAAATTAATTGGAATGTTCGTTCCCCTGACCATCCTGCTGCTTCGAGGACTTGGTCCATGGGCACATCCAATTGTATTGCTGCCGATGTAGTTGCAGCCCTGGTGGAATGAGATTTAAAAATGTTAGTATCCACCCCAGCCTGTGTAAGCACCTGTTTCAGCCATCTGGAGATGGTCTGGACCATCACTCTTTTGTGAGGTTGCTTGTGGCTGATCAGAAGTCCCTTCTCATTGCCTCTTAGGAATTTAGTTTTCTCTATGTATAATGACAGGTGTCTAACTATACAGAGACGGTCATCTGTAGGGTATGACCTAAATAGTATATTGAGGCCTGCTGATCTCTGCCTGTTCTGCTTTACTAGCTCATAGATGTGGAACGTAATATTGTCAGGTGAGGAAGTCATGTTGTCCAGTCTGAGTTTATGCAGTGACTGTACCCTCTGTGCCGTGACTAATGCCATTAACATGACTGTTTTTAAAGTCAGTCTGTGTAGAGACAGAGCTGATGCTGGAGACCAGTTCCTGAGCGTCTTCAGGACAATGCTTACATCCCAAATTTGGGAGTACCTGGTTTTTGGGGGATTAGTATTAAAAATTCCCCTCATGAGCTTTGTTACCAGTGGGTGAGTCCCTACAGAGTAACGCTCTGTCCCTTGCCATAGGTAAGTCGACAGGGCACTTCTGGCGCTGTTGATGGCACTGTAACTGAGCCCCTCATCATAGTGGAGGCCTGCCAGATATTCCAGAACAGACGGGATGTTCATGTTTCTGTTGGTGATGTTGTTTTTATGGCAGTACATTTCCCACTTCCTGATGTAGACCAGATACTGTTTTTTAGTCGATTGTCTTTGGGCCGCCGAGATCATGTTCGCTGTTTGGTCCGTTAGTCCCAGTTGTAGAAGTGGTGTTTTTAAACTCTACAAATTAATAGGTTCAAATATTTATGGCATGTGCGGCTTCCCCTGTTACGGGATGTAGCAATAGGTTTGGTCTATGTGGGATGGTAATACATGGTTCTAACACCATGTTTTGTACCACTGGGAACCATGGTTGGGCCAATCGGGTACTACCAAAATACCGGACGCGGAGTCTTGTTGTATTTTCCTTAATACCCGACTGATGAGGCAGAAAGGAGGGAATGCGTAAATAAACAATTTCCCCCAATGCAGCGAAAATGCATCTGTCGCTGCTGCCCCAGCGTCTGGTTCCCATGAAACATAGTTTGGTATCTGGTTGTTTAGTCTGGGTGCGAATAGATCGATATCTGGTGTTCCATATTTTGCTGTAATATCAGCAAATATTATTTTGTTCAACATCCATTCGGTGTTTTCATTAAATTTGCGTGACCTGGTGTCTGCCACTAAATTTAGTCTCCCTGGTAGGTAAGTGGCTGATATCCAAATATCTCTTTGGATGCACCATTGCCAAATTGAGTTAGCCAGATTGTCACATGATATCGATTTGTTTCCACCCATGTGGTTAATGTATGCTACCACGGTGGTATTGTCTATTTGTAGTCGAACATGCTGGTGATATGACCCAGTACAATATGACTTTAGGCTATGGAATGCACCCAACATTTCCAAGTAGTTTATGCCCAGTGTGAGTAAGAAAGGTGCCTCCTGTGCAGTCCATCTCCCTCCACAGCTGGTGATGGTATTGGTGGCTCCCCACCCAAGTGCACTGGCATCAGATTGTAGTACCATGGAAGGGTTACTGACAATGATTGGGTTTGAACAAAGCCAAATGTTGTCTATCCACCATATTAGTTCCGTTTTGGCTTGGATTGGTAGTCTCATAGGTCTGTCAAAGTGACCTGCATTAATTTTGAGTGCTTGTATTTTTGCTCTCTGTAAGTTTTGGTAATGTAAAGGTCCAAATTGTGTGGCTGGGAAAGCAGCCACTATTTTACCAATTACTTTTGCTACCAATCTGATGGATGGTTTCCTGATGTCAATGAGGTTATTGCAAGCCTCTATTAAATCTCTAGCCTTTCCCTTAGGTAGTGTCACCGTCATGTGAACTGAGTCAATGGTGAACCCCAAATAGTCCATAGTGGTGGACGGCATTAGTTTAGATTTCACTGGATGGATGATAAATCCCAGTTTTTCAAACAGCTGTTTTGTGGTTGTTACAGTCTGTATGGCCAATTCCAAAGTTTTGCCCACAATGAGTATGTCATCTAAATATGCCATAACCATGTGTTTACATTTCCGTACAAATGCTAGGGCTGGTTTTAAATTTTTTGTGAACAGCCTGGGGGCTGATGATAGCCCATTTGGCAGTGCTTTATACTGCCAGAGTTGTCCCATCCAGTTGAATTTTAATAACATCTGTGGTCACCTCGTATAAGCACTGTATAGTAAGCATCTTTTAAATCGATGCTGGCCATGAAGTAACCTTTGGAAATTAATTGTTTAGCAGTAACAAAGGTTTCCATTTTAAAGTGAATATATTGTACAAATGTATTCAATTTTGTTAGATCGATGATGATGCGACAACCACCATCTTTTTTGATTTTGGTAAAAATATTGGACACGAATTCTAATGATTCGTGTTGTGTTATCTCAATTACACCTTTTATGTAGAGCCGCTCCAGTTCAGTTTGTGCCTCTGATTTTTCTTTATCAGAGAGCACGAACACTCGGTTCGGTATATGTTGAACTGGAGGCCTGTACTTGTGTATAAACTCTATTGTATATCCTTGGATACTGCTTAAGATGTAAGTATCGGTTGTTAATATGCTCCATGCATTCAAAAACCAGTGTAGTCTCCCCCCAACCTCCATTCGCTCCATATTTTTTAGGGAACCAGACCCACCTACCTCCATTGTTACCAGTGGCAGGTTTACTTCTTTTTGTAGTTTTTCCGCTGTTGTTGTTGCGCTGGTGCCTGGTTTTTCAGTTTGGTTGGCATTGGGGTTCCCCGCATCTTCCAAGAAGGCCGGCCTGGGCCATGGCCTAAAAAAGACTCATGTTTGAAATATCGTGCCTTCGAGCTTTCACCAGTTCTGCTGGTGGGTGCGTAGGGATGCTGTCTTTGGCTGTAGTGCGTTTTTGTTGGTGTTCCTTTTATTAATCCCAGGGTTTTGGCTTCCTCATCGAGCTCTTTTACCTGCTTCGATAGGTTGCCTCCGAACAAGAGTATGGGTGTTTTCGTGGTCCCAGGTTTGCACAGTCCCGCGAACTTTGGGTTCAGTGTGGGTTGAATGGCACTTTTCCTGATGTTATTTATTTCATGCTGGGTGTTACAGAATAGTGCCAGTGCATCTTGTTGATCCTGGGACATGTCCCTGTCGTCCACTGTACGGGCAAATGTTGTTATCCCTGTGGTCAGTACTTTCAGTACTTTTTGCAATTTTACATCCATGTTCCTGACTCCTATTCCAATGTGTTTCCATATACAGTTGTTAACTATTGGAACGTTCAGAGATATGCAATTGCCAGGTGTCTTCCTGTGGTGTCCAGTACAGCCTGCTCTTGTAACTGGTTTAGAGACATGTAGTCTATACTGGCAGCAAGCTTTGGCTCCAGATTTTGTCCAGTCTGTTCCGGCTGTATAAAATTGGCCACCATGTCCAGTAAGTTCTCTTTTTCCTGCACCCCATGCACACTTGTCTTTTCTTCTGCGGACCCCTCTTCCAGGTCAACCCAGCACTGACCCGCAGTGCTCCCCTCCGATGAGGTAGAAGCACTGTGCAGCCCTTGAAAAGGTACTGCTGTGGGTTTACCATAGGGCCCACAGTGACCCGACTCCATATCCCGGAGTCTGTCACGTTGGAGCAAATGCTCCATACACCGCTCCATTCGGGTCCAGCGCTCTCGGTCGCTGGCCGCCCGCGGTGGTTCAAAGTCGGACTCCTCTGAGTCCACGACCTTGTTAGTTTTGTGTCTAGCCTTGCCGCCCTGCCGCGTGAATTTGGCCGGTGCGGAGGCGACATCGGGCACAGCTGATCCCACTACGGGTGATCCAAGTGCCGTTAGCTACTGTTGCTGGCTTCCAGCTACTCCGCGGTCCTCCCTCACCAGCTTTGTCGCAGCCCTTGTCTTCTTTGTTTTCTCCATTTTCCTACCTGTAGTTGGAAATGGGAACAAAAAAGACCGCAGAGTAAACGCTTACCTGCAATTAGCGGCTTTTAAACTGCCGCCGTGGGGAACGTCCTTCCACCGCGTCTGACGTTTCGCAATGCGTGTAGCGATATGACACGCATGCATCCTGGCGGGGTTCTTCACGTAGTCACTCACGTGCCTCCGAAGTAAAATTGCAGGAGTTCTGGCTGAGGTATATGAATCATTGTTTAAAACGGTTGAGGTTCCAGTGGCGCCTTTATTTTCGAACGGCTGCAAAGAAAAACCTGGGAACTATTTCCATGGGATCCAGGGAGAGCTAGCTAACTGGACACAGAATTGGCTTAATGGAAGGAAACATGGGTGGTAGTGATGGTAGGTTATTTTGAGTCCTGTGATAAGTGGTTTGCCTCAGGGATCGGTGCTGGGCTCATTGATGTTTGTCATTTGTGTCAATGGTTTGGATTAGAATGTATGATTAGTAATTTTGCAGATGGCACTAAATTAGGTGCTATCATAGATAGTGAAGATGATTAACAAGGATTATAGCATATCTTGATCAGTTGGACAAGTGGCCTGAGGACTGACTCAGATAAGTGTGCGGTGGTGCCTTTTGGAAAATCAAACCAGGACGGGACCTTTATTGTGAATGGTAGTCCTGGAGAGTGGTGTAGACCAGATAGTTCTTGGTGTACAGGTACATAGTTCCCTGAAAGAAGCATAGCAGGTAGATAGGGAAGTGATAAATGATTTTGGTACATTGGCCTTCGTCAGACAATTAATTGAGTATAGAAGTTGGGACATTATGTTGCAGTTGTCCAGGATGTTAGTGTGACTGCACTTGGAATATTGTGCTCAGTTTTGGTCACCCTGGAATAGGAAATGTGCCATTCATTTGGAAAGAATGTTGAAATGATTTACAGGGATATTACTAAGACTCGATGGCTAATCCATAAGAAGTTGGGCAGGTTGTTAGTGTGACTGCAATTGGCCCACTCCCTCACTTTATTTTTTGGGAACTGGAGGCTGAGTAGCTATCTTATGAGCTGTATAAAACCACAAGGGGAATGGATAGAGTGAATGCACAGTCTTGTTCCCAATAGAGTGGGATCAAGAACAAGTGGGTATAAGTTTAAGGTGAGTTGGGAAAGATTTAATAGGAATCTAAGGAGTAACTTTTTCACACAGATGGTGATGGGTATATGGAACAGGTTGCCAGGTAAAATAGTTGAGGCAAGCATGATAACAACATTTCAAATACATTTGGTCAGATATCTGGAAAGAAAAAGTTTGGGAGGAATATGGTTCAAACGCAGGCAAATGGAACTAGCAAATGGAACATCTTGGTCAGCATGGACAAGTGGGGCCGAAGGGCTTGTTTCCATGCTGTATGACTCTATGACCTCCAGCTACCAATATTACCTGGAGCAAAGCAACATACTCAAAATACTGTACTGACATCAGTACCAGTTATAGTCCTTGAGTTTCAGGAGTGGGACTTGCATCCTTCATATAGCATGAAAATGGGCCCTTCGGCCTAACTTGCACAAGGATTCCCAATATGTCCCATCATCACTAAGGCCTACCCGCCTGCTAATGGCCCATTTTAATTTTTAAATAAAAACATTTTGGCCCTTTTTGGGGACTGGACAGGCTAGATGCAGGAAGATTGCCTCCCGATGTTTCTTTTCTCCAGGGTCTTATTTCAAGGGGCTCACAGCTTAAGGATAAGGGGGGGAAATTCTTTAAAACAGATGAGAAGCACTTTTTTCACACAGAGAGTGGTGAATCTTCTGGAACTCTCTCTTTTTTAAAGCTCAGGGTGGTCGAGGCCAGTTAATTGGCTATATTTAAGAGGGACTTAGATGTGGCCCTTGTAGCTAAGGGGATCAGAGGGTATGGAGAGAAGGCAGGTACGGGATACTGAGTTGGATTGTCAGCCATGATCATATTGAATGGCGGTGCATGCTCGAAGGGCCGAATGGCCTACTCCTGCACCTAATTTCTATGTTTCTATGTTTCTATATCCCTCTAAACTGACCTCATCTACGTACCTGTCTAAATGTTTCTTAAGCATTGCGATAGTACCTGCCTCAATTACCTCCTCCAGCAGCTTGTTCTGTACACCCACCACCATTTGTGGAATAAAGTTACCCCTCAGGTTCCCATTAAATCTCCCCCTCCACTGACTTTAAACCTATGTCATCTGGTTCTTGATTCCAAAAGTATGCATTTACCTGATCTATTCCTCTCATGATTTTGCACACCTCATAAGATCACCTATCATCATCCTCCACTCCAAGATATAAAGCCCCAGCCTGATCAACCTCTCCCTATAGGTCAGTCCCTCAAGTCCTGGCAAAATCCTAGTAAATCTCTTTCAAGCTTGACAACATTCTTAATCTTCAGAGTTGACAAGGACAGGTGACACAGTAAACATTAGTGAGAGACTCATTGACTAAAAGCATGTTCACCCATCCCTTACCCTCTGCACCAATTAGATCATGATTAATCTGTATCTTAACTCCATTCATCACTCTGAGATCCATATCCCTCCCTAGTCTTATTTAAGAATTAAGAAAATGGATTGTGCTAACTTAACGTCTTTAGCCCCGAGCGAAACTTGGAGATTTTCTTTTGCTTGGGAAATTTAAATTGGATTGGTCATGGCTTTGCAAGATTCTTAAATAACTTTAGTTGATGTTTGAAGTTTGTTATTGACTGGGTACATACTTTTGAATTCACATCGGATCCATTGGTGCTAGTTTTGCCACCTGACTGTCAATAGACAATAGACAATAGGTGCAGGAGTAGGCCATTCGGCCCTTTGAGCCAGCACCACCATTCACTGTGATCATGGCTGATCATCCACATTCAGTAACCCGTTCCTGCCTTCTCACCATATCCCCTGATAGAGCTATCTTTAAGAGCTCTATCTAACTCTCTCTTGAAAGCATCCAGAGAATTAGCCTCCACTGCCTTCTGAGGCAGAGAACTCCACAGATTCACAACCCTCTGGGTGAAAAAGTTTTTCTTCCTCTCTGTTTTAAATGGCCTACCCCTTATTCTTAAACTGTGGCAGCTGGTTCTGGACTCCCCCAACATCAGGTACAAGTTTCCTGCCTCTAGTGTGTCCAATCCCTTAATAATCTTATATGTATCAATAAGATCCTCTCTCATCCTTCTGAATTCCAGAGTATACAAGCCCAGCCGATCCATTCTATCAACATATGAAATTCCCGCCATCCCGGGAATTAACCTCATGAACCTACTCTGCATTCCCTCAATAGCAAGAATGTCCTTCCATACATTTGGTGACCAAAACTGCACACAATACTCCAGGTGTAGTCTCACTAGGGCCCTGTCCAAATGCAGAAGGAACTCTTTACTCCTATACTCAACTCCTCTTGTTATGAAGGCCAACATGCCATTAACTTTCTTGACTCTGTCATGGCACTGTCATGGCAAATGGAGGCACTGTGCGCTTCACCAGGCTACAGTTTATATAATCAGTGCATTGAAGCACAGCATCCATTGCCATCCAGATTGCCTTCAGCTATACAGAATGAATCACCTTGCCTCTGCTCACAAATACAAATAGCAAAGACCGGGCTTCCGCAATGTAATTATGCACGGTGTACCCCGCCCCCTTTCGCGTCCGGTCCAATCAAACGTCGCAACATTTGCATACACACGCCCATCCCTTCCGCCTGGACCAATAGGAATAGCCGGTGCGCCAGCCCAGCTGGTTGGTAGTTGAGCGCTCCCCGAATGAATGAATGAATCAATGAATGAAAAGAGCCGGGAGCTGGGGATGGAGAGACGGGGAGAGCTGGAGTGAAGCAGGAGAGAGGGAGAGGGCATTAAACACAGCAGCCAGGCTGTCTGAAGAGACATACACACACACAGAGACACATTGTTCCATCTCAGGGGCACAGGGCTGTAAAGCTACAGACAAGGGAGGGGTAAAAAGTTGAGTTGATAGTGAAAGAGTTTGCTGAAGGCAGGCGATGGACTGACGCTGAGAGCGGCGGAGAGGAGGCACTGATGCCGGAGGATGGGTGAAAATGGGCATGGCCCTGAGGAATGGCATGTAGGACCTTACACCAGCGCAGCCCGTCTACTTGTGGTGCCCGTCTCGGCAGATCCCTGCACAAATTGCTGGCCATGCTCTCCCTCTTCACCCTCTCGCTCTTCTGCTTCTACCTGCTGGCCGGCTGCTGTGACTCCCTCCCGCTGGAGCCCGCCTTGACCATGCAAGGACGGCCGAAGAGGACGGTCACCGTGCAGCCCGGAGAAGAGGAGACTTCGTCCGGATCGTACACGCCGGCGGCCGGCGACGGGACCGGGACCGGGACCGGGACCGAGCCGCAGCAGGGCAGCGGGGCGCCCGAGGCAGGACGGCCGCCCACAGCCCGGGAGCTGAACGGCACGGCGAAGGCGGGCGGCCGCTGGTGGTGCGCTCTCCGGCGGCTGCCCGAGGCTCTCATCATCGGCGTGAAGAAGGGAGGCACCCGTGCGCTGCTCGAGTTCATGCGGCTACACCCGGCGGTCAGGGCGCTGGGCGCCGAGCCACACTTCTTTGACAGGCACTATGGCAAGGGACTGCAGTGGTACAGGTAAGGTGGGCGCTCGACCGGCACCCACTGGGTGAGCTGGGGCTGGGGTGAGATGCAGGGTGAGCGCGGGGACTGCTCGGTCCAGGGTAGACGGAGATTTGTAACCTCATTCCCCCCCGCCCCGCTATCATCCAGGGTTACTGATTCACCCCTCACCCTGTGGCCCCAACCCTGACATTGAATCCCCTCCCTCACCCGCTCCACCCCGTAATCATCATCCCAAACCTCAAACCTCCCCACTCCTGGGTCACCAACTCCCCTCTCACCTCACCCCAGGGTCACTGATTCACCCTCACCCTGTCCCAATTTCTGACTATCATCGCCTCTAACCAGATCTTACACCCCGGGGTCACCGATCATTACCACAACCCTCCCTTCTACCAATTTTCCCCTCCACTCCAAAGCAGGGTCCTGACCCAGATTCCCCGCCCTCAGAGTCTGGCCATTGATTTGTCCCCTCCCTCCCCTGACCCTTTCACTTGAATCGCTGACCCCACGACCTCCCTCCCCCACAACGGGATTTTTTTTTACCATAACTTCTTCCCCCACCACCCGCAGACGGTAGGGTCTTTTCCTTGGTTAGTGGCACCTAGAGCGGCCATTCTGGCCATCGGATCCGTGCTGGCGACTATCTCATCAGTCCCACCATTTCGTATTTCCCTGCACCCATGCACCCCCCCCCCCCCCCCCCCCCCCCCCCACTCCTGCCCATTAACATCATCCTTGGTGCCCTATTGAACACTTGCCTACACGAGGGCGAGTTTGCCCAACTATAGTACCGACACATCTCCGGGCTGCGGGAGGAGACCGGGGCATTGGGCACAGGGAGAACTTGCACCGTTCCACCCCCGATCTCGAACCCCCTCCTCACATCGGGGTCACACAATTCACCCCCTTTGCCCCCAGAGCGGGGATAGCGATGATCCGACTCCAAGAGGAGTAACCCTGGCGTCCCGATTCTTGGGCTCCCGGACTACCTTGAAACAACCCTTGGCAGGCGGAGCTGGTGGACAGGGATCCGGACTCACTCTCTATCCTCCCGCGTTTGCAAGGAGCTGGGTTCAGTGACAGAGAGGGAGATGGGTGGGCAGCTACATGAAAAGTATTCACGTTCGATTAATCTGAACGAGCCATATCGGTATATAAATATAATGTATCTATTTTCAGGCTGGCTGTCCCATTCAAAGTCATTATCCAGGTCTATTTCTCTTTATTTATCCATTTATCATATCACATTATTAGCTGCTCCTGTAAATAATCTGTAACTATCACTGCGCCATAATTCACTACGGATCGATACGTCCATACACTCTTTTTTTTTTACCTCTCTGCCTCACGACATTGTAGGTTTCTGTTTGCACCTGCCTATTTCACCAATCTTCCTCCTCTCCTCTCCTCTGTTCCACCACGCCGTGCATTTCCTTGTGCATGCCCCGTGCTCTGAGCATCCCTCGGCTGCCAGTTGCTTTCAGATGGCTTCCCCCTTGTTCTTTACGATCAATGTTAACACACACACCATCCATTGCCCGGCCCCTTGTCTCGTTCTATCTGCTCCATGCCTCATCTCCCCGACGGAGAAACCTTGAGAAACAGAAGCTGCTAACTGAGTTGTGAGTTCATAATTTGCTCCAAGGTTCACATTCCAGGATAAATAAAATGAAGGTACACAAACATGCTGGAGAAACTCAGCGGGTGCAGCAGCATCTATGGAGCGAAGGAAATAGGCAACGTTTCGGCCCGAAACGTTGCCTATTTCCTTCGCTCCATAGATGCTGTTGCACCCGCTGAGTTTCTCCAGTATTTTTGTGTACCTTCGATTTTCCAGCATCTGCAGTTCCTTCTTAAATACAATGAAGTTATGTTGCCTCGTGCATGGGAAGGAACTGCATATACAGGTTTACACCGAAGATAGACACAACATTCTGGAGTAACTCAGCGGGACAGACAGCATTTCGGGATAGAAGGAATGGGTGATTTTTCGGGTCGAGACCCGTCTGAGTAAGGGTCTCGACCGGAAACATTACCTATCCTTCTACCCAGAGACGCTGCCTGTCCCGCTTACTCCATCTTTGATGTTGACTCTGCCTGGAGTTTGGTTGTCAGTTTTGACAGAATCGAATGGAGACAGATCATTCTGTTCACCTGCTTTAGATCCCTCAACCCCCGAATTCTTCCCACCCCATTTTCTTCTTGTGTAGAATCCGAGAAGTGCTACCGACCCTCTGTCCCAACTGTTCACCCCCTCCCTTCGCCATTGAAAGGGAGACGAGGGCGATTCTAACAGAGCATCAAAGTTGACCCGGCTCCGGTCTGTCGCTCTCCGTCTAAAGTACAAGTTGTAATCGTGTGACCGAGTAGACGCACCCGTGTCTAGGAGCGAGCTACTAAGTTGCAGACGTGGTCTCGTTTTATCAAACATTGGGCTGATTTTATTTCACCTTAAAGCTGAATAAGAGGGAGGCGTTTACAACCGGTGAGGAGTGCGCGCGTACTTCACCTACTGAAAGCAGAGGCTTTGAGCACCTGGAGGGGTTGGGTCTCATGTGCTTGAAGCCCCCGCCCCCCGCCGGCGCCGCTGAAGTATAATGTGCCATCGGTATTGCCACATGGCGGGGCATCGCTTCCGATCAGCGACGATCGGAAACGTTATGAGTTTGCAATAAAGTGTTAATGTTAATTCATCATCTTTAAAGCGCGTCTTATAATAAACGGTCTTTTAAAAAATGCACTCCACAGTTTGAAGAGAGCAGGGGTTGTACTTAATGGACTGCACCCGGGACCCTGGGAATGTCAGTAGGGTCAGGCAGGAGATGGGTCTTTCAGTATTTATATCAGGCACGTTACATCAGTTGGCATGAATTCTACTCCCCCCGAGGTCTACTTATATCCACCGATCTCCGATTTAAGGAAAGTGCTGATAAATATTTGAAAAGGCAGCCCGTCGCCCCTTGCTTCGTGTTAATGGTTTCTGCACGCAACTGTGATATGATTTGTATGCTCTCATTTGCATGTGCAGGCGATTGTAAGTCGTTGCTGTGCATTTACGGGGAAGAGGGGCCCGTGAGCCGCATGGTTTAAAAAGTTGAAAAACATCTGAATGTGAGCAAGGGCTTCCTACTAAACTTAAAAGCGAGCGCAGCGGCGCCACCTGGCGGGCTCTCAACTGTGCAGCTCGACGCCAAACATAAATTCATTCACCTGACACTAGTTCAAAGAACTGTTTTTTAATTTTTTGCATTTTATTGACATGCCATCCAGTAACTGTTTAATCGGTCCCAACTTGAATCCTGAGTGTGTAAAAACGGCTAATATACAGAAAGTCCAGGGGAAAAACATTTTGGAAACACAAGAAATTGCAAATGCTGGAATCCTAGACTGGAGCAAAGCACTAAGTGCTGGAGGAACTAAGTGGATCAGGTAACATCTGCAGAAGGAATGGACAGGCGGCGTTTCTGGGTTCCTTTCAAATATCAACCAACCCAGAACAACATTTAGACATTAATGTGAGCTATTCTTTTGCAAAATAAAATGATGCGTCGTTCTAAGAGTTGCACTTGCATTCTTCTTGAGTTGAAACCAGCTTTCGAAGTAAAAATCCTTCATATCTCGGTGCAATGTAACTCTTATTTATTCACTGACTAATTTTCAAATCTAGGAACGTTTTTCACAGTATCTCCCGTACATGTGACAATAATAAGACAATACTAATACCATGCTCATTGGCCACAATATGGCTATTCAATTTTTTTCAACATTATTTAGACTTTAGAGATATTGCGTGGAAACCGGTCCTTTGGCCCACAGAGTCGGCACCGACCAGCGATCACCCCATGCACTAGCACTAGCCTACACACTAAGGACCATGTACAATTTTACCAAAGCCAATTAACCTACGAGCTTGTATAGCTGTGAAGTGTGGAAGGAAACCGGAGCACCGGGAGAAACCCCACGCAGTCACAGGGAGAACGCACACACTCCATACAGACAGCACCCATAGTCAGGATCGAACTCAGGTCTCTGGTGCTGTAAAGCAGCAACTCTACTGCTGAGCCACCCATTATCCTTCATAATTTTAAAACTCTACAATTTTGTAGAAAATTGATTCCAAGAACCAGCTTTGGAGGATTGAAGGCAGGAGGGGGAGGAGCAGGACCTGGGGTGGAGGTGAAAATCAGCAGGAGCTGGGCCCGGTGCAGGCTTCTCTGAGCAACAGGCCAGTGGAGGGGGCTGGCAGAAGCTGCAAGCACAGGTTTGCTGGCACTTTGCTACAGCGTGTGGTGAGGAAGCAGTGGGCATGTGTCGTGTTAGTGGTAGGCGACTCTGTTGAACATTCTTGTGCCATATGCCATGCTCCGAGAGCTAATGAAACCCTTGACACAAACAATGAGCAGTTAATTACTGAGAAGTCATGTATATGCCAGGTAGAATAACAGAACAGACTGAAGCAGAGCCTGACAAGAACATGTCATTTTTCATGTTTGGGAGATGGCTTATTTTAGGCTGAACTGATGGGATGAAGTGATCAGACTTCTGTAGCCTACAATGCAACTATTTTGACTAACCTCAGCCAGCAGGAATGTCCATAGGAAAGTACAGTGTATAATTCTTAATACAAAGAGCATTCAAAAGTTTTGCCTAGAGTCAGACAGCGTGGAAACAGCCTTCAGCCCAACAGCCTTCAGCCAACCACAATGCCCCGTCTAAGCTAGTCCTTTTGTTCATTTGTGATAATTTAATACATGTTAAGACTTTAGAGATACAGTGTAGAAACAGGCCCTTTGACGTCTTGAGACAGCACCGCCCAGCAGTCACCCCGTACATTAGCGCTATCCTACACACTAGAGACAATTTCCAATTTTTACCAGAGCCAATTAACCTACAAACCTGTATGTCTTTAGAGTGTGGGAAGAAACCAGAGCACCCAGAGAAAACTCACGCGGTCACAGGGAGAACGTACAAACTCTGTACAGACAGCACTCATAGTCAGGATCGAACCCGGTCTCTGGCGCTGTAAGGCAGTAACTCTACCGCTGTGCAACTGTGCTACCTTTAAGACAAAACAACATTTTGGGCAACTCTATTGGACTATTGTATTAATAACTTGTTAAATTGCCCACCTATCCTTGGTAGGTTAATAAGGGTGTCAGGGGTTATGGGGGAAAGGTAAGAGGATAGGGTTGAGAGGGAATGATTAATCAGCCATGATTGAATGGCACAGTAGACTTGATGGGCGGAATGGCTTAATTCTGCTGCTAGAATTTATGAAGTTATGGGTGGTAATTAAAGAGTGTGCTGCGTTTTCCATGAGGTTTAGGCACTGGATGGTGGCGCATTCTCCAGCTCTCAGTGCATTGTAACATAGTCAAGGTGCTTCTAATGCTGGTACTGGGTATTTGAAGTACAAAAGTGTTCTAGAACATGGAACATAGAACATAGAAAAGTGCAGCTAAGGAACAGGCCCCTCTGTCCACAATATCTCTGCCAAACATTATGCCAAGATAAAGCAATCTTGCCTAATAGCACATGATCCATACCCCTTCCAATTCCTGCATTTCCATGTGTCAAGCTAAAAGCCTCTTAAATGCCACTGTTGTATTTGCTCCCTGCACTACCCCTCACAGCACGTTCCAGGCACTCACCACCCTCTGTGTAAAAAAATTGTCCTGCATGTATTGTTTAAACTTTGAACTACATTCAATATCTCAAATGCAGCTTATAATCAAAGTCTACAAAAGGACTTCCTGATTTAAAAACAGCACATCTACATTTATACCCAAATAATTTCTATGTATCACAAACAACAGAGGTCCAACTAGAGATTCCTGTGGAACTCCACCGGTCACAAATATGATCCAAAATGATCCATGGTATCCCAAACACCAATGTTAATGCAATATTAATTATCTAATTTGGAGTTTACCCAGTTTATTCAAAGTTGTTGATAGGTCCATTTCATATAATTTGTTTCCATTGAGTTTGAAAATTTTAAGAATACTGTATGGTTTTGTTAATTAGTTATCCCTCCCGTAAAATAACAAACAATAATCTTTGTACTAACCTGACACATTTCATCATTATCAGCGTAATAATTTAGAGATGCAACATGCGAACAGGCCCTTTGGCCCACCAAGTCCACTCCGACCACTGATTTACACAAGTTGTGTGTTATCTCACTTACTCATTCACTCTATGCACACTAGGGACAATTTACAAAGGCCAATTAACCTACAAAGCCACACGTCTTTGGGATGTAGGAGGAAATCGGAGCACTCTGTGGAAACGCACGTGGTCACAGGGAGAACGTGCAAACTCCACACAGGCAGCATCCAAGGTCAGGATCAGACCCTGGACCTGTGAGCTCACTAGCAATCAGACATAAATACAGTAATTTGTAAAATGAAGGCACTTTCCAGGAGTTGGATTCTGAATGAGACATTCCATACCGGAGAGCAGAGATTCCAGGAACTGTCAGCTGGGAGCCAAGCGCAAAAGCCTGGCTAGATGCTCATTTATTGCACTGAAAACCTTAAAATTGTAAAAAATTTTAAATGTAGTGCAATGACTCAAAATTAGCCCATTTGGAAACTGGCATCAAAGACAGGTTAATGGAGTTCAGATCTGAGACACCATGGTCTGACTGGGAGCCAGTCAAACATAGGGGTTGGGGACTAACGATCCAAAATGGTTGAAAAAAGAACAAGTCTTTGGGTCTCTCTTTTCCCATGAGCAATATTTTTCCATAGAACCTGGAAATGATTCTTGTGGCCTGCAGAGACCAAGAGAGAAATCAGCAAATGGAAGTTCAATGTCACAAGTCAAATCTGGGTAGCTGAAGATTGGAAATGATAAATTAGTGTTCCAGTCAGTTATTTCAATGCCCATCTACTGGTCTATGAAACCCCTCATAGCAAGAATCTTTACTTTGTAACATGTTTTATTTTCCACGTTAAGGGTTAAGCACACAAAATTACTTGGATTAAATCATCTTCCTATCGGAACATTGATTCAGCTGAAATACATCCATTGAAAAATGAAGATACCCAAGTGTAATCATGCATAGATGCTCAAACCCTAGATACACACAGATGCACGCACGTTATGTGTGTGCACACACACACACACTGTAACCCCATATTATGTTAACTTCATTTTGTTTGCTGATTGATTAGCAACTCCATCAACTACTTTGCATGCTGGCAACGTTATTGATAAATCTATTATTGCTAGTCTAGAGCCGTTACATACTATTGTGTAGGAAGGAACTGCAGATGCTGGTTTACACTGAAGACAGACACAAAATGCTGGAGTAACTCAGCGGATCTGGCAGCATCC
This sequence comes from Leucoraja erinaceus, assembly GCF_028641065.1. Lineage (NCBI taxonomy): Eukaryota > Metazoa > Chordata > Chondrichthyes > Rajiformes > Rajidae > Leucoraja > Leucoraja erinaceus. The sequence continues at coordinate 20,830,966 of NC_073399.1, read as the reverse complement.
CTGGAGAGAAGGAATCAGTGACGTTTCGGGTCGAGACCCTTCTTTAGACATACTATTGTTGGGCTGCATAATTGTAAAAGCCTGCAGATCTGTTGGTGCCATCAATGTATCGAGTAGTAGACAGAGCTCTCAGTAGAAGAGGAAATCACAAACTGTTTCAGCCCAACACTGTTTAAGTTGGCCAGCCAATGTTATTTGAATTCCTATTCTTGAAATATGTTCAAGATAACAAATCACAATCAGCATGAGGCTGATATGGGATGAAATAGGGGGAAAAAACTGAAATAAAAGCAGTAAATCTTGGAAACCTTCAACAGGTCCGGCAGCATCTGTGGAAGGAGAAAGAGAGTTATGCCCCCGTTTCTGTGCGGTTCCCGGAGGTTTTTGTCAGTCTCCCTACCTGCTTCCACTACCTGCAACCTCCGGCAACCACCTGTAACCTCCGGGAACCGCACCGAAACCTTGGGTGGGGCGCAAAGTCTCCTGAGGTTTCCGTTCAGGTTTCCTAAGTGGGACAGGGGCATAAGCATTTCAGGTCTAAGTTCCTTCTATGAAGCTGGCAAAGGGAGAAGTTGCAGAGAGGCTGGGGAACATTTAGACAGAACAAAGGGAATAACCTCAGTCGGGTGTGGACTCGATTGCCATATAAACCTCTGACAAAATCGATAAATTAACCAGTGAGATGAGAGAGAGAGCAAACAAAGGATCATGTGAAATGTGCAACAGTTCAGAGTTGGAGGAAATGTGCAACAGATCAGACAATACCTGAGTTAATATTACAGATGGATAATCTGCAACAAAATTGGCCAGTTCTGATATAAACAGAGGAAGCAAGTTACTGAAAAAGTTAAATTCTCCATTGATTCCAGAGGTTGTAAGCCAGAAAATAAAGTTGTGCAATAATCTAACACTTTTAATTACTGCGCTGCAAATGTTACAACGTGCCCAAATGGAAGATGTGCTGATATACTTCAAACTTCACAGCACCGTGTGGGAGGACAGTCAAAGTGGCAGCAATGAATGTCAATGACAATTAGAAGTGCAGTGTCACCCCTGTGCACTCAAAGCAGGTGCTCTGCAAATGGTCCCTCAATCTGTGTTTGCTTTCTCCCAAGTAGAAGAGATCACCAGTGCTTTTGGTGTCCACTGTATCAGACTGGAAGTGCAGTGAATCACTGCGTCACCTGATAATAATGTTTGGGTTCGGGAATGTTGGGAAGGGATGAGGTGAAAGACCAGGTTTTGTATCTCCTGTAGTTGCCGAGGAGAACAATTGACCCATTGATCTATTCAGCGTCTGCAAACAGGCACGTGGTTCAGCGTAGGATCAACCTGCAGGTGAAGACTATTCTCACAGGTATATTTACTCATGTTGCCTTGAAACTCAGGCTATATAATTTCTTGTTGAATACTAGGTAAGATGACTTAAACTACAGACATCTGTTGTCAAATGGTTTCCACTGAAAGAAAATCGTCCTTATTAATAAGGAGAACTGTTTAACCTCCCACAGCCTTCATCATTTTGCTTGAAAACTATTGATTGTACAAGCGTAGGATGAGAAATTAGCATCTCCCAGTTGGAGAGCCTATTTATACACGAGTGTGTTACTCTGCAGAGGATGTGTATTTGCTGAATGTGAGATTCATGCTCCCACACTTGTCGTCTTTGTCTGTTTAATGAAATATGTATTGAGACATGACATGTATGAGTATGTGCGTGTGTGTGTGTATGTCTCTGTGAAACACATTTTCTGACTTTGCATGGCTTTTATTCTCTGTGCCTTTTCTTTTTTTACTCTCTTTTGCGCTTTCTATTTGCCACCCCCTCTACCTCAATCTACACTCTTCATTGTTCCACATATTAGACAATTCCCTCTCATTATCCCAATCCCCTCTATCCCACAATCCCCTCTATCCCACAATCCCCTCTATCCCACGCCTTCCTCATCTCATCCCCTTTTCCTCTTTCTCTTTCTCCTTCCTCTCAATCTCCTTCCATCTCTATTCTACCCATCTCTTTGTCTCCACACTTTTCTTCTTTATCCCCCTCCTTCTCTCTACATACATTTCAAGGCCTTTTTACCCTCCCAACTGTAACATTCTCTAATTTGACCTTGATCATGAACCCTTCTCTCTCTGCTGTGAGAACGGAGAGGTTGAGAAGGAGTTTCTTCCCAGAGGCCCTTCGGACTGTAAACTCCTATCTCACCAGGGACTAACTTTACTGAATGTTTTTCCTTCCAATATTTAATATGTAAAATAATATGTGTGTGTTTATGATTGTGTTTATAGTTTGTTTGGTTGTTTGTTTGTTTGTCTTTTTGCACAAAGTCCACGAGCATTGCCACTTTTCATTTCACTGCACATCTCGTATGTGTATGTGACGAATAAACTTGACTTGACTTGACTTGACTTTGGTGGATATACACCAACTTTACAATTCCATTTTGAACCTGACTATCTCAAAACCCAAAGCCTAACATTAGAAATTCCCCCACTAATGTTCCCATTTCTTTTATTACATGATGGCTTCCAGCTCTTTGATGTTAGTTTTTTTAAATAATCATATGTAACAATGCTATAATACACCTGTGTGAATAGATGTATGTTGTTGGAGTATGCGTAGGAATTTATTATTACCAATGGCACAACTCACAATTGGCTTCCCAGCTGATAATGAAATAAAGATCGTTTCAATAATGAAGTAGGGATGCACAAATGTTGAAAAGTATCCAAATATGGCATTTGTGGTAAAGGGAGTAATTATACAATAACATGAAAAATGATTTGTGTAATTATCGTTTGAGTGACTGGTTTACTGCGTACCTGGGTGGAGGTCCAACCTGAGGTGAATGGGTCAGGGGACGTCTTGTTTGTTGTAAGTCCAGGGCAATAACAGAACTCTATATCACACATAACTGAGCAAAATGTCTCAAAATACCGATCAAGAACATTTGTAAAGAAAGTATGGCACAAAGCCACATAGGGGGATAGCGGGGTAGATGAATATAATCGATAAAAGGCATAGCTTTTAAGGAGCATCTTGAAGGAAGAGAGAAAGGTGGAGAGAGGAGATGCAAGGAACTGCAGATGCTGGGCTCTTGAGCAAAAAAAAAGTGCTGGAGTAATTCAATGGGTCAGGCAGCATCTCTGGAGGGAATGGATAGGTGATGTTTTGGATCGGGACTATTCTGCAAACTTCTGTTAGAGAGAGGAATCAGTATTTGGGAATTTTACAGTTGAAGGCTTGAATTGTGATTTTAAATCAGGCAATGTAAATGCAAGGAGAGACTCTGTTGTTGTAGCATGGGAAACATGGGTTTGGATCATCATAGAATATTTGTAATTGGATTCAGGCCCAGAGTGTTATGTTATTTCAGTACCACCAGCCATCACATTTAGGGAATTAGAGGAAGGAAAAACATTGTATTCACCTTCATTTTGGTAATGCACTGTATGGATAAAGACCTGCTCGGATATAAATTGGACCTGACCTCAAGGCTAAGGAGTTTTATATTGGTACCTGACTAAACCTATACTGAAGATATACTGTCTGGTCCCAACATGTTCTAGTCTAGCAAAGGACAACGAACGTTAAGCATCTTTAATCCAGGAATAGAGAAGGTTAAGGGAAGAATTGAAAGAGGCTCAAAATTATGTTACATTGAAAGGGAGAAATTAACAGAGTTGGGAAATGCACACCATGGATTTAAAATAAATGTCAAAAGCACAATGAGATTTTGAGCGTCAATATCCAGAATGTCCTGCCTGAAAGAATGATGAAACACACTAAAAAATAACTTTATTAAAAAATTGGATAAATACATAAAAATCATTTACAGATCTATAAAGGAAAGAGCATAGGACCGAGACTAATCAATTGCACCCAATAAGCGGTGATAAAATCGGCTGAGTGAGCTTTTTCTTTGCCAAATCCTTCTCTTGCTCTTTTTTTCAATTGTAGGTCTCCTGCCTGCATTGGAAGAATGCACCAGCAGATCAGAGAAATGTTCCAGTGTGACCAACAGATTTTGATCTGCACTCAGAGGAGACTAGTTCCCTGCTCCCTGATGCATGTTCACAAGCTGTTGTAGAACTGGGAACATTGTAAATCAAAGCAAAGAGATAAACACCTGCAGCACTGAGCCAGGCCCGGAATTAAATTAATTGTTTGATTTATTTAAAGTAACAGTTATTTTTCTGAAGCGCCCCGTGCCAGCTTTAGTGCTCTCCGCTTATTTTATTCATCAGTTAGAAACAGCAGAATTCATGTTATTTTTCTTTGATTTGGGCATTTCCATGTATTTTTGTAGAAGATGTTTTAGTTCAACCCTTGTAAATATTTCTGGAGGGTTAGGCATCAGTCTGTTAGTGATTTTAGCCTGAGTTTGTCTCATTGTGTGTCGCTGAGTTATTGCTTCTATTGAAGGGTTTTTCGGTTTAAATCAGTATTGGTATTGCAGAGTGAAGGGGATTGGCTACAACCTTTTAGGGAACCTGGATACAATCTCCATTTGTATTTCTTCTCGAAAGCGATCACTTTGTAACGCTGCCAGAATCCAATTAATTTTTTTTCTCTTGTTGAACATCCACCCTTGTCTCTTCTGCCAAAAAATCAACATGAACAAAACTCTCAACATGGCAAGAGGACAAGGGCTCTGCCCAACCCCCAGTGACATTGCCGGAGCTTGAATCCACACAGAGAACGTGTGATCCCATCATGTTTGGCAAACAGGCATCTTTGATCTCTCCAACCAGTTTGAATTTGAAACTCTTTCCACATCGATGTCAAAACCCGTGACAGATTCAAGCACGGACAATTAATTTTCACGCCTGACGCCGTGGTATCTGGCCATTTATTGTCTACCCCTCATTATCTGAAAGGACGCATCTACATAAACCACTATGGTCCATCTGGTGATGGTGCTCCCATATATGTGTTCACCCAGGAGTTCCATGGCCTTGGCAACATTAGAATGGTGATGCACATTGCGATAACACAACAAGGAAAAAAGAACGAGCTTTCCGGATGTTCCAGTGAAGTAGTTTTTGTTGTAAAGTGTGTTTGTTGTAATGTAGGACCTGCAGCAATGATGAAATTGTCTGTATTAGTGATGTTGAGGGATGAATATTGACTTGGGCACCACAATCATTTTTACTGCACCATGAGATTTTTAATATGCATCCTCGAGTTTACATGGGATCCTGGTTTAATGCCCGGTCCCAAACATGAAGCAATCTGGCATTCCTTCCTTTCAGAATTGGACTTGAACCCATAACCTTCCCGTTTAGACAAAAAAGATAACCTCTTTACGGTGGCATGGCGATAGAGCTACTGCCTTACAGCGCCAGAACCCCGGGTTTGAACTTGATTACGGGTGCTTGTCTGTACGGAGTTTATACATTATCCCAGTCACCTGCGTGGGTTTTCTCCAAAATCTTCAGTTTCCTCCAACACTCCAAAAACTTACATGTTTGTAGGTTGATTGGCTTGGTATAAATGTAAATCGTCCCTTGTGTGTGTAGGATGGTGTTAGTGTGCGGGGCTCACTGTTCAGCATGGACTCGTTAGGCCGAAGGGCCAGTTTCTGCGCTGTATCTCAGAACTAAACTAAAGTGATGTTACATGAAGGGCATGCTGCCCCATGACACTGTTGTTCTTATTACATGGCAGAGCAGATTACTGAAATAGGACTGCTTCTTCGATCAGAATTACTGGACCTAGTCTCTAATCTCTGAGATAGGATTACCAATTGGAGTCCTTAATCTCCGACTGTTTTACCGAACATAGATTGTAATCACTCAAATAAGGTTATTGAATGTCTGTAATCTATTTCATAAGATTACAGAGTGGCCTGTAATCTCCCTGATTAAATTACTGCGTCATCTGTGTCCTCTTCAACCAAGACACTAGTCTGAGATTGTAATCAATCTGATACATTGACTGAGTGAGTCTGTAATCTCTCTGAACAGATAACACAGTGAGAGCAGGACCTCTCTGAGCAGGTTATTGGGCATGTCTTGTTTATTTGTTCAATTAGATTATTGCTCTGACATTGCCTTGCTTTGGTGCCAGTGACAGCCAGCCCACAGCAGTCAGCACTAGCTTCATCAGGATGGTGGGTTACTGGATCAAAGCTTTTACCCTGCACTGTGCTGCTGAACTCGCTGAGACTACTGTCTCCTCTGAGAAGCAGTGTGCTAGTAAGTTCCTTCCAATGTGTCTGGGTGATTTGTCTACTGTGGTTGAACATCAACAATCATGAGAGGCACTATCACTGTGGCATTGCCCCATTGCTCCAGTGAGCCAGGTTCTATCCTGACCTCAGGTGCTGTCTGTCTGGAGTTTGCGACATTCTCCCTGTGACCAAATGGGTTTCCTCCATGTGCTCTAGTTTCTTCCCACATCTCAGAGACGTATGGGTTGGAAGGTTGATCAATTACAGAAATGTGACCTTGGTGTGTAGGTGAGTGGTAGAATTTTGAAGGTAGTTGTTGGGGAATATGAAAAGTAACATGGGATTCACATAGGATTTGTGTAAACGGATGCTTGATAGTTGATGCCAGTTTGGGGGATGGAGGTTTATCTCCGTGCAGTGTGACTCCAAATGTAACCCCTGCTGGCAGACGGAGATAGAATATGTTGGTGTTCACATTGACCTTTATCACTTGCAAGAATTCACAAGACTTGTGCAGGCTTTATTCTTGGCATTGGCATACTGTAGATGGAGATGATCTGCCAGTACTGCTTCAGTATTGACCTGGAGAAGTTCCAGGCCAACCCCTCATCTCTCTCGTCAACGATGATTGATGACGCTTCTCTTTTTCTCCACCTCATCCAACAAATTCTATTTTTCTGCCAATGGTTCAAGGAAGTCATTTCATACCAAGCCATGCATGAGGATATCAGGACAGACGATCCAAACCTTGGTAGGTTGGCATAGGCGCAGTTACAGAACTATCTCCTCGCTGCTCCAAGGTCCTGATTTTCATCTTGACCTCTGATGTCTATGCAGAATTTGTACCTTCATCCTTTGACCACATAGGTTTTCTACAGCTCCTCGACCCATATCCCAAGCTATATACAAACTTACAAAATTCTTAAGGGGTTGGACAGGCTAGATGCAGGAAGATTATTCCCGATGTTGGGGAAGTCCAGAACAAGGGATCACAGTTTAAGGATAAGAGGGAAGTCTTTTAGGACCGAGATGAGAAAATCATTTTTTACAGTGGTGAATCTGTGGAGTCTGTGGAATTCTCTGCCACAGAAGGTAGTTGAGGCCAGTTCTTTTGGCTAGATTCAAGAGGGAGTTAGATGTGGCCCTTGTGGCTAAAGGGATCAGGGGGTATGAAGAGAAGGCAGGTATGGGATATTGATTTGGATGATCAGCCAGGCTCAAAGGGCCAAATGGCCGACTCCTGCACCTATTTTCTATGTTTCTATATAATTTGGTGGGTTGGTTGGTCACTGTCCCCAGTGTATTGGCGAGTGGTAGAATCTGCAGGGAGTTGATGAGGATGGGTGTGGGTGATGTGCCTATTGTGGTTGGACATCAACAACTATGAGCAGCCCAGTATCACTGTGACAATAACATAGTTTACTGTAGGATTATGTAAAAATGGGTGTTTGATAGTCAGCATAGATTTGGTTCAAAGGATTTGTTACTGTCCTGTGACTCTCATTATTATAAAGGAGAGAGGGATGGCGAAGCCATGAGATTGCAGAGGGAAGGTACGGCCCATGGCGGTGCAGTGATAAATCTTTGGGATGTGGAATGTGTGTGTATTGGAGAGACACACATATCTAATATGATTGTGAGGTTGCACAGATTGAAAGCAGATGAAGAGCTACAGGCATGGCTTCAATCACCACTAACCCCGTTAAACTGTTGCTTGACACTCATGAAATCAGGTCCTGTGGATGTGCTTAAGGCAGTAAAAAATGTTTAGCTGAGCAAGATGCAGGTGCAGTGGTATGGAGTACAAGTTCGTCCTGCACTAGATCAAATGACTGTAGGTTAATTGCATAACAGAATCAAGTGCACCATTCACCCGCTTGGTAATCGCTTTCTTATTTTTGTCATCTGCCAATTCTCCATATTATGAATAGTTTTCTCGTGTTACCTCCTCTCAGTCTCCTACTCGCATCCTTATCTCCCATATTTTCTCACATTTGGCTCTCATTGGGTTTGGCGATTCCAAGTGCCCCGCTGTGTAATGGGCTCGAACAATAACAGCCTCCACAGGGGCACTATATTCATTTTAATGTGTAGGTGTTCAATGAAAAATTGCAAGTCCTGTGATTATTGCATCATAAGTCACCCGGTAGTGACTGTTATTACTAAATTATATTTTGTAAAAGAGTAGAGAGTAGAGAGCACGCCGTAAAGGACGAAAGTCACAGTATCCTTCCTGTGTCAAAATGGCTGTGATTCTGAATTAAGCCTCCAGGTGGAAAAGGGAAACAAAAATCTGACACATTTTGTTATCCTGAAATAACAATTATAGCCAGCTATTGATATCTGTGCAGTTCCATAAACCTTTGAGATATCTGTCCTATTTCCATTATGATCTCGCTCCTATCCCCAGATCAAGTCATTCATGGCTTTGAGTTATCTCGGCACTATTGCATTTAATTTTTGCCCTGATATTGCCCTAATCTGCCTCCTGTTAAACATCATTTGCTTGCACTCAAGTGGAAGTTTTATTATCTTAAAGATGTAATACTAATCTAAAATATAAACAGTAAGTATTGAAAATACCAATCTACCCTGGCTGCAACTGTGGGGAGAGAAATAGATCTAAACTTTTGACAGAACCTGGAAATATTACAGATGTAACAAGGTGTAAACAATTAAAATGCAGAAAGTGATCAAGACTCTAAACAGCGTCTGTGCTGGTCTGGAGATAGGAGAGGTTAAGTGACTAAAAGGCGGTGCAAGGCAAGAATTGAATGCCTGTGGGGTAAATAGAGACACAGGAATGGCAGTTGCTTGAATCGTGAGTAAAACACAAAGTGCTGGAGTAACTCAAAAGTCCGGAAGTATATATGGCGGGAAGAGCCAGGCAACATTTTGGGTTAGGGCCTTTCTTCAGACTGAAAGTAAGAAACAAAAGATGATTTAAGGGAAGGCATGCATGGTGGAACCAAGATCATTGTCTGCATCTGAGTAAATGGAAACTGCATTTATAGAATGATGAGGAACTCCTGAACTCATCCTCCGGTCTAAGAACTCGTTAGTCACTTAATGTCTTTCTAGCTCATTATGGACATGTTTGTACATAAATCTGCATTTTTGGTGCTGTATGTTAAGGTAGACACATTGGGAATGTACCAGCTCAGTTGCTGGCAAAGATGAGGTGTTGCTGACCTCATGGACATAGGGGAAGAGAGTTGAGCAATGTTGCTGTGCCCACCGGACCCAAGGATTGAGTGTATCAAGATCAGGATTGTGTCCTGCCCACCTCTCGTTTGTCCAGGATCACTCTCGATTCAGTCTTTAATTCTCTCTGATGGAGAAATACTTGTTGATGAGAAACTAACTGGAGGGTGACAGGTGTCTGTGGAGTGATATGTCAGCATGAATCAGCACCTTTTGAGCAGCGGGGGAGGGAAGATGCAGTTGGAAGAAGAAGAATAAGACTGTACATAATTGAGCTGTAGCTGGCTTCTTGAGCACATTTATTAATCTCTGAGTGGAAGTAGCCATTGAAATCCTGGATTTGTTAGTAATTGTATCATTTGGCCCTCACACTTTTCCAAAGAATGAAGTTATCTTTCTCTCTGAATCCAGTGATGTAAACTGTAGTTAGCCACTATATTGATCTACTCTAGAGTAGACTGCGCCCATTCTTTACTGCAGTTTCATTTATTTTGCATTGTCCTCGCGTGTAGATCAGTCAGTACGATACGTGACATTGCACTGTGAAATGTTTATACCGAAGAATATGTCATAGGAAAGGTAATGCGAAGCTGGAAAGGGTACAGAGACGATTTACCAGGATGTTGCCAGGGCTAGAGGGTCTGAGCTGCAGGGAGAGGTTGAGTAGGCTGGGACCCTACTCCTTGGAGCGCTGGTGGATGAGGGTTGATCTTATTGAGGTGTATAAAACCATGACAGGAAGAGGTTGGGGGAGATGCACAGAGTCTCTTGCCCAGAATAGGTGAATGGAGGACCAGTGGACATAGGTTTAAAAGACAATAGACAATAGACAATAGGTGCAGGAGTAGGCCATTTGGCCCTTCGAGCCAGCACCGCCATTCAATGTGATCATGGCTGATCATCCTCAATCAGTACCCGGTTCCTGCCTTCTCCCCATATCCCCTGACTATGCTATTTTTAAGAGCCCTATCTAGCTCTCTCTTGAAAGCATCCAGAGAACCTGCCTCCACTGCCCTCTGAGGCAGAGAATTCCACAGGAAGTTGGAATTAGAAGTATGTCTGATGAATTTATCTGCACAATGATATGTCCAGTAGAGGAAAGATTGGAGGTAGGTCAGACGATTGTGACTGACATGGTCAAGTGTTCCTGGGCCTGGCTGGCTCTGCTAACCTTCAGCGCTCTGGACTTCAGCTGATGGTTGACCAACTAAAGTGATGCGTAGGTGATGGCTGCAGGGAGTGCCATTCCTCTCACTTGGCCTTCAAACCTAGAGCGCAAAGAAGTTCTCTTTGTTAAAGAGTCAAAGAGTTAAAGAGTCAAAGAGAGATACATCGTGTAACCGGGCCCTTTGGTCCACTGAGTCTACACCAATATTCAACCACTCATTTAAATTCTGCGTTAACCTATTCTATTCTCCTCACATTCCCACCAATTCCCTTTAGATTCTACCACGCACTATGCTCTGGGCAATTTAGAGAGGCCATTTAACATACCAACCCACACATCTTTGGGAAGTGGGAGGAAAGTGGAGCACCTGGAGGAAACTTGTGTAATCATCTGTGTAGAATGTGCAAACTCCAGATGAGGAGTAAACCCGCGTCCCTCCAGCTGTGAGGCAGCAGGATTACCAGCTGCATATTTGCGCCGTGCTATTCTGTGCTAATAAGCCATGTTGTTTTAGCTGGATAAATCCATAGGTCACATTCTTAGGAAACATGAGGTTTTGTTTCCTGTGATTTGATAGGTAATATCCCGATGCACAATGAAAGCTTTAGCAGATAAACAGAGTTTCCAGTGCGACTAGAATACTGTATGATTCTGAGTTTCGAGCTTTCAACCAGCTAACCAAAGAATTAGCATCTGATAGACTAAGTGGACTACTTTGTTGCTTGCTTGGTGATCTATATAGTATGTCTACCATAGCTTCATAATTGACCTGTTAAAATGCATTGTCAGAGATGCATTTGTAACAATTGTCGTACAATTGGATTGAACACAACAGTTGACACCTTCCAATGTTACCCTGTAGGTTAGAAATTGATGAGTTTCCAATGAGTCATCTCATGTCAGGAAGTAACATATCACATCCATGGAATTCCAATATTGACATACTGCAGGTCTTTAGTTTGGGTTGGCCCCACAAGGCCAATTTTGGACTACAGAGAGTGGGTTTAGGGAATAAACTGGTTTGTATTATTTACCTGCTTGCTAAATTAGCCAGCAGAGGTATTGATGAAACCTGATCACTTCTTTTATAAAATCTGCTCCTGCACATTCATAGCCGTGAAGGAGTGGTTCAGACATACCGCAGACAATAAGCCAGAAAATAAAGTGGTGCAATAATCTAACACTTTTAATTACTGCGCTTTAAAGTCATGTTTTTAAATGTACTCTCTATTAAAATTTAATTTTCACACAGCATAATAGGTTTATTAGTCTAACATTAAACTGTATGCTAGGGAGAACTCCCCAGCTTTTTTACAAAATTGTGCCCTGGGATCTTTACTTTATCTGTTCACCTAAAATGGGCAGCATGGACATAATGTAACGTATCATTAGATTGATGGCATTGGCATTGCAACAGACTTCTAGCTTTGCATTGGTGCGTCTGCCCAGATTATATAGCCTAGACTCAAGTGCTCTGAGAGAGTGTTATATCTGCATTGTGCAATCCCTACTAACCAAGTACCTGTAATGTTAAATATAGGTGAAGAGGAAGGTAAAATAAAAGAGGATGATTTACCCTAATACAAAGTATTTGAACATTTGTAGTGCATTCTTGAGAACACTGAAAATCATTTCTAATGATATTTGTAAAACTTTATTTGTTACATACAGTGATTAGAATATACCCTAACTAGATTACTTGAGAAAAAAAGTCCTCTCTAATTGCAGGATGATTTTCAATACAATTGAAGCTCAGATGCAGACAAGTGAGACGAATAAATCCTTTAATACTTTCACATTAACATTTAATATTTCCACTCAGCTGCCTTCTCCTTCATCAGCTCTTCAATGTCTTTAGTTGTCGATTCCTCAGCATTGAAGGCTGGAGACTCCTTGACTCCCTCCATACCACCATTGTCAACGCTTGCGTCACTTTCCAGGAAAACAATATCATTCTTGATGCCAGTTATATCAGGAATGCCTTTGAGGTCATTCACTGCTTCAGGGCATAACCTTAGCCAAACACCATTCATCATGATTTGTTTCACTTAATCCCAAGTGACTACTATAGAGTCAATTGTTACCTTTATGGTGTATTTCTTCCATATAGAATTTTTTTGTAATCGCATGATACATCATATGATGCAAATTATAAGCCTTGAACATTGAAATTGGCCTTTGGCATATAACCATATAATATAACCATATAACAATTACAGCACGGAAACAGGCCATCTCGGCCCTTCTAGTCCATGCCGAACACTCACTCTCACCTAGCATGCAATATGCTAAGGCAGCAAAGATATATTCTGATTTTGCTACATACTTTGGTAATCTACATTGGGCGGCTGGGACATTATTGACAATCTACAAAGCCTTATTATCCAATTTTTATCCCCTTAAGATATAAGGGTGGTGAATCTGTGGATTTTCAGCCGTGCGGGAAAAACCAATGGATATTTTTACAGCAGAGACAGATTTTTAAGACAAATTCTTGATTAGTAAGGGTGTCAGGGGTTATGGGGAGAAGGCAGGAGAATGGGGTTGAGAGGAAAAGTTAGATAACCTATGATTGAATGGCGTAGACTTGATGGGCTGAATGGCCTAATCCTGTTCCTAGAATTTATGAAATAATTCAATTTAATGTTCAACATATCCTTTCAGATAGGTGGAGCATATGCTTGATGTCATCCAAACACTATTAAAGTTGGAGTAAACTGATGGAGCTACCACCAATGTCTTGGGGTTTTCTGAGTGGCAACTAATTTGAAATCTTCGTTGCCCCCAAGAAAAAGGATCAAACAGTCCTCAGCTACTCAAATTGTTCAGGGCACACTTCTTGGTCTGAGATGTCACTTTTCATTATTTCTGTGGCACCACAAGCCATAGCAGTTAGATGATGGATATGATAGTGAACACATAGTCTGCCCTAGGATATAAAGGTATAGAACAGGACAGCACAAGAACAGGCCATTCAGCCCACAACGTCCATGCTGAACAGGATGCCAACACCAACTCTTATCTGCCCACACATAATCCATATCCTCCCATCCCCTGCATATGACTATTCAAGCATCTCTTAAATGCCATGATCGTATCCTCCTCAACCACCATCTCCCTTCCATTTAAGTCTCATCTCATTAACACATGCTCGGGTGCACAGTCCCCATCCTTGGTCATCTTCAGCACCTCCTGAGGATATCATTAGACAGCAAATAAACCTCACCATCTTAAGCAAGCACAAATTATAATGAGTGAGATAATAATGAAGCCATTGCTGCCTCCGGTCTGTAGATGTTGATGCATCACCCACATACCCACCAGACTACTTCTTAAGTTCCTGCCAAATGACATTTGTCTTCCCTTAAATGAATCTTGAGGAGAGAGAGCAATTACTGGCATTTTGAACTTCGATCCATTTACAGTATCTTCTCCATCTTCCAATCTCCACCTCTCGTAATGTTATGGCAATAACCAAGAGCCACTGAAGTCCACGCCATCCTCTTCACCGCTGACTTGTTTTACACAAAAGTAACAATGGTTAACACTGCCTTGCCAAATGCTAAGGTAATAATGAATATCTTCTCTCCCCTTCCTTTGTTTTTGCAATATCCATCAGTATGTCCAGTGCAGTGGCTGTCCTTTCCTCAACTGGTACAGATGGTGAGGTTGATGGTGGGTGTCTAGTGATCTCTCATATTGGAAGAATTTACCAAAAAGAAGTACATTGCTGCTTTGTTTTGGAAGCAAATGCACATGGATTGAGGCAATGAGATAAATAAAGTATTTCACTGTAGTAAAGATTTGTTAAATGAATATTTGCTATCCGCAGGAAACATGGAATAGTGTTGTCTCCAGACTCCTGTTGAGAAACAACTGCTGTCCTTCCTCAGCAATCAGCCATATCATTTAACAAACTCTCCTCTCACACGATACCTCGTTCTCTCCCTCGTCGCTCACTCCCCTTTCTGGACCAGGCATCTGGAACTAGAGAGTCGGTCGGGTGGCATTACCCTGCAATATTCCTCACCCAGGTATTGTGATGGAGACCTAATATTATGGAATGCACAATTTCCCCCAAAGCAGACCTCGGATCACGCCACACCGAATGGCCAATTAAAAAAATGTTTTGACTTAAAAGACCTTTAACAATCTTCCACTTCCTTAACAGATAAAAATTGACTGAGATGACATTGGTACCTAGATGAGCTTGGTGTCTGCTGGCTCATAAGGTCATTAGATCCACTTTGAATTCTGAATTTTCTTCCTCCTATTATATTGTATTGTATTGTATTGTATTGTATTCAAATTTATTGTCATTGTCTCAATTAGAGACAACAAAATGAATTTCCCTTTACAGTCAGCATCATAAAAATAAATAAGTAATAAATATTAAAACATATAAAAAAAATAAAATAGAATTTTAAAAAAAAGCACAAACACAGAGAGTCCACGACACAACATAACACAGTGGCACCAAGGTGAGGAAGGCACCATTGTCCAGCCAGCCTCCCCTCCGATCTTCCCAGATGTTCATCCGTGGTCGGGGCCTTCCGAGCACCCGCAGTCGCCGCCCCAGGTGGCCCGATGTTCAGGCCCTCACGCCGGGCTAGTGGAACGCCGACGCCGATCCCCGACGGTGAACATCCTCCTCCTCAGCGGCCCGGACCTCCCGATCAGCCGCCTCCCGCAGCCGGAGTCCGCAGCTCCCGAGTCCGCAGGTCGAGCCGGGCAGAGTCGCAGGACCCCGCGTTGTTGATCAGCGCCGCCCGCGTTGGGAGCTCCGCAAACCGCAGCTCCATGATGTTGGTGCAGCAGCTCCAGCACTCCGGGCTCCAGACGGCGATCCCCGGTAAGGCATCGCCAGCCCTGCGATGTTTCAGCACTGTCCCGCCGCTGCTGGAGCTCTGGTCGATCCCGGCAGGAAAGGCCGCGCCAATCCAGGTAGGCCGCTGGGGGGGGGGGGGGGAGCGAGGACGCGACTCGAATAATAGTCGCGTCCTCACCAGGAAGCGGCTGAAGGACGGTATCCCCCGCACCGTGCCCTCTTCCCCCACATAAAGACATTAAAAAAATCATAAAAAACACACATCAACATAACTAAAAAAACAAAAAAACAAAAAGATACCCGGCTGAAGGTGGAGGCTGCTGGCACCAGCGCCACCGGAAGTACAATACTCTGCAGGTGAGCATATTTTAACCACACATTTATTTAATTGACTTTCTTTCATGCAAGGTGAAGATAAATATACTTATTACCAACTACTTTCCCTTGGAGTTATATCCATGAATCATGTTGATGTTCAAATACCTAATCCCTTTCAATCACCAGGGGCAGGTTCAATATTGTAAATACGAAGTGCAAAATTATTCCTTTTCACCAAAAATAGTTAGCGTGCCATTATTTTCTTAAGGATTGATATCTTCCCTCTAATTGCTCTAATTCCTCTAATCTTACAGCTTGAGTTTAAAGGTCCACTTGCCAGAATTTTTAGTTGAAATAAATGGTTCCAATTTAATTCAAAAATAACTCGAAATGTATGATTTGCGCACATCCTCTGTATTTCCTCAACCACAAAGTATTGGGGGTCATCAACGCCTCGACTGACTGGCCACAGGATGTCTTACGGAGATGGCTCCCTCGATGATACAAGGATGAGAATATAACATGATAATGGACAGGACCAATAACTGCAGCAGAAGGCTGAATAAAGAGTAGTCATTTAATGAATAAAAACACAATAAACAAAGAAACTGAATTGCAAACATAATTGAAGTGAGATTGAGTGGAAGTAATGGAAATTGTTAGTCCAATTGCTGCGATTGGGAACGGATTGGAACCTTGCCCAGATGCTTTTTCAGTCTAAAACCTCAATTGTCTCACTCAGTCTTGATATGCCGAGCCAGTATATTTGCCGATCTATCATTTCTTGGCAATGTGTAGGCTTCATTTGTTAGATTACTGAAATATATTTGGCCTAAGCCACTAAAAATTAATGGCTTCTTCTTTTTGCATCTGCCCGACAATGAAAATAAAAGCAATGACAGATAGCATTAAAGGTTTATTGCTACACCGGGCACAATGTTTTCTTTTGTGCTCATTCATCTGTCATTGTCAGGAAGAGTAAAGGTTAATGGCTGATGGAGGTTCATATTGTCAGCACACAATGTGTGGAAAGGACAGGTGAGGCAGAAAACAAAGCAAAGTCCTTTGTAATCATGTTTGCATCATGAAAATAGAAGATAAAGACTTGATTAACTGGCAAGGTACTGCAACAGAATCGAGAAACCACCTTCTGTTGTATCTGTGTCAGCACTCTATGTTAAGCACTGAACAGAAGCTTGAGACATGGCCGGTTTCATTTACTGTAGATATCATTGCTTTTTCCATGGGTTATTGAGAAGTGAATGTCACAGGCAACTTCCAGAGGGAAATGGGCTGATTTCCCGCTTACTTCAATCAAGCTAGTCAGATAACGTTCAGATTTCTACTTTGCTCCTGGGATTTGGCTGACACAGCCAATGTTGTCCAGGATATCCTGATGTCACTTTGAATTGCTGCAGTCTTTAAGGTGACGCTGTTGTTCTAACAGTGTGAAGCGAGGGATTGGATGACATTGACCTGGTGCCAATGATGGTACTTCAGCGTATGCCTGAGCTGGTATAGTGTGTGACCTGGAGGTGATGGTATTTTCAAATGTTACTTCTCTTGTACTCGATTGCAAAGGTTACAAGGAGTGATGGTGTTTTGTTGCTGTGTTTGCATGCTGTAAAATTGCCTACTGTCGCCCTTATATGACTGTGATGGATATTTTGTCCAGAGCCAGGGCAACAATCAAGTGATTGCTGGATGGTGTAACTGCTGCTGTTAGTCCAGTGGTGAGTTTCCCATCGCTCTCCATGGCCCGAACCCTGTATGTGCTGCCGTTGATCATGAAGTTTGCAGCTCAGCCTGAGTAAGCCATCACCCTCACCCCACGGAGTGTGGCAAAGGGAATGTGGCTGTCTTACCTTCCTTTATGGTGGTCTTGCCAGGCACTGAATGTCATACAAATGGTGCCTGCCAAACTAACTCTGATTTTTATCCAAATACAGTTACAAGTTAGAATGCTCCCTCCATTATGAGAGGAGTAATGAACGGAACCGTAAATGTGGAATTATTAATGAAGAAACTCACTTCCAATCCAATGGTGGATGAACTGTCAACAGTGAAAGTGATTAATGAAAGAATGGTTCCCGTTAAAGCTCCCATGGCAATGCCCTGAGGTAATAATGGCCTGCCCTCAAAAACCATCTTCCTCTGTGAGGAGGAATTACTCCAGCCATTATTTCAATTGATGTTAGTGTCTTCCATTCAGAGGAATTCCACCAATAATGAAAACACACAATGAGGAACTTGTGAACAGTATTAACAATATGGTGCTTATCATCTCTTTCTGTTTTTACATTAAAACATAAAAGGCTATGGAATCTAACACTGGATACGTTGAGATTAAAGCACCTAAATAAATCATCTTATTTCAGTTCTATAAAGTTCTATGTTTAATATTCTCAATTAACATTTAAATGGTACCACTCTCCTGAGAGTTTGTTTAAAATGGATCCCCAATTATTCTCTGGGGAAAACTAATATTGTTGTAGTGTAATATGTGAAGTTAGCTCATTCATGGCTAAATAATTATTTGATTTCTGATTATTCCTCGTGGACAGTTGCCAAAGGAGGAGACGAACCAGCTGTAAGCCCATTCTTTGCATGGTTGTTACCACTCGGCAAGAGAGAAGTTGAGGCTTTGCGAACCATTTCCAAAAACAATTCTGTTTTATTTATTGTGACAGGAAATACTTGAATGCTTTATCTTCCTTCTGTGCCAGTTTGACTTGAAAAGGAAGAAGGGCAGGGAACCGAGTCCCGTCAGAATATTTTAGCTGGAGGTTTATCGGGCAATCCATGAAATCTCCTTTTCATGTAAAATTGGTCATTACTGACATATCTTCAAGTCAAGTAAGAGAACTGTGAAAGCTGTAACCTTTGTTAAACAATTTGTTAAACTGCCCTGACATCACTATTTAATTTTTTGCATCTGTTCAACCTTTGTGGTTAATAAATGTACATGTGTGGCGGCACTGGGTGATGCGCCACGCACTGTACATAACCTTCAGCTCTTTTTTTTTTTTTTTTTTTTTTTTTAATCAAAAAATTTATTCAATTATTAAAAAATAATATTTACACTACAATAAAACAAGCCAGAACCCACCACCATAAATACAATACAAACATATATCCATAATAAACTATTATACAATTATGATACAATCCTTATTGAGGATACATTCAACACCCTGCGGAGCCCAGCGGTCCCGGAACTCCCTCAGGGTGCCCACAGACAGGGCGTATTCCCTTTCTAACCCCACCCGGGCACGGACGTAACCCCGGAAAAGGGGCAGGCAGCTGGCCCGGGTAGAGCCCTCCGCCGCCTGGCGCCGTGACTCGCGGATGGCCAGCTTGGCCAGGCCCAGGAGCAACCCAACCAGGACATCTTCAGCCCTTAACCTTCAGCTCTTGGGGGGGGTCACGTGTCCCGGTGACGATAAATAGGGGTTTTGGTTTAGTCACATGGGTGCCCCTGGGTTATTTAAGGGTTAATCGCGTGTGCACTGTGTTGGTGAGTGAGGAGAATTTGTGTAAAATAAAGATTTCGGATAAACTTCGTTCTTTAATGGACAACTCCACGTCTGCTACATTTGGTGACCCCGACGTCCAGAATAGATGAAAGAAAAATGCGGCAAGCCCAAACCCAGCCCTTTGCTGCCGCCGACGACCAGGCCCAACTCAGCGCCGTCACCCTGAAGCTGCCGACCTTCTGGACCACCCAGCCGCAGGTATAGTTCCAGCAGGCCGAATCCCAATTCTCCGTCCGCGGGATAACATACGACGAGACCCACTACCATCATGTAGTCGGCCGCGCTTGACCAAGAAACGGCCGGGCGAATCATCCCCCTCCTGCAAGATCCAACAGCGGCCGATAAATATGGCGGCCTGAACGCGCTGCCGGTCCATACCGTTGGCCTCAGTCAGATGGAGCGAGCGGCCCGCATTTACAACATGGGTGTGCTTGGCTCTCGCTCATGGACGGCCACCACCACTGCATGCTTTTTGAATATGCCTACCTGCAACAGCTTCCAGATGACATCTGCCCATTCCTCACAGGGGTAAGTTTTGAAAACCCCCGGGCTCTAGCGGAGCGAGCTGACGAACTGTGGCGGTCCACGTGGCACGAAGTGGGACAGCTGGATCGGGTGTCCACTGTGTCCAGGAAGGTGCAGAGGGCTAGAGCCACACCCACCAGGGGCTCCATGGAGCATCTGGAGCCTGCCCTTAAAGGGGAGGGGAATGTCCTTAAAGGGTAGTGGTGCTTTCACCACCAGCGTTGGGGCTCGGCAGCCTGCAAATGCCGCCAACCCTGAGCATCTCTGGGAAACTCTGGGGCTGGCCACCGGTAATCACTGCAGCGGTCGGCAAAGGTCATCGCCTATAAGCCTCGGACCGGTGTTCGGGCCGAAGTATTTTGGTTGATACGGGTGCTGAGGTCAGCGTGGTGCCCCCGTTCGGGACGGACACGCGTGCCGGTAAGCGGGGGCCCGTAGTAACTGCTGCGAATGGCAGCCCTATACGGACACATGGGGTCCGCACCATACCTGTGGTATTTGGTACCTGCCATTTTTCATGGCCATTTACAATGGCAGATGTGACCCAGCCATTGTTGGGTGCAGATTTTCTCCGGGCGCAATCTCTGCTGGTGGACGTGAGGGGACAGCGCCCTGTCCACGCTTCTACACTCGAGGCAATCTCCTTGCGCCTGCTGCGTCTGCCGTGCCAATTCACAACCCGGTGGCGGCGGTGGACAATATCTACGCACAAATTTTGGCAGAGTACCGGCTATCCTGACCCCTCAGTTCGACTTGATCAACACGAAGCATGGGGTCCAACATCACATTCTGACTTCGGGACCACCGCTTCACGCCCGCGCCCGCTGACTGGCCCCCAACAAACTCCAGCTTGCGAAGGCGGAGTTCCAAAAGATGGAAGCAATGGGAATTGTCCGGCGATCAAACAGCCCATGGGCCTCCCCTTTGCACATGGTACCCAAGGTCTCTGGCGGCTGGAGGCCTTGTGGCGACTACCGCCGCCTGAATGATGCTACAATTGCAGACCGGTACCCCGTCCAACACATTCAGGATTTCTCTGCCCATCTAGTTGGAGCTAAATGTTTCTCCAAAATTGACCTGGTCAGGGGGTACAATCTGCCCCCTGTGCGACCGGAGGATGTGCCCAAAACGGCTGTCATCACCCCCTTCGGGCTTTTCGAATTTGTGCGTATGCCCTTCGGCCTTAAGAACGCCACACAGGCATTCAAACGGCAGATGGGCACCGTGGGACGGAGGCTAGATTTTGTCTTCATTTATCTGGATGACATCCTGGTGGCGAGTCATTCACGGCAGGAACATTGCGCCCACCTCCAGTTGTTGTGCCAGCGTCTGAGCGAGTTCGTGTTGGTATTAAACCCGGATAAGTGCCAGTTCGGCCTTCGGGCCGTCGCTTCTTGGACCATCGTGTGACGCAGCTCGGTGCGGTGCCTCTACCAGACAGGGTGGATGCCATTCGCCGGTTTCCACGGCCTTGCGCAGTGCGGGGCCTGCGGAATTTGCCTGGGGCGAAAGTTCTAGGCCGATTGTGGCTCGGGAATACTGCGGCTGCTATGCAACTGGTAGGCAAGCGGGGGACGTCAAGTGGACCCTCGCCATGGCACTTCAACTGGCGAAAGAGGCACTGGCTCGGGCGACGATGCTGGTACATCCGTGGGTCAACGCCCCTACAGCACTAACTGTGGATGCCTCGGACTCTGCGGTTGGTCGTGTATTGGGACAGTTTGTAGACGCTCACTTAACGCCTCGGGCTTTTTGCAGCCGCTAACTCGACCCGGTCTGAACTCAACCCTTCGGCTCTTGGGGGGGGGGGGGTTCACGTGCCCCGGTTACGAGAGATAGGGGTCACGGTTTGGTCACGGGTGGCCCTGGGGAGTATTTAAGGGTTAATCGCACGCGCACAGTGTTGGTGAGTGAGGAGATTTAGTGTAGAATAAAAAATCATTATTTGGACAAACCGTGTCTGCCTTGTTCTTTAACGGACAACTCACCGTCTGCTACACTTGAATATTTAAGATGAAACAATGGTTTTTGATGTCGTATTTTCTTCAAGTAAATGATTTCTGGGACTAAATTCCAAGCGTAACCAATTTGTTTACCAAGGAGCCTATCATTCAAATGGTTTATGCAGTTTACATTTATAAGGGATTTGCCTATAAAAGCTGACTATAGTGTCTAGTAAAAATAAATTGTGAGCCATCAAATATGAAAAGAAGCATATTTAATCAAGATGAGGGAGGTCTTGAGTCCAAGTCTTATAAATTC
Source organism: Leucoraja erinaceus (assembly GCF_028641065.1). Taxonomy (NCBI): domain Eukaryota; kingdom Metazoa; phylum Chordata; class Chondrichthyes; order Rajiformes; family Rajidae; genus Leucoraja; species Leucoraja erinaceus. Next base: position 20,808,946 of record NC_073399.1, on the reverse strand, counting down.
TAACTAGAAGAAAAATACAAACTCCATCATATTCTTCGCGGTAGGCGGCGCGACTCTCGTCAGCAGCGGCCTCTGCAGCCCTTCCGCGTTTTTATTATTTTTTGTCTATGTTTCTATGTAGTTTTTGTTATTTTTTGTTGGGGTGTGTGTGTGTGGGGGTGGGGGTGGGAGGGAGGGGGTAACTTTTAAATCTCTCCCTGCACGGGAGACCCGACCTTTTCTTGTCGGGTCTCCGTTGTCGTTGGGGCTGCAACGAGGAGCGGCCTCCAACAGGAGAAGACCGGGGACTCTGGTGCCGACGACTCACCGTCACCGTCGCGGAGCTGGCCGAGTCCAGAGCGGGTGGAGCAGTGGAGGAGCGCTGCTGCTGCTGCGGCCCGACCTCCGGAGATTCGGAGGCAGCAACTGCGGGTCTGGCGGACGGCGGCACCGGGAGCCCGCGGGTCACTGGAGGGAGACCGCTTTTCAGGGCTCCTGCAACGGCGACTTCTCCCGCGCGAGTTGCGGGGTCGAAGAGCTCCTGGAGCGGGGCCTGACATCACCGCCCCGTGCGGCTTGGAATGGCCGCGGGACTCTGCGAGCGCACGCCGGGGGCTCTAACACCAAGACCCGGTGTGCAACCTCGCATCACCCGGCGTGGCTTTAATGGCCGCGGGACAATCGCCATCGCCAGCCGGGGGCTTTGACTTTGACTTGACATGACATCGGGGGGGGGGGGGGGTTCGGGGAGAGTGCAGTGGAGAGATACCTTTTTTTGGCCTTCCATCACAGCGATGTGATGGATGTTTATGTAAATTATGTTGTGTCTTGGGTCTATTTGTTTGTAATGTATGGCTGCAGAAATGGCATTTCGTTTGGATCTCAAGGGGTCCAAATGACAATTAAATTGAATCTTGAATCTTGATATTCACGTCTTGTAGAAAGGGCGCATTGACGCCAAAATGGTGCGCAGAATCAACATAAGAATGGAGATTACAAAAAGGAGAGTGAATATATAACAGCACATTTGTAACTTGAGAATAAAGTTCAGCAGAGTATTGGTTGCACAGTGTCCATAAATAGAAAGAGATGAGGATTATGTGATGGACATGCCAACCTCACTTCGATTTACCCATCAATGCAACAAAATTTAACGTATTTTATTTTCTGCAAATGATTGAAGACAAACTACCCGATGATCAGAAACCCACAGGACTAATATTTCCCACTGATTGAATGTAAACTATCCCTCAACAATGAAAAATGCTTTGGTTGACCTCAGCATATGAAGTTTCCAACTGTAAAAGTTAATGGACTTAAAGGAGCAGGCCTTATCATCAGAGAATAACAATATTGCCCCACCATGCTGAAATGAAAGTGGAGTCAGTAATAGATAAAAACAAAGTTAGATTTTCGTGAAATGTGCATTTAACATACAGTTTTTTACATTTTTCACTGCAACAAAGAAGGCCATACGGCCCATTGAGTCACTGCTGGATCTCAATGCAATCCCATCTATTCCTTTTCCACACTTATTTTCCCTGCAACCTACCTTTCCTCACAGGTCCATCAACCCCGATCCTCCTACCACCAACCTCCTTCAGGGATAATTTGAAATGGTCAATTAGCAATTCTGTAACTAGTAATTCTTTGGGAAGTGGGGGGAAACCAGAGCACCTGGGGGAAACTCACACGGCTACAGGGAGAACATGCAAACACCATACAGACAGCACCAGATGTCAGGATTGAAACTGGGTCACTTAAACAGTGAGACAGTGGCCCTCACTATTGCACCACCGCACCACCTTTTCTTCTTGACCAGTCAGTTGGTTTATCAATAATTATGTCACATTAACCATATAACCATATAACAATTACAGCACGGAAACAGGCCATCTCGGCCATACAAGTCCGTGCCGAACAAATTTTTTTTTTTCCCCCTTAGTCCCACCTGCCTGCACTCATACCATAACCCTCCATTCCCTTCTCATCCATATGCCTATCCAATTTATTTTTAAATGATACCAATGAACCTGCCTCCACCACTTCCACTGGAAGCTCATTCCACACCGCTACCACTCTCTGAGTAAAGAAGTTCCCCCTCATATTACCCCTAAACTTCTGTCCCTTAATTCTGAAGTCATGTCCTCTTGTTTGAATCTTCCCTATTCTCAAAGGGAAAAGCTTGTCCACATTTGCAACTGTCTCGAGTCTTTTGTTGTTTAAAATACCAGTTGCTGTTTTTATAAGAACTCTTCTGGTGGCCGGGTAATGAATGTCACTTCTTCTTCTTGCGAATGAAACATAAACCAAAGGAATGGTTAGATCTCAAGCCGGGTGTTGAGCAGCCAGGTTGTTGTCTCTGCGTCAATGTCTGCCAGGCCCTGAGCTCCATTTGGTGGGTGGTAGAGCGGGTACCCAGAGATGACATGGTTGGCTGTCTGTTGTCCTGCTCCACATTCACATGCTGGGCTCTGGCAGGAGCCCCCATCTCCACATGCTGCATTGAAACACCCAACTCCAGTACAAAGTCTGTTGAGCTTCACCCATGCTTCTCTGGGGAGTTCAGACGCTGGACAGCTTTTATCTGGTGAAGAGATGTAGCTGTGTAATGGAGATGAGGTTGCCTTCCACTCCTGTGACACTTGGTGCTATCCAGGGTGCTTTTGTCTCAGTTGGCTGGATGGATGCTAGGAGTTGTTTTCCATGTGGAGCAATGGGGTGACGGGTCTTCAGTCGGGGTGGGCTCTGCTCTCTGCTGATAGCCTGATGGAGGAGGTGATCTGGGTCCATGGCACGATGAGATAGTGCCAGAGTTGCCGCTTGCCTTCGGATCCCTGCAGGCGGAATGCCTGCAAGTATAGGGAGCTGCTCGACTGGAGTAGGTTGAAGGCACCCAGTGATGGTTCTCAAGGTGCTGCTCAAGCTCGTGTCTACCAGGCTAGTATGTCTACTTCTTCTCCATACAGGTGCACAGTACTCAGCTGGGGCATACACAAGAGCTAAGGCAGAGGTGCAAAGAGTTGATGGACTGGCTCCCCAACTTGTTCCTGCCAGGCGTTGGATGAGACGTGCCATGACCTTGTCGTGGAGAACAGGCGGAGATCGATGAGATGTTACTAAGTTAAAGAACAATCTATTGAAGTCATGCATAAAATTAGAATATACTTTCTCTGGGATAATCAGAGATCATTTAGTATGATCCATGCATCTTTAATTTTGCAATCAGAGAGATATTTAACTCCCAGTAAAATATAAAGAATTCCCTCTGTGTTACATGGGACTCAAAACAATTCATGTGGATTCTACTGGTCTGAAGCAATGCATCCACCTGTTTGTGATCTTAGCACCGTCAGGCCATAATGGACATGTTAGATTTCGTTCTTGTTTCATCGGGTGGAACAGTGGCACAATGGTAGAGTTGCTGCCTTACTGCACCAGAAACCCGGGTTCAAATCTGACTGTGCTGTCTGCATGGAGTTTGTATGTTTTCCTTGTGACCGTGTGGGTTTTCTCTGGGTGCCCCAGTTTCCACCCACACTCGAAAGACCTACAGGTTTGTAGGTTAATTGGCTTCAGTAAAATTGTAAATTGTCATTGGTGTGTAGGATAGTGTTAGTGTACGGTGTGATTGCTGGTCGGCGCGGACTCGGTGGACCGAAGGGCCTGTTTCTGCACGGTAACTATATAGTCTTAAGTAAAGTCTATTAGGAGGGTAAATCAACAGAGAGAGATAAATAGGGAATGAGTTCATTCCAATTGTTTGTTACTGATTTCCAAAATCAACATAATGTGAGCCCTTGCACATGTTTGGTGTTATAGAGAGGCCAGAGCAGATTTGGTCCCAGTACTGGAGACATGACATTGGACTTGATATGAGCTTTGACTGGATAAAAGTGGACCAGCTGATAGGTAGGTTCAGAATCTAATTTAAATTGGGATTGCTGTTTGTCTAAAGTCCTGAAGATTCGATGTGTGTCCGCCATGAATAAACATGTAAACTGCTTCTGGGAACAGATGGATTAGTGCAAAACTGTGGTGGCATGATGGAGGTTTCATTCAATGTTGAAATATGAATTGATGGACCCCCTTTTGCCTCAAATGGGCATAAAAACATTCCCGTGGCTTGTGTGGAAAAAAGAGCAGAGTTTCTCATTATCCTGCCCAATATTTATCCTTCAACCACGATCACAAGGAAATAAAATACTTATTATCACCTTAACATTTGCAGGACCTTGTTGTGTGCAGAGTGCCTGAGAGATTTCTGACCTCACTCCAAATCTATGTTTGAAAACTGTATAATCTTTTGTTTATTGCTTTGAGGTATCTTCCTAATTATTAGCACGTTATTCTTAATACAAGTCCTCCTGGCTTTCGCTTAATGTACTTCTCTCTCAGAGATGAATGTTTCAATTGATCAACATTTTGAACATCAATCATAGAAATGGAAAACATTGTCACTTTCAACACCCAGAGCCAACCACTTGGTTTGTGTATATGTATAGCTGTTTCTACAAAGTGCTCTAATGGGCAACAATAACTGTAGATGCACCAGTATGAATTTGTTTGCTACACACATTGGCCATTCCCGTGTCATGTCTATAAGTGTAGGATCTGCAGATGTTGGCTTACAACGAAGATAGTCACAAAATGCTGGAGTAACTCAGCGGGACAGGCAGCAACTCTGGAGGGAAGGAATGGGTGACGTTTCGGGTTGAGACCCTTCTTCAGCCTGAAGAGGTCACTCCAGCATATTGCGTCATGTGTATAGGTGATAGTTAATTTGGTGTCAATCTGCATTGAGGGAAGCATTGTGGACTAGTTTGTGATTCCACCAGTTAGAGTAGCCATGTGCTTTGCAGGAAAAACTCAACACTTTACTGAGACTAAATAAGAATCAGGCCTAATCATATGATCACCCTGTAAAAAATGAGCTGAAAGGACCTTATGTCTCTCAGGACCCCCTAGGATTTTGTTGAAATCCAGTGTATTATGTTCTATTAATAGAGAGAGTTAGATAGAGCTCTAGGGGCTAGTGGAATCAAGGGATATGGGGAGAAAGCAGGCACGCGTTATTGATTGGGTACGATCAGCCATGATCACAATGAATGGCGGTGCTGGCTCGAAGGGCTGAATGGCCCCCTCCTGCACCTATTTTCTATGTTTCTATAAAAGCATTGATCCTTATTCATGAGGACACACTTGTATACAAATAAACCTTTCCAGTTTGACCATATCTTATACTCTAAAAATAGTAAATAAAAGCTGAAATTATAATCCTTCACATCATGAAGAGATTTTGATATCAAATGTTCCCTTAGTATTTCCCTTTATCTTTGTGAACAAAAGAATAGGAACAACATCAAGATTCGATAAAGTGAAACTCCTCTGTGTACACAATTTTATGAAATGTCTGGAGGGTTTTAACTTCCAGATTGTCCAGCCCATTCTACTTGGTTGTTTTTATTCCTCCTAAGACCTTCCTCATTTTACGCAGCATGTATAGCAATTGTCACCACAAAGGGGTTGGGCTACATGCCATTTCCCATTATTTGTCCCAGTTAGGGGAAGCTGAAAGCATAATGAATTGTAGGTTTTTGGTTTTGTTTGTAACACAATGCATTGCTAAGTATGTACAGTTTTATGTGCAACACTGGTCTCCTCCTTTAAGGAAAGATGTTAAAGCAGCTCAGAGAAGATTTACTGCACTGATACGTAGAAGAGGTAGGTTGTCATGAATAAAGTGCAGGCTTGTATCGACTGGAATTTAAACAAGTGAGAGGGAACCCATTATTATGTCCGGACAGGGTGGATATGGAGAGGTTGATACCTCTTTGGGGAAAACTTAAAACTAGGAATCACTATTTGAAAATAATGGGTCGGCCATTTAAGACAGATGAGGCAAAATAATTTATCTATGGGTGTTGTGAATCTTTGGAACTTTCAGCCTCGAAAGGTGAGGGTTTAAACATTTGTAAGAGAGTTGGATAGATTCTTAATAAACAAGGGGTGGAAGATTGCCATTGGTAGGCGGGCTTACGGATTTGTGGTTACATTCACAGCGACCTTGACCTTATGTACAACAAAGCTGTTCCAACAATATTCCCTAACTCTACCGCAACAGAGTACCCACAAATGGCACCTCCAAAACTGAACGGCATATTTGCATAGCGCACTCTTTTCCTCTCATTCCTCCCTTCAGCTTTCTTCTTTGGCAAATACTACAAACATATTCAAAAGCAGCTATAAAAACATTTGCCACGTTTTCAAAATGCATCCATTGCCTTTAAAAATAAATAACTATTAATTATCCAGCAGTTGTTGGATGTCTGCTCAGTATCAAGACACAATATTCAGCACAAGGTCCAAACCTCTCTGGGAATTGTGGATAATTGTGCAAATTAAATTAACCAGGGAACATAGCATTCTATTATCAAGCAGCCCTTCTGGCTAAATTCGCACCACTTCTTAACCAACTTGGACTGTTTTTTACTGGGACAGAAAAATCTATTCCCTTGTCCAAATTCATCAAATCAATCCAAATATATACACTCTGAATGTTTAATTAATGATCTAGCTAATTCCCAGGAACAATCCTTAGAAATGTCATGAAGTTTGATGTCACATATGTTGCCAGTTAAAAACGCGTGACTGATTATAATTTTCAAAGGAAGATTCAAATTTTTTTAAAACAGGGCAATTTTTAAACTCAATATTTTGGTTGATCTGACCATGGTTCTGATGTACAATAAAGATAATGTTGTAAATGATGATTACATGGATTTTGCATAGAAGGGAGCAGATTATCCACTGCCAGAGTACAGGAAACGATGCTCTCAACCTGGCACATTGTGGCTGTGAAGGCAACGGCATCAAGGCCTGAGGATGGATCTGTTTATGTTGCAAGTTCAAGGACCATATAAGCAGGTGGCTAATAATCCATTTATCAAACAATACTGTAATGCTCACTTATGGCATCAAGAATGGTTGTTCTATTGCATTTTGATTATTTTGCATTAGAATATGCATTCTCAAAGTAGACCGTGCCTTAGAGAATGCAGAACATGTACTCCTGCCCAGAAAAGTTAATAAAAGCTTGGGCACAAAATTGAGGGCTCATCTCTCAGCCAGACTGGGAGTGTTGGCGTGCGTGGTCTCTGCTAATTAAACTAAAATTTCAATCTTGGCATTTACTGGGGTGGCTGAGCAAGTTGCATGATATCGCTACACAGACAGCTGGCTGCCATTTTAATTCAATATTACCCGACATCGGCACAATGCAGGTTGGGTGCAGTTGGACACAGGTCTGACTAATTAGCTTCACTCTGTATTGATGGGGGTTGCAGAATTGTTACTGCAGTCGTAAATCTGTCCTGACTCTGTTACCTTTGCATTAACCAAAGCCACTATTGTGTGTATAATATTCTACAGTTCCTGAACAGGCTTCTTAGAAGGAGAAGTGGTGTCTACTTCACTTTTTTTTCCCTCTTGGCTTTGCGACATTTTAGGTTGAGTCACCATCTGGTGGTCTTTGCAAACCCCATGCACCTGGTTGTTCTAAATGTGTACAATGTCAGTGAGGTGATGGATGGTCTTTGCACAAGCTATGGAGAACACCACAGCCAATGCTAACTTGCCTCTCTCTTGCAGACACATTTCCTGGATGTGATTCAGAAGATCTGAGATGATGTATTTCACTTCACCCCAGCCACCCCCCACCCATCCCCCAAACTCAAGAATGCTGCCAAAGCTTACTTGATTGGGCACATACAAAGATTTGAACTGAGGGACATACTGGGTTGTCTATCAATTCATCACAGGCCAACTCTCCCTGAGGCCCATTTAACCCATTGTTTGCCGATTTAGATTGGTTTATTATCAAAACACTGCAGAATATTCTGTTTGTTTAAACTCTGCCAACACTTTCATAGCATCACCCCTTCCAGTCTTTATCACATCCCCCATAAAGCCCTCAGACCCTGAGCTCCTGCAGTCAGAGACTATTGTATATCCCCGATATCCCTTGGCCTGCACTTGACAGCCATGCTTTCAGTTGCAAAGACCCTAATCCCAGGAACACCCTCGATATCTCACACTCCACATATTTCAATAACTAACTGTCCTTTACAAAGCCCTTTAAAACATGCCTCGTTCAGCTTTTTATTTTTTGGTGTCATAATGCTTCCTTCTTTGACTGAATATGAGTTTTTTAGCACACTGAGTCCGCACTGCCCAGCAAACGCCTCAGACTAACACTACCCTACACACACTAGTGACCATTGATCATTATACCACGCCAATTAACTTACAAAACTGTACGTCTTTAGAGTGTGGGAGGAAACCGGAGCACCCGTAGAAAACCCAGACGGTCACGGGGAGAATGTACAAAATCCACGCAGACAGCACCCATAGTCAGGATCGAACCCTGGTCTCTGGCGCTATGAGGCAGCAGCTCTACGGCTGCACCACCGTGCCTCCCAATTAGTTTTGCCTAACAATACCTCTGTGAGGTGCCTTGGGATGTATTACAACCCCCAAATAGGTGCACAATGTGCAGGTGACAAGAGTTTATATCTGAAATAACTGTTTGTATGCCTCCCTGTTTCCATACACAGCAGAATAAAACAGTTTTGCATATAATCTAATGTCATCCAGCACCTTTTTTTACAAGACAGGGAGACATGTCCCAGTGGCCCTTGGAGGATTGTGTCACTCCCCAGGATAAAACATACATCATATCAGGCCGCCCATCTGGTGTGTGGCTGAGAATCTATAAAACTGCTTCATGCCAGCTGCAGCCAGCTGAAATATGGGTGGTGAGTGAAACAGAGGAGAGTAATTGGAACTAAAATGGGAGTTAGAACGTGCATTAGTTTTGGATTAGACAAACCATTTTGACCTGACAGTTTTGCACAGGAGTTCAAAAACTCAGGCAATCAAATCAGCTCAGAATGAAAGGGTTAATATAAATAAAGCTTTCCCCTACCACCACATTGATGGTGTTAATCCCTCTGTGTTTCTATGTATTGGCCCCTATAATTCTGCCAGCTTTAATCGGTCATTATTGATGTGCCTGAAGCATGGGCAGCTATCACCCGGCTGGAATTTTATTTGCTGCAAATGAATGACTTTGTTAGTTTTACTGCAATGAGCAGCATGATGCAAAGCGTGTGTTTCATGGGACAACATATTATACACTGGGTTAATTGCTTGTATTGGTGCCAGACATGCTTCATTTGCATATGAGCAAAGGAGGTGGTTTTGTGCGTAGGGCTAACCACAGCTGTTGTCTGTAATCTCCACCCTGCAATCCTTTTATGGTAATTACACCCTCACGGAGAATAATCAATCATATAATCAATGGCAATTTAACAAAAGGCACATCATTGCAGGCCTGTGATGAGCCCGAGTTGGCTTGTGTGACTAAACACTCTATAATGTGACTATGGAAGAAGGTGCACACTTTCCTGAGCCACCCTAGTTTCTGTTATTTTTCACTTGTTTTGTATTATTGTCGCTTTTCCCTCTTCTTGAAGTAGAATCCTACTGTCATTCAGTCCTGTCAATATAATTCCTCCACTCGAGTCCCATCCCCGCACTTCGCCCATTGATCATCCAGGACCCTGTCCCTCTACTTTAGATGTTGGCAGGGGGCTTGTTGACCCAGATGAGTTGGTGCTCAAAGGCACATTTTCACTATTATCTACAATCGTGTTTTTGTTTCTTCGCTTTTCAAGACCTGAGCTTTGCTGGCAAGGAAGATATTTATTGCCCATCCCCTCTAATCCCTTGAGAAGGCAGTGATGAGCCTCGTTCTTGAGCTGTGGCAATCCTATTGATTAACATATTCCTTCCTAGTTATAGAGTTGGTGTCACAAGCATCTGCTGTCTTTGTCCTTGAAGTAAAGGGCCTGTCCCACTTGGCGATTTTTTTCGGCCACTGCCGGCATCATATCTGTGTTGCCAAAAGATTTTGAACATTTCAAAATCCAGCGGCGACAAAAAAAATGTTGCGACACTTGAAAAAACACCGCGCGTCAAACGTCATCGCGCCGCATCACAACGCATCACACTGTGTCACGCCGTATCACGCCGCCAATTTTATCGGTGACCTGACACTTCAGTCAATTATGCCGGCAATTGCCAAAAAAAATCGCCAAGTGGGACAGGCCCTTAAGAGACTGCAGATTTGGGAAGCGCTGTTGGACTGCCAACAAAAGTATTTGCAGTACATTTTGCAAATGATCCATTCTGTAATCATGATGTGCCTGTGTAGAGATTGATTGTTAAAGGTGACTAATGTCATATATTAGCTCCAGAGAATCAAGATCAAAGATGGAAAGATACAGAGAAAAATCAGGCCATTCCAGACATGTAGACAATTCTTGGAAACCCCTGTTTGTGTTATCTCACCCCACATGTTCCAGCAACCTGTGAGCTACTTATGATCCAGGATATCAACTTGCCCTCGCACATTGATCTGCAGTCATGGGTATAGTGCGACTGGATCCCGGCTAAATCGCTGCTCCCTCACCCATGAGCCGAGATAGAAAAGTTGTAGGACATAAACCACGGAGGATGTATAAAGATAATCAAATTAAACCCACACAATGCACTTCTCAGAAATGCCAACAATAGCTTACAATTATACAAAGGATTTTATATAATTGCGAGTGAAAAACAGTTTGAAAGAATTCTACCAATTACTGTGGAAAATAAAACTGGGTTAGCAGAGGTGATTGAAAGGGGAAATATTGATTATATTATTGAAGGATGAGAAAGGGGAATCGAGTCAAGAGAAAGCATGGTGGCTGTTGAATGTTAATCATGGAAGGAAATGGGGGAACAAAGAGTGATGATGAGGATTTAAGGCCAGTGAAGATTGCAGAGGTCAAGTGGGGGAGAACATGGAGAAAAGTGAAGATTGACCAGTGGACAAGCAGTGAAGACTGTGGGTACACAAAATTGCTGGAGAAACTCAGCGGGTGCAGCAGCATCTATGGTGCGAAGGAAATAGGCGACGTTTCGGGCCGAAACCCTTCTTCGGACTGATGGGGGGTGGGGGGGGGGGGAGAAGGAAGGAAAAGGGGAGGAGGAGGAGCCCGAGGGCGGGCGGATAGGAGGGTGGGAGGAGACAGCTAGAGGGTTAAGGAAGGGGAGGAGACAGCAAGGGCTAGCAAAATTGGGAGAATTCAATGTTAATGCCATCCGGACGCAAGGTCCCCAGGCGGAATATGAGGTGCTGTTCCTCCAATTTCCGCAGTTGGTCACTCTGGCAATGGAGGAGACCCAGGACAGAGAGGTCGGATTGGGAATGGGAGGGGGAGTTGAAGTGCTGAGCCACCGGGAGGTCAGGTTGGTTATTGCGGACTGAGCGGAGGTGTTCGGCGAAACGATCGCCCAACCTACGCTTAGTCTCCCCGATGTAAATCAGCTCACACCTAGAGCAGCGGATGCAGTAGATGAGGTTGGAGGAGATGCAGGTGAACCTTTGTCGCACCTGGAACGATTGCTTAGGTCCTTGAATGGAGTTGAGGGGGGAGGTGAAGGGACAGGTGTTGCATTTCTTGCGGTTGCAACGGAAAGTACCCGGGGAGGGGGTGGTACGGGAGGGAAGGGAAGAATTGACAAGGGAGTTGCGGAGGGAGCGGTCTTTGCGGAAGGCAGACATAGGGGGAGATGGGAAGATGTGGCGAGTGGTGGGGTCACGTTGGAGGTGGCGGAAATGGCGGAGGATTATGTGTTGTATTTGCCGGCTGGTGGGGTGAAAGGTGAGGACCAGAGGGATTCTGCCCTTGTTGCGAGTGCGGGGATGAGGAGAGAGAGCAGTGTTACGGGGTATGGATGAGACCCTGTTGTGAGCTTCATCTATGGTGGCGGAGGGGAATCCCCGTTCCCTGAAGAACGAGGACATTTCTGATGCCCTGGTATGGAATGTCTCATCCTGGGAACAGATGCGGCGTAGGCGGAGGAATTGGGAGTAGGGGATGGAGTCTTTACAGGGGGCAGGGTGGGAAGACGTGTAGTCCAGGTAGCCATGTGAGTCAGTGGGTTTGTAATGTATGTCGGTCAGGAGTCTGTCCCCTGCGATGGAGATGGTGAGGTCAAGGAATGGTAGGGAAGTGTCGGAAATGGTCCAGGTGTATTGGAGTGCCGGGTGGAAGTTGGTGGTGAAGTGGATGAAGTCAGTCAGTTGTGTGTAGGTGCAGGAGGTGGCCCCAAAGCAGTCGTCAATGTAACGGAGATATTGAAGACTGTGAAGACTGTGGAACCTGGGAGTTGCACAGTAAACATATTTGTGTAAGGATCAAATGTCGGAAATGAAATCATGGGAGAAATCAAACCTTGAATTCTTGATTTAACAATATGAAAATTCATGGTGGAAGTTTGGACCCTGCCATGCCACATACACTTTACCACACATGGTAACATTACTGAGGTAAAACCGTTTTTGAGAGCAGTTCATTTGTATTGGCCAGAACTCAGAAGGAATAAAGTTACAGCTGGCATTAAAAAAATGGTCACATTTGCAATGAATGAATGGGGTTAGTTAGTAAAGGCAGACTGGAACTGGGCCAATCAGCCCAGAAGGTGCCAGGTTTGGTTTTCAGGGTGTGTCAATTTAATCGTAACAATTATGGCTCAGTAACTGTGTTAGGGAGCAGAAACAAAAACCAGCAGAGGTGGTTGTTCCTCACAGCTGAGTGATGGTCTCTGTGGGAATGTGGGTGACAGGACGGAGCTTTGATTTGAGGCCAGCTCAAGGGTGAATAAGCTGGCGACCTGTCTTGTGAAGGATGGCCACTTCCGAGAGTTGCAGGATGATGCCGTATACTGCAGAGAACGTCAATGTTTAAGGAGGACGTGACCACGTGCTAAAGGAGGAGCCAATGTTTCAAGAGAACTAGTGATGGGAAGTTAAATCGTGTGGGTAAAATCTGTTAAGTATTTCATTCAAATGCATTCTCTTATTTTTAGATACTTCATCAATGAGGTGCCAGCCAAAGAGTTTATTGTATGTCCCCATGAATGATGAATCTTCAGTTATCAGCTTCACCCATTCATTTAAAAAGTACTATTTTGTTGGGTCTTTAACATGTAGCGGCTACGCAGATGCACCTGCATGCACCTACAGGCAAGGCTGAGACCATGGGAGAAAGATTGCAACCACCTCCATCAGAGTCAGGGGATGCTTATGGAGCTACAACTGAGGAGCAGACAGAATTAGCTGAGGAAGTGCAGCTCAAACCCAGCAGGCATTGTGTAAATGCATGTGTGAACACTCAGGTGGAAGTGTGATTGTGAGTGGTGAGAAGGCTGCGCACTTCGATCCCTGTTCAACTTCCAGTTCTTTTACTAACTAACTGTGCTTTAAAGCCGATTGCAAAAGTCATGTGGGACAGGCGTACTGATGCAGCTTTAATGCAATTTAAAATGATGATAATGCACACCCTGTTTTCTATGTCTTCTACCAATAAGAAGACATAAGATGTGAGAGGAATCGGGTAAACGCACAGTCTCTTACCCATAGTAGGGGCATCGAGAACCAGAGGACATAGGTTTCCATTGAGGAGAGAATGATTTAAAATTAATCTGACTGGGTTACTTTTTTACACAAAGGGTAATGGGAACGTGGAATACGCTGCCAGAGGAGGTACTTGATTAGTCAAGTACTATCTAAACTATTAAGAAACACTTAGACAGGTACATGGACACGATAGGTTTAGAGGGATATGGGCCAAACGCTGGCAGCTGTGACTAGTGTAGATGAGATGTTGGTCGGTGTGGGCAAGTTGGGCTGACTGACCTGTTTCCACGCTGTATGACTGTGATTAATAAGAATCAACAGTTTTTCTTACTTTTTACAGCCTCTTAATAACCTTATTGTTCTGAAACGGTTTTCAAGAGTGAAGATGGTTTTAGTTTGTATGTGTGCAGATGACAACTAAAGATCCCTGTTCACCAACCGATAGTGGATTTAATGCCCACTGTTTTCTGATGATTCAGTTTAAGTTGATAGAAAACAATTTTCGTGAGCTTGGAATCTTCAGACATTGTATGCATACCGCATCTATTAATGACATTATAAACTGATTCCAAATTAGCTCCCGTTTTGAGTCTCAAAATCATCTGGACTCAACTGCCATTCTTAACACCACTGCATTTGTCTTCACTGTATAACCAGCCCCGCTCACTCTCACCCCTAGAACCCTAAGCCGCCTTATTTCGTCTTAAATGCGGGCAGGCTCGCTGCAGCCGTCGCAGTTTTCTTTTTCATTTAAGGCTCTATTGTTTAGTTACATTTAGAATTACAAAGAAAATACAATTTCTAATCTGGTTTATGCAAAGCAATTATGTACAGAGACTGTTCTGGTCCTCAGAGGTATAAGTCAACAGAATAAATTTATTTGGGCAATTCAGAATTCTCTATGGACTGGCAAAAAGCTTTATTTTTTTTAATTTAATTACAATGATTAATTTGTTGCATTATGTTACTTTTTATGCCATACACCAAGGAGCAGCAATCTTTTTGGTTGTTAATGCTTATTAAGATGTTCCATCTTCTCTCACATGATTATGCAACAAGGTTGTGCAGTGTGGAAGACTTCCAGTTTACCACGACAGCCACGGTGCCATCATTACCTGAGAGTCTTCACCTTAATAACATGGACTGAGTGGGACTTTACTGTTGCCTGGCTTACAAAACATGCATGAACTGCTATATTGTCCTTATTGTTAGTTTAGTCTGTTGCTCAGCGCATGGCGCTCCCCAGCAGGTTATACAAACCCTATTCCATCGATTTGCCTCTGAAAACAAAGACCTATGACATGGTCTTTCAACCCGAATTATATATTTAGGAAAGCACAATATCGTCGTCCATTATGATATGACAGCTACCCATGGAGGTTGGTGTGAACTTGCTGACATTGGATTATAAGGTCAAAGTAGAGCAATTGGCAGGAGTGAGTTGGGGAACATTTCTCATTTGTGCAGGGCAAGGCAAGCACAGCTTGCAAACTTAAGACCAAAGATATAACATGAGCAGTTGTGCATAAACTGTGGCCATTTTTCTAACAGAAGAGAGGAAAATGTAATTTTTTATTGTCTGCACTGATAGCTAAAAGGAATTTATTTTCTTAAACTTAGTTGAAAGCCCAAAAAGAAGCACGGAGTTTTAGCGAGCCTTGTAAACCTTTCACAGCGTGGCTTTGGAAAGTCTACGTGTTACGGTGTGAATGAATCAGCTTTGATGGCAACTTCAGGTCCACCCTTTAGGGAACAGAATGTGGGAGAGTCAGAAGGTTCCAGTGGGAACCAAGGGTTACAAATGAGTCACTTCATCATCTTGTTATTCAATTTTTCTGGAGCATTAACATCCACAGATTATGACTGAAGCCTGTCCATAGACTGGGAGACGTGCCATTAGCTGAGCAGCTTCTGTGCCTGGAATGAGTCAACAATGTTGTGAACTAATTTAAAGGGAAGCTGAGTTGCTCCACCTTTCCAGTTTGCCAAGCCAGATGCACCCATCTGCTGTAGCAACTCCAAGTGTCCTGATGAATGGTTATTCAAAAGGCAAGGGATTGATTGGAAAGGAACTAAATTTGATGGCCGCTGAGTAGTTGTGGTGTTGGAAGTGCGCAATTGATCAGAGACCATTGATTGTAATGCAAGAATCACACCCAGTCACGGTGGCGATTTTTGCATTGATTCAGTGCAAACTGATTGATTATCTGAAGCTAAGAGTGCAGCAAGCAGCAGCCCAATCTAGCCCGTGCTACTGAAAGCCAGCCAGCTCTATACATAGCGACTCTTTGTATACTTGTGTATGGTATGCAAAACAAACAAAATTACTGTACCTAGGTACATGTGGCACTAATGTATCATTCATTCATTCCTCTCAGAAGGGAGCTCATTGTGCTTGGAGCAGGTACTGGGAGATGCTCCGAGATGAACTTGAGGTGGTGAACATTGAGGAAAGGAACACTGGGAGGATAGACACAAAATGCTAGAGTAACTCAGCGGGACAGGCTAGAATGCAGGAAGATAGTTCCCAATGTTGGGGAAGTTCAGAACAAGGGGGTCACAGTTTACGGATAAAGGGGAAATCTTTTAGGACTGAGATGAGAAAAACATTTTTTACACAGAGAGTGGTGAATCTCTGGAATTCTCTGCCACGGAATGTAGTTGAGGCCAGTTCATTGGCTATATTTAGATGTGGCCCTTGTGGCTAAAGGGATCAGGGGGTATGGAGAGAAGGCAGGTACAGGATACTGAGTTGGATGATCAGCCATGATCATATTGGATGGCGGTGCAGGCTCGAGGGGCCGAATGGCCTACTCTTGCACCTATTTTCTATGTTTCTGTGACAGGCAGCATCTCTACAGAGAAGGAATGGATGATGTTTCGGGTCGAGACCCAGACTGTCTTCTATGTTAAACCGCATGGAGGAGATTAACACAAACGTGTTGCAGACCTTACCAGCACTTGGAGCTCATTATTTCCATGCTGTAAATGATGGTAAATTCTATTGAAACAGTTGTGGGCTTCACCAAGGTACATCCTCTGATGGCTGGTGTTGTAAATGTTGGAATGTTGCAGTGGAAACTCTGAGAATGTGGAAATAATTATTTTAAATTTATGACAAGAATCTAGCACTCAGTCTTCCAACAGGCTCCTTGGGCTGTTGAGGAGCCTCATTGACGAGGGCCGCTGATTTCATGCGGAAGGCATCTCCTGAGGCCATTACAGTGTCCACCAGCAAAAGAGTTGCCTTTCGCAGCCTTGCCACTCCAATTGGAATGGTACTAAATAGAGCCACTATATTGCAAAAGCAGAAAGAAGGAACACATGAGGTTGATGAGGAGATTCTCATGTGCTATATGGCAAGACTTCAATTATTTCTCTGATTTAGAAAATTTGTTTGTGTCAGCTTTTGGATTTGCAAGTGGATGAGGGAATTGGTGAAAAAGGAATTAGATATTACTGGTTATTGGTATTAACCATCAACCATGGATAACCCAGGCAGATAGCAATGTCCAGATTTTCTGCATTCTTTCCTCGTTCCTCTGCCTTCCGATCCTTCTCTTGCTCCCAGTCCTCCGCTACTAAACCTAGAGCTTGTGGCAAAGGCTTTCACCATATTTTGGTGAGGTTTTGCATTATGCAGCAAAGACCCCACACATCTTGACACTGACTTTTCCATGTACTGCTGTTGACCAAGTCAAGGTGCCATTGTTGCAAGAAGTTAAACGGCCTGTCCCACTTGGGCGACCTAATCCGCGAGGTCTGGCGAGTTTGCCCTCGACTCATACTTGCAGCATGGTCGACACGAGGTCGTAGGAGGTCTTTGTAACTCTCCTTCATGCTCGAGAGTAATCCCCGTGTAGTCGAGACCTCAGCTAGGTCGCGGCGTATTTTTCAACATGTTAAAAAATGGCCGCGAGTAAAAAAAGGTCGCCATGGAAAAAATCTATACTTTTTTTTACTCGTAGGTTTAGTCGTAGAAGGTCATAGTAGGTCGGCATGTTAGTCGTAGGTAATCGAGGGTAGTCGAAGGTAGTCATAGATTGTGTTCAACATAGTCGATGAGAGGTCGAAGGAGATCGAAGGAGGTCGTCTTCCTTCTCCACTATTCAGTGTCCAATTTTCCCGAAGTTAGTCGTAGCTAGTCGTAGCTAATCGAAGCTGGTCTTCAACATAGTCGAAGGAGGTTGAAGGAAGTCTTCTACATAGTCGAAGGAGATCTTCAACGTCATATTTTCAAACTCTTCTAAACTCGCCAATTAGGTCACCCAAGTGGGACAGCCCCTTTAGGCTTAGCTAGAGGGTTTGGGACATACCCCTGTGCAGTCATATCCAAGGATGCATAGGGTATGCACTGCAGTCTATATCCAAGCCACCACTGGCAACATTTGTTATAATGGTCTGCCACAGAATGGGACATACCCCTGTGCAGTCTAAATCCAAGCCACCACTGGCACAACGGTCTGCCACAGAATGAAGGCTGCAAAGCTATCAATGTTGACCTGCAAAACTTTCTACCTATAATAGATGGACTTTGAGGATGTGAAATCCTCATTCATTTCTTCTATGAAGCAGAGAGTCCAGGCAATGCTCACAAAGTAATGTGTGAGTAGTCAGTGTTACCTTACACCATGGAAAAGCAACGTTGAGAAGATATGTAGGCTTTTAGTCCACTTCCATTCCTTATAGTGCTATTTCTTTACTAATGTTAATTTCTTTAAGCACTTCATTTATGTTGATACCTGGGTCACCTACTAATTCTAAAATATTCCTCCTGGCTTCTACTGTGACAACATACAAAATGCTCCTCGTTTAAATTTCCCCTGACTAAGCCAGTGAGAGACCCATATTTACTTTTTCTAATTTCTATCTTTTTACAATCCTGCAGAAGTGCTCACAATTTGTTTTTGTTTCTTCCAGTGTTGTATTCTTTATTCAGCTCTTATATTCTCTCCTTTTTCCATCAATTTCTTGTTGAATTTTAAATTCTTCACTAAACTACTTTGTGATCTTCTGATGGATGTCATCAAAGACAAAGTGTGTTAAAGCTTTCTCTTTCATTTTTAATCTCTCTTTCCCCCTTTCCCATAGTTTCTTTATTTCTCAATTATTTGTCTGCTTCTGAGTCTAACTCCTGACATTTCATAACCAAGCATTCGTCTGCTGTCTGAAGTCAGTACCACCCAGAATCCAAAAGCTGTCATTCATGCCACACAGAAGATTAATGTGCTTAGATTTAGTACCTTTCTCCTTTCTCACAGAGGTATCAACCTGTTTATTTTAAATGGGTTGATGCCATTAAAATAGCAGAGAGGGACATTGGGCATGAACCCTTTATGAATAACTGCAAGCAGTAACTTCCAACCTCTGACCTTGCCATGGCTTAAGGGACTGACTGGCGATGGATTCTAATTAACTGTTGAGATGACTGGTACATTTATCCAACACATGCAATAACTTTCCCACAGAAAACAGAAGAACAAATCATCAAAATTCCAACGCCCCAACAATTCCCCAGTCAGTGTTGCTAAATGCCCTATATGGTCAGGGATGTACATTCCAGTCAACCTCTAAAACTTGGTATTGTATAACTTATTTGTCCAACTTATTTGGGGGGGTTTTTTCATTCATATAACTTCTTTCATAATCTCACAATGCCCAATGTAGGAGGTTTTATGTCAGAGATGAGTTGATTCGGAAAGCCTTGAAGGGTGTAGAACATGCAGAGGTGTAATTAGATGGGAGCCAAAGACAGGGTATAAAAAAGACTGGCAACAAAGTAAGGATTTTTGTTTAAAAGTGACTGAAAAGCAAGAGAGACAAAAGGAAGATCAGCACTATGGGGGACCAAAAGGTATGAGGACAAAGAGAACAAACCCCAGTATTATCAATGAAATACTGTTATTTTTAGTTTAATTTAATTTAGAAATACTGTGCTGAAACAGACAATCGAGTCCACACCGATCGGCAATTCCCGCACATTAACACTATCCTCCGCACAACACACTAGGGACAATTTACACTTATACCAATCCGATTAACGTACAAAGCTGTACGTCATTGGAGTGTGGGAGGAATTTGAAGATCTCGGCGAAAACCCACGCAGGTCACGGGGAGAATGCAAACCCCATAGAGATAGCATCCGTAGTCAGGATCGAACCCGGGTCTCTGGCGCTGTAAGGCAGCAACTTTAATGTTGCGCCACCGTGCCGCACAATGTTATGTTATAGAAAGAAAGAAAAACCCATATTGCATGCACGAGTGGACTGTCTAATTGTCGTGACACACAGCAATGCTCTGCCCTGATGACATTGGCTGTGGGGAAATGGTGGGCTGCATACTGGGGAAAGCATCACAGTTCTTCTTCGAAGTAATGCAGAAGAAGGCATTGCTCAGAGGGCAGTGAAAGTCTCAATTTACCAGCTCATTGGGAAAACAAATCCTTGCGACCGCTGAATCATTACCGCAAAAACAAGTACAGTAATGTCATTGGGAGCAGGGTTTTTTTTTTGACATTTTCAGTATAGCAGGTGGCTGGAGATTGTTAAGATAAAACTATTGGTCTAAATTGCTGGTGGCAATTTTCCAAAGCACCCGGTCTGGAGCACAGGTCAGTCCAAACATTGGACCTATCTCTCCTGCTGAGCTGTCACAGTGAATGAAATAGGACGTGTGTGCTTTGTAGCCAGGTTTGTTTTACCGTTTGCAGCATATCTTCCACACGGTGCTCATGAATCACTGTTAAATAGCAGAGGTGCCAATTTACAATGTTCATTAAAAAGCTGACACATCCTCAAAATGATGAGATCTCAAACCTAATGAGCAACTTCAAAAAGTACCTGGAATAAATTCCTGTGAAGAACGCCACAGCTTCAAAATGATTCTGTGGTTTCCTCTCTCTGGATCGGGTTGCTACATTTCTAACAATGTTCGGGGATCACATTCTGCTGCAACAAAAGCCTAATGGTCTCACTAATGCCATCACGACCACGAGGCTGGTGTCACAGTTAAAGCTGTCATCGAACCAGTATTCCGCTGTTTGAAACTTGTGGGGAGAGGGGGCATTGGAATAAATGGACAGTGATGCAAGGCGCAGTGCTTATTTAGTATTACGGGTAAAGTCATTGTCTTTCAGCTTCAACTTGAAAGTCATTCACCTTTATTGGGGTGAGTGGGATTGAATCTTACATATTCGCAAATCATTCATGTACATTTCCTGCCGCCTATTCTGAATTCCCCCAACAGGATATTTTTTTGCCATTGTGAATTTTTAAAATGGGAATTTAGTGTTGATGGAAGATCAGGAATCTGAGGCACAATTCCAGGACTCTCATCATTGATATGCCTTGATTTTATTCAACAATATTTAATCCATCAAAACAACAACATCTCAATCATCGGATGTTTGACAGTTTGATGTGACATTACAAACTGTTCTGATCAGGTTGGCTGAACAATTTATCTCATACCTCCCTCACCATTACCCAGAAGGGTGACTACATACCGTGCTTTTTATTTCACAGCATGTGAATGGAAATCAATTTAAATAGGAGTAAATTGCATTTGCAGCAATTTCTAGATCAAATCAGACAAATCATGAAATTCGACAGAACATTTCCTGCCATCAGTCAAACCTGTGATTTTTGGTGTTGGGACCCGCTCAGTTATATTGTTGTATGAGCAATGGGTCGTTTGGGCCATTGGTGGGGGACACGGGGCAGTCATGTTGTTGTTGTACTGCCACCCTGAGGCATTTCTGGAACAACATGGTTTTAATGATGGACTAGCTAAATGTCACACCTGCAGATACAGTAAGTGAGAGACTTGGCTAAATCCTCAGTTTAATCCTCCACCCCTTCACTGAATCAAGTCTTCCCCCACCCACGGTTCCTCTGATCACTCGGTCGCCTTTCCTTGAACTGTTATTCTTCCGATCCAGTGGGTTTCTGTCTTCAACCCTCCAAACCCCAATGCTGCTGATAACCCCATCCGCTTACACATACACCTTCACTTTAGCCTCCCTCAACCCTGAGTGTAAATCTGTTGGCCTCCTAGATACATTCCTGTTCAATTCTTCATTCAATTCTTGGTCTCTTTCAAACTGGTCTCAGTTGCATGTGAATGTTGGTGCAGTGGGATAATTCAACGTTGGAAACGTTGGTCATGCTTTCTTACAGCATTCATACACAAGAAGCACCAAAGAGAGATAAATATTTCTATCCAACACTTGGCCAACATGAAGCTTTAATGTAGGCTTAATCATAACAATTTAACTGCCCACCTGGTGTGTATTTGAGTGGTTAAATCTGGAGTTGAAGGAGAGTTGACGTTGGTAGAGTCAACGGAGATTTAATGGAAACAAGGCAATGCAGATTTATTGCTGGTTTATTAAAAAAAGATGCAAATTGCTAGAGTATCTCATGCAAATTGCTAGAGGGTCTGGCAACATCTCATGGATAAGTGAAGTTTCAGGTCAGGTTCCTTCCTCAGTCTGATTATTGGCGTGGGGAAAGAAAGGAGGAAGAGAGGAGGGGCATGACGAAGCCTGGCAAGAAATAGGTGGATGCATGAGAAGAGGGGTTTTGATAGGCAAATGGTTGGACAAAGGCCAGAGATTAAAAGACTGAAGATATGGGCCAAAACGATTGAGGAGTTGTAAATTGTAAAGCTACAGAAAATAATGTAGGTTGAAGGGGTGGAGGAGGAGGTAATAAATAGGTACAAGTCCAGGTGGGACACAGGGCAGTGAGAGGGGGGAGGGGGGGGGGGGTTTAAAGAGTGGGGGGTGGGGAATAAGGGGGAGGGTTTGTAGTTAGTCATTAAATCGATTTGCTAACTTAGTAATTAAATCTATTACTCGCTATTATTAATGAGATGGAATGCACATGAATAGGTAAATAGAAGGAATACGAGGAAATCCAGAGGATTGAAGAACACTGTAACTGAGATAGTGAGGAATGTTCCACAAGGCAGGGCCAAGGAGGATGATAATAAAAATGTCTTCGGACAGATTATCTGTGAATAAATAATAATAAATGGCCGTCTCGGGAGCTCGGGAGTGAGGAGTGTTCCGATCCGTCCCGTCGCCGGAGTTTCCATTATACCGACGCAAGGGCTTTGGACATCAGACCGTTGGCAGCGGCAACTGCTGAGGGTTCAAAGGCCCTGACCACCCACCACAGGTTAAAAAAGGAGGAAGATGACTGAACTTCATTGCCTTCCATCACAGTGAGGAATGGGGATTCCACTGTGGTGGACGTCTATGTTAAATTGTGTTAAATGGTATTGTTTCTTTTCACTTAGTGTGGCTGTATGGTAACTCAAATTTTACTATATACCTAAGTTGGTTAAGTGACAATAAACGTGAACTTGAACTTGAACTTGAGATACAGGAGGTACTGTAACTTTCTCATTACGCTTGAATGGAATTTATGGATTTTGCATGTATTTCCCCAGTCATGCTTGCAGGTCTTTAAGGGAAAGTAGAAATAAAACAATCTGGTTAAGGGTGAATTGTTGTACTTTTCTATACATGAGCAAAACAGATGGTTGTTTGAGTCAGTCAGAAATGCATGATCACTTGTAGAAGTGACACCATCCACGCACTTCCCTTTCCCCATTCCCTACACTCAACAGCCTAACTGTGGTCTTCTGGGGATGATTGAGATCAAAT
The DNA here is from genome assembly GCF_028641065.1 of Leucoraja erinaceus. NCBI lineage: Eukaryota > Metazoa > Chordata > Chondrichthyes > Rajiformes > Rajidae > Leucoraja > Leucoraja erinaceus. The sequence goes on along the minus strand of NC_073399.1, from coordinate 20,785,766 downwards.
TTAGGAAGAAATAAAAATTCCCATTTTACATTTGCAGAATATGTTTTGCAAAATCTATGTTTCATCACATATTGGATTTATCTGATATAGGTATTGTATGAGTCTGAAGAAGGGTCTCGACCTGAAACGTCACCTACTACTTTTCTCCAGAGATGCTGCCTGACCCACTGAGTTACTCCAACTTTTTGTGTCTATCTTCACTGTATTTAATTTGTCTGATAATAATGTGGAAAATAATCTCTCGTCACATCTGTAAGCAAGTAGAAGAAATTTATCGTAACCCCAGTTTTAATCAACTAGTTTCCATTGGTTGTGAAGTCCGCAACAGTTAGTGTGCATTCAAAGTGAAGCAGGGATTTGATTGAGGTTTAAACCCCAAAGCGCAGTGCATTTTATTCTTTGAAATGGAAAAGTTAGTCACTGAAGAGGCAGTCTCTGCTGTCAATATGTTCAGTAATTTCCATGAGACCACTGACTTGAGCATATCCAACAGCAACAAGATGGATGTCAGGAGCAGTAATGACTTCCAGATGTCTATGCAGTAGGTTAAACACAGCTTGTTGTACTTTTACCGTATTGCCACATCCATCAAGCTGGGAGCAGCAGTGGGAGATGGCATTGAAGAAAGCGGTAAACATTCATTTTCAACTTCCAGCCATTCCAATTGGTTTCCTTCAAAACATCTCCATGAACACTCTGACTCGCTGAGAAGAGAGATCTGCATGATGCTCATTATCTCTGAACAAAGAGGTGAGCAGTTCTTGTGTAGTTCTCTACCTGGTCCAGAGCTTGAACTGTCCTTCAAAGGTGCTCACCGCTGTTCAACTTATCTCACTGCCCCCCTTGGTGCAGCGCAACAGAATATGTAAACATAGCACACAGTGGATGAATTTTCCCACTGTGAAGAGAGGTGTATTCCTCTCTGTTTAAGGAGCATTTTCTTATCCAATGAACATAGATAACTCAATATGCATGTTCAAGAGTGTCGAGTCAAGAGTATTTATTGTCAGATGTCCCAGATAGAACAATGAAATTCTTACTTGCTGCAGCGCAACAGAATATGTAAACATAGTACACTGTAAACAATATGATAAACGAGAGAGAAAATAAAGTACAGTGTGTATATATATACACATACTCACATAAATATATATATATACACACACACCCACACGTATGTACACGCAAAAAACAAACAATAATAGTGCAATAATAACAATAATAGTCTATTGTAGTTCAGAGCTTATTTGAGGTTGTAGTATTTAATAGTCTGATGACTGTAGGAAAGAAGCTGTTCTTGAACCTGGACGTTACAGTTTTCAGGCTCCTGCACCTTCTTCCTGGTGGCAGTGGTGAAATGAGTGTGAGGCCCAGGTGGTGTGGGTCTCTGATGATTCTGGCTGCCTTTTTGAGGCAGTGACTCTGGTAAATCCCTTCAATGGTGGGGAGGTCAGAGCCGGTGATGGACTGGGCAGTGTTCACAACCTTTTGCAGTCTTTTTTCGTTCCTGGGCATTCAAGTTGCCGAACCAGGTATTATTTTCTTGTTTAGCTTAGAGGTACAGCATAGAAACAGCTCCTTTGACCTACTAAGTCCACACTGACGGTTGATTACCTATTCACACAAGTGTTAAGTTATTCCATATGCACTCCCTATTTTACAGAGGCCAATTAACATACAAACCTGCACATCATTGGGAGGTGGGGGGAAACCAGAGCACCTGGAGGAAACCCATGCATTCCCAAGGTGAACGTGCAAACTCCACATTGACAGCACCTGAGGTCAAAATTGAACCTGGGTCTCTGGTGCCATGAGGCACTAGCTCTACCAACTGTGCCAACTCTGTTGTATTGTTGCCTTCTCCTTCCTCGTTTCCTATTTTACCCTTCTTTTCTACTCTTGATCCATTCTCTCCTCACTATTTGGAGTGTTCAGCATTTCTTTTAAATGCATTAATATATTTTGTTTATTATTGATGTCACTAATAGTGAACTTCACATAACAAAGCTAAATAATAATAATAATAATAATAATAATAATAATAATAATAACAATAATAATAATAACAATAATCATAAAGCAAGAAGAAACAAAATCATGCAAGATGAGGTTAACTATCTGGCCATGCTCTGAGTAAGTAATCTGAAAACAACCTCTTCAATAAAATCAGAGCAGTAATTTACGTTACAGTGTTTCCTGTGAGGTGTTGAAGCTGTATTTAGAAAGTTATAAATATAAAGCTCTTCTTCACTACATTGGGAGGATTGTAACCGGCCATAGTCTTAGCACTAACTTGACCTTGGACGCAGCTGAATTGCAGGGACAATGTCAGACAAGAACCAGCAAACATTAGCAAGGTCTGTCATTAGTCTGGACTGATCAGAATAGAGTTCGCCAACTGCTAATCATTGTTATTGATGTGTGGAGGCTGGAATTAAAGTATGGGCAAATGGAAATAGAAAAGTTAGTAACATGTGCACTGATTTTAAGTAAAACCTATAATGGGCCATTAGCCATCATTTGGCCAAAGCTATTAGAAGTCAATGAGAACTCCTGAGAGGCAGACGTGATTGGATATGAGAGAGAAATGTTATGGACTCGAGAGAGCATGAAATAGAGGTCCTCGTAGTTCAATGGACATCTTTTCTCAGGGAGGAATTGCTGGGGGGGAAAAAATATTGTTTACAAAATTAAACAAAATTAAGCTACATGTTCATTGATGATAATTAGTTATGCTGATATTACATTAACCACAACACCATGTTACTGCAATAACTTCAATTTTTTTTAAAACACGAAGTGCTGGATTAACTCAGTGGGTCAGCCAGCATCTCTGGACAACATGAATAGGCTACATTTTGGGTCAGATCACTGCTTCAGTCAGTAATAACGTCATTACTTGTGCACTCCCACCTTACTTAATCTTAGTTCTACCTTGTACTGTAGAACATTCTGTAGAAAAGGGAAAGATGTTGTTTTAGATTGAGATCCTTTTTCAGGTCTGGTTTGACTTCCAAGTGTGCAGCACCTGAAAACAGAAAGTTTGTCATGCATTATATAACCTTCCAAAATGATTTCAGTGGTAATGTGACTGTGGGTATGTGAGGAAGCATTATCGGGCCAACTCAGATCCCACAGTCACACAGGATACAAATGGTTAATGAATCTATTGGTTGAGGTAGCGGGATTGGAACCATAGTACTCTGAGATAGTTGAATGGGATTGGTAGTATTCACCTAAGTCATTGTGACTGGTATTTTGATATTTTGAATTTCACCTTAAGTGCAGCCTATAATTTCTAGCAATGGAAAATGTGCTTAGAACTGGGCAGATGAAGTGTGGAGACACAAGCCAATTGGTAGCAATTGAGCCAAGCTTACATTTCTGACTAATTCAAATGAAGAGAGTAATAGACAGGCAAATAGATATTGACAGTTTTTTGAAAGGGATGAAAGGGGTAGTGGGCTCCCAACAAGTGTGGTTAAAATCTTAACATATTATCTGAAGGTGACATTTCATCACTTTTCTTTATTAATATTCAACATCTGTCAATCATTTAATACGCTTTTTGTGAAAAGTCGACTATGCTTCTATATAACTGTGGGTCTGTGTTTGTGGTCATCTTAAAACAAGTGCAAACAATGAGGATAAAAAATGCAATAATACTAACTGTGCCTGCACTGTGCCTGGGATCGATGGACACCCCATTTGACCTTGAGTTAAAATGGATATCAAACTGCTTAGCCCTGGTCAGTGGATATTCAGTTACAATTAGCAGGGGTCACATCCTGCTTCAATCTAATTTGTGCATTCTCCACGGGGCTTCAGGTTCCACATGTAAGCACTCTGTGATTTTAGGGAATGTCAATAAACTGCAGATTTTATTGGAAGGCTGGCAAAGCCTGCGATACAGTCAGAGGCTCCATGGAACCAGGAACAGCGGAGGAGGTGATTAAATCCCTAGCAGTTGGCCTCATGGGATGCTGGTTTCTTCAGTAGGCTTATTGAAAATGTACAGAAAAAGAACTAAAGAAAAAGTCATGTTTGAAATCACTAATTCCTTCCCTTTTGTTGCCTTACTTTAAGAATATAGGATAGGAAGCAATTGGCCCATTGCCATTCAACCGTGCAACACTTGCATAGACATTTCTATCATCATGCCCATTCGATTGTTTGAGTGAAAGTTTGTTTCCTCTTCTGGTCCCTGAGAATAAGTAAAAACACAATGCATGGTATATAATGAAACAAAAACAGAACATGCCAAAAATGCTCAGCATATAATGCGGAAGACATGTTTTTACTGTCAATAATTCTTGTTGGGGTAGAAACTACCTTAGATGATATAGATGCACTTTGAGAGATGCGGTTGTAGCTCAATGGATGCACTGCCCCGGGATATTTCTGACTGGCAATGTTGAGGCAGGACAGGAATCTACTGTCTTGTCAGACGTGCTGTCCTCTGATGAAGCTTTGCAGCAAGAGTGGCCATTGAGACCATTGCGATTAGCCCTTGGAACAGTTTACTCCCCACCACAATGATCGGCACAGTGGTGCGGCTGGTAAGGCTGCTGCCTCACAGTGCCAGAGACTCAGGTTCGATCCCAACCATGGCTCTGTCTGTGAGGAGTTTCCACGTTCTCCCTGAGACTCCGTGTGTTTTGTCCGGGTGCTCCGGTTTCCTCACACAACCCAGGGAAGTGTGGCTTTGTGGGTTTAATTCACCTCGGTAATTTGCAACCTAACATGTGGGGAGTCGATGAGAAAGTGGGATAACATTGAACTCGTGCAAATGGGAGATCAACGGTCAGCGTGGATTTGACGGGCCGAAGGGCCTGTTTCCATGCAGTATCTCCATAGCTAAATCTAAAAAAGCTAGTCAGAAATGGACTTTACAGAAAAAGGATGTAATATTGGGGACCAAATTAAAAATTAATGATGTAAAAATGAAATGCTGACCTATTGTGTCAAAATAATTGGCTTGTTCCTTCGTAAGCCTCATTGCAAAACATGAATTGTTGGTAGCAGTATTGTAAAATCCATTACTGGTTTATTACATTTTGAATAGAAACATGTTTAATGAGAATGGTATTCATCATATTACAGATAATGTGGGGAATCTGAATGCCCCTGTGAAAAGAGTGTGAAATGTAATTTATCTCACAGAAAATGATTTGACATGAGAAACAAATGGAAAAACTACAGTTTCTTTTGCATAATTATATTATTAATGCACTTTAAACATTGATGTATAGCTTCCAGCTATGAATATCAGCTAGCCAGCCCTCTCATTGCTGCTATCAACAAAGAAAAATGTAATAGGGGTCATTAGCTGCAGTCTTAACATTATTTATTGAATTAGTCTGCATTCATTTGTTTTGCCTTCATGTAATTAGTTTCCTTTCAGAATCTGTACTGCCATTAAAGAGCTATTGGGGTAAGTTTAACTTGAACTGAACGTTAATCAAAGGTCTATAACCATTTCCACTCAATACAATTACTGTCACAATCAGTCTCCGCATCTTTCAGCAGTCATGATACTCAGCATTCTGTTTATAAAGAATACTTTTCAACATCCAACTTACTTTTTAATCCGTTCAAACAGAATGTTCATAGAGTTTTAATTTTGGCTGATTTGGACTTTGATAAAACGAGCTCATTTGTTGGTCCTAAGGGGGCGTTTGATTTTGAAAACCGCAAAAGCCCACAATCCACTTATTAGGACAGTGGGCGAGAAACCATCCCAGAACTAGTGCCACAATGTTAAAATGAGAGTTAATTCATTCAGATCAGGAACTATTAGTAGAAACCTGGAACCCTCTCTCCGGAAGTCTTTGGATTTTGTAAAGAAATCAGAGCTTTCAAAACTAAATGATAGAGTTATTTAGTAAGTGCATTGAGAGACATGGGACAAAAGTGGATAAATGAATTGAGTTATTTATGAGTTAATGTTGGAGTACTCATTATGGCTGGATAATCTACACTTTTTCCGATGTGTGCTGGGACACGTGCTGCCTATTTGGGGCCTGTTCCATAAGTTTAAAACTATGAGGTGTTACAGTAAAAACCTGTCACACACCATTTTCCTTTCAGTGATCAAGCAACACCTCCTGCATGTTGACCCTGTCACCTGTGAACTCACTGGGGAAGTACGGGCAAGGTCTAACAAGCTACATTCAATACATCATTTATCACAGTATAACTCCCAAATAGGCTAAATTTACTTGGGCAAAGAGGAGCACATGGAATCTGAAAAATAAATAGCTGTAATATAATCTCAAGACAAGATGGTTTGGACGGTTATGACAGGAACCACTGTGCAGAGGACACCTTTATCTTGAGTGAAAAATAAAACTCTTCTCTGGTCTTTTTTTAAATTGTCCGATAAACAACCACCTGCAGGAAAGTTGATATGTAGCGTTTCCCAGCAAGTCAAGCATCTTCCATGTGTGTTTCCCAACTATAGTTGGGGTTATTGTTTGAATGCATCTTAAATCAATATTGAAATTAAATGACCGTCAAGGTTAAGAATTATATTTAGGAAAAAGCCTTTCCCTCACTGAATCCATGGAGTCTTATCGTTTTCGAGACTGAGTGATAAGAAATGTTTGTACGTGCATGAAGAGACATTGAGTCGAGTTTAGGCTTAGGATTTTTAACATTCATGATTTGATAAAGCCTTGTGTTCAAATTGATGCAAAACCTAAACAAAAAGCCCACACACATTGAGGCGATATCAACAATTTACCCGTGATGAATGGCTTCATTAGCAAGGGACTCAAGTATAAGAAAGGGATATTCAACTGAGATTAAAAACAAAATAAAAGAAACCTGGTTCATGATTTCAACAAAATAGCAGAAATAAAGTTTGGGAAACTTACATGGAAGCACCAGAATTATAAAGTTGTGAATATATAACTGGAGACTCCTGAAAGTAGAAACAAAGAACGGCAGATGCTGGTTCACACTAAAGGACACAAAATGCTGTAGTAACTCAACGGATCAGGAAGTATCTCTGGAGAACACACATAGGTGGGTCCTCAGGGTCCCAACCCAAAACGTCACCTATTGTGGAAGGGTCCTGACCAGAAACATCACCTATGTTCACATCACCACAAGCTGCCTGACCCACTGAATTACTCCACAACTTTGAGTCCTGTATGTGTTTAGAAATGCATTCAAAGTACCATTGAACTTCTTTCTGGAAAGTAAAGGATTTGGGAAACAGTGTAAGCATGTGAATTAAGGGAATCGATGTTAGTTTAAATATTAATTGTGCATTCAGGATTCTTGTTGAAATGGAACATTAGTTTGAGTCCCACGGCATATTTTGCTTGGGTAGTTTACACCCCAGCGATATGAACATTGACTTCTCCAATTTCAGGTAGTCCTTGCTTTCTCCCTCCTTCGCCTCCTCTTCCCAGCTCTCCCACAGCCTACTGTCTCTGCCTCTTCCTTTCTTTCCCCCTCCCAACATCAGTCTGAAGAAGGGTCTCGACTCGAAACGTTGCCTATTCCTTTGCTCCATAGATGCTGCCTCACCCGCTGCGTTTCCCAACATTTTTGGCTACATTCGTTTTCAGAAGTCACTTTTTGGCTTTCCATGCGCTGCTGGGATCCCGTACTCTGAATAGACTGTGAATACTGTACATCATACGTAAATTTTTTTAAAATATGTTGTACAGTGTAGTTTAACATAAAATACAGAATTAAGCACAGAAGGCACATCAAGTACATAAAGCCCAGGCAGCACAGTGGGCGGCTGGTAAAGCCGCTGCCTTACAGTGTCAGAGAGCTGGGTTCAATCTTGACTTTGGGTGTTGTCTGTGTGTGTGGAGTTAGCATGTTCTCCCTGTGACCACGTAGATTTCCTCCAGGTGCTTTGGTTTCTTCCCACATCCCTAAAGACCTGCGTGTTAGTAAATTAATTATCCTCTAAAATTGATGTAGGGTGTAGGGAGTGAATAAGAAAATAGGATAAGGCAGAACTAGTGTGAAGGGGCAATCAATGGTCAGCATGTACTCGGCAGGCCAAAGGGTCTGTTTCCATGCTGTATAACTCTATCTCTAATTAGATAAGTACAACGTTTATAAAAATGCTGGAACTAATAGTGCATCACGTGTGGGAAGAGAAATAGAGGTAACATTTCAGATCAAAATTATTTTGGGATTTCTTGCATTTGCAATTTTTGATTTACATTTATAAATTACTTTGGGTATGTAAAAAATCACTGATATTAAATACTGATTAAGGTCAGTATCAAATACTGTTTCTCCAAACGTATTCAGATCTTACATTCTTGTTAATTTTTTTTCATAACTATCGCACCATTGTGACACATTACTGAGAAGTGATTTCCCTTCATATCACCAGCTAGTAATTCAGTGGTTTATTGAATTGCAAACTATAATGGAGATACAAAACCCTGGTAAACTAGGGTAAAATAGAACTCATTAATATTCTATGATGAACATCATCATTCATCATAGGCAGGGAGCACACTATAAGTAAAACACAAACCTTCCACAAATAAAACAGTAGATGGTATGAAAATGTAATGGGCATCAGGGATTGAGCTAAAAGTCAAAATCTAATCATGTAAGTCAGATGGTGGTTATTAACTGTGGGAGCCTCCTGAATACATTCCTGCCTCATAACTCATTTATGCCTTTTTCTATGTATAATTACATCAGGTATTGTTCTGGTTCCTGTGTGAGAGTTACATCAACAGCATATTATTTTAGAATGCATTATCAATGACACTACAAACAGTTTTCCACCAGTGTTATTTAACATTTGTTTGCACTTAAATTTAAGAAATTGACAGTTCTTCGCAAGGTAAAGCTGTGATCTCAAGGTTCCTGAGGGAAACACCACTCAGAGGGAGCGTCTTTTCAATGTGTCGCCTTTGATTCTTACTTTGTTAATTTACTAAAGTGATAGAATTGTGCACAACCCGAGCTCTAATTATGTGTCAGTCATACTGCAAATGTCTAATCTTTCAACTGACCCCAAGATCAATGATAGTCACAAAAAGCTGGAGTAACTCAGCAGGTTAGAGAGCATCTCTGGAGAAAAGGAATAGGTAGCATTTCGAGTCGAGACCCTTCTGTAGACAGAGTCAGGGGAAAGGGAAAAATAAATATACATGATGATATAGAGAGATATAGAACAAATGAATGACAGATATGCAAAAAAGTAACAATAATAATGGAAACAGGCCATTGTTAACTGTGGGCTAGGAGAAAACGAGTTACAGATAATGAGACTCAACAAGACGAGTTTGAAACTAGTACAATTACTTGGGTGGGGGAGGGAAGAAGAGAGAATGGATGTAAGGGTTACTTGAAGTTGGAGAAATCAATATTCATACCATTGGGTTGGAAGCTGCCCAAGTGAGATATGAGGTGCTGCTCCTCCAATTTGCGTTTGGCCTCACTCTGACAATGGAGAAGGAAAGATCAATGATGTCCATGCACTGCAGGTTTATTCAAGCCTGTGCCTTCAATGGAGAAATATGTCCCATGGTGATTTTCAGAATAAAGATGGGCAGGGGACTGAAGCTGTTATAACTATTATTGTAAGGATTCACAGTAGGGTGATAATTCCAGAGTGCAGGACCCTGGAAGGTGTAAGTGCAACTGCAAGAAAGGGCATCGTGAACAGGAATGGAGAGCTGGGAAGAATGTGCTACTGTGCGAATAGAGCATCAAGGCATTGATACAATGATAGGGATTTGATATTTGAGGTGTTAAGAATCCTATGCTGGGGGTATCTGTGAGGACTGTGAGGGAGATGACCTGGCTCTGGCGCAAAAACAAGTTTGATTTCTTTAAGTTCTCCATTCCAATGGATAGGACAGGTTGGAGGGATATGCACCAAACGAGGGGAAGATGGGACGAGTGGTAGTTGGGACATGTTGGCAGGTGTGAGCACGTTGGGCCGAAGGGCCTGCTTCCACACTGTATCACTCTATGACCCAATGACACTGTGGTCAGTTTTGCCTCTGACTTAGACAATAGACAATCGACAATAGACAATAGGTGCAGGAGTAGGCCATTTGGCCCTTCGAGCCAGCACCGCCATTCACTGTGATCATGGTTAATCATCCACATTCACTACCCCATTCCTGCCTTCTCACCATATCCCTGATTCTACTATCTTTGAACTCTATCTAACACTCTCATTAAAGCATCCAGAGATTTCCACAGATTCACAACTCTCTGGGTGAAAATGTTTTTCCTCATCTCTGTTCTAAATGGCCTACCCCTTATTCTTAGACAGCATTGCCTCTGGAAAATCAGCTTTTTACTGACCATTAATGCTTGAGACAGGGCAAAGGCCACTCTGAAAATCAGTTTCCAGTCTTTGCTACATTGCTAAAGATACAATAATCTCACAGTCTCAGCATTAAATGTTCAATTGGGACAAACAACTGGTCCCTTGAAAGAAAGAATTCTAAATATTTGTGGCGTGAAGGGATATATAATTGAAACTTTAAGCTTATGTCCACTTGTTCTGGATTCCCCCACCAGAGTAAAATTGCTTCCCTTTATCTGCATTACTCAGTCTTCCTTGTTACCGTCAGCATCTTCAGTTACTTCATCCTCTTCCTCTATACTTAAAGGAATAAAAATGAAATGTATCCAACTTGATTCAGAATTTAACCCTCTAAATAGTGCTGTCTTCCATCCAATAATAATCTTGACGCTGAGTCGCAATGCTCAGAACCGAACATAATATGGAATGTGAAGTTTATACGATGGAAATATAATATAATATCTTCTCCTTTGTATCTGAACCCTTTGATATTAAGACGAGCATCTTTGGAGTCAAAGAGCCATAAGGCATGGAAACTGTTTCTGTCAACCATCAAGCACAAATCCCTATTAATCCCATTTAACTGCACTTATTCACTTAGGCCACTTGATGACTTGCGTACATGGATACCTAATCTCTTCGTTTCTTCACAATTTATAATCCCATTGAGATTGCTAATGATACAGTTCATTCCCAATAATTTAGACTATTATCCAATAGCTTGAATTGAATTATCGAATAAGGAAGAGAAATCTCGTCAGAATTAGACCACAAATACAGCAACGATCACGTTCTTTCCAGTTCTATAATCAGCCGCAAATAAAATCAGAAAAGATCACACTTAGAGATTCCAGGGACACGAGGAACTGCAGATGCTGGTATACAATAAAAGGTACAAAGTGCTGGGGTAACTCGGATAGGTGATGCTTTGAGTGGGAACCCTTCTTCAGACCTTGAGATCCTTTGACGTTCTAGTAAGGGATTGCTAAATAGACTGAAGCAAGAATGGGATATACTTTGCAATACTATCTGCTTAAGGAGATGCAAAATATTTCTCGGTGTTTCTAGTCCCATTAAGATGCTGGTCTTGGACTTTCTTTGTCCATTGGTGCCAATGACAGCTTGCATTTGCATCGTGACTTTAATGTGCCAACTCTTTCACTGAACAAGGGAAAGAAATAGATAAAAATTGATCAAAGACGTTAATTGATGGGGATGGGACTCATAAGAGGTGATGCAAAGCCAACCTTGCTACAGCAAAGCATAACACAAATAGAGGAGCATAATCACCGCCTAGCACACATGTGACATGGTCTCACTCTATCACAGATATTCCCTTGGCCGATCTAATCCCCCAACCAACAACTATGCAATTTTAAATTAAGTTTAAATCACTTTCTCAGTTCTGAAAAATGTTTTTCCAACTGAAATGTCAATTCTGTTTCTTTTTCCATAGATTCTTCCTGACCTGCTGAGAGTCTCAGCATTTTCTGTATTTATTTTAGATTTCCAATGTGTTTCTTTTAATTTTTCATGCACTGATGGAAAGCTTGCTGCATTAATTGTATTTCAGCATGAAAGAGAGGGTTAAGGGGGTTGTTTGGAGCATTAGGCTCAATTCAGCTCACTGAGAATGCAGACAATCAGAACCCGTTTACACTCACCCTACACTGTTCCCACTCTACTCTCCCCACACTCCCGCCAACTCCCCCTGGCTTCCACCACTACCTACATACTAAGAGCAATTAACTGCAGCCATTAAGGGCGGCACAGTGGTGCAGCGGTAGAGTTGTTGCCTTACAGCGCTTACAACGCCAGAGACCCGGGTTCGATCCTGGCTACGGGTACTGTCTACGCAGAGTTTTTACGTTCTCCCCATGACCGCGTGGATTTTACCCAAGAACTTTGGTTTCCTCCCACACTCCAATTTGTAGGTTAATTGGCTTGGTATAAATGTAAATATTGTCTCCCACTGCAGGGTTGTGTTAGTGTGCGGGGATTGCTGGTTGGCGTAGACTTTGTGGGCCAAAGGTCCTGTTTCCATGCTGCATCTCTAAAACTATACTAAAAAATGAAACCTGGCGTCTTTGGGACGCGGGACGAAATTGGCAGCACCCAGAGGAAACTCACATGGATATAGAGTAAACGCACAAACTCCACACAGGCAGGATTGGACCCTAGTGGTTGGCACTGTGAGGCAGCAGCTCTACCGCATGTGTCGTCCAAAGTCTATGCAGGTTAGGTTCCTTCTCTTCCAGGGTTAGGTTGAAGTAAAAGGGAAACAGCATGTCAGAGATAATAATGATATAAGTCTGAGTCAGCTTGGTGTAAGGTTGAGGCTGATTTTGAAAATTAGATTTTTAAGTAGCGAGTGGATGGTCGTGTATTCGAATGGAAGGAAAAATTGATTCCTTTTCGGTAAGGAGATTTATGGAAATTAAGGCAGAAAAAATAATATTCTAGCAAATCAACGCTGAGAGCTGAGGTAATGTAGGGAGATTGGTTTGTCTGATGGTCTGGGCTGTGTCCACAATTCTTTGCAAGTTTTTGCAGTCTTTGATGGAGCTGTTACCAAACCATGCCAGTATGCATCTCGACAAAATGCTTTCCGCGGTGCATCTATAGAGGTTGGTGAGAATTGTTGGGGACATGCCGAACTTTCTAAGCCTTCCAAGGAAGTAGAGGCATTGGCTTTCTTGGCCAATGCTTCAATTCAGGAGAATAAGCTGGCTTCACCAGATCTAAAGACATTGGACAATAATGATCGGGAATGGCAATCAAGCCTGATCCTTTTTGCCGTCCATTCCCTACCACCACCTAATGCACTGGTCTGTTGCCAGGAGTGAGGTGAGAAGAAAGTGATCCGTATCATTGGGATGGAGATTTAGGGTGGGTTCTGATTAATTGGTTCTGAAAGAAACTAGAAGCTGAGACAAAGTTTAAATGCTGTAAATCCTATGACCCTCCCATCCCAAAGCTCCTCCTTTTGTATCTAATCCAGGTCCGATCCTCTTTCGAAAATATAAAACTACAAATATGCGCAGTGCACTGACAGACATGGGATTCAAGTCTTTCAACAGCAGCCCATTATCCAATGGTGAATTATGATGTGCAAGCAAGCCTGGTGTTCATTTTCCAACTTAACCATAATTACGAATGCCTCAATAGAGTGATGTCATGCTCAGCAAAGAACACATTATTGAACTGTACTCAAGCAAGCAGCTTGGAACACTTTTATCTGCTCACAAGTATCTTCAGATGCTTGAGTAATGAGAACCTTCTGCCCCGAGTTAACAGGGAAACGTTTCAAGCGGGCCGGGGTTCAGAAGGATTCGCGACCTCTATAAATGTGAGAGATTTAGAACAGAGGCCAGGCAAACCACTGCTGTCAATTTGCAGGGCTCAACACAATTGACTTCCAACGTTAAGTGTTGAGGCTGAAAACATGCCAATCGTGAAGGTGAGATTGAACAGACAGATGAAGAGAGTTGTGAAGATGTGGCTATGTGGAAAAAGCAAACCAGCACCTGCAGTTCTTTGTTTCATAAAAGGATTATCTTTCACGGTGTAATCTCAGGCGTTATAACATATGTACCAGAATCATGAAGAGAAAATTAGTCCCAATGTTTTCTTTCTTTTGGCAACGAATTAATTCACAATTAATTTGCCCCCACATTGCCCCAGGCAGTAAGATGGTGATCAGACGGTGCAAGGCTCCTGCCAGGAGTAGATACCATGGCCCCCTAAATATAAATGGGTTCATTAGGGTCCAAACATCTGCAACATCTGCTACATAAAAATAGAGAATAGAAATAGCTCCGGCCTGCTCTCTTTATAATAGCTTTTCCCATCCTCATTTCATCCCAATGCCATTTCCATACTTTGATGAGAAGTGATTAGCCACGTTATAGTTGAGAGCTGCATGCACTTTGGAATAATTCATGGCATCTTTTACATCCACATGTAGAAATGGGGCTTCACTTTAATGTCTCCTCTGAAAGGCAGCAGCTGCTTAGGACACAATACCATTAAAGCATCAGCTTAAATGTTTATGCTCAGTTCTCTGGAGGGAGACGTGAATTTGTGAAATTCCAGACCAGAGGAGCAGTTTCTGTGAGCTGAGCCACAGCTTAACTAATGCTCTACCTGCTACTATCCGTGTTTCTGGGTCACTCTCATCTTATATAGACCACGTGTTGACCCAGTGAAAAGATAAGCTAGACATAAATTTGTTGTCGTTTACATGGTGGATGGAGAAGCAGAGACTGCCTCTTCTGGTCCTCATCAATCTGCTGGTCATTGCTCATCCAAACTAGTGCCTGCATCTGCCTTCTTGAATGTATCTCCACAGCACTCTGTCTCTCACAGTCTCTCTCTGTCTCTATCTCCTCTGCTCTCTCTCTTCCCATCTCCCCATCTCCCCCTCCACCCATCTACCCCTCTCCCCCATCTCCCCTCTCTCTCTCCCTGTCCCTTCTCTCTCTCTCTCTCTCTCTCCCTCTCCCTCTCCCTCCCTCTCTCTCCCCCCTCTCTTTCTCTCTCCCTCCACTCTCTCTCTCTCTATCTCTCTCTCTCTCTCTCTCTCTCTCTCTCTCTCTCTCTCTCTCTCTCTCTCTCTCCCCCTCTCCTCTGTGTCTCTCCCTGTCTCTCTCTCTCTATATATATATATCTCTATCTCTCCCCCCCTCTCCACCCTCTCTCATGTGTCTCTCTCTCTCAATGTCTCTCCACAAACACCCGTCTCTCACTCTCTCTCTCTCTCTCTCCTGTCTCTCCATAGCTCTCTCTACTAGGGGGCAGAATCAGATTCACATTAGGTGATTGCCATATACACCAGGGTGCAATGAAATGCCTTTTTGACAAGAAGCTTATGTGGTAAATAGAATATATACAGTGCCGATAAAAACAGCGAATGACGATGGAACTAGCGACGGTCTCTACTGCATCAGATGCAGTGATCCCGGTACAAAGGAAATGAAATGAAATACCACATTGCCAAAAATGGTGATAAACAGCAGTTGGCCATGACAAACCCAACCCCCAGCCTGACCTATTCCTCACCCTAACACCTATCCCAGTCCCAACCCCCAGACCCACCCACACCCCAGTCCCAGGTTTAGTCAGAGAGAGAGAGAGAGAGAGAGAGAGAGAGAGAGGAGGGGGGGGGGGGCTTCCTGATCGACAGAATATGTCCATTAACCTCTGTTCTTATCTTAATTTTAATGTTAATGTTAATTTCATTCAAGAACTGAATAGTCTTCTGGCCTGCTTGTTGTACTAAAGACACTTGGAACCTTGTCGGTAATAGATCCACAATCCTTCTGAAACAAGAATGGTGCATCATTGGAACAAGTTCTAACCTGGCAGAAGAGTCATTTTCCTGTCTTTTAGTTATATAAGTTTAAGTGCTGCAATTGAGTTGTAATGTGCTCAACATTTGCTGAGTCATCATTTCCTATTATTTGGTCCCGTTAAGAAAAGTAGCGGTTTAGAATAGCTTTGTAGAATATCTTAAGGTGAACTTTTTAAGATATCTGAAATCATAGAATCAATAGAAAATGAACATAAACAACAACCAATTGAGTATCATTCTGAATTACCTTAAATGCTCAAGGCCGTACATTTCCTTTTCAATTTCCCTTCTGTGTGGAGCAGTTCAAGTGAGGGAGCCAGTGTGAAATTGCGTCATTGTTCCAAAGTTTTTGTTGTGGGGAATCAAACAGGAACCACATTCTTCCATGGCTCTAATGCAACCGTATATACATTGAGGGAAAATGGGATGAGATTAAGTTGTTATGTTCCATTGTTTAAGTGGTGCACTTCAACTCAAAACTAAATCCCAGTCTTGACTCCCAATTCATTGTTCATGCACATTTTGTTTTGTGGGGGCATTATGAGATGAGATAACATAATACGGGGAGAAAATCTGAATCAGCTTTCATTTTGATTATAGGACTCTTCCTGACATGTTCTTCCTGTTAACTCTCCAGAACCACCTGGGACTGCATTCAGTTGCTGGGTGAAAATCCAGGCTTCGGGGACCAGGGGAAAACCTTAGCCCAGCTGACAACTCTGACATATTGGCCAGAAGATATAATGCCACTAATTTTTCAAGCATTTTAATTCTGAGTTTATCTTGATTAACAAGACGTGTGTAGAGCATAGTTGGGGTCAGTGTAAGTAGGCTGGAGAATAATTGAACCATTGCAGAAAATTCCTGAAAACCAAAGCGAACGTGTATTCTTTGACAATGATACTGTGATTTTACATATATATATATATACATGTATATATATATATATATATACACACACACACATGTATGTATATATATATATATATAGGTTGAATAAGTTAGGTCTTTATTCTCTGGAGCGCAGAAGGTTAAGGGGGGGCCTGATAGAGGTCTTTAAAATGATGAGAGGGATAGATAGAGTTGATGTGGACAAGCTTTTCCCTTTGAGAATAGGGAAGATTCAAACAAGAGGACATGACTTCAGAAATAAGGGACAGAGGTTTAGGGGTAATATGAGGGGGAACTTCTTTACTCAGAGAGTGGTAGCGGTGTGGAATGTGCTTCCAGTGGAAGTGGTGGAGGCAGGTTCATTGGTATCATTTAAAAATAAATTGGATAGGCATATGGATGAGAAGGGAATGGAGGGTTATGGTATGAGTGCAGGCAGGTGGGACTAAGGGGAAAAAACATTTGTTCGGCACGGACTTGTAGGGCCGAGATGGCCTGTTTCCGTGCTGTAATTGTTATATGGTTACATATATATATATGATGTACATGATGTATATATATATACATCTCCTAGGAGATGCCTGTGGTCAATGTGTCCGCTTGTATATTCGATCGGACAGACCTATACCCTGGGGTTGGGGGCAGGAGAGAGGGTTTTGCAAATGCCCTGCAATTTAAGCAAGGCAGGTAGATAACAGCTGAAGGGAAATGGCTCTGTAATTGCAGCACATCTGCTACAGCACAACAAGCAGCTGATGGAGATCAGCCCCAGTCTGTGTACACACTCCAGCTGCCAGCTTTTAACCAGCTGAGGCTAGTATTACCATAAGCAGCCCGCATTAATCAGGAGTCGGTGACAAACTTAGTGATTTTGACCTAATTCACGACACGCTTATTAGGGTTTGGTTTGAATAAATGATGTTGTGACACAACTCCAGCCGGCAATATTGTGTTGGTGACCTTTGAACCGTTTTGCCTTTTTGCGGCACGATTAGCAAATAAGGTTATTTCAATGGGTACCTACGGGGCTGCAGCTTACTAATTAAAAATTCTGGCACCAGAAGTCATAGCATAAAATGGTACCAATCAAATATATTGACACGGGGAAATGGCAACGCATCTTTGTTGCTTGATAGGGGTGAAGTTCTGGGTAGCTGCACAGCAGTTTGTTTTTAATCTTCATCAGGGTGCATGAATGAAAGCAGTCATTGTCGGACTCTGGCAGAGTCCAGTTATACCGAGGAAGATGCTCATTAGTGAAAGTCTGGCTAAGGGAGGGTACGCACATTGGTGGCCAAATGTCAGCAGCATTCAGAGTGGCCAATTGGCCGCTCTGTTGATATTAACAACAGTTAACAACAAAGTTTCGACAGCTTACTGGAAGACTCTTAGAGCCATTTTACTGCAGCTGCTGCAATATTGAAGTGGTGTACAGCTGGAAGCAATTTGCATGTCTATAGAACCTTTTAGGATAGTCCTAAGTGGCTGAAAATCAAAATAGCCTTCCGATGCTGGGAATCTGAAATAAAAACAGAAATGCTGCAAAAACTCAGCAGGTCAGGCAGCATCTGTGGAAAGAGAAACAATTAACAAATCATTTGAAAGACCCTTCATCAGAGCTGAGAAATCGAGAAGGCTGGTTACTATAGAGCTGAAATGTCCACTCAATGGCTGCATCATTTCTCCCCCTTCACAAACATTCCCTTTTTATCCACCCATTGCCCTCTCCCACCTTTTCTGCACTCAGATTAACTAGTTGTCCTTAGGGACATTGTTTGATCCTATGACTGTCAACATTCCCTTGCGTTTAGGTATATACTTGTCCTGAACACCTTCATCCCCAGTCTCTATATTAATAATATCATTCACTCAAAATAAAAAACATTTACATCGATCTTATGTACAAATTGAAGGGCTCCTGTGCTTCATAGAAGCCACCAAGCTTTCTGACATAACTAGTCTAGGATCGACCTGCCATTTTATATCATTCACAATGTTGACAGTTATGAGCCTTGACATTTTCTCTGTGCACAGCTTGTAGGCACTGTCTTCTTCAGCTTTCTCATTCTTGTCGAATCTCAGACCTGCTGCAATAAATCATGAGATTTACGTACTTACCCTATAAAACCGTTATCTATCAATCAATGTCCCCAGTCAATTTGTTACATTTAATGGCAGTGATTATTTATTATCCTTGTTCCAGTGTGTGGTACGAATAGTGTCTATAGGTGATTGTACCACAAAGTATGATGTCAATTGGTAGTTGTACTAACTAGATCTGCTTCTTCTTGCATATGGCGTGCACAGCCTAAAGTTGTAGGACAACTTGTTCTATTTGATCTTATTGTGCACGCCGGGTTGATTGCATTAGTCGAAACAGCGCGGAGCACGTGAAGGTTTCAATCTCCCACCCAACTCACTAGATGATTCTGTTGTTTGAGAGTTATTATGAGGAATGTTCTGTTTATGTCTCCACCTCTGCCTAATCGTTGATGCTTTTGACGACACAAAGTAGCTCTCACACAGTACAGTTTGAGTGCTCACTGGCCTCTTAACTGTCCAAATGTCCATTGCAAGAACATAGAGACACACACATGGGACATGTGAAACACAAACAAACACTCATGTTTATTAAAGGCTCTTCACACACTGCCTCTCTAGAACTTTCTACAAGGCAACACAGAGAGCAGTAACTCACATGAAACAGTGAGACCTTAGTAACAATCGTTATTCTTAATCAATATTATATACACCGCACAGAGGAATTTAAATGCTTAGTTCTTTGGGGAGATGTCTGTGCTTCTCCTTAATGATGGAAAATATGTTCTTGCAAACCCAGGGTAGCAAGTTTTTGCTATGTTTTATGATTATTGGGGATGAGGCTAATGTGCCTCGGCACGACTCCCCTGGCAGGGACCTCTCTGTGCAGTGCTGCACTCCATTGCGAATGCACCAAGTCCCTGGTGAGCCAATGTTACTTAACCTAGCTGCACAATTGGGCCATCTTGAGTTCTGAACACAGGGATGGCCAGGGCAGTAAACTGGTCAAGAAGACGTCTTTGCATTGGCCCATTCTATCCATTGTCACTCCCCCTGAGCAACCTATCCCAACAGTTTGGACATCAAGTGGTTTTTGTTTAGCGAATGCAAAGACCTTTAGCCAAGCAGTTGCCTCTTGATTTGCTGTATGAAGGGTGACAAGTCCTCCTTTGAGTCTTTGTTGAGGGCATGCTTCAATGATGTGTTGCATTGTTTGCTGCTCTCCACAAGCACACCGTGGGGTTGGACTGCTGCCCCATTTGTGAAGGCTGGCCAAGCAAGGGCCATGTCCAGTCCTGAATCTATTCAGCGTCGTCCACTGCTTCCTTGGGAGATTGGTGCCAGGGACTGGTAGGGTGGGGTCTGACACCAGATGTTTATTTGGGACGTCCTTGGATTCCCATTCCTTTTTCCAAGCTGATTGGATGGTGAAATCAGCTGGTGGTGGGTTCTTCCAAATTGGTCGTCTAGATGGAAGTCGAGCAGTGGGTGGGTTGAAGACGTCCATATGAATTGGCAGGTGAGGGGAGTTTTTGGTCTTTTGGAGCATCCTTTGAGTGAGGACTACTCGCCGGATGTGTGGAGGGGCTATGTTGGATAGGACAGGGAGCCAGGGGAGTGGTGCTGAGCGGATTGTTCCTGTGATGATCCTCATTGTTGAGTTCAATTAGGTGTCCACATGGTGTATGTGGGATGATCTGGACCAAACAGGGGCACAATATTCGGCTGAAGAAAATGCAAGGGCTAGTGCTGAAATGCGCAGTGTGGGGGCTGCTGCCCCCCACTTTGAGCCAGCAAGCTTACTGAGGAGATTGTTTCTGGACTTCACCTTAGCTGCTGTTCTTTTGAGATGTTCCTTGAAGGATAGGGTCCTGTCAAGGGTCACTCCGAGGTAGGTTGGAGTGGGGGCATACTTCAGCTTGGTCCTACCTCAAATGGTGACAGTACGACTGTCCCGCCTGACAAATTAACCAAACGTTGGCCTGCCTGTTTTCTATAGAAATTTATTGAGCTGTTCTCTGACAGGTAAATTAGTACAACTGTACCATGTTCCAGATGCTCCTTTATCGTGAGGAGTGATGTGTTCACAGCCTGGGCCTGAATGTTGCTCTGTACATTGCTCAAGCACGATGGGGTGAGATGCTGATGCTGTTGATCACCATTCAGTGTCACTTCCAGCGCAACGTAAAGCCTAAAATCTGTAGCGATTAGGGCCTATGCTTTATATTGAAATTGCACACAATTCACACAAAAATCAGTTTAACCTTCGGTAGATTGGCAGCGGCATGGTGGAGCAGCGGTGGAGCTGTTGCCTTACAATGCCAGAGATCCAGGTTCGATCCTGACTACGGGTGCTGTCTGTACGGAGCGTTATGTTCTCCATGTGACCGCATGGGTTTTCTCTGAGTCCTCCAGTTTCCTCCTACACTCCCAAGACGTACAGGTTTGTAGGTTAATTGGCTTCAGTAAAATTGTAAATTCTCCCTAGTGTGTCGGATAACGTTAGTGTACGGGGTGATCGCCTTTTGACCGGACTTGGTGGGCTGCAGGGCCTGTTTCCGCACTGTATCTCTAAAGTCTAAAGATCCTACTAGCAACCATTTATTGGTGAAATTACAATGGCAAACCTAGAACAATGAAATCTTAGCTGGTCCGACACCTTTCTGGCATCAGATATGACCAGTCATTCAGCGACCATTGCTGTCTGTAAAAGAGATAAATTAAAGCTTTAGGAGTCAACCTACAATTGTAGATTGGTACAATTGGTGCAGTAACAATTTCACAAGGTGTGCATGGTTTGTGTGCTTTATTGCTACTAAAACACACCATTCTGACCCAGGAAAACTAATAAGCAGCTTCTTAACTTGCTTTGGGCTGTTCAACCTCCAAAGTCCACAGAGGTTGCTTTAATATAACAATGTGTTCTTTCTCCACCATTTAAATACTGACAAATCCATTCAAGTGGTGAGATTGCTGGTAGCTTACCATCGACAAGATTTCCCAGTGAGCCAGGTTTAAAGTTTTGGAACGGTACCAATAAAAGGTCATCGACCTGAAACATTAACTCCTGTTCACTCTCCACACATGCTATCTGAGCTGTTGATATTTCTGAGACAGGACTGTTCTCAAATCTCAGCAAACCAGTGGATAACCTCCAGTAAAGGTCATGGGCTCTGGCTCTGCGGAGTTTCCACTGAGAGCTTGGGGGAGAGCTCCTTCAGACTCCCTCGGTAGCCTGTAGATGTGCGTCAGCCTGAGCTCATGGGATAGTGTGCATGCAAGGCCATCACTCGGAAGAGGCCCTGTAGCTGCTCCCTCAGCTTCATGCCAAACTGAAGCTTACTAAATGAGTCCCTGGTGTGATAACCTGAATCTGCTCATTCCTTGTGGTGCCAGTCCCTGTGAGAGTGTTGTAGGGTGTCACACAAATGCCCCTGTCCCACTTAGGAAACCTGAACGGAAACCTCTGAAGACTTTGTGCCACACCCAAGGTTTCCATGCAGTTCCTGGAGGTTTTTGTCAGTCTCCCTACCTGCTTCCACTACCTGCAACCTCCGGCAACCTACTGCAACCTCCGGGAACCGCATGGAAACCTTGGGTGGGGCGCAAAGTCTCCAGAGGTTTCCGTTCAGGTTTCCTAAGTGGGACAGGGGCATAAGAAGCACCTTGTTCTTCATCGTCATCATCCCACCCTCCCTCCAGTGCCCCCTTCCACTCCCGTGTCAGACTGATGGTGTTCTGGGCAAGGCGAAACATGCGGCCCATCCACATATCCCACAAAGCAAAACAGCAGAGAGTTGCGTTCATCAGGGGACGTAGCGAGCACAATGGAATGTATGTTGTGGTTGGAGGTGCAGTATTCACCAGGCACATTAGTTCCACTGGTAATGGCCCCTGTCTGCTCCTCACTGTCCTTATCTACATGATGGTGAAAGACATTGACATTTTACCATTGTCATTTTAGAGACATCTGCAATGGTCTGGAGTGCAGAAGGTGATATGTGAGTGTTTACCTTGACACTTGTAGTAAGGTGGGGAAGGTCTTCCAGGCTACTTGAGGGATTGTCAGTACCAGTCAATATAATCCCAGCTATCTCCATTGACAGTTGTGTACTGTAGATACCTTGCTATACCACAACCCCACCCCTATATCCCAGTGAGCAGAACATCCATCCTGTCCACCTGAATCAGCATTTCGATATCACCAATGTGAACCTGAGCAGTTTCCTCCTTTCTCTACCTGCACAATCTCTCTCCTCCAGGCCTGCAATTGTGTGCATTGCTGTTGTCTGGCTGTCATGGGGATGTGCCTTTAAGAACTGATACACCTTTCTCATTGATGCACAGCTAGTTATCCTCAGCTCTGCTTAATTGAGTGTGGCCCCCAATAATGCATGTTCCTGGGCATAAGCCACACAAATACTTTAGACACTTCCTGGCTAATTTATTTTTCTTTTGCAAGGACGTTCTTGATAAATGCAATGCCAGTTTAGCACATCAAAAAATGGTGAAACCCACTTTCTAACCTCTAGCCAGAAGAACGGACTGCTGGGAGAACTCAGTGGGTTAGGCAGCATCTATGGAGGCAGAGGTTTGACCCGCACCAGCACTGAGAACGTGGAGGAGAGATAGCCAGCATCTGGGCTGTAACCTCATCCCACTCCCGTGTCCGTTATGCCATCAATTGAGATGTACAATTTTCGCTCAGTTAAACCCCCCCCCCCCCCCCCCCCCCCCCCCCCCCTAGTAAACAATACATAATGCCGATCAATGCATTCTTGCACCTGATGCCCCACAGCATCACCACAGTTCAAGGCACCGCGGGGAGTGAGCTCTTCTGGAAAGCCCCATGGAACAATTTGATGCTAGGTGCCATCTGAAAATGTTCGATGCGCCTATGATAACGTTGTTTGCCACTAACATGGATGGCACGTGGAGTGACGGGCCTTGCTAGTCCTTCCAGCCTGGCACTGCGGACAGAGAAATAACGAAATCCAGCCACAGGAGCGATTAGCTTTTCTTGGCAAAATATCAGAATCTTTCATCTTGACGACTTCATTCAAGTCTTTGGGATTTGTCCTGGCGTCACCATAGCAGCATGGTGATAGGTGTGATAATCTTCACTGTTGCACAGGCTCCACACGATGGGCCTCACGCAAGACCTTGTGCTAAGTGTTGGGGGCCCTGCTTTTATGACTCTGCATGAATTTCATCAGTCAGATCACCTGTGTGGACAGAAACGTCTTTGAACTCTGTCATGATTTGTTTCTTTGTTCTCCGGTTACAACATGTGGCCTGGCAGTGAGATCTTAATAGGGCTGACATCCTCACTGTGCAGCTTTCAGGCTCAGCCCTGACTGTGTTTATGGATGCACCCTGTAGATATTGTTTGTCTGTGTGTTTGCAACTGTCTCTCACAGTCGGCCCGCTATCTTTGACTGCTGTGCCCTGGTATTGCTTTGTGTACGTCAGCATCACAGTTTCCACACAACAATTCATGTGTGTTATTTCTTTAATTCTCTGCCTGCCTACATTTGCAGGTGTTGACCATCAGCCCATCTTCTGCAATGGGTGCAATATAAGTCACCCCATAACTCTAAATCATTCCTTCCACCCCAACCACATTCAACTCTCTGCATCTATTCAATCTCTGCCCCTTAACACCACCCTTTTGCTCTACTGCCCTTCTGAATCACTCCCTTCCTTTTCTGCACCTTTCCCTGTTCAGTTTGCCCAGCAGAAATCCTCTGAGGATGGATTCTGAATCAACACATTATTAGCTGCTTTACTGCCTCTTCCCTCCCTCCATCAACTGTACCCTTTTAACCAAGCCAGTCTGTGCTACCCCATATGATCCAGGGAAGTAGTTATTAACATGCCAAAGTAGTTGACGTCAAATCTATCTATGCAATGGCTTTATGTAAATCAGCTTGCTGAAACTGTGTTTAATCTATGAGTTATGAATTTCCTTCATTGGAAATTAGTTTTGGATTTAGAGATTAGAATCCACAGTGACTTCTGAATAATGTCTACATTAGTGTTAGCAACTGCATCGTTCATCACAGCGCTACTATATTAACACAAAGAAATAAGACAATATACAATAAGACAAACTGATGAAGAGGAGGGGCTAACTACCATTTATTTCTGGAGTCATTTTATTAGCTATTTGCTAAAAAAGAGGGAGAGATGATGTAGAACTCATTACTTGCCTGTCAGAGGCTCATTTCTGCACTGGGTATTTGCTTTAGTTTTTCATGAGCACTTGTATCTTGTGGGATTGATGTTCGCGGTGGTGGCCTGCGCCTTAATAATAAACGCTGTCTCGTGGTCGTGTTTAATAACCAAGTCTGTCAGGAATAAAGGAACGATTCCTACCTCCTCTGGGAGCCCAGATGAACAATTCAAGACTTACTTTTGCTGGACTACCCAATGTAATTTCATGGGAAGCTAATCTTCCCAGCTTCCAAACTAAAGTGGGTATCAGCAATGCCAGCCAAGCCATTGGACCAATTAATACGTTAGAGCCCCGATGCCTGAACAGCTGGGCTTTTGAACACCCGTCCTTCTGAATCTGTGTTGGCTGCTTCCCCAATGTTACTGGGACAATAGGCCGCTGATTGTTTTGAAGCTGCTACCATCCCGATAAAACAAAAATAATGGACCCTTTCTTGTCTCTGCAACCAGCATTGCCTGTCTGTCCTTTTTCATATTCTTATCTCATTGTTTCTCTCCTTTAGGGGCTGCACAGTGATGCAGCGGGAGAATTGCTGCCTTACAGCGCCAGAGACCCAGTTCCATCCTTACTACAAGTGCTATCCGTACAGAGTTTATACATTGTCCCCGTGACTGTGTGGGTTTTTGCCGGGTGCTCCAGTTTCCTCCCACACTCACAAGACGTATAGGTTTGTAGGTTAATTGGCTTCGGTAAAACTGTAAATTGTCCCTAGTGTATAGGATAGGGTTAGTGTATGAGGCCATCGCTGGTCAGCGTGGCTTTGGTGGGCCAAAGGGCCTGTTTCCACGCTGTATCTCCAAACTAAACTCAACTTTTTAATTGGACAATTTGGTCTTTTCCTTCCATTATTTGTCAGTGTTTCATGAAAAATGTTTCTCCCCATTGGCAGGCCATCCTGGTGACTCGCAGTCAACACAGTCCAAAAAGTACTAAGAATGAGAAAAAAAAAATTCACCCACGGAGTTGTGAATTTGTGGAATTCTCTGCCACAGAAGGCAGTGGTGGCCAATTCACTGGATGAATTTAGAAGAGAGTTAGATAGAGATCTTGGGGCTAGGGGAATCAAGGGGTATACGGAGAAGGCAGGCACGGGTTACTGATTGTGGATGATAAGCCATGATCAAATGAATGGCAGAGTTGGCTTGCAGGGCCAAATGGTCTCCTCCTGCACCTATTTTCTATGTTTCTATGTATACATGATTACAGTCAAACCATAGCGTACAACATCAGTATAACAGGCAGTGCACAAAGAGAAGGGAAGTGCGGAATATTGTGTTACAACTACAGAGAGAGCGCAGATAAAAAAAGTCCACTGGTCACAATGACGTAGAAGGGGAGATGAGGAATACATCCGTAGCTTATGTGAGGAATGTTCAAAGTCTGTATGCAGTGAAGAAGAAGCTGTCCTTGAATCTGTAGGTAAATGCTTTTAAGCTTTTGTATCTTCTGCCCAAAGGGAGAAGAGAGAATGACAAGGGTGTGAGTCATGTTAGCTGCTTCCTCAAGGAACATGTAGATACCAGTGTAGTGGTATCTCCACTTCATGTTCATGTAGAAACCAGGGGAGACTAGTTTGTGTGAAGGATTGGGCTGAGTCCACAATTCTTTACCATTTATAATTGCCTCCGATCTCCACACATGTGCAGACACACTGACTGCGACACACAGCAATCCTGCGTTAAGTTGTGTGACGGTGAGTGCCCTGTCCCACAGTGAGGATGGATGTTCTCATGAGCTAGGCCTCGTGTCCTGAGGAATGCTGGCACGTGGGAGCTTGGGGCGGGTGAAAGGAGGAGGGTGGGGTCTCGTGTAGCGCAATGTTGACAAAGAGCAGGCACCAGTACTTTGGATACGCTGGGATTTTAACTCCATTTTACATAGTTTCCCACCCTTACAAAATCCCAGAGCTTCATTGTCAGTGGAGCTCACCTCAACATCTTCTTCGGGGAGCTGCAGTTTCCGGCTGCCCTTTGTGTGCTTCCGACATTGCTGCGCTTTTGGGGGTTGCGGAGAGAAAGCAATGGCACAGTGCAGTGGAGAGGGAGAAAAGAAACTTAGAGCAGAACTTGGAGAGGGAAGAGTCAAGAGAAGCTCCGAGAAGTGGTGTAGGGCAGAGGAATGAGGGAACAAACCATTCACTTGCGGTGTGTGTGGGGAATGTGATAGAGCAGAGCCTGGTAGAGGGACGGGGTGGAGAGACTGCACAATCTCCTGGCAGGACCTGGGGTTAGCATGCTCCTTAAAAACATAAATCTTCAGTTGAAAAAAATACAGTTTTAGAATTACCTTTAGTTGAGTTCATAGGCTCATGGCCCTCAGCATTTCCAATGAAATTTTGTTTTTATATCTCTTAGATTTTTGTTCATAGTTGATTTATTTTGTTTATTGGCAACATTTGTTTTTCGCAGCAGGGGGCTTCATCGACATTTTCTCATTGTCAGCCGGCTTTTTTAGGATGAGGCTGCGATCTCTCTCATCATGATTGCAATTGGGCAGAAATGCTGGAAACTCTCAGCTCACCAGCCAGCATCTGCGGAAAGAGAAACTGAGTTATTATTTTAAGCCATAAATCATTCAACAGAACTAGATATAAACGAACACATTAATCCCCAGTCACTGCCTTTTTCCATCCCACTCCTCTATTCCTCAACTCCTCTCCTTCTTCCTCAATTTTTCTCTCCCTCTTACCATTTTTGATTGATTTGCCTTTCTCCCTCTGTCCCTGTCTTTGTCTTTTTCTTTCATCTCACTACCACTTCTCTTCTCCCACTCCCTCTCTGCTTCTCCTGCTCTTGCCACTCTTTCTATCTATCCTCCTTGCTTCCTCCTCCCTCTGTCTCTCCCCTGTTCCAATTCTTCCTTTTTCTTACTCTCCCTCTCTCTTCCCCTTTCTCTCCATTCCCTCTATCTCCCCTGTGTTTGTCTCATCCCTTGGTGATTCCATTCCCCTTCTCTTCCCCTCACTCTCCCCATGCTACTTCATGCTCTCTTTTCCTATCTATCTCTTCCTCTCCCCCCCCTCCCCCCACCCTCTCCCTCTCCCCACTTACCTCACAGAAACTCTGAAATTCTCACTATTTTCAGCATTCATTTGTTCAAATATTCAGCAGCCATTTTCCACCTTGATCACAAAGTGGTAATTTCACTGCATCTCACGATCCAAGAAGAAACACTGGTCTGAAATATTCAGTCTCGATGATATTCATGAACTCATTAAAACTTTTCAATTTATTTTACAAACGGGGCATGTTCATCGAATTGCCACAAATATAATTGCTAAATTCTTCTCATTTTTGTGTTGATTCGTTAAATATATTTCTTTAAGCAAATATCGAAGATGGTATAATTGGGCGAGGAGGAGATACCATGACATGTGGTGGCATTAGCATCAGTTCATAAGCAGCGGGAAATGTGTGTGTTTGGTCGGCTCACTTACAGTTGCTCATCTGGACCAGCTCCTTGATGAACATATTGCCAAGCACTGCTGGCAAAATATACACTGACAGAAATTCACAGAGGAATGGTCATTGGTGACCCTGCAAGTGATGGCATGCTGTCATTGAGCAAGGTGAAGGAGCCAGCAGAATGCTCTCATTCACAGGACAGTGCAACGAGACAGGTTTCCTTTACATCGGCTCAGTCAGTAATCGCGATCCAATTACTTTTACTGTGAGATATCAGATGATTGCCACTTAAGAAAAGAGCAAGTGCATTAACTCCCACAAACCTATCCATTCCGATAGATCTCAAATCTCCTTCTCGATTATGTTTCTCAATGTGTTTCACTCTAGAACTACATCTGAACTGCTTATACGACACATTTATCCTGTGAGTTTAAGGGCTTACCTTATGGTTAAATGTATCTTTGCCCTATTAATCTTTGGATGGAAATGTTCCAGCTAATTTCTCTTCCTTGCTTTTAATTCTTTTATTCTGCTTTCCACATGAATTTGATTGTTTTGCTAAAATGAACAACGTGGCTGGTTTAGGATTAGGTGTATTATTGTCACCTGCACCAAGGTACATTAGAAAGCTTTATTTTACATGCTATCCAAGCAGATCAGATAATACAGTACGTAAATACAATCATGTCAAACTCAAGTACAATAGATAGGAAAATAGGAAGATACAGTATACAGCATTTTAGCATTAAAATCTATGGGGTAGAGGTGAATCAGACTATGCCCCGGATTACGGAAAGACCATTCAGAAGCCTGATAACAGAGGAAGAAGCTATTCCTGAGTCTGGTGGTGCTTGCTTTCGAGCTTCTGTACCTCTGCTTGACAGGATCAAGGAAAAGAAGGGATGACCTGGGTGGGACAATTCTTGGATCATGTTGGCTGCTTTTCCGAGGCAGCATGAAGTGTAGATGTACTCAAAGGTGGGAAGTCCAGTCAGTGTGTGGACTGGGCTACATCTACAACTTTCTGCAATTTCTTGTGGTCTTGGACATAGATGCAACACAACAGTACAGTTTCCATAATGCATTTGTAGAAGTTTGTACGAGTCATTGGAGATATGCCGAATTTATTCAGTCTCCTCAGAAAGTGGAGGCATTCGTGTGCCTTCGTGGTTAACTCCTCAATGTCTTTGCTCTAAGACAGATCATTAGTAATATTAATGCCAATGGATCAAGGCTGGCTGGGACGCTGGAGTTAATGTGCCCCATCACCAATCTCTCAAAGCACTTCATGACGGTGGATGTAAAATCCACTGGACATTAGTCGTTAAGTCATGCTACATTATTTATCTTTGGCCCCAGGGTGATAACGGACTTCATGAAGCAGGTGGGGATCTCAAAATAAAGGAGTGAGGGGGTAACAAAGTCTGTGCCTATCTCTGCCAGCTGAACTGCCCAGGTCTAAAGGGCACAGCCAAGGCGAGAAAAGGCCAGAACAAATCAGGGGCGGAAACAGATGACCTCAGGAAGGGTGGAGCCCACAATGGCCCATTGTTGGCTGGGAAGATGAGCTAACGAGAGGGATACAAGGATGCCAACAGCTGAACTAGTAGGTTGATTAGGGTGGGGGAGGGGGGAGAGTGGGAGGGGAGGATGGGAATGCAGGAGTGACTTTAAATTAGAGAAATCAACGCTCACACCTCAGGATTGTAAACTGCCCAAATGATATATGAGGTGTTGTTCTTCCAATTTGCATGTGGCCTCACTCTGACAGTGGAGTTTGCCCAGGACAGAAAGGTCAGTATGGGAATGGGAAGGGGAGTTAAAATGTTTGGCAACCAGTAAAATGCATATGTGCATAGGCGATACCATTAGCCACCTGCACTGAGATTTAAGATCTTGCATAACACACGCCCAGTCTAACCTAGCACAGGGTCTGAAGGCAAACTCCCTACGAACAGCGTTTAGCAGTAAAGAGAAGCAGCTCATTGCCAGTAGAGTCAGCCATTAAATTAATCTTCCTCATTCACACGGGAGCTCCCTATTTGCTGCACAGAACTGGTGGCAAAACCTAGAAAAGAGCCATCCATTAAACCGGCACCTCACCGGTACTGTAAATGAAATTACATCTTCCTTATTTTGTAGTTTTAACGTGATTCTATCGTATGCGGTTGTCAGGTTACAGTCAGGTTAGGAGGAAAGGAAAACACTTTCCAATTTAGGGACTGAGTTGCCTGTTTTTACAAGATTGTCGGCTCCTGAAGGGGACTGGTCTTTGAAAGCTGACGCAATCCCAGTTTGAAAAAGAAATTGCTATTGAAAATTGAAAAATTGCTGGATTTTGGTTTTCTTTGCTTCTGCATATGGATCTGTCACCCCCTGGGCTAAAATCTTATTGCCATTCAGACACTATCTGCTGCTCTTACAAATGTTAAGGATTCACACAGTTTAATATATCAAGTAAAAGGTGACTGAGAACCAGTGAAGCAAACAGAGAGAGAGGGATTTTAAAGATTATATTGTGTGCTCATTTCAACAGCTCCCCAATGATATAATGGTGGTGACACAATACTAAGACCCCGGCTGCTGCAGTGTACCTCATGGAGTTTCTGATCAGTTATCCTGCCTTGCACACTCCCTGTTAGTTGATGGTTACTGAATGATAATAGTCTGGCTGACTGGCACCATTGTGAACCAGGGGAGTCTTTAGTCCATCACCATAGCCATCACCATAGTAAATCAAAGAACTATAGATGCTGCAAATGTGAAATAAAAATGGAAAACGCAGGCAGAATCCGTGAAAAGAGAAATAAGATTAATATTTTGGGTAGAATTCTGACTGGGCTCTGATGAAGTGTCTTCATTCTCTGCTTTTAATTTAATCATCAGGATTTAAGCGTCGAGAGAAAGAACACAAGAATGATAGTGAAGGAAATAGAATGAATTGGAGCCGATTCAAAAAGATTAGATTAAATATGCAGACGAGATGCAAGAGGATGTAAAGACCTACAATAATTTACCAGATATAGCTTCCATTATTCCTTGTCTGTCTCAGAGAGGCTGAGTGGCAATGCAGATACATAAATCTCCTCATTAAAATGCAGGCATACTATAAAGCACCGGCCATCTCTGAAATGAGGTTAATGGCCAATTAATGTGCAAAATCAGCAACTTCATGGGTCTCATGTGCTGTTGTGAGTTTGGTGCTGTTCTCCTGCCTGGAGGTGTTATCATCCATTGTTTATGGGGTTCAGATCTCATGGGTATTTTCTGTTCACTGTAAGGCCGCTGGTCTGTTTGCACAATAATATGGTGAGCAGCAATGAACTGCTCATTTTGGCCCCATGTCCTGTGTCATGGGTGCCTTTGCAAACTCACACTCATAAAGAAATTAGGCTTTTTTTTCATGCAAAAGTTTTCACTTTATCGCAATCACAATAATATTTTACTAGCCATGTATGTTTTGCAACATACGAGGAATTTCATTTGCCAAGTCAGACATACAAATAAAAAGCAACGGAATACACAAAACACATTTTAACATAAACATCCATCACAGTGACTCCTCCGCATTCCTCACTGTGATGGAAGGCGAAAAAAAGTTCACTCTTTTTCCACTGCTGGTGGTTAGCCAGTTAACTCTGTTAGCCTTTGTCTCCACCCATCCCCCATCTGCTTGATCAGCATAACATTTTCTTATGCAAAACTGAGTCCCAATAAGTCTTTTTCTTACCTGCAATGGACTCGTGTTTTCTCATAGAGGTTACGGGTTGGTGCAGTGTTCGGTATTCCTGCACACTCTCTTGAACTTCTATCAAAGTTCTGTCAACATTGACACGGCCACTTTGATGCAGAACTGGCTTACACACAGAAGAGGGTAGTTACAGAAGGTTGTTATTCTGGCCGGTCATTGCTATTCTGATTTAGGGAGGGATAAGGTCAAGGATAAGAATGTTTAAGGTAAAGTCAAAGATTTGTTGAATCAGAAGACAATGCAGGTCAGTGAGCACTCAACCAACAGCCATTTAATCTCCTCAGAAGGACAACAAAAACAGTCATAGGTCAAGTCAGTGAGCAAGGCCGCTGGAACATTCCTCTCTGACTGCTAAAGATCAGAACATAAGATTATGCTGTCAATTTTTAATGGAAATGGGTCAAGTGATGGTATGGTTTGAGGGGAGGGTTGTGGGTTTATGGAACTCATTGTGAATGTTAAGTGAATCTGCATTCTCATTTTTGGCCACAAATGGCAGAAACTAATCTCTTATATTTAAGAAGGAGATATCAGAGCATTTCTAAGACAAAGGTGGAGTGGTTTTCACTAGTAGGGGGGTGGGATTCAAGGGGTGGAGGGGATTTGGGGATTTGGAGATGGGGGGGTGAGGGGTGGGGGGAAGATGAGAGAGGTTGTGAAGAATTGAATTATTTGAGGAAAAAAATGAGGTGGGGACTGAGGAGAGAGGGAAGTGGGGACTGGAGAGGAAAAGGAGCAGAGATTGAAGAGAAAATGGAGGTAAAGTTGAGGGGCAGTGGGATGTGCAGATTAAAGAGGAAGGGGAGATGAGGAATAAAGAAGAAGGAGGAGGTGTACAGCAAAGATCTTATAGCGGAGCAAGATAGGCTACTCCTGCTAAATACGATGGACTGACGTGTAGTACGCTATGGAGGGGATCATGGGCATTTTCCACGCCCATTTTAGCAACCTGAGCCTACCTAACCCGACCCGACTCGCACTGTAATCAATGTTGCGGGGCAACAGTTGTGTGGGTCAGATTCATAAATCTGTCAGTTCAAACTTCTTGTCAAGAATAAAATTTGATTCTGGTAATTGTCTTTTTTAATGTTTTTTAAATAATTTCTTTTTAAATGGCTCACAAGCAGTGTTTGAGTTGATTTTGTAGTAACCGGAACCGACCCGGCTCGCAGGGTGATTGACAGGGGGGGACTTTTTGTGCGTGATTATAGGGTTAGATTCATAATTCAATTAGTTCATAATTCTGTTGATTCTTGTTAAGGAATAAAATGTTATAAACACACATACATGAAAATTATATAAATGTATATAACACGCACAATTATATTTCTTCTAAACCAATAATGAACTTTATTTCAGGTGAGTAGACAAGGGACATTAAATAAGAAACATTGTAAATAAGAAACATTGTCTTGGGGCACCTCTCTCCCCGCTGCCCCCCCCGCACTCTCTCTCCCCCGACAAAGAAAAGGTCTCTCTCCCCGCTGCCCCGGGCCCCGCACTCTCTCTCCCCCCTCTCTCTCCCCCCCGCCCCCCCGGGCCCCCACTCTCTCTCCCCGCCCTCTCTCTCCCCAACTGCCCCCGGGCCCCACACTCTCTCTCTCCAAACTCTCTATCCCCGCTGCCCCGCACTCTCTCTGCAGCTGCCCCGGCCCGCAAGAGTCGCCCCACACTACCAATAGTAGGCTGCCCCGGGCCCCGCACTCTCTCTCCCCCGCACTCTCTCTCTCCCCGCTGCTGCCCCGGGCCCCGCACTCTCTCTCCCCCCGCTGCCCCGGGCCCCGCACTCTCTCTCCCCGCTGCCCCGGGGCCTTGCACTCCTTCTCCTCGCTGCGGATCCAATCTTTGGCCGGAAGCAAGAAGGCGGGAGCAAGAAAGCGGAGCAAGATGGCGGAACAAGATGGCGGAGTCAGCTTGCTAAAATGTGTCCTGTAATCACCCATGAAACCGCCCATGAGCGTACCTCACGTTTGCGTGAGAGTAACCTATCTTGCTTCGCTCTAAGATCTTTGGTGTACAGTACAGGTTGAGGAGAGAGCAATGTGAGTGTTGTGGGGAGAGAAAGATGGGGACTAGAGAGGAGGGTGTGGTCTGAGGTGTGTTCAGAAGGGGATGATGTTGGGGAGGAGATGGGAAGGGAACATGGTTTGAGAGAAAATGGATGTGAGTTGATAAGCCCCAACTCTCAAGTGCTTGGGAGCAGTTTCAAGTGGGATGTAGGGAACCAGGCAGAGTTAGTTAAAGGAGTACTGGAGTGCTTTCCAAGTTCTGATGTAAGTAAGGAGATGGTTGGGGGGGAAGATACCCACAAGGAGAAGGTTGAAGGTCTGTGGGATCCCTGCTGCAAACTGTGTTTGCGGTGGCAGGTTTGGCACATTCAATAGGCTGCTGACTTCTTGCATCTTGACTTATGCTCAAGGAATCGGCACCGGGACGATCACCACCACTGCCACCGTGAGGAAAGGCCAAAGAGAAGACAAGTAAAACTGCTCAGTTGTTACAAAGTGGCCTCCACACTTGATTTTGCATGCAACTTACTCTCCTATATCAATCAATCAAACGACGACAAACATACAAAGCTTGCTCAACTCATTTGTCAAATGGCCTCGCTGGCATCTGGGCCACGTTGTTCACATCTGCGTCCGTAGCAGGCAATGAAGATGGATGAATGTCCACAAGGCTCAGTGTGCAGGGATGGTCTCACTCTCTCCCTCCTCCATCACTGTGTCACTTTTAACCCCTGCAGCCCCAAACAACTGTTTCACCCTCTCCTTTTCTACCAACCTTTGTTTCTGTATTTCTCTACGTTGAGCTGAAGGGCCTGTTTATTTGCTGCATGACTCCATGACTCTGTTAGTCTTTGTCTCCAACCATCCCCCATGTGCTTCATCAGCATAAAATTGTATTTTTCTTTTATCTTTCCAACTATCGCCAACTGATAAATCCTTGGGCAAGGCCCAATCGACTGATGTGAAGCAGAACCATTATCGCATCTCTGCACCCAGATCAGCTTGTTGTAGTTTTCTTCGTTGGCTTCTGTCACTAAGTGTAGACAGGAAGAAGAAGCGCAACCAGGTGTGCAGATTTTCCAAAGTTCAAGCGAGTGATGGAATGGTAGATGGTCCTGATGTTGGCGTAGATGTGGATGAGTGTGCCGGGTCCTCTGATGTTGCAGGTGATGTGTTGATGATACCTGGGCAAATACTAAAGGTAGCCTCGTTGAAGTCCCCCGTAATGATGTTGACAGTCTAGGGATGCTATTTCACACTTGTGAAACATTGTGCTCATTTCCCCAAGTGTGAGCTTGATGTCAGCCTGAGGTGGAATGTAGACTATACTAGAATGTACGCAGAGAACTCTCTTGGTTAACAGTAGCAGAAGAACTGGCCCACAGTTTGAATCCAATATGATTCATCCATTTTGTCTTCCTACATAGTCTCCAGGGTGAGCTCTTCATAAAAGTTCTATTTATATACAGATCTCCCTCTTCAGATTCTCTAATAATGATATTTCCCAACAGATGTCATTTGTCCACTATCCTGAAAAACATTACTGAGAAGTTTGTTTATCCCAAATGACATCTTAATATGCAGAATGAAGCAGCTAATTCTAGCTCAGCAAAGGTAATGGAAAAATAATGTTGCACTTTATTAGACCTTTGGTAATGACCAATGTTATTAGACTACTGTAGAACAGTCTGCTGCTGCATAATATATGCCGGTATATAAATATCAATTGATTTTTGCTATGTATAATACTGATTGGATTATGTCAGCATTATTCCATGATTGAGAATGAGACCAAATTATTATATCAGTGAAATTTATGAAAAGTAATAGTTAATATCAATATATATGCAGTATTGCATATATTACAAAGCATTTATTTTGCAGCTATGGCATTCTTATTTGGTTTGTTATATGTACAATAATGTATATTCTCTCTGAATCAGTTAACCTTTGTAACACTGAGAAGAGAAAGTTTGTTTGTGTGTAAAATTATAGTCATAAATGATCGGAGCAGAATTAGGCCATTCGGCCCATCAGGTCTACTCAGCCATTCAATCATGGCTCATGTATCTTTCCCTCCTAACCCCATTCCTCTGCCTTCTCCCCATAACCCTTGACACCCGTACTAATCAAGAATCTATCTATCTTTGCCTTATAAATATCCATTGACTTTTGTGGCAAAGAATAGTAAGATTAAACGAGAACTTACCAGTTTGAAGTTTGATCTTTATTTTATGAGGAGTAACCTTGAGGGAATACGTGAAGAACCCCGCTAGGACGCATGCGTGTCATTCTTCAAAGCAGCGGTGTGGAATCACAGATAACTGTAATGACTAAACATAGTAAGATTAGAGAAGAGATACCAGTTGAGTATATGTTCAAGGGTGGGAGCGGAGGGCACGTATTCCCTCAACGTTACTCCTCATAAAATAAAGATCAAACTTCAAACTGGTAAGTTCTCTTTTAATCTTACTATTTTACTTCGGAGTCACGTGAGTGACTACGTGAAAATTTTAAAGCTCTGTGATTTCATGCCGTGGTGCGAGTCCATGCCTCACATCTGCCTTGATTGTGGGGAGAATACTGTTAACATCATTAGATATCAATACGATATTGAAACAACGAAAAATGTTTTATTAACTCCAAATCATAGCCCCTATTTATGGGGTAAAGTCATATTACAGAACTTAAAAGTGTTTCTACAAATGTTCCAGGTTCAATAACTGGTTTATTATAAAATCGTTGGAACGTTCTTTCCGTTGACCATCCTGCAGTCTTGAGGATTTGGTCCATAGGAACATCCAACTGTATTGCTGCTGATGTAGCTGCAGCCCTGGTGGAGTGAGATTTAAAAATGTTAGTATCTACTCCTGCCTTTATTAGGACCTGTTTTAGCTATCGTGAGATGGTCTGGACTGTCACTTTTTTGTGTGGCTGTTTGTGGCTGATTAACAGTGCCATTTCTTTCCCTCTGATGATTCTTGTCTGTTGCATGTATAATAGTAAGTGAGTTACTATACAGAGGCGATCATCCGTCGGGTAGGCCCTGAACTCTATTTTTTGCCCTGCTGTTCCCTGTCTGTTCTGTTTAATTAATTCATGGATATGAAAAGTCAAATTCCCAGATGAAATAATCAAGTTGTCCAGCCTTAGTTTTTGTAGCGACTGGACCCTTTGTGCCGTGACCAAAGCCATCAGCATGACCATTTTCATAGTTAGTTTCTGTAGGGACATAGCTGTAGGTGGAGACCAGTTTCTGGTCTCCACCTACAGCTCGTGACCAAAGAGATTAGTATACAAACTTGAAGCACACGGCATTGGGGGTTCAGTATTGATGTGGATAGAGAACTGGCTGGCAAACAGGAAGCAAAGAGTAGGAGTAAATGGGTCCTTTTCACAATGGCAGGCAGTGACTAGTGGGGTACCGCAAGGCTCAGTGCTGGGACCCCAGCTATTTACAATATATATTAATGATCTGGATGAGGGAATTGAAGGCAATATTTCCAAGTTTGTGGATGACACTAAGCTGGGGGGCAGTGTTAGCTGTGAGGAGCATGCTAGGAGACTGCAAGGTGACTTGGATCGGCTGGGTGAGTGGGCAAATGTTTGGCAGATGCAGTATAATGTGGATAAATGTGAGGTTATCCATTTTGGTGGCAAAAACAGGAAAGCAGACTATTATCTAAATGGTGGCCGACTAGGAAAAGGGGAGATGCAGCGAGACCTGGGTGTCATGGTACACCAGTCATTGAAAGTAGGCATGCAAGTGCAGCAGGCAGTGAAGAAAGCGAATGGTATGTTAGCTTTCATAGCAAAAGGATTTGAGTCTAGGAGCAGGGAGGGTCTACTGCAGTTGTACAGGGTCTTGGTGAGACCACACCTGGAGTATTGCGTACAGTTTGGGTCTCCAAATCTGAGGAAGGACATTATTGCCATAGAGGGAGTGCAGAGAAGGTTCACCAGACTGATTCCTGGGATGTGAGGACTGGCTTATGAAGAAAGACTGGTTCCACTTGGTGTATACTCTCTCGATTTAGGAGATTGAGAGGGGATCTTATAGAAACTTACAAAATTCTTAAGGGGTTGGACAGGCTAGATGCAGGAAGATTGTTCCCGATGTTATGGAAGTCCAGGACAAGGGGTCACAGCTTAAAGATAAGGGGGAAATCCTTTAAAACCAAGATGAGAAGAACTTTTTTCACACAGAGAGTGGTGAATCTCTGGAACTCTCTGCCACAGAGGGTAGTCGAGGCCAGTTCATTGGCTATATTTAAGATGGAGTTAGATGTGGCCCTTGTGGCTAAGGGGATCAGAGGGTATGGAGAGAAGGCAGGTACGGGATACTGAGTTGGATGATCAGCCATGATCATACTGAATGGCGGTGCAGGCTCGAAGGGCTGAATGGCCTACTCCTGCACCTAATTTCTATGTTTCTATGTTTCTATGTTTCTCAACATGGTCAATACAATGCTCACATCCCAAATTTGGGTGTACCTGGGTCTTGGGGGATTCGTATTGAAAATGCCCCTCATGAGTTTGGTTACCAGGGGGGTGTGTCCCTACAGAATGCCGCTCTGTTCCTTGCCACAAGTAGTTTGACAGAGCACTTCTGGCGCAGTTGATGGCATTATAGCTGAGCCCCTCATCGTAGTGTAGGCTGGCCAGAAATTCCAGAACAGACGGAATGTTGTTTGATCTGTGGTTGAGGTTATTGTCGTGACAGTACTTCCCCCATTTCTTGATGTGCACCAAGTACTGTTTTTTGGTGGACTGTCTGTGGGCCGATGCAATCATGTCCATTGTTCGGTCCGTCAGTCCCAGGTGTTGTTGAGGCGCTTTCAAACTCTACAAATTAATAGGTTTGTATGATTATGACAGGGGTGACTTTCCTGTGTTACTGGATGGACCAGTAAATTTGATCTATGTTGGATGGTGATGCACGGTTCTAATACCATGTCTTGTATCACCGGGAACCATGGTTGAGTAGGCCAATCGGGTACTATCAAAATACCAGACGCAGAGTCTTGTTGTATTTTCCTTAATACCCGACTGACGAGGCAGAAAGGAGGGAATGCATAAATAAACAATTTACCCCAATGCAGCGAAAATGCATCTGTAGCTGCTGCCCCAGGGTCTGGTTCCCATGAAACATAACTTGGTAACTGGTGATTGAGCCTGGATGCGAATAGATCGATAT
Source organism: Leucoraja erinaceus (assembly GCF_028641065.1). Lineage (NCBI taxonomy): Eukaryota > Metazoa > Chordata > Chondrichthyes > Rajiformes > Rajidae > Leucoraja > Leucoraja erinaceus. The sequence goes on along the minus strand of NC_073399.1, from coordinate 20,746,565 downwards.
CTGATGTTCCATACCGTGCTGTAATTTCAGCAAATACATTTTTATCCAACATCCATTCAGTGTTTACATTGAATTTGCATGACCTGGTGTCTGCCACTAAATTTAGTTTACCTGGTAAGTAGGTAGCTGATATCCAAATATTTCTCTGGATACACCATTGCCAAATTGTGTTGGCCAGATTGTCACATGATTTATTTCCACCCATATGGTTGATATATGCTACCACGGTGGTGTTGTCAATTTGTAGTCTAACATGCTGGTGATTTAACCCAGAACAATATGACTTAAGGCCATGGAATGCACTTAACATTTCCAGGTACTTTATGCCCCGTGCTTTTAAAATGATGCCTCCTGTGCATTCCATCTCCCTCCACAGCTGGAGATGGAATTGGTGGCTCCCCAATCAAGTGCACTGGCATCAGTTTGTAGTACCATAGACGGGTTGCTGATAATTATTGGGTTGGAACAATACTTGATGTTGTGTCCCCACCATTTTAGTTCCATTATGGTCTCTGTAGGTAGCTTAATTGGTCTGTCAAAATGGCCACCATTAATTTTGTGTGCTCTTATTTTTGCTCTCTGTAAATTTTGATAGTGAAAAGGTCTGAATTGTGTGGCTGGAAATGCTGCCACTATTTTCCCAATTATTCTTGCTACCAGTCTAATGGATGGTTTGGTGATGTCAATGACTTCGCTGCAAGCCTGAATTAAGGCTGTAACCTTTTCTTTCGGCAAAGTCACTGACATGAGAACTGAGTTAATGGTGAACCCCAGGTAATCCATTTTTGTTGAAGGCGTTAATTTAGACTTAACTGGATGGATGATAAATCCCAGTTCTTCAAACAATTGTTTTGTGGCTGTTACTGCTTGTTTAGCCAATTCCAAAGTTTTGCCAACAATAAATATGTCATCTAGATATGCCATTACCATGTGTTTTTGTTTTCGCAGTAACGCCAGGGCTGGTTTCAATATTTTTGTGAATAACCTGGAGGCTGATGTTAGCCCATTAGGTAGTGCCCTGTATTGCCATTGCTGACCCATCCAGTTGAATTTTAAATAACATCTGTGGTCACCTCTTATGGGTACTGTATAGTAAGCATCTTTTAAATCGATGCTTGCCATGTAGTAGCCTTCGGAAATCAATTGCTTAGCAGTAACAAAGGTTTCCATCTTGAAATGAATATATTGTACAAAGGTATTTAAAGTTGTCAAATCGATGATGATGCGGCAACCACCATCTTTCTTGTTTTTTATAAAGATATTGGACACGAATTCCTGTTGGGTGTGATCGTGATTCGTGTTGGGTGTGTTCAATTACTCCTTTTTTATATAGTCGTTGTAGTTCAGCGTGTGCTTTAGATTTTTCTATGCCTGTGAGCACGAACATTCGGTTCGGTACATGCTGTACTGGAGGGTTATGTTTTAATATAAATTCTATGGTATAACCCCGGATACTGCTTAGAATGTAAGTGTCTGTAGTTATCTTATTCCATGCATCCAAATAATATCATAACCTCCCACCAACTTTCATGCTCCCTTTAATTTTTAAGGAACCAGACCCACCTACCTCCATGGTTACCAGTGGTAGGTGTGTTATTTCTTCGGCATCCTGAGTGGACGTTGAGGCGCCGTTGTCTGGGTCTGTTGTTGGGTTGAAGGCTTGCGCATTTTCCAGGGCGTTCGGTCTGGGCCATGGCCTAAAAAAGACCACTGTTGGGTGCTCCTGGTTTTTGCGCTTGCTCCGATTTGTGTTGACCGTCTGGGGGGTCCGTAGGGTTGATATTTTTGGCCGTAATAGGTTTTGGTTGCTGCTTTTATGAGCCCCAGTGTTTTCGCCTCTTCATCAAGTTCCTTGACTTGTTTAGGTAAATCCCCTCCAAATAATAGAATTGGCGGTTTGGAGGTTCCTGGTTTACAGAGGCCGGATAATTTGGGGTCTAACGCTGGTTGGATTGCACTTTTTCTAATGCTGTTCAACTCATATTGTGAGTTGCACAGTAAAGCCAGTGCATCCTGGTGGTCTTGGGTCATGTTTTGCTCCTTCAAAGTGCGGGCAAAAGCTGTTATTCCTGCCGTTAAGACTTTTAGGACTTTTTGAATTTTTAAATCACTGGTTCTAATTGATGACCCCACATGTTTCCAGATGCACTGGTTTACACTGGGAACATTTAATGACTTGCAGTTCCCTGGAGGTAAATGTCGTGCCATGGTGTCTGATAGAGCCAGTGCCTGTAGTTGATTAAATGACATATAGTCAATGCTAGCCGCTATTTTCGGCTCCAGGTCTTGGCCAGTTTGGTCTGGTTGGAAAAACTGGGACACCATGTCCAGCATGTCTTCTTTCACCCCAGGCATACTGGGGGTATGTTGTTCCCTGCCCTGTTCTGGGTCAGCCTAGAATTGATCCTCCGTGCTCTCCTCTGATGACGAAGAGACACTGTGCAGCCCCACAAGGGGTACTGCTGTGGGGCTTATTAATTGCCCACTGTGGCTAGCCTCCATCTCCCGGAGTCTGCCACTTTGGAGTATTTCCTCCAGCAGCCGCTCCAACTGGCTCTTATGCTCTCGGGCATAGGCCACTCGCGGCTGCTCCAGTTCCTGCAGCCGCTCCAACCGGCTCCAATGCTCACGGGCACTGGCCGCTCGCGGCTGCTCGTCATCCTGCAACCGCTCCAACCGGCCCCGGTGCTCACGGGCACTGGCCGCTCGCGGCTGCTCAAAGTCAGACTCTCCATCGGAGTCTGGCATTCGGTCCGTTTTTTGCTTCGCTTTCCCGCCCGGCCGAGGAGTGGATTTGGCCGGTGCGGGAGCGAAGTCGGGCACAGCTGTTCCCATTTCGGGAGATTGGCGTGCCGTCGGCTGCTGCTGTTGCTGCTGGCTGCCCGCAACTCTGCGGTTCTCCCCCTCCAGCTTTTTTGCAGCCTTTCTTCTCGTGACTCTGTCCATCTTTCCACCTGCAAGGTAAGTGGGAAAAACGCAGAGTCTCCTTACCTGCTCTTCTCGAATTTTAAATTCTGCCGCTAAGGGGAACGTCCTTCCCCCTGCTGTGACTCGTTGCAATGCGTGTAGCGATATGACACGCATGCGTCCTAGCGGGGTTCTTCACGTAGTCACTCACGTGACTCCGAAGTAAAATTCCACAGATTCACCACTCCATTCAAAATATTTTAATAATGTGGAATAATTTAATGAAGAAATTTACCCATGTTCACTATTCAAACTCCATCCTGTGACCAGACTGGTTTATCACACTTTAATATTTTTGAATACAGTAATGGTTTTCTGATCAAACATTAAAAGTGAGCATGAACAATTGAATTAGCTGCTTCGTTCTGCACATTAAGATGTCATTTGGGATAAACAGACTACTCAGTAATGTCTTCAAGGGTACTGGACAAATTAAATCTGCTGGGAAATATTTTTACTCAATCTGAAGAGGGAGATCTGCATACAAATGTTACTTTTATGAAGAGTTCACCCTGGAGACTATGCAGGATGACAAAATGGGAGAATCATAGCAGACTCAAACCGTGCATCAGTTTTTCTGTTACAACTAAATAGGACACTTTATCACCAGGAGGGTCGACATGTGCTCAACATGACACTAAGCCTTTAAAGCCAACTTCAAAAGGAGCAGTTTTTTTCCGATAACGCTATGAATGACTAAAGACCAGTTTTTCAGCTAACAAACTATAAATGGGCATCATTGTGTAAGTGATGTTGAGCCAGAGAACTCAGCTTTGCCTCATTAGAAAGACAAACACTCCACAACGCCATGCAAGTGTTTCCCATCATAATCCTTTCTCCTTTGGGTAAACTATGAGATGGAGGAAAAAGAGATATAGAAGAGAATCAGAAAGATTTGGGACGTGAGAACTACCAGGATATACAACTAAAGGCAGCACTTGTACTGCTTGGAGTAGAGAGCCTATTATGTCACTTCCTTTAACAAAGGGATATTACTGCTGAGTTGCCAGTGGTGAAGATGGCGGCACTCACCTTCACGTCTCTTAAACTGGCAATGGCAGAAGACCAACCAGGGATTAAATGGTTGGGGTCTGCTGCATTACAGTACAGCATGTCATGCACACTGCTATGGAGACTTGTGCACAAAGCATAGGCTAAGACTGGAGAGTAATTCTGAAGCAGAGCTGCATGGTAAGATGTGTGGAATGTCAGAAGTATCATGCTGAAGCCCCAAGAGTTCTTTGGGTGTAGATGGGAAGAGTACCACATTCCTGTTCCAAAGCCAGGCCATGTCTTCTATCAACACCTCTATCCTTCTATCAATTTTCCTTGATCAGGTACTGATCAATATGACTGCTGCTACTTGGAGCTTGTTGGCATGTATTGGATGTCACTTTCCCAGCAGTGCAATAGGGGCAGCATTTCAAAAAGGACTTAATTGGCCACAGGGCATGTTCTGAAAAGGAGGTGAACGGTGTTATATAACCATAAAAATGTTGCTCGTTAAATATCTGCAGAGTCTGACATCCCTGCACATAAATTGCTATGTGAATCAGATTGTTTGCATGTCATTATTTAAGGTACAAATTGTCCATTTTATGGCCGGTTACAGTGATTCAATGATTTATCCCCTGAAGTATAGGCTACACTATCAAAGTGAGGCATATGATATATTAAACAATTGTAGGTCTGCAGTTGACAGTCTCTCAGACTCAGCACGGTTACACATTCCTGTAAGTAAGTGATCTCTGTGACCCCCTCAAAAGCAAAGTACATTATTATTCTGTGATATCCGTTAAACAGTATTGTGATTTGAGGTTCATTGCAATATAAAATAGTAAGATTAAACGAGAACTTACCAGTTTGAAGTTTGATCTTGATTTTATGAGGAGTTACGATGAGCGATTACGTGAAGAAGGGCCGTCCGTCTGCGTGCGCGTCAATCCTCAAAGCAGCGGTGTTAAATCACAGATAGCTAAGAAGACCTGAGAATAGTAAGATTGTGAAAAAACTAGAACTTCCATGTGACCTTGATAATATGAGGGTGGGAGCGGAGGGCACGTAATCGCTCATCGTAACTCCTCATAAAATCAAGATCAAACTTCAAACTGGTAAGTTCTCGTTTAATCTTACTATTTTACTTCGGAGTCACGTGAGTGACTATGTGAAGATTTCAAAGCTCTGTGACTTTACGCCGGCTACGAATCCAGGCGTCACTCACTGAATGGATTGACCATGGATGAGATTATTGTTAAAGCATTCAGACATAACGTAGTTAGTAACGACACTGATGCTTTAAAATAAAGGAAAAAATAAATGTTTTATTTGCTTCCCCTCCAAACCTGTGGGAAAGCTAGGTAACAGAACTTAAGATGGCACGAGCAAATACCCCTGGTCCGATTATGGGTTTATTATAAAACCGCTGGAACGTTCTTTCGTTCGCCCATCCTGCAGCTGCTAGGATGGCATCAAGGGGCATGTCAATCGTTCTTGCTGCCGACGTACATGCAGCTCTGGTGGAGTGAGATTTAAAGATATGAGTATTTATTCCCGCTACCACCATTACCTCCTTTAACCATCTGGAGATAGTTTGTGTCGACACCTTTCGGTGTGGTTTCTTGTGGCTGATGAGGACCGATTGTTCTGAGCCTCTGAGGTTTTCCGTGACTCTCAGGTAGTGGTGTTAATGTGTTACCACACACAATCGTAGGTCCTCTGGATATGCCAAGAACTGGATCTTCATCCCTGGCATTCCTGGCCTGCTCTGTTTGATCAGGTCCTTGACAACGAATGTTATATTATTCGTGTTGCTGGTCATGTAGTCCAGTCGTAGTTTTTGTAGTGTCTGGACTCTTTGGGCTGTTATTAGCGTCATCAGCATTACCACTTTCAATGTTAGTTTAGACAAAGATAAGGCCGTTGGCTGTCCCCACTGACGAAGTAAGGTCAGTACCATGCTCACATCCCATGTGTTCGTGTATCTAGGCCTTGGGGGTATCGAATTGTAAATTCCCTTCATGAATTTTATTACGAAGGGGTGCGTTCCTATCGGCCCGTGCCCTGCCTCCAGTGTCAAATAGGAGGATAGTGCACGTCTGGCACTGTTGATTGCGCTATAACTTAATTTATAGTCATAGTACAGGGTTGATAGGAACTCCAAGACATCCGCTATCCGAACTGTGTTGTATGCTATACCGTTTGCATGGCAGAAAGCTTCCCACTTTTTAATATGAGTGGCGTACTGTTTTTTGGTACTGTCCCTCCATGCCTTTGTGTTGACATCCACAGTTCGTTCGGATAATCCAATGTCTTGAAATGGCCTCCTCAGAATCTGCAAACCAACATATCAATCCGGTCAGAAAGTGGATGGCTGCTCCCTGAAACTGGGTTTACTAGGAGATCTCTCCTCTTAGGTACAACCATTAATGGCTGGACTATGATCCCCAGTATTTTTGGGAACCAGGCTTGTGTAGGCCAATCTGGTACTACTAAAATGCCTGTGGCTTTGTCTTGCTTGATTTTAGTCAAGCATCGGTTTATGAGGCAGAATGGTGGGAATGCATAAATATACATTCCTCCCCAGTTTAGGGAAAAGGCATCCACTGACTCTGCTCCTGGGTCTGGCTCCCAGGACACATATCTGGGTAATTGATGGTTTAATCTAGATGCAAACAGATCCAAATCTGGAGTGCCAAATCGTATAGTTATTTCATTGAATACCGTACGATTCAACATCCATTCTATGTTGTCATTAAACATTCGTGACCTTGCATCTGCCACCGTGTTATATCTTCCTGGTAGATATACTGCCGTGACCCAAATATCCCTCTCGATGCACCAGTGCCAAATGAGGTTAGATAATCTGTCACAGGATACAGATTTTACACCACCCATGTGATTGATATATGCTACCGCAGTAGTGTTATCAATCTGAATTTGAACATGCACATGTTGCATGTTGTTACAGAGAGACTTGAGTCCATATTGTGCCCCCAACAATTCTAGGTAATTGATTCCATATTGTTGGAGTATAGTTGACTCTTGCTCATTCCATCTGCCTCCACAGCTCCTGGCTGTGTTAGTGGCTCCCCATCCTAACCCGCTTGCGTCGGTTTGGAGAAACACTGATGGGCTCTCAATTAAGATTTCCCTTGAGCTGAGTCTTATGTTTGCCATCCACCATTGTAGTTCAATAATGGCTTCAGCTGGTAACCGCATTGATTTGCCAAACTGACCTGCATGCAATTTCAATGCTCGTTCCTTTGCCCGCTGTAAATGCTGGTAATGCAAAGGTCCGTAGCGTACTGCAGGAAAGGCAGCTACCAATTTGCCAATAGCACTTGCTGTTTGTCTGATAGTTGGTTTGTGTTTTTCTATCAGATCATTGCAGGCTTTCCTCAAGTCTTTTTGTTTGCCTTTTGGCAAAGTCACCAACATGGTTACTGTGTTGATAGTAAATCCTAGATAATCAATTACCTTGGTAGGAGTTAATTTTGATTTTACTGGATGGATTAGGAACCCAAGTTTTTCAAACAGGGTTTTGGTTGCCTTGACTGTTGCTTCCGCCAATTCTTTGGTAACTCTAAAGATGAAAATGTCATCCAAATATGCCATGACTATGTGATTTTGAGATCTTAGCAGCCCCAGAATTGGTTTAAGTAATTTGGTAAACAGTCTAGGGGCTGATGTCAACCCATTTGGCAGAGCCTTGTATTGCCATTATTGACCCATCCAGGTAAACTTCAAATATCTCCTATACTCTTTGTGAATAGACACCGAATAGTATGCATCTTTTAGGTCGATGCATGCCATATAGCCATTTTTGGAAACCAACTGAGTTGCTGTTCCAAAATTGTCCATTTTAAAGTGTTTGTATTGCACATATGTATTTAGTTCCGTAAGATCCAAAATAATACGGATCCCTCCATCTTTTTTCTCTTTTGGAAAAATATTGGATATAAATTGGTGAGGTTCTGTGTATGACCTCTCAATTACATTATTGTCAGATAGCGTTTCAATTTCTTTTTGTATATCCATTGTCTCTTTTTGGGAAAAGACATATGTGCGAGTATTAGAATGTGTTGGTGGTGGTGATAAATTTAAATTGAACTCAATTTTGAATCCTTCTATACTGTGCAGTATGAATGGATCCTTAGTAACCCAACACCATTCTTTTAAGAAGTATTTCAACCTTCCCCCCACCTGTAAGTGAGGTTCGTTTGGTATGTTCCCTGAGGAACTGGTTTGACTTACCTCTGTTGTTACTGGCGTCGTGGTGCTGGCTTTCGTCCGCGAGGTTTGGGGAGCAGAGCTGGTGGTTGCTCTCTCCTCATCCTCGCTGTCGGCCTGCTGGGGCCTGCCCCTAAAAAAGACCTTGTCTCAGGGGTGAATCTTCCTCCGGTGCCTGGCTCTCTAGGTGTAAAACGCCGAGAGCTGTAGGGGTGGAATCTCGTGGATGGGCCCCTGGGTGTGGGCTGACCTCTTGTTATGAGGCGCACGGTTTTTGCCTCATCATCCAGGTCCCGTACCTGTCTAGACAGGTCTTCTCCAAACAGGTAGTTTGCGGGCTGGGTGTCGCTAGCTTTGCAAAGTGCTGCGAACTTCGAATTTATAGCCGGTTTTATAGCCTCTTTCCGTATGCAGTTTATTTCGAAACGGGCATTACATAGCAGTGCCATGGTATCCTGCTCCCGCTCCGTGAGGATGCCTCCTTCCACACCTCCTGCAAACGAAGTGATTCCTGACCCCAGCAGGTTTAACACTTTTTGGAACTTCAGTTCCTGGTTCCTGATTATGGGACATATTTGTCCCCAAATTATGCTCGGTTCACCGCTTTTATCATTGAGGGCAAGCACCAGTTTGATGGTGGTCGTCCTCGGACCTGTTTAGGGTTTATCCTTCCCCCGGATGACCAAGATACGGGTCTTGAGACTTGATGAGACGCCCGCCGGGGAAGTAGTGCTGATGTTACTCTGCTAGGTCTTCATCCAATGGCGTGCCGCCCAGTGCTGTGGAGATCGCAAATTTCTCTTTGATTGTAGGGGTACTTCCTCCAACCCCCCCCTGGGAGTGTTTTTGGGCTTGGACCCCCCCCCCCCGTGCTTGCTTCAAACTCTGAGTCCGGGTAATCCCCATATATGTACTTCCCCTTTCCATGGGGAAGACATATTGCTGCCCAGAGTATGAGGCTGCTGGCACGGTCTGTAAACTGGTGACTCGTGTGATATCTGCTTATTGCACTTTCTCGATCTCCACGGAGTTTATCATTGTGGAGCAGCTCTCTTTTCCACAAGCTGCTCCATGTGGGAGAGTCGTCCTCGGATACAGATTCCCGATGAGGGTCAGGTGTATCCCTCTCTCCCCGGAGAGCTCATCCAAGTCTGAATAAAAAATAAATAATAAGGTCTGGCAGACTTGATGGGTGGGTACTTTTAGTAGTAGAGTGACCCGCCGGGACCTCGACCACGGTGCTGATCTGCACCAAGTCTGCTCCTGGTAGGGGGTAAACGCCGGTTGGGCAATGTCCTTGGCGATGCTGAGAATGAGCTGTCGTCCGCTACCGGGGGAATGCTGTGGTCTTTTCAGCAGCCGGTTTCCCCGGTCGGACCTTCTCTTGTGATGCATTTTTGTAAGGATGCTCTCGAAAGAAAAATCACTTCTTTGGAGCCCGAACAAAAAGCGCAGGGTAAGTGGTTCAATTTTTCTGGGTCCAACCTACCGCACTTTTTAAAACTCCCAGGAACGGCTAGGAGGTCGTTCAGTCCCGTTAATGCTCCCGTCCGTTGTGCGCGTCTGCTTTCAGACTACAATGACTCGCACTTCAGACGTTACGGGGCCAGGTTTTTCACGTAGTCACTAACGCTGACTCCGAAGTGTAGGCTTGCATTATTGCACTGAGGCCAATCACCGTTGTATCTCTGCATACTTGATGATGGTGTTCCAACCATGATACTGAGTCATAGGTGAATAGGGAGTGAGGAGGGGGCTCAGCACAGTTCCTAAAGTAAGAATCAATGTATCCTTGCCAATTCTTGGACTTTTCCACCAAATATCCTTGCCTGCCAGTTGTGAATTAAATACCTGTAAATATTAAGAATCCATGATCAACAATGTTAACCTTCTCTATCACCAGACCGTACATGTTTGTTTCAGTACCTGGAGTATCTTGGTCTCTCTGTAGCTGATTGGAAAATGTGATCCCTCTGTCTTTCTAACTATTCCAGGAACACCTTTCTTAGACTGACAAAGTGCAACCACGGGATAAACACAAGTATTGTAACCCTTCTCTACAATGGGATAGCTGCCTATGAAAGTTAGCACCTTGAAGGAAGTGCATTGTCTTTCTTACTGCTCCCTGCTTCCCTCCCACCCCCTGTTCATTCTTCAATAAGGTGCCAAGGCAACTTAGAACTCGATTAAATTTGTCCCTTCTGTATATATTGAATGAAATATGCTTGTCCATTTGAGCAGCAAACTGCTGTGTGATTGCTCACATATTCTTTCCATCTCAATATTAATGTGTTATACAAGAGCACACATTCTAGAATTGGTGTTCTGCCTAATTGTCAATCTGCATTTAAGATGGCTTTCTGTGGCTCAGGGAGTTAACTCTCTGTGACCATATAACGATAACAAAATGTAGGATGAAGCAAATTCACTCAAGGTAAATTATGTAAAAATCCTTAAATATTATTTAAACAGCAGGAGAATATATAAATATGAACAGATGCTTCATAAATACTTCCTCCAAAGATTCATGATTCATGCCTAAAATAAATCTGACCGTTATCTCATGCTTTTATTTTCGTTGTTGGATGTGACTTTTTTGCTGGATTTGGATTTGAAGTCCATTCCAAATTGTGCATGAACATAGTGCCTTGCCAGGCCATTTCAGAGGATGTTAAGAGCAAACCACATATTGGCCAGAGGGTTGAAAATGACAAGAGTTGATCTTCCTATTCTAAAGCACATTGATAAACCAGTTGTTTAAGAAGGAACTGCAGATGCTGGATAATCGAAGGTAGACAAAAGTGCTGGAGAAACTCAGCGGATGTGGCAGCATTTATGGAGCGAAGAAAATAGGCAACGTTTTGGGCCAAAACCCTTCTTCAGACTGATGTAGGCTGGGGGGAGGGGAAGAAGATGATTGAGAGGCTGGTCTTTTGTAAAAATCTAATTATGTTACTGTCATCATTAGACTTTAGACCAGAGGTGGGGAACCTTTTCATGTTGGAATGTCGCATTAAGTTAGCTGTAATCTAATAACAAGTGTACAGTGGCGGCGCCTAATGGCAGCGGCTCGACTACAGTCGTCTGTCTTTTTTTATTTTTGTCTTGTTAAATGTATGTCTTGAGTTAGTTTTTATTATTTTTTTTAGCTGTGTATATGTGGGGGGTGGTGGGGGGGGCTGTGGGGGAAACCGTTTTAAATCTCTTCCCTGTGCGGAGACCCGACTATTCCGTCAGGTCTCAGATGTCGTTGGGCCTAACATCGTGGAGCCGGTGGCAACTTCCGGCCGGGACTAACCTGGGGGCTCCAGTTGCAGAGCCTGCGGAACTGACATCGCAATTATAAACAGGGAGTAGGAGCACTGCCAGATGAGCATATCATCCAAAATACAGGCAGGGGGTGGAGCAATAGGCAACTCTGATGGTTGCATAGCAATGGTCAAAGGTGTTTGGCACAGGAGATGTGTGAATTGTATTTAGGGAGCATATCAATTTATAAAAACTACCAGGGATAGTTATTCCCCACTGTATTTAATTTTTCCCAATGATTATTTCTGAATCTACCTTCTTTTTGCAACCCCCTCACTGCATTGTGCACCCCACCTCCCACTCACATTATTAATAATTCCACATCAGCTGAAAAATACCAAAGCTGCAAGTCCAATCCACACTTCCTAATGTCTCTCTTGAAGTACATCATCAGCCAAAACTGGAGGAATTTTACATTGCTCTTCTCTGCAAGACCCTGAGCTTCATCACCGTTCACAAGAGATTAGTATAGAATGAGATTCCATTCAATGTCTATGTAGGAAGTTTATATTTTGCCCAAGGATTTGAAATATCTAATAAGTTCTGCAGCAACTCAATCTTTTGAGTCTAGGCTGGTTAAAATTGTGCTTTAAGCTTTATTTCATTCAAACTAAATCTAGTAACTTAATTTCAACAAATATCTGGGAATTGTAGGGGACAATTTGCTTTTACATCTATTCATCTTATGTTTAGTTATAATAAGAGTCTTGATCTGATGTAATATTTTCCTGTTTCGCTACTGTGCCTTTATTGCAGCCCTGGTAACATGCGATCGGAGATAAAGGGAAGGATTAAAGTTGGTTTGTCTCCATTGTCAAAGGGTCAGAGCAAAAGAGAGAAAAAAGACATTGGCCCTCGATATTGAGCTTGCAAAGAGCAGTGTCTGAATAATTGATGGACTTCTCTAATAGACTCACGGCTCCCTAATGGGACAGGGTAAACACTGAAGTGTTTGAAAGAAGCACAGGCAGGAATGAAGGAACAGATAATGTATTGTGGGCTTCAGTGAGTTCTCACTGATTTTATGTATTGAGGAGGCTTAGTGCCCACTGTAGGCCTTTCCTGGAAATCAATACCAATAACAAACAGAAGCAAAAGTTGAACAACAAAAAGATATATGTTGACTGGTAAGAAATTTGTAAATAATCTTCTTTACAGTATCAGCAATCTTCAAAATTACAGTTCATTCAGTATAAATGAGTGAATCTTGGGGATGAGAGATGAGGGTGGCGGTGGGGTGGCAGGAAGCTGCTTCAAAAAAATGTTCTCCTAATTTCCCTTGCTTTTATGAGATCTCCACCTTGTGCTGAGATTGCCAGCTGTGGTCACCTGTCTTCCTGGAGGTTTTCCTGCTTCATCACTTAACATGTTAACCCATGGGACTCCGACTCCTACATTACCTGGAGAAAAAGGATGATCTTCATCTTAAATTGTATGATTCATCTTAAATTGTATGATTCAGGCCAACCAGTTTCTTCATATCTCTTTTGTTTTTGCTCCTATAATAGGAAGTCAAGAGTCAAATATGTTTAACTATCATATGTACAAGAATCGTTACAATGAATTCTTACATAGAGAGACACAGAGTCATAAAGCACAGAAACAGGCCCTTCGGCCCAACCCGTCCATGCTGACCAAGATACCCAACTAAGCTAGTCCCGTTTGCCTGCAATAGAGTCATAGTCATAGCTGCAACTAATGCAACATCACAGGCATATTAAATACAACACAACAAATAAATATACGATAAAATATTCTAGGTAAACCAGGCCACAATAGTGTAAGCAAAAGTACATTGTCCAATCTTTGATGTTCAAGGTCCATAGTAGTTTGCTTCTGAGGTAGAGCGGTGATTGCGATTGTGTGGGTGGTCCAAGGGCCTCATGGTTGATGGGTAGAAGCTTTCCTTGAACCTGGAGGTAACGGCTCTCAGACTCCTGTACCTTCTTCCCGATGGAGGCAGTAAGTTGAGAGTGTGGCCAGCTTCCTGCAGATCCCATCAAAGGTGGTGGTCAATAGACTAAATGCCCTGACAAATGTAGGAAAATATATTTTTTTAATGCTTCATTAGATTTTGCTCTGTTCTTCTTACAATCAGCTCCAGGAGCATAATTCACACGTAGAGACTTGTGAACAATGCAGGAGTGCAGGGAACCCCAGCCTGCTCTGTGTATTGTTTCATGTGATCTGCCTGCCATTGACACATTGGTTAAGGTGCAAATATTAATGGTGTATAAAGGACAATGAGAAACATGGTTTCGTTAGGTCTGCTTCGCTACCTGAGCAGAGTTGGCTATTGACCACACATGCCAAGGTCAGAGGTCAAGCCTTTTCACAGGCTCAGGTACTTTTAAACTCCAAATGCAATATTGTTCCAGCTGAGGTCAACTCACTGATTACACAATGGATAGGTATGAGATCAAACAAAACCAACAACCTCATTTTCCACATCAACCAGTGACTTTCAGCCAGTGATCTGAGATGGTGTTAATGGTGGAGAATCTAGTCTATGTAATGGACTGGGTTACATCCACAATTCTCTGCAATTTCTTGAGATGAGCTGTTCCCAAACCAAGCTGTGGTGCAACCCGAAAGTATGCTTCCTATGGTGCCTCGTTAGAAGTTTGTAAAAGTCATTGGAGACATGCCAAATTTCCTCAGTCTCCTGAGGAAGTAGAGATGCTGGTCTGCCTTCTTGGCTATCACTTCATTGTGGTTGGTCCATGACAGATCATTGGCAATATTTACACGAAGCACCTTGAAACTCTCAACCATTTCCACTTTGGCACCATTGATGCTGTTTGGGGCCTGTACTCCACCATGCTTCCTGAAGTCAATACTTAGTTCCTTCATTTTGCTGACATTGAGAGAGAGGTTGTTGGCCTGCCTCCATGTTACCAAGCTCTCTATCTCCTTCCTGTACTCCGTCTCAACACTATTCTTACTCCAGCCCATCACAGAGTTACAGCAGCAAACTCCAATCTTCTCAATAACATCTTCAGAGGTAATTGGGCACATTTTCTCCTCTAATTTGGAAGATTGGGACCCACTCAGTACAATTTCTGGATGGAAATGCCAGTATAAGGAGGAGGGAGTGCTGTCCTTTCAGAGTTGCCACCTTTTAGTTGAGTTTAAGCTTCTCAGGTAAATATATGTTTTTAAAAAAATCACCCGGTTCGGTTTTGATGATGGATAGCGGAAATGCTCACCAATTGTTATTTTTGGGAGCTTGCTGTGTGCGTTTAGCTGCAATGTGCCCTACATTGTATTTACTAATTGAATGGACAGTGCATTGGGATGTCCTGAGGTGGTGAAAGAAGCTTTATAGATGCCAGTGTTTCAGTCTTTTTGTTGCAACTCTCTTTTCCATTGAGCTCCATGTTACTATAAATCAGTGTCATAAATTCAAATGAAGCATTGCTGACACCCCAACCTAGCAGTGGCACCTCAATAAAGGCTTTGCAGTGAGAAAGCTCCCACAGAGCTCGAAAGAAATGAATTAACAGGAAATCATTAAAGAAATTGGCATGCAGTGCGCTTTCAGTCACAGATATTAACAATTTACTCCTGGTGTGTAAGTCTATATTTGAAGCCCTGGTGTTGCCAGCTTGAGCTCAGTGGGTGGCATTGACTCAGATTGGTACATCAAACCCTTTCCAGGACCTGGGCACATCACCAGGATGCCAGCTCGGCCCATTACCAAAGGAGCGCAGTACCACAAAAGTCGTGTACCTCCTGCTTATTCTCATGTAAGTTGAAGCACAAGTAGGGGGTCCTAATAAATGCTCTCCCCTCATGTAATGCAACACAGTTGAATAGCTTATTCCACATTCCCATTTCCTCAATCACAGCAGCCCTCAGCAGCGTCTGGCTTCCCATTTTTCACTCACTGAAAAGAGAGTGGCGGATATATGGAACAAGCTGCCAGAGGAGATAGTTGAGGCAGATAGTATAATAGCATATAAAAGACACTTGGACGCACATGGAGTGAAAAGGTTGAGAGGGATGTGGGCCAAACTCAAGCAAATGGAACTAGCTTAGATGGGGCATCTTGGTTGGCATTGGGTGAGTTGTGACAAAGGCTTGTTTCAGTGCTGTACAACTCAATGATTGTAAGCCATTCGGTCCATTATTTCACTGTCAGCATTTGAAAGCACGATCTAATTCGTCCCAGGTCCCTGCTGTTTCCTTACAGAACAGCACATTTTTTCCTTAGCTGAATACGTAGCACATTGCCTTTTGAAATTCCCGACTGAATCTGCTCCATTGTCCTTTCAGATAATGCACTCTAAATCATTGCAGCTTGCAGTGTAAAAGATTCTTTTCATCTCTCTTTTTGTGCACAGATGCTGATGTCAAGCATTCCCTCATTCACTGTCAGTGCACACAGAAACAATGCCATCTTTCTAAGAGACGTAATCAAAAGTTATATGCATTGCCTTTATAAATTTGCTTATTATAAGCCACCTACAGTATATATTCATCCACTACTTAAAGCTATGGCATCATGTGCAAAGCTGACATTTTACTTGATAACAAAAGATATTGCCTTTTGCCTATTTCTTTCTTCCGCTGGAGATTATTTGAATCAGGGTGATTTTTTTCAGTTTCACACCAAGTTTCAGGTCTTCCTGTGTGGGCCAAGTCAATGAGACCTGGCTGGGACAAGACTGCACCCTGACACCTTGGTAGGTAGGTAAGTATGGTTATTATTGCCATGTGTATCGATGTACAGTGAAAAGCTTTGTTTTGCTTGCAATCCATTAAAATCAATGTTTTTCACTGTATCTCAGTACACGTGATAGTAATAAACTTACCTATGTACCTACAAAGATGTCTAAGTGTAGGACAACATCAGTAATTTTACCCCAGCCAAGTCTCATTCCCTGGCTCACACATGGAAACCTCCAAGTTGAGTGAAAGACTGAGAAACTGTGCCCTGATTCAAATCGTCTCAGCTTGGGGCAAATATGAGGTGACTTGATGGCGGTTTGGAAAAGGTTGTTGCCCCCACACCTTGCTTAGGCCTCAGTACTGAGTACTCAGCTCCACAACCATCAGCCCCCTTCCCCGGCAAATGTCAAGGTTAAAGGACCTGTGGGCACGGGATCACTTGGATGGAATTATGAATATTGCGACCTTCGTCCTTTCCGATGGCTGCAGTGCATCCAGTCACTTCATCAAACCAAATTGCATCAACTTGGCAATTTGCACCTGTGTCCTCCGATACCATGTCTTTGAGGGATTTCCACAAAATCAATTAGCTCGGCTGTATTACACGGGAGCCACCCTCCGAGCTGGCCAGCTGCAAGTTAGCCGCTGACCTGAGGCCATGGACTTTTCACATGGTGTCAGCCTGACTTCAATCGCACGCCTGTGTTTCCCTCTCGCCCTCCAGGAAAGGGGAAATAAAGAGAATCCGTGGAAGATTAGGGTCAGAGGGCATGTGGGTAAGAGGTCATAAAAGACAGAAAGACTTACAGTTTATGTATCGCATCTCTCATGACCTCTGGCTGTGTCCATGGCCTTATAGTTGATTAAATAATTTTGAAGCCACATGTGGAAAACAAAATACAAAAGGAGTGCTTCGCAATTAACAGAGCCAGTATTACATGTTAGGCATTATTACAAAAAAATTAAATGATTCCTCACCCCATTGAAAAATCCATAACACAGAGTAGTGACTGGTCAAAGAGCTCAGTGACGGTGCTGGACCCTTTCTCCAGGAAACTTTCTCAATACACATGGACCACAAAAAACAGGTGGACGACTTACTCACCTCTCTGCTTTTGGTGATTTTTCTTTCTATATTTAACGTGTTATATAGTGTCATAGAGCCAAAGAGTCACATAACACAGTAACTTGACCTTTGGCCCACCATGTCCATACCCACCGTTTTTGTCAATCTACATTTAATCCTATTTCCCCACATTAAGGCTGTAGTCTTTTGTGCCTTGCCTATTTAAATGTCTGTCTAAATGCCTCTTTGTTTAAGATAGTATATGTGCCTTATTCCACCTCCTCCTCTGGCAGCACATTTCAGTTATCAACCATACTTTGTGTAAAAATAACTTACTCTTAACACTCCCTTTAAAACTCCATTCTCTCACTTAAAACCTATGCCATTTTGTTTTTGATACCTTTAGCAATAGGAGAAAGATATTGACTTTCCATTCTATCTATGCCTCCCATAATCTTATATGCTTCTTTCATGTCACCCCCTAGTTTCCTTTGCTGTTCAGAAAACAAGCGCAGCCTATCCAATCCCTCCCCAAAACTAAACTCGTTCACACACAAAGAGTAATCCTTAATGATTTTTGGAAGATACAAGATAATAGAGGGAGCATATATTAAGGAAAAGAATATTTCCATAATTATTTCACTGCATTTTGTTTCAGAGATACTAGTAGTGTTTGGCATCCAACAGCATTTTTGAGGAGATTGCTGGCACGGATTGCTAAAATATCAAAATTTTGAAGGCAGCTAAAATGTAGAATCGTAACATATTGTTCATATTGAGAAGACTTGAAGACCTAGCCCTACTTGTACTTATATTCTTATTTCATTGACAATTCATCCACAATGATTCCACACAAGCTTTTAACTTGTTGAGTTTTAATTTGAAATAAGAGTTGAAATAAGATATTCATACATCTTGGGAAATGAATACACAGGATCTAACTGCAGTATTCCAACAAAGAAACAAGAGATTTCTCCTGATTTCCTGACTACCTCTCAACCAGCACATAAAACAAATTATCTGATTAAATATTTCATGCCTGTTTATGAGAGCAGGATTCGTATCCATTAAAAACAATGACCAAAGAAAAAAAATAATCTGTTAGTTGTAACAAATACTGTATTGGCTGAGAAAAAATTTGCATTGGCCATAAAAATGTATACCATTAGTTGTAAAACGTGCACTCTCGGTAGTAAAAGAATATGCCCATAAATGTTTAAAAATTCCACTGTATGTAAGAAAAATATTCCATTGGTCGTAAAAACGTGTCCTTTTATTTTCAAGCACTTTTGAACCATCCTTGGTTTAGGAGCATTGCTATATAGAGACTCATTCTTTCCTTAAGCATTTCACCCTAAATTTGCCTTGCATTTGAGGAAATGAAGGAGAGCATGTCAGGTGGCTGACAGAGCAAAAAATATAAAATGTAGAACATAGAAAAGTACAGCACAGGAACTGGCCCTTTGGCCCACAATGTCTGTGCCGAACATGATGCCAAGTTAAACTAGGTTCACCTGCCTACACATGGTCTATGATGCTCCATTCCCTGGACATCAATGTGCCTATTTAAAAGCCTCATAGATGCCACTATTGTATCTGCCTTTGCCACTCTGCCAATGGCTGTGGGTTCTAGGCAGTGTGTACCAGGCAACCTACTTGGCACATCTCCTTTAAATTTTGCCCCTTTCACATTAAAGTTATGCCCTCTATCACATTCTACCTCAATCTTCCTGCAGAGGTTTTCCAAACAATTTTGGAGTCAGCTAAATATTCTTGTTTTATTTTGAAATCGTTTTTGACCTTGATACGTTCCAGCGCTGTGGATCTTAATTCTGCGTTTGGTATTCATTTTTTAATTTTTTTTAATAATAGCTTATTTTATAGGCGGAATCCTCGGCCAATTTTCCTGAACCCATATGCTGGTTTATTGTGGATAAATCTATCCATAATGTTACATTCACACCACTTGGGAGATGCCATTAAGGGTAGATGGCATTACTGGGATCTGTTTGCACTGTGCAGCTGTGCTGTGCAGCTTTTTTTTGGCTGTGGACTGGAGGATAAGTGTCTGTCTGAGGTTGGTGCCAGGACGATGCACAGAGTTAATTACACGGCACAGCTGTGGAGAGCAAGCTGGCACATAGGACTGCCAAGCAACAGAGCGACGGCATCCGCCTGATGGCAAAACAAACTCCTGCGCTGCTAACTGGAATGTGTCTGAGTTTTCAGCTTCCACACCTCACACCATGCCTGCAGACCTTCTCTGCCACTTAGCAGGTAAAATGGCCAAGGCTAGGAGATGTGGGACATCACCACTGGAGGACCATCACCCAACTGACCTGGAGATCCAACTGGCATGTCCCTGTCCGCAATGTCTCCACCCCATTGTACCACTGAAAAATAAGGAACATTTCCTTCTAACCGTCCTCTTAGGGTGGCATGGTGGCGCAGCAGTAGAGTTGCTGCCTTACTGCGCCAGAAACCCAGGTTCAATCCCGACTATGGGTGCTGTCTGTACAGAGTTTGTACGTTTTCCCCATGACTTGTGTGGGATTTCTCCAGGAGCTCTGGTTTCCTCCCACACTCCAAAGACATACAGGTTTGTAGGCTAGATGTTTGGTTTGGACAGGCGCAGCGCAGTAGTTGGAGGATGGCTGGTGCAGGCGATTGAATTCAAAGGGTTCTGTCTATTTACCATGTTGTCATGACAATTGCCAACTTGGCCTGCAGAGATTGGTCACTATAATTTTCCCATCACTTCCAACTCTTTCTCAATTTGGTCACAAAAGCACAGTGGCGGCACGGTGGCGCAGCGGTAGAGTTGCTGCCTTACTGCGCTCGCAGCGCCGGAGACCCGGGTTCAATCCTGACTACAGGTGCTGTCTGTACAGAGTTTGTACGTTCTCCCCGTGACCTCGTGGGTTTCCTCCGAGATATTCAGTTTCCTCCCACATCCCAAAGACGTAATGGTTTGTAGGTTAATTGGCTTGGTATAAGTGTAAATTATCCCTCGTGTGTGTAGGATAGTGTTAATGTACAAGTATCGCTGGTCGGCATGGACTCAGTGGACCAACGAACCTGTTTCCACGCTGTTTCTCTAAACTAACCTAAACTAAACTAAAGCAGTAATGAAGCACAGGCATTTTCTTTGATGTGGTTTTGAATTTTCAGGGATCTGTGCAGTGGTGTCCCTGGGATTAATTTTAGGAGCATCCAAGCCAAGCATGGATCATTTATGACCAGTCTAGGATGGATCACTTCAGATAAAAGCATCTATGGAATATTGTAATATTGATCAGAAGTTTGGAGACAAGACTGAAAAAACACCAAGGGGAAATGCAATAAACATTGCATTGCTTTTTGTGCTTTAATTTTTCAGAATATGATGTACTTTTTATCTTTAATCCAACCCGCTTAAAAATGCACAATCATTTCTTTTCAGTACCAATTCCCAAATTGTCAGCAAGGGGATGCAGATAGATCGCAATAATAATGCAAATGAAACAATTTCAGAAGTCGGCAAAGGTGTAACCAGGACATCAGTCTGCAGCAGATTGAATCTAAAATGAATGTTTTACTTAAGAAGTAATTCATTCCTACTGCCAGGTCATCAAGCGGCGCAGAGGGATAGGTCCTTTGTTGCTACATTTTGAAACACATTTCATTTTGAAGGCTAGAAAATTAAATCCTTGAGGGGCGTTGAGTGCTAATAAAGAAAACCTGAAGCACGAAGGATAAAGATGTCATTATGTGCGGCCTGTCTAATGAAGTGAAAAATAAACTACAACTGGGATGTTGGTGGAGGACGGTCGCTAATCACTCGATCAGTCACACCTGTGTCTGACCCATTAATTGTTGAGTGGAAAGTATGGATGATCAGAAGGTTCAACGTCAACGATTTATCCCACCTTTGTGAAGCTGTCAGTTCAAAGATTCCCTATAGCACATCCAGCTGCCACCCCTTATTCAGTCATGTTATTCAATGGAAAGATGGATTGTACAAGTATCTCATCAGCTGCACTTGTCCACTCAGGGACAACGGTATGAACCAAATTCTGGAGCAGGCAGCAACCTCTCTGCTCTTCTGATCAAAAATGCTACTTCTAAACTTAGAACTTGGGTACATTGAACTTTTCAACATCCAGACCTCTTTTATTTTTAACGTGGATTACTGAAGGGAAAGTTTAAATGGATGAGCAAAGCTCTATCTACTCTGATTAAACTGTAATTAAGTAAATTGGGAAGCAGTGTTTTAATCGTGGCATGTTTAAGTTGGTGGAATAGTTTAGCGTGGCAAGTTTTAATAGTCTGTGTGATTTCAGCTGGTTAAATGATCAGAGTCACAAAGTGATCGAGTTATGCAGCACTGAAAGAGGGAGGCAGAAAATATTCACAAGGATGTTGCTGGCACAGATGGACTTAGGCTACAAGGGGAGACAGGAGAGACTGGGGCTGTCTGAGGGGTGAGCTTATGGAGGGTTATAAAATCATGAGAGAGGCATAGAAAATGTGGGTCACAGGGAAGGGAAGTCTAAAACTAGAGGGTATTGGTTTAAGGTGAGAGGGGAAAGATATAAAGAGAGCCTGAGGAGGCAACTTTCTCCACACAGGTGGTGTGTATATGGGATGAGCTGCCATGTGAAGTGTTAGAGGCAGTACAACTGCAACATTAAAAATATATTTGGATAGATACATGGATAGGAAAGGTTTAGGGAGATGTGAGCCAAATGCAGACAAATGGAACTAGTTCAGAAGGCAGCTTGGTTGGCATGGATCTGCTGTATGACTCAAGGTAGATGATCAAGGTAGATGGCATGCTTGTGTCAAATCTACTTAGGCGCAAGCATGCCATCTACCTTGATCAACACACAGAGTGCTGGAGGAATCAGCAGGTTAGGCAGCACCAGTGGAGGGAATGGGCAGATATTACACGATGAGACCCTTCTTCAGACTGATAGGAGAAAGCTGGAAAAGAGAAGTGGGGGGGAGGGGGGGGGACACAAAGCCTGGCGAGTAATAGGTGAAAACAGGTGACAGGGGGTAATTAGCAGATGGTGGAATAAGTGTCAAAGAAGACAAAAGGGTGTCAGATAAAGAGAGAAGAGGAGGAATGAAATGTAAAGCTGGAGGGAGGGATATGGGTGGAAAGACACAGGGGTAGGGAGATGGGGGGGGGGGGATAAAAGGAAAATAGGGGACAGGTATGGGAGATGAGTGTACAATGAAGGCAAAAGGATTACGGTGATAGGCAGGGGGATGGGAGAGAGGGTGGGAGAAATGGATGAGTTCCAGTTGGGGGTGGGCATTATTTGAAATTGGAGAATTCATAGATTTGCGTTGCCATATGCCTTCTTCACTACTTTATCAACCTGTGTCACCACTTTCAGTGAACCACGAGGTCTCCCTATTCTACAACATTCCTCAAGGCCCAGTTATTTCCCACTGTGTAACTTGAATTAACTTCCCAGATCCAACACTCTGCACATGTCTGAGTTAATTTCTACCTGCCATCCCTTTGACCACTTGGCCAGTTGATCTCAATCCTGTTGTAACATTAGACAGCCTTCTTCACTGTCTCTCTGGCCACTTGACAGGCAGACAAACCTTGGCTATTGTCAACCTGCACCTGCACTTTGGTAACTTGGCTTTGGACTGTACAAAGGGAGACTGCAACCCAGCCTGTGCCAACCACCGGAGGGCATTGGTACCATTGGCAACACCCAGTACACATGCAACATTAGTTTATCAATGACTTCAGCAAAGCTGAGCCACGAGAGAGAATTGTACATAATTATACATAAATAGGAATATTTTGCATGTTTGTGTTGGGTTCTCTGCATTAATCAGTCAGTTCAGTCTAATATTCTGCAGTTCCACACAGTTCCAAATCTTGTGCTCTCTACGGTGAATCTTCAATACTTAATCTAGCACTTATTTCTGCTTGTTCTCATTCTTGACAAAGTACAAGTTAAACAGTTATATCCTTCGACAAAATTTCAATATAATCCATATTTCAGTATAATTTGTTTAAGGTATTGTCAAATGTTCTATGAAGGAAACAAATGAACAACTGAATACTTTAATTCCTTTGGTGCTGCAGCTTTGTTGTGCAGTGAAAAACTGAGGAACAGTGTGGATGCAGCAGATGCACTCGATAAAGATGTTTGCAGAACCTTTCAACAGGGGATGTTTTAATGCTCCCGGCCACAAAGTCCTCTTCTGCAGTGTCTGCAATGGTGCTCCATTGTCACATGTATGAAACACAATTAAATTATTTTCTTGCAAACAGTCGAGTAGAGTGTCACCATACTACGCCCGATTAGCAGTTGTACAGAAATAGTCTACTGAGCCTGCATGCAAGAGTTGCCATGTTTGGCACCATTTTACAAGTCCAGTCCACACTCCAGTTTAGAGCGGTGCCCAAATCAAGCAAACCCCAGGTTGCTGCGGGACCTCCAGCAGTCGCCTTCCTCGATCGACCAACAACCGACGTCCTCTCCTTGCCGTCCACATTTGTTCCACGGAAGAGCTGCCCGCAGCCAACCTCGAAGGCACTGAAGGCCAGACTCCAGTTCCCTCTGCTCCTCCTACTAGCCTGTCTCCGGTCATGTCCATCGTTGTCACTGGCTCCATCCTCCATCTGGTCTTTAGGGAACGAGCAGCAGCAGCTCAGCGGGACTCCCCGCTTCCAGGTACTGTGTTGGCCTGATCCTCCACTCCTGGACCGGCTCGGCGGCTACCTCTTGCAGGCCGAGGTCCATGCTCCCCACTCCGTGCCGGGTCTTCCTTCCGGCCACACCGGCTCTTACAGACGACCACACTCCATGTCGACTGCCCAGTGGGTGCCTTCAGCCACTGTGTCTTTACACCATTAAGGTGCATCTGAGTGTGTGGAAGC
The DNA here is from genome assembly GCF_028641065.1 of Leucoraja erinaceus. NCBI lineage: Eukaryota > Metazoa > Chordata > Chondrichthyes > Rajiformes > Rajidae > Leucoraja > Leucoraja erinaceus. The sequence continues at coordinate 20,722,422 of NC_073399.1, read as the reverse complement.
TACCCGTCCTCTCCTTCCCAACTGACCTGCCCAACAATTGCATATGTGAAAAGGAAAAGTATTAAACTTTCTCATATGCTCCATCAACACAGAAGAGATGGGCAATAATAATTTTCTATGTATACATCCTTGCTCTGTGGAAAAAGGATGCCATTACTGTAAACAAGAAATACACACGACATGTAATCCAAGATCATCTTTAATCAATATGCAGACTACAGCAGTACAGTAGGTTGTTAGTTGTCAGAGCATTCTGACTGCTACCCGAACTGAGCAGTGTAGGAAATGGGTGTTAATATAAATGATACAGTAAGGTGGGGTTAGTGATGCTAATCTATATATGATTGGTTGTCATGCATAAAGCAATCTACAATTACTTCCATGTTACTTTAGTGACAATGCACGAGACAACTCGGTTAGCTGTAAGGTTAGAGTTGAAATTTAGTTGTGTTTGCTTATTAACTTTTTAAGAAGGACACTAAAGTTTATTTGTAGAAATGTTTAAATAATTTAATTATATTTGATTACTCAATTCTTTGTTAATAGTTTATGAATGCTTCCTGATGTCAAAGACGTAAAAATAAAAACCTTGTGGGATGTTGGGGCTTCATTGGCAGTTAAAGACTTCCAGTGGAGTTCCAGGGGTGAGGCCCATGCACATCGCCCTGTTATGTTGCATCAGGACTCATCACTCTCATAGCCCTGGTTCTCATCACCAAGACCATCTGGGGCAGCAGCATCAGCCTGGCGACGTTACATCTGGGAGAATGCGATGATTAGTTAGTCTTGGAATATCGGGGCCCCTGACACAATCTGCAATTAAGGTGACCACATATGGGTCATGGATATGTAAGAAAAGAATTTCACTGTGCTTTTGCACTTCGCACATGTGACAAACATCAGGTGCGGTGATCGAGACTCTCTGTGAGCCTAATGAACACAATGTCATATAGATGCAAGAACAGGAGGGTCCTAAGGAGGATGAGAGTGCAGATTTGTTGCTGCTTTTTTCCAGACCAGCCTCTTCTGCAAGACTGCGGAATGCAGATTAGATAGCTGTGTTGCCCTTACCCATCTTGAAATGAAAAGAGAGCACCTTCAGTCCATTTGTCTTCCTCGTGTATGTCAACAGCGCAACATGATTAATGTTGACCGAGCCCGACATCTGCCTCCTGGACTATTATTAATGTGGGTGTTTGTGATAATGATGCTTAGAGCCTTGTCTTGTGTCAGTGAAAGAGGGCAACGATGTTTCCCGAACCACACTGAATGTCCACAGTGGCCGGCAATTGGCAACTGGTTTACATCTTGTTTTGCAGGGTGCAAAACATGTCTTTCCTGGACTTCTTGCTGTAAATTGGATATAGAGAGTTGGCCACCCAGTTGGAAGGAGCTGAGCACTATGAATTGGACAAGGTCTCTACTTGTGATTGATGATGTGAAGCTGGCTATTATAATATTTCAAAAATTATTTACAAGTACCAAGCAGTCTTCTGAATGTCAGTTCATGTTTGAAACTCTATTTTGTCATGACACCTTGTGTCACCCTATAAAAGGAAGGGGATTTGTGTTTTCACGTGTATTAAGATATGGGAAACACGCTGAGAGAAATGCTGTTCCTGACTGATCCAGCCTTGAGTTTATCGGCCAGAAATAACTTCAATTCACATGATGCCTTTTATTGCTTCATAGTCAAAAGGTGCTTTGAGTTTGTGTAGTTCCTGCTGATACCACAACAGCCTAGGAACACCTGAACCTGACTACAGAAAGCTGCAGGTAGCATGTGGTGCCCCTAAAGATTCTTGTGGAACAGCCTTGTCACCAATGGGCTTTGTCATTGTCTCCTGTGGTGAGGTCCAGGCTCTCTTTGAGCTGCCAGTCATAGTTCACAAGTTATAGGAGTAGAATTAGGCCATTCGGCCCATCGAGGCTGATCTCTGCCTCCTCATCTACTTTCCCTGTCTTCTCCCCATAACCCTTGACACCCGTCCTAGTCAAGAATTTGTCTATCTCTGCCTTAAAAATATCCACTGACTTGGCCTCCACAGCCCTCTGTGGCAAAGTTCAGCAGATTAACTACCCTCTGACTAAAGAAGTTCCTCCTCACCTCCTTTCCAGAAGAGCGCCCTTAATTCTGAGGCTGTGCCTTTCCACATCCACTCTATCTAAGCCTTTCATTATTCTGTCCGTGATGATGCCTCCTGTAATGGAGTATTGCCAGCAGCGTTAGCATTGAAGCTCCCGTAGAGTCTCAGCAACTCAGTGCTGGGGAAAGTGATGCCTGTTGGGTTGTCCACACCCTGCGGACTCTGGAGTTGATTGAACATTCCATAGTGGTGCTGCCCAGTGAGGTGCCCTGGTATTAATCAGCTGTCCCTTTATGCACTTGGTAAAGTAGAGAACTGGGGTAGGTGCTTCAAATTCAATCAAGACCTCTCCACTGGTTGTGGTTTTAACTGTGAGCTCCATTGAATGGTGTTCGAGGTGTAAATGTGCATTGGATGAACAGTGATACTAGTAGGTGCCTGATTCCAAGAGAAGGTCAGACACACACTGGGGACTGGAGCTGCAAGTGTTCGATTCCACGTTGTGGTTGGCGTAATGTCACCTAAAAATAATCACAAGCCTGATCTCCTCAAATTAAAATTAGATCACATATCACATTATGCTGAAAAAAGCACAATGTATTCAAATTTCTAGGCTTATTATTATTACCCTTATAATAACTAGCTGAATTATTACCCTTATAATAATGAAGCGCAGCCCTTCATACACTCAGCCTAGAGTTTGTGGATTAGTTCCTGAATCTTTCCTGGTGAAGCTCTTGCAAGCAAGGGTAATGATTTGCAGATGATATATGTCTTTAGTTGTATCTGTTTATTGTGGTTTTGTATTTCTTTGATGTTGTCTATGCACAGGGTCTTTGGTTTTACAAGAATTATTAAATTCTTTAAAGTAGAGGGTGGTGAAAATTGCCCAACGCATCACCGGTTCCACGCTCCCCTCCATTGAGTCTGTCCAAAGCAAGCGCTGTCTGTGGACGGCGCTCAGCATCGCCAAGGACTGCTCTCACCCCAACCATGGACTGTTTACCCTCCTACCATCCGGGAGGCGCTACAGGTCCCTCCGTTGCCGAACCAGCAGGTCGAGGAACAGCTTATTTCCGGCGGCTGTCACTCTACTCAACAACGTACCTCGGTGACTGCCAATCACCACCTCTGATTGGATGTCTGGAGAAATCTGAACAAGCATGAACTGCTTGTAAAACTCACACAAAACATGCACCAGTTGACATCAAGCCAACACTTACTTTGTGGTCCATTAGTTTGCCACCACCTACTATTCATTATTGGGATTCTCTAGTTACCATGAGAACATGATGCAGAGCTAATTCCTAGAACCACTTGATCTACTTGGTTAACATGCTGGGCCCTTTCAGAAGGTAATTATGAGTTAATCACATTTTCATGGCTCACTTTTGGAAGGTATGTTGGAGCTGCTCAGTCAGGATGCCTACACACACGTCAGGATGCCTACAAATACCGAGTTACAGGTGCACTGCAAAGCTATCTTTATAAACCTAGCATGAACTAAAGCAGGTAGCAGGTGGGCAATAAAGTTACGTACAACAAGGCCTGTGATACAGTGAGGAGCCACTGGGTAACTTGAAGGCTATGGGTTGGTCTGTGGGAGCTCGGAGGGTTTTAAATAAATACAATTTCTGAGTGGTTTCAATTGGTTATCTTGAGACTGCTAAACTCATTCATTTCACAGTGTAATGCTTAACTCACGCCTCCCTAATTAAACACTAATTACTATTTTCAATGGTATTAGATCACTAGAACAGATTATTAAATAGTTTTCTCAAGAGTACTTAATAACCAATTAAAACTCATAAGCCCGTGGGGAAGTAATTAATGAACTCAATGCTTCTATTGTGTTCAATGATGAAGGATTAATAAATACTATTATTGGGAATTTTTACCTCATCTATAGATAATGTGGTTTCATCTGCAGCTTTTTTGACCACATTGACGTCTGCCAAAATCCCGATATTTGGGAATTGAAATTAAGATATTCCACAGTAATTGGAAATGATTTTTATTGTGAATCACTTTATCACTGTCGTGTAATGCAGTGAGAAATATTTGAGGATTTTTTTTCTCTGAGAACTTAGATCTTGTTGGAACAAAGCATACTTGAAACTCCTTGATATGCTTTCTTTACTTTACAAGTGACAAAGAAATATATTTCAAAACACTGTGTGATGCTCAGCTTGGTTTGAATCCGGTAAAATAAGAAAAGAAAGTTATCAAGTTAAAGCAGGAATTGATTTCAATGGAGATACACGCAAAATGCTTGAGTAACTCAACAGAACAGGCAGCATCCCTGGATAGAAGGAATGGGTGATGTTTCGGGTCGATACCCTTCTTCAGGCTGAGAGGGATGGGGAGACACAGAGATAAGGAAGGGTCTATCCAGAGATGCTGCCTGTTCCGCTGAGTTACTCCAGCATTTTGTATCTACCGTGTAAACTAGCATCTGCAGTTCCTTCCTATACTTTATTTCAATTGATTTGTTGTTGCATAGAACTCAGAATGTGAATAAAACAGCAGATAAATTAAGGGGAGCATTAGAAGAACATTCAGCAAAACAATGGACAATTTAGATCAGTCTGGAGCTGTGGGACAGTTAAAAATACAACGTGAATACTTATGTAATTATTCTAATCAAAGATGAGATTATATTTAGATATTTTTTGCCAGTACCTGCAGATGAATCATTCCAGGGTTGTACATATATTGTCCTGGGGTTTAAACAGATTTGAAAGAACCTCTTGTTCAAAAGCAGGGACGTGCAGTCAGGGGGGGCAGGGGAGGCAGAGCCTCACCTGTCACACTCCCAATGAAAATAGCTGTTAAGAAAAGTAAAGAAAAATAACAATAAAATAAAATTAATATAAGATTTTTCCACTGAGCTGTGTTATAAATGTCATTTCTAAATGAATCTAATCATTTTTTAAAGTAAAAATCACTAAATTTGCGCAGCCCCACTGCAAATACTGGGAGCGATGAGAGGTGAGGCAGCGACGAGCTGAGCCTCCCCTCTGATTGCGCAACCCCTCAGAAACTGCATGGAGAGCGAGCAATAAGCTTGTGCCTGTTACTATCTCTATGTATGTCACCAATATAATGTTTGTAAACCCCTTCAATACATGTCCTCACCTTCCATAATCCAGGTAACTTATTTCACATATAAATATATTAAATTTGTGCTCGCTGGTCTCACATAAAACTGCAATGAAAAAGCACCAGGGGAGGCAGCGATCACATCTGCCTCACAAGGGGGCGTGTCTTGAGCCCAGTGGAGGAAGAGCAAGTGTCAATTACATAGGTTCAGCCCACATAATTTGCGCTGCCTCGCTCTCCCTCCACGTTGACTAGCTTCAGCAGCGACGGCGCAGCACTGGATTCCACCACAGGCGGTGCTGACCAAAGATCATAGAGCGGAGCTTGGCGAAAAAACAGTCATTGGGAAGGTAGACTTTGTCGGTACATTAGAAAGTTATTAGATTTTTAAAAAATAGATCTATACTTATCACAATAATAAAGTCATCAATTTTTGTACTTCAGTACATTTTTGTTTTTGTTCTGGGGTTTTTGTTTTTATTGCAGGAATCTCCAAAATATGGCCCGCGGGACACATCAAATCATAACGAGATTTGTTAACCTCAGATTCGAGTCGGGTAACGTGGCGGACCGGGGCTGCTCTTAGTTTTGTTACCGGTTAGATCCCTCGAATTCATTTTTTATTTTTTATATACACACTTCACGTTTTTCTACTCTCTACCATCTATTTTTCCACTTTTTCCTCTTTCTATTGTTTTCTTTTTCTTGTCTTGCTTACTTCCTTCTCATAACATAAAACTAGAGGTTGTACATAGAATGGATTACGGTATTACATAGTTGGCACCTAAAATTAGGTTCCACGGTACTGTTTTGTGCTGTATTAACTTCTAATAAATAAAACAAAAAAAAAAAAAAGCCATCGTTCCTCTCCAAGACATCACTTCCGTCTCTCAATGGTCGGTGGGGGGTTCGGCTCTCTCGGTTCTTATAACGTGCCATTGTTCTCTCTCTCTACCCCTCTCTCTCTCTCTCTCTCTCTCTCTCTCCCCATTCTCTCTCTCTCTCCCATCCTCTCTCTCTCTCTCCTTTCTCTCTCCCTTCTCTCTCTCCCTTCTCTCTCCACCCCTTCTCTCTCTCTCTCTCCTCTCTCCCTTCTCTCTCTCTCTCTCCTTCTCTCTCTCTTCTCTCTCCCTTCTCTCTCTCTCTCTCTCTCTCTCTCGTCTCTCTCTCTTTCTCTCTCTTTCCTTCTCTCCCTTTCTCTCTTCTCTCTCCATCTCTCCTCCTCCTCTCTCTCTCTCCCTCTCTCTCTCTCTCCCTCTCTCTCCCTCCCTCTCTCTCTCTCTCTCTCTCTCTCTCTCTCTCTCTCTCTCTCTCTCTCTCTCCCTCTCCCTCTCTCTCTCTCTCTCTCTCCCCCTCTCTCTCTCTCTTCACTCTCTCCCCATTTCTCTCTCTCTCCCCCTCTCTCTTTATCTCTCTCTCTCTCTCTCCCTCCCTTCTCTTCACTCTCCCTCCCTCCCAGCCACGGCTCCACCCCTCTCTCTCCGCGGGGAGACGCGGTGATCAATACAGGGAGGGCTGGGCCACTGATACTAGCCAGTGCCTCCCCAGCCATAGACCTCACCGCACGTCACTGATCAAAAGTCATAGGAGAAGAATCAGGCCATTCAGGCCCATCAAGTCTACTCCACCATTCAATCTTGGCTGATCTATCTTTCCCTCTCCAGACATCTCCCCGTAACCTTTGACACCCTTACAGATGAAGAATCTATCTATCCCCACTTTAAGAATAACCAGACACTTGGCCACCACAGCCATCTGTGGCAGTGAATTTCACAGATTCACAAACCTCTGGTTGAAGAAATTCCTCCTCGTCTCCATTCTAAAGGGGCATCCTTTTATTCTGAGGCTGTGTCCTCTGGTCCTAGACTCTCCCACTAGTGGAAATATTCTCTCCACACCTAAGCCTTTCATTATGCGGTAGGTTTCAATGAGATTCCCCCCTCATCAACCTAAACTCCAGCCAGCACAGGCCCAGAGCTGCCGTCAAACACTCATTAACCCAATCATCCCTGGGATCATTCTCATAAACATCCTATAAGGAGTCCTTTTGTTTCCTTGCATTTTGCTCATATCCCCCCTACACCTTTCCAATCCATGTATTTGTTCAATTGTCTTGTAAAAGTTGAATTTCTCCCCACCTCTCCCTCTTCCTCCAGCAGCTTATTCCATCTACCCAACACTCTCTGTGTAAAAAAAAAAATCCTCTTAGGTTCTTATTAAATACTTCACCTCTCACCTTAAACCTGTACTCTCTAGTTTTTGGCTTTCCTACCCTGGGAGATAGAGTGTGATCATCCACTTTCTCTGTGCCCCTCGTGACTTTATAATCTCGAGGTCAACATCCCTCGCTGTCCTTTGCTCCAGGGAACACAGTCATGGGAATAATACGCTCAGCATTTAAATCTCTCACTGAGACTCGGACTCTAAGACCATAAAGGAGGTGAGATTTAGTTTAGAGATATAGCGTGGAAACAGGCCCTTCGGAGCACCGAGTCCATGTTGACCAGCGATCCACATAAGCCAGCGCTATCCTACACTATAGGGACAATTTACAATTTTTACCAAAGCCAATTAACCTACAAGCCTGTACATCTATGGAGTGTGGGAGGAAACCGGAGCACACAGAGAAAACCCATGCAGTCACATGGTCAACGTACAAACTCCATACAGACAGCACCCGGTCAGGATCGAACCCGAGTCTCTGGTGCTGTAAGGCAGCAATTCTATTGCTGCGCCACCGTGCTGCCCAATAATGGTAAATGTGTCAAAAAAATATGGTAAATTCGGTGAAATATGATCATTTCATTTGCACTCCTTGACTGATGTGTTCAGAAATTATCCACATCAGTAAGCTGCAATAGGTTGCTTGACATACCTGCACCTGAGTATCCATCTATTCTTCTTCTTGCGTATGGCATGCACAACCTAAAGTTGTAGGACAACTTGTTCTATATGATCTTTTTTGATTGTGCACACCAGGTTGATTGCATTCGTCGAAACAGGGCAGACCACGTGAAGGTTGAAATCTCCCACTCTCTCATCTATTCTGAATGCATATCTTTCATTCATTGGTTCTATTTACCTTCTATGTCTCTTGTTTCCCTTTCCCCTAACTCTCAGTCTGAAGAAGCGTTTCGACCCGAAACGTCACCTATCCCCTTTTCTCCAGAGATGCTACCTGACCCGCTGAGATACTTCAGCTTTTTGTGTCTATTCTTTATTGAACATGGGTACAGATGTCACTAACTATTAAGTTAGTACCTGCAACTTCAGGAGACTGAGACTTGAGTGATTTGGAAAAAAAGGCTCTTGAAGGAAAAAGTCTTTTAGGTTCCCATCATCATGACCCTCGCACTAATTTATTAATGCAGAGATTTGACATTTCTTTCCAAGATGTGGTTATATTTCCATCCTTCAGCAGATAATAATTATTTTAATAACTTTTCCTTTCATTCCTCTTTGAGGGATATGGAGCCATGCACAGTGAAGGTTGGGACCAAGTGGGTGTGGGCAGGTAGAAGCATTGTTCTCTCTACAATAGTCTAAAATCTGACAGATAACATGAGGTTGTGGCCATGTTAAGCCAATGTTAAAGACAGACACACAGCACTCCTCCAGAAGTGATCAAGCGCAGTCTCGATGGTCTGAAGGGCCTGTTTCCAAGCTGTATCGCTAAAGTCTAAAGACATCCAGACTGACATCCCTTCTCAGGCACCAGCAACTCTCTCACTTTCAAAAACTCCCTCGGGAACAAACAGCTCTTTGCTCTACTCATTGGGATAGATTCTGACTTTGTACAAATGTGTAAAATGGTTGAAACTAAGCCAGCAGGCTGATTAATATTCCCCAACTTGTATATCCATCAACATCAATCAGAAGGATATAAAACAGCTGTCAACTCACTTATCATTCATTTTACGCTATCCCACAAATCAAGGTTACCCCCGCTAATTCATGTCCAAACTCCTAATTAAGAATTTCCATGACCTCACCATACCATCCCCTCATTCCCATCTTCTGTGAATGCCTGGTGAATATTAAAATTGCTGCATAAATGCGACTTTAAGTCATTTCTCTCACAGCGGGGTGTATACTAAACAGTAGTATATCATTGCCAACCAGTTAAAGACATCAAGCTTATTATACATTGAATTTCATCAAACTCAAACCTAATTCAAACATATTTCTGATGAAATATAGAATGAGTAAAAGTGTTTGTTTCATTGACAGCATCCCTGCCCACACTCTTTGCAACAACTGTTATGCCAGGGTCCAAAATCGAGCGTGGAACAAAACAATAGGACAGCAACAGCCAGGAACATTCAGTCAAGAATGAATCTATTAGCTCTTGCCCTGTGCTCCAACCTAGAGTTTATGCATGGGATCACATTTCACTGGCAACAATACAGATATTGGCCTGGGCTCAGAATTAAAATCAATCTAAAAGTCAATCGTCTATTGTAATTCTGCCTCGACCAATTAGGCAAAGAAAAACCAAGCTCGATCCAGCACAGTGAAGGAGTTACAGTAAATAAATAAGTTTTAAAACATTCCCAAAGTTGACAAAATTCACTATTATAGCAGACAGGCCACAACTAATTGAGAAGAGGACTATTTCTAACAGACTGTGATTTTCGATTTTCAACACTTATTGCATCCAGCTCTCCCTGGCTCCTGATTCTCATGCGATTAGGGAATTGATTTCAGAGGAAGAGAGGCAACATTTTTGTGCTAAAATTTCTGGTGTGGGAATTGAAACCATTACTTTGTGATCCAGGGGCCACTCATCTACAGATGGCATTAGCAACTCACATACTTCCAGTTTCATTGTTCCTCCACGGTTCCACAACAGTTATAAAATACTACTCTTCATTATTACTTGAAGAGCGAAACAAACGTGGCACCAGCTTGATTTTCTCTTCTCCCCTTTTCTTTTCTCTGCATCTTGGTCTAGGTCTAGCTTTAGGTCTAACTTTTCTGATGAAAGGTCATCGACCTGAAATATTAACTCTGTACCTGCCACACATGTGGCTGGATTTATTGAGATTTTCTAATATTTTCCATTTTATTTCAGATTTCCCACATGTGCAATATTTTGCATTCTTAGGTTCATGCTGGTTGACATAACTTGCCTGTTCCCTCTACCATGCATTAGACCACTCACTCCATCCCACACCCTTTCTACATATTGTCATTTTTGGCTGGAATCTTTCACCAGAAATTCATTTATGTTCCATTTTGCTTCTTCAGTCAATGTCCTCCTTAAAATGTATATTCTCCTCTCTTATTCTTCTTATTATTAGTTTGTAGCGGTTTCCCCTTTTGTCCCTGTTTACAGTGGCGATCCTATATAAATGCTGGTTGTGTTGGCATGGTACGGCAGGGACTGCTTGCATTGCTCACTCAAAACTTGCACCAGTTGTTGGTATTCTATAAACTAAAGTACATACATATATAAAATGTGGAACTTGAAGCTTTCTCAATACATCGTAAAACTTCTGTAAACCTTACAATTGCTGGAATTATTTTTCTGGCTGATTCTGCTATTAATGTAGATTTTTCAAAAATACAATAATTCAACTGAAATCATAGAAAATTATGCGCTTTAAATATTCAACTGCAGCATTATTTGTTGAATCAGTAAGTTGTTTCTTTCTTTAATCAATAATTTTCAACCAAACCAAATGAGTTTATATAACCTCCTGCAAAAAAGTTAAAGTTCAAAACTGCTCTCACGATATTTTCAAAGGCTAACTATTGCCAACTAGTGTTTTAATATTCTAAGTGCACCCTTGTAAGTGCCTGAAAGAGTGCCGAGATCAAAAATTCATGTGAATGTCCGATCCCACAGGCAAGGAAATGCTTGTGTGGTCATTAAATCTTTCAGATTTTTTTTAAAGCAGAGCCACTTCATTGCAAGGGGTTTTGAGTGCATGACTAATTGGAACTCTATTGATAATTTCAATGGAGTCAATCAGCAGCAGCACCCTTGTCAAGCCTGTACACAGATAAGAGACTATTCAATGAAGCATAAAAGGCTACTTTACATAAAGGGCATCAGGACTAACATCAGAATGAGCATCCCCTAACCACACCACGCCCTTTCATCTGCAAAATATTCTGAATTGTAAACGTAACAGGAAATTGATTATATTTTTAACTTTTCACCGGGATATCTGAATAGCATTAATGTTTAATGTTGGGATCGCTAAATTACATTAAATCTTTATAGTTGGGTATTTAAATAGATTATCCTTTACACCGGCTCCACTAAATGATCCAAACCATTACCCATGAACCTTAAATGGCATTACCTCTGTGCAAATAGGTCTCTCAAAGGCATTAATCCTTACATTGGCACCTCTACATACATTGAGCACTCTTATTCCGGGAATAGGAAATATTCCTTTACTGGTAAATCAGGCCACGGAACTTGAACTGTTGAGTGCATATGAACTGTGAGGTCTCTCCCTATTTTGCTCATGTGGTTGGTTACTACCACTAGCTTCACGATAGATTCATACCAATGATGTTAAACAAAGCTGTTTCACAGCAGTTCCACGGAGGTAGTGTAAATCCACTTTGTTTAATAGTCCCGTTGTCTGACAACTGGTTTGATGCTGGCTGCACCGGCAGAGAGCAGAGGTTGAGGTTCCCAGCAGACATTAAAAACTTGTGGCTGGGAAACGATCCTTTTCATTCAACCTTGCACTACAGAAATCCTTGGAACAAGCTAAGAATTAGAATGCAGCTCTTTCTCTTTGGGGAAGGCTTGGAGCTGAAGCTCAAAGTCAAGGTTCTGGCATCTGAGTAGTTTTGAATTCACAGCCTTGCACACTCATGGTTACTGCATCAAAGTGGTGCTAACAGCTGTTACAATATTGCAATTGCTCTCCAAATCTGACATGCCTTTATATACTTTTGCAAAACTACAGAATTCCAAAGCAAAGCTTTTAAAGCACAATGGAATGGATGCTGTAATTTATTCATTGCCAGCAAGTGGGAGTCACTGTTAAAGCAGGCATTTACTGCTCACCATTTGCTGCCCATGAGTAGGGGACTGTGAGCTACTCTCTATAACCTTTGCTATTCTGTGCTGCTCTGCTCGCAACATTACAGGAAGGGTGTGGAGAGCTGGATGTGGAGAGAGGTGGGTGTGGAGGATGTGATGTACATGTGGCTTTGGAACAGAAGTTCACCAGAATCTTGCCTGTATTTGAGTGTTAGCTAGAAGGAGAGGTTGGACAAACTTGGATTATTTTCTCCAGAATGTTGCATGCTGAGAGAAGATGAGGGCCATTCAATCCGCAATCCAGGTGGCTTTGGATTAAGAGGGCTGATCCATGGGTGGTTGCTGCTTGGACGCAAGTCGGGGCTTGATCAACCCCGGCTGGGTCGCCTGGGTGAGGGTGTCTGATGTTGTGAGACCTGAAACACCCGATGACCCTATCACTGAGGATGCATCCCAGCGCATCTAGATGATGTATCTTTCACACTGATAGGTTTATAAGATTATACGTGGCACAGATAAGGTAGATAGAGTATTTTCCAAGGGTGGACGTGCCAAACACTAACGATCATATCTTTAAGGTGAAAATGGAAACATTTTAAAAGAGATTTACGAATCAAGATTTTACATAGAGTGGTAGGTGCCTGGAACGCACTGCCGTAGGAGGTAGTGAAAGCAGATAAGATTGCAATAGTTAAGACGTAGGTACGTGAACAGACAGGGAATGAAGGGATGTAGACCATGTGCAGGCCATTGGGATTAATTTAAATTGGCATCAAGGTGGACATGTCTAATGGGCCTGTTCCTGTGCTGGACTGTTCTACATTCTCAAGTTCAAGTTCAAGTGAGTTTATTGTCATGTGTCCCTGTATAGGACAATGAAATTCTTGCTTTGCTTCAGCACACAGAACATAGTAGGCATTTACTACAAAACAGATAAGTGTGTCCATATACCATGATATAAATATATACACACATGAATAAATAAACTGATAATCAGAGTTTTGTCCGAGCCAGGCTTAATAGCCTGATGGCTGTGGGGAAGTAGCTATTCCTGAACCTGGTTGTTGCAGTCTTCGGGCACCTGTACCTTCTACCTGAAGGTAGCAGGGAGATGAGTGTGTGGCCAGGATGGTGTGGGCCTTTGATGATACTGCCAGCCTTTTTGAGGCAGCGACTGCGATAAATCCCCTCGATGGAAGGAAGGTCAGAGCCGATGATGGACTGGGCAGTGTTTACTGCTTTTTGTAATCTTTTCCTCTCCAGGGCGCTCAAATTGCCGAACCAAGCCACGATGCAACCGGTCAGCATGCTCTCTACTGTGCACCTGTAGAAGTTAGAGAGAGTCTTCCTTGACAAACCGACTCTCCGTAATCTCAGGAAGTAGAGGCGCTGGTGAGCTTTCCTGATGATTGCATTAGTGTTCTCGGACCAGGAAAGATCTTCAGAGATGTGCACGCCCAGGAATTTGAAGCTCTTGACCCTTTCAACCATTGATATAAATGGGGCTGTGGGTCCCCGTCCTACTCCTTCCAAAGCCCACAATCAGTTCCTTGGTTTTGCTGGTGTTGAGGGCCAGGTTATTGCGTTGGCACCATATGGACAGTTGCTCGATCTCTCTTCTATACTCTGACTCATCCCCATCAGTGATACGCCCCACAACAGTGGTGTCGTCAGCGAACTTGATGATGGAGTTCATACTGTGATTGGCTACGCAGTCATGGGTATAGAGTGAGTACAGCAGGGGGCTGAGCACGCAGCCTTGAGGTGCTCCCGTGCTGATTGTTATCGAGGCTGACACATTTCCACTAATACGAACAGACTGTTGTCTGTGTATGAGGAAGTCGAGGATCCAATTGCAGAGGGATGCGCAGAGACCCAGTTCTGCGAGTTTGGTAACCAGCTTGGAGGGGATGATTGTGTTAAATGCCGAGCTGTAATCGATGAATAACAGCCTGACATATGAGTTGTTGTTGTCCAAGTGGTCCAGTGCGGAGTGGAGGGCCAGCGAGATCGCATCCACCGTTGATCTGTTGCGGCGGTAAGCGAACTGCAGTGGGTCCAGGTTTTTGTCGAGGTAGGAGTTGATTTGCTCCATGATCAACCTCTCAAAGCACTTCATCACCACCGGCGTTAGTGCCACTGGCCGATAGTCATTGAGGCACGTCACCTTACTCTTCTTGGGCACTGTTATAATGATGCCCTTTTAAAGCAGGTGGGGACCTCAGACCTCAGAAGTGAGAGGTTGAAAATGTCCGTAAAAACTCCCGCCAGTTGGTCCGCACAGATTTTTAGAACACGACCGGGTATACCATCAGGTCCAGGTGCTTTTCGTGGGTTCACCCCTCTGAAGGATTTCCTGACGTCGGCCTCTGAGACTGAGACTGAAATGCCATCACAGCGAATGGGGGATCGGGAAGGCACATCAGTATTCTCCCTATCAAAGCATTGAGCTCGTCAGGGAGTGATGTTTCGCCAACATTCGAGCTGCCTCCTGGTTTCGCCTTTTAGGAGGTGATTGCATTCAGGCCCCGCCACAGCTGCTGAACATCTGTTTCATCCTCCAGTTTGGAGCAGAAGTCCCTTTTGCCCTTTTTGATGGCCTTACCAAGGTTGCATCTGGACTTCATGCAGGCCACTGTATCATTGGAAGTGAATGCCCTGTGTCTGGCCTTCAGAAGAGTGCGGATCTCAAAGTTCATCCAAGGTTTCTGATTGGGAAACACTCGGAAGGTTTTTGTAGGGATGCAGTCCTCCACACATTTCTTTACGAAGTCTGTAACGACCGTGGCTTATTCGTTCAAGTCCGTTGACGAGTCCTTGAACATTCTACATTCAATGTTCCATGTCCTGGCCCATTTTCTCTGCATTCTTTTCTCTATGAGTGAGCAGAGTTTAAAATTGGCATTGAGATATCTGTTTTAACTTCACTTTCCACCTCCCTTATGGAGAGTTGCCCATCTGCTATTCTGCCTCCCACTTTACTGGCAAAGTGGAAACATAACAGCAGCAACACACAAGACTGCAGATGCTGGAACCTGGAGCAAGAAACAAAGTACTGGGGAAGCTCAATGGGTCAGGCTGCATTTGTGGACGGAAATGGACAGACAACGTTTCAGGTCGAGACCCTTTGTCACTGGATACCAGTGATGGAAATGGGGAGGGGCACGCAGGGGGACAGCGTTCCCCTACTTTTCAGTTTCCAGTTTATGTCCAATTTCTGTACTACAAGGAAGTTGTTAAATATGGATTTATTTTTTTAAACGACCATGGATAATTCTTACAACGAGTCACGCTGCACCGGCCATGAGACAAAAATGATTTGTTAACTACCACTGTTAGCATTTGTTAACAGCCGGTAGTTAACACGTAGTTATACAATGTGTCATAAATACATCGATCCACATTCCTCTGTAAATGTAATTGTGTTTTGACCAAGTATTAATGACGCCGCGTTCCTTTGAATAAAATTCACGGGAGAATTTCCTAAAACTCACTGTCATTGAGGGCTCCGGACCGTGAGCACGGGCTTCTTCTGGTGTGCAGGATAAGTCATTCACCCACGTTACTTTATTATTCTCTCGCTCTCTCTCTCTCTCTCTCTCTCTCCTCTCTATCTTCTCTCCCCTCTCGCTCTCCCTCCATCCCTCGTTCTCTCTCCTTCTCTCGCTATGTCTCTCTGTCTTTCGCTCTCTCCCTCCCTCCTTCTCTCTCTTGCATGCTCTCTCTCCCGCTCCCCATCTCGTCTCTCCCTCGCTCTCTCGCTCCCTCTCTCTCACCCTCTGGCCTCAGCATTCCCGGAATAATTTGCGGTTTTGCGGGGATGGCTGCATCTGCGGTTCCTTCCTGTTGGGGGGGGGGGGGGGAGCCCTGGCCCGTGGGGGCTCCTGGTCCATTCCCTTCACGGATGCCGCCTGGCCCGCTGAGTTCCTCCAGCTCTCTGCGTTTGGCTCTGGAGTTGAAGGTGGACACGGGGGGCTGGGATGGCTCAGCGGGACAGGTGGCGGCTCTGGGGAGTGGGTGGCGTTTTGGGTCGAGACCCTTCATCAGACAATCACAAGTACTCTCCCCGACGAGAGTTCAGTTCAGTCTGAAGAAGGGTCTTTTCTCCAGATTCGCTGCCTGTCCTGTTGAGTTACTCCAGCTTTATCTTCAATTTCAGAGTTAAATAAAAAACACAGAGTGCTGGAGGAACTCAGCGGGCTAGGCAGCATGGATCTGTGGAGGGAATGGATTAGGAGTTGTTTCGGGCCAGGGTTCTTCTTCAATAGGAAGGAACTGCAGATCAAAGATACTAGAGCGGATACTAGTATCTTTGCTGCAGATCAGGCATGACATTCTTCTGATTTAAATTGGAATTCTGAATTTATTGTTTTCCTGTTTGTCAATTTTTAGTGCTTGATTATTTGGCGCCCAATCAACCGCTGTCTCTAAGGGGGTTGCATCCAATCACCGACCAGCTTCCCTTAAAATTCCCGTCCAATTAACAAATCGGTGTCCTCCCGTCCAATCAGCCGCTGTCTCCAAGGGCATTGTGTCCAATCACATGCGCTGGTTACTCGGCGGCCAATCAGATACAGTCTCCGAGGGGCGTTGTGACCAATCATCGCCCTGCTTTCCTCACCCAAGCAGACGATGGCTGCAGGCAATGGAGAGAGAAAGAGGTAGAGAGAGATGCAAGAAAGCAGCTATGACATATAATGCACAATAAACTGTATTACAAAAACACAATAAACAAGTTATGCATTCTTGTACTCCTACATGGGTATGACCCGCCCCCCCTTCCTTCCCAACCTCAGCGTCACGGAACTTAGCGTACCCCTAGTTCCTAAAACCCATTTCCATCACTGCTGGATACACTCCGCACCTGGATAAAAAGTCAACCGCACAATTGTGTAGAAAAAAAGCAGCTTTCTTGATCTGTATCCCATCCACTATCTTAAATACTTGCTCCCTTCATCATCTGGTTGATGTCTCGTTCACCTGGATATAACTGTTATGCAATGACTATACACAGCAACACAGGGAACTGCAGATGCCGGAATGTTGAGCAAAACACAAGTGCTAGAGAAACTCAGCAGGTCAAACAGCATTTGTGGAGGGAAATGGACAGACGAATGTCAGGTCAGGACCCCATGTCAGACCCATGAAATCAAACCGATCCCCCAGGCCACACCTATGATATTTTGCACACAACTGCAATTAGAATGGATATGAGAAGGAATTTCTTTAGCCATAGGGTGGTGAATCTGTGGAATTCATTGCCATTAATGGCTGTGGAGGACGTCATTAGGTATTTTTAAAGCAGAGAATGATAGGTAAAAGGTTCTAGATTAGTAATGATGTGAAGAATACTGGGAGAAGGCAGGGGAATATGGTTGAGGAAAAAATATATCAGCCATGATTGAATGGCTGAGTAGACTCAATGGGCCGAGTGGCATCATTCTGCTCCTGTGTCCTATGGTCATATTCATGGTAATGTTGGTGACTGGGATGTTGACTTGAAAATAACCTTTGAACTGGTGGCCATTGTTCATCTGTGTGCTGAGCAACACAGGTTTGCCACCCTTTGGGCTGAAAAATATTGGCTGTATCGTCTTCTGTGCACTGGTCTGAGATGTGAACCTTGAACAAGGTATGGCCACTTGTCGTGCGATCAAAGGCTGCACTTTGTACTCATTCAAAGTCCCTGAGGCGTTGAATTCAAAGGACAGCACTAAATACTGAATAATGATGGAGGACGGCAGCCTGACTACACTGGGAAAAATTATTAAAGGAATTTGCCATCCAAAGAGAGAATCAATTAACTTGTTTAGTGAAAGCATTCTGCACAGAAGTAAGAGACCTAGGGGAGCGAAGAGCTCTTGCCATGTTTACAGAGTGACCAGCCTTCCAGTTAGGATTCAGGCCTTGATTATTTGCATAATTGTTTCCAGTTAAGTAAAAGATTGATTTGACATTGGTAACTTACCATTGCTTGTAGGTTGATGTTAATATTCTTCAGGCGCACCGCGCCGAGCATCTGGTGAGCAGAATTATTGGCTGTATCTTCTGTAATTTATTCCAACCATATGTTGTGTGTGGGAAGAAGAGCGGAGTGTTGAAGCTGAGAGGATCGAAAGGATGCTGGACCTGGTGCCTGGGCCCAGACTTGGAGCAGTATCATCACTGCCTGCTCAGCCAATGGGCCCAGGTGGAGATTTGGTGCTTGGAATGTATCCGCAAACAGCCTTTCAGCTACGTTCACCGGTGCCCAGCGACTTCCTCAGGCACAGCTTCCATTTTGAACACCAGTCCTCCTTTTCATTTCCAAAAATATATTGCATTCATAATACTGACATGTCCTCCTCAACATCAATTCAAGAGCAATATGTGTTAACATAGACATAGAACATAGAACATAGTGTTAAAAGAGAACTGCAGTTGCTGGTTTATACAAAAGATAGAGACAAAATGCTGGAGTAGTTTCCAAACTAGCTGTATGAGCATTGAATTCTCCAGGTTTAGGTAACTTCTACAAACATCTCCCACACCCCTCTTCCTCCACTAAAAGTTCATTAACCTGTTCCATAGTTTGTAACGGCGTATCCCTCTCGGTCTGATCTCTTACCAACAATTTTCCTAACAGGGAATCTCTTTGCCTGAGGTCAAATGTGGCTGGCCCCAATATGCCCTGTTTTTTTTGGAGTTTCCAGTCCCCCAACCCCCCCTCCCCTCCCCTCACAATCAGTTTGAAGAAGGGTCCCGACCCGAAACGTCACCTATACATTTTCTCCACCGATGTTGCCTGACCCGGTCTGAGTTTCTCCAGAATTTTGTGTCTAATAATTCAAGCGCATTTTTTACAGCCTCAGGGCGGTATTGGTTGGAGAAGCCTACAGAAGGGGTGGTGCGGGATGATCAATTACTACTACAGCCAAAGGTCTGGCCACAAACTTCCCTTTCTCCAGCTCCTTTGTCACACGACACAGAATGAATGTGCAAATTCTGCGCACACAGCATCAGAGGTCAGGATTTACCCATATCCTGTATGTCTGGAGGCTGAGATAGCCGTATTATCTGCAGAGCTATTTTGAAACTTGGGAAGAGCAGTAATATACAGTAGAAGCTTGGTTATCTGACATGTTACAGTTCGGCATATTCAAGTTGTTAGCCGAGAGAAGAGACATATCAATGGAGTAGTTGGCCTGAGGGAACACGTGCCCAATACAGGGTCCACGTCATGAAGTCTGGCCTGCTTGAGTACCAACATTTTCTATTGGTGCTTTAACTTTCTGGTATCTGCAGTGTGTTGTTCCAACTGCAATGTGGAGCCTTGAATGCAAGCTCTACAAATCAGAAATCTAATGATGTGAGCCTCCTTGTTTAATTATGTATAAGACGTTTTACCACAAGACCTTGAGGGCATTGAAAAGCACACCATGGTCAGTGAATATGCAGACTATGGTCTGGCAGTAGAGACTGAGCCACGTGGCTCTTCTTTGCATAATGCCCCAAAGACAGTCCCATCAACAGTGCCAGTCCCCCTCAGTCTCGCACTAAATTGTCACCCGTTGCACTCAATTTCTCCAGCAAGACGTGAATATTGTCAGGGAGAAGGCTCCAATTCTCAGACTAATGACTCAGCCACATTCCTCCATTTGAATTAACCACTGAAAACACACAAGACTTCATATGAACTGATTTAATAATAAGAGGAAACTATCCAGTAGGCCAATCCCTAGGAAAAGTAACACATCAGCTCAGCTGGTAGAGCAGCTGCCTCACAGCACCAGAGACGTGGATTCCATCCTGACTTCCGGTGCCAATTGTGTGGAATTTGCACATTCTCCCTATGACCATGTGGGTTTGCTCTGGATCCTCCAGTTTCCTCCCACATCCCAGAGACATGTGGGTTGAAGGTTAATCGGCCTCTAAATTCCTGTGATTTGTAGGGTGTGGATGAGAACCAAAGCGAATGGGTGATGAAGGCTGACGTGGATTCAGTGGGCTGAAGGGCCTGTGTTTCCGTGCTGTTTCTCTAAACTAAAAAATGAAAATGTGCATTGCGACATTTAGGACCTGCAGTCTAATCTTCACTGGCCATTAATCTTATCCGGGAACCAGTGACGGAATAGGGACCTCAAAGATGCAGTACATCATAAAAGGGGCACATCTCCAATAGTGCATCAATGGGATAAACAGGGTTCTTGAAAGTCATTGAGTGGGAGCATCCTTTGCAATATTCATGGACACTCTGCTGCAGAAATGAGCACGGCTCCAGGCCCATGTTCTTGGATGCTACTTCGTTAGTGAATCAACCCCTCCACAGCTCCCTGCATCTGACTGGCATCTGCTGGGTGGTGAGACCGTTTTATAACCATTCATTTTTCAGGATCAAGGCCAGCATATATTTCCTATCCCCAACTGCCCCCATGGTGAAGATGCTCTCACAGTGTTGGTGGAGAGGAAGTTCAAGGATTTAGACCCAGTGACAATGAAGCATCTGGGTCATATATCTAAGCCAGGGTAGACAAAAGTGCTGGAGAAACTCAGCAGGTGCAGCAGCATGGAGCGAAAGAAATAGGCAACGTTTCGAGCCGAAACCCTTCTTCAGACATATAGCTAAGCCAGGATAGTGTGCAGCTTGAAAGGGAACTTGCAGTTGGTGACAGCCACATGGGCCTAATACCCTTATCCTTCCTGGTGGTAAAGATTGTGGGTTTGGCAGGTAGTGTAGGTGCCAATGGTCGAAAGTCAGGAGCCTGTTCAAGGGCTTGGGATGTGGGGAGGTCAGCAGCAGAGGGTCCGGCTGAGGTAGGTTTCAGTTGACCATTAGGGAGAGTGGGCACTTTCTGGAAGTATAAATCGGGGAGTCTGATGTTGTCAATTGGTCATCGGGGAGTGGTGGTACCATTGAGTGATCGGAGGATCGACTAGTGTAGATGGGGCACGTTGGTCAGTGCGGGCAAGTTGAGCTGAAGGCTGTATGAGTCTATGACTCTAGACCATCCGAATCAGGAGGATTGTGTAATCAGGACCATCAGACGAATAGTGATGGTGGGAGAGCAGTGGGCACTGATTGACACTGTGATCCAGGGAACGCGACAAGATGTAAGGGTTGTAATGTGTATCCCTGTGCCCATGATCCATCTCAGTGACAGCAAAGTTCCAAAACGTGCCGTGTGGGAGCGACCTTGGCTGCTTCAGCGGGGTGACGCCTGTTTGGTCGTGAGCAGTTGCCCAAAGAGTCGTACCGTTTTCTGGTCGCAGCAGGATTTTCACCATTTTGAAAATTTTCGCCGACCTGTGCTGGCAAGTCGCCGAAAAAAATCACGTAAGTGAGACAGGCCCTTTACTTCGTCAAATTCGTAGACCTCTGTGCCAAGTCACCCATTACCCAATCACTCTGCCAAATGATACATTTTTGGCAATAGTTTATCCAATATTTTTGTGTTGAAATATAAACAGAACATTCTGAATGTGCTCAGGATAGAAGAAGGTAAGATCAATATCTTCGATCATTGAGAATGCCCCAGAACCTGCCAAGTTATCCACCTTGGTCATCACACATCCAACCTCCAGCAGTTTCTGTTTTGGTTTCAAACTTCCTCCATCTGCTGGGAATAACTCCATTAGCAGCTCGAGTCTTATCAGAGTACTGGTATTAATTATGTGTTAAATTATGTAACGTGGTCCGGACTGCTGTAGGGTTTGAGTCAAGGAAAGCCAAGCCGAGTCCAGTTTATTGTCATGCGCACAAGTACGGAGGGATACAGGCACAATGAAAAATCTTGCTTGCAGTTGCATCATCCCATTCTGATTTGGGAGCCCAACAGGGAGGAATCACTCCTGAAAATAGTTATTACACTGAAGGTTTCCGTGAATTACTTGCTTGGCATTGACTTGGGAAGACTCTTAATCCATAACAATCTTGTGTTTGTGATCTGTTGCAGGAATCTGATGCCCAAAGCGCTTGATGGTCAGATCGTGATGGAGAAGACGCCCAGGTACTTTGTGACAGCAGAGGCACCAGCTCGCATTCACGCCATGTCCAAAGACACCAAACTGATTGTGGTTGTGCGGGACCCCGTGACGAGAGCCATCTCAGACTACACCCAGATCATCTCGAAAGCTGCGGACATCCCTGGCTTTGAAACTCTCACTTTCAAAAACAGGACTACAGGCCTGGTTGATGCGTCGTGGAGCCCATTATGGATTGGGATCTATGCCCAGCACTTGGAGAACTGGTTGCAGTATTTCCCCTTATCCCAGATGCACTTTGTCAGTGGGGAAAAACTGATCACTGACCCAGCTGGAGAGCTGGGCAAAGTCCAAGACTTCCTGGGCCTGCAGAGGCTCATAACAGATGACCACTTCTTCTTCAACGAGACCAAGGGTTTCCCTTGCCTGAAGAAGCCACAGGGCAATGGCAAACCTCACTGCCTGGGCAAAACAAAAGGCAGGATCCATCCCAACATCGACCCGGGAGTGGTCGAGAAACTGCGAGACTTCTACCGCCCTTTCAACAGGCATTTCTATCAAATGACTGGCCAGAACTTTGGCTGGGAGTGACATGAGGCCAGGGGAGGTGGGATGTGGGCCACCGGGCAGAGTCCACGATGACAAAACGAATGACGGCAGAAGCAGGGGAAGCCATCGGGTTCCCAACAAACCAAGTCCGCATGTCAAGTCGATGATGTAGCACATCCATCTATAATCCGCAGGAGCTGCCTGCATTTCTGCATCTGCTGCTTCACAAATCTTGAAAACGCCAAGAAAAACTGTGGACTTTTTCACTCAATATTTACTCAAATCCTCATCACACCTTAAAAGGGCAATGTCCATCTTGCGATGCAGATTGACTTTATTTTTTGCTTGCAGTGGTCCTGAGCAATGGTTGTTGATTTTTTAATATATACATATGTATAAATATATATATATATATCTCTATTAACAGCAAAGTCACAAAATTGAATAACATCAGGGCTGATACCTCTTTAGTTTCTCTTTAGCACTCATTCACTGTACCACGGAAAATATTGTCCTTTTTAGGAAGCAATGTTTGGCTCCCATGAGCCTCATTGTATTGTGGATTAACACTACCTTTGTGTCATTACAGTTCCTGCTTTGTTGTAATAGCAGCATCCTGATATTATAAGAGCTTAACTGCTTGCTTTGTTTTACTTTATTTTTCAATAAACTAATTTGCTTCCTTCCATGTTACTACCTGAGATATAAATGAATGGAAAACAGTGAATCTATTTTATGTGTGGCAGGGGAAAGCTTTCATAACTTCACTTGTACTTGCAGTTCCCATGTCCTCCTGCCCTGTAGAAGAAAGCCAGCCTTGTTGTTTTTTTCCCCCTTTCTATAAATTATATTTACGTGATTGTTTTTTGTGAGTCATGCTGTTTTCTCACAGTTCCAGTAAAGTCCACATTACAGGAGCTTGTTACCACTTCTTGTTGTCTCATTTTTTTCAAAGCTTTCAAAAAATGGAAGCATTTCCCACTCTAACCCAAGCTCAGTTGCTGCATCCTTGATTGTCAATGCAAATATGGTGAGTCTCTGCTGAATCGTAGGTGCCTTTTTGGATACACCTTGCAACAGCAAAGTAGTCCAAAGTATCTCTACCCTGTTCTAACAAGCATGTTTGCTGATCCCACACCATGGAGAGGGAGGGAGTTTGGGTCTGAGAAGCTCAGCGTCAATTAATGAGCAAAATACAAAGTGCTGGAGGAACTCAGCAAATCAGGCAGCATCTGCTGAAGGAATAGACTAATTATGTTTTGCGTCGGAACCCTTCTTCAAACATTGTCAGAAAGGGCCCAATCCAAAATGTCGTCATCTATTCACTCCACAGATGCTGCCCAACCCATTGGGTTCCTCCAATACTTTGTGTTCTGCTGAAAATTCCAGCATCGGCAGTTTGTCGTGTCATTAAATAATAGTAATGTGAATGGAAGCAAGGTACAGATGTCTTTTGCAAGTGCTGAGGTAAGAATGGATATCCTAGCAACATGGTGGCACAGCTGGTAGAGCTGCAGCCGCACAGCGCCAAAAACCCGGATTCGAGCCTGATCTCAGATTCTGTCTGTGTGGAGTTTGCACGTTCACCGTGACCACGTACGTTTCTACCCACATTCCAAAGACGTGGGTTTCTAGGGTAATTGGCCTCTGTAAATTGTCTGTTGTGTATGGGGGTGGATGAGAAAGTGGGATAACATAGAACTAGAGTGAACGGGTGATGGATGGTCAGTGTAGGTTCGGTGGGCCTTGCTGTATCTCTAATCTCTAAACTCAATACAGAATGTCAGAAGAGGTCCACTATGCTAATTTCTGGGAGATGAGGGTTATCTTGTCATGAATGCCTAAAAATGTTGATGAAAAACAAACTGATGGAGGAAGTCAATAGGTCAGGCACCATCTGTGGAGACATAGGGATGGTGTGCCTTTTAGGTTGAGACTGCACCAGGACGCCCATCGTATACAGAAGTCATGATGCAGCTTCATAGTTCTTTGGTTCAGCTGTTTGTGCAGTATAGTGTGCATTTCCAGTCATCCCATCACAGTAAAGATGTGAAGGCTTTGGAGAGGGTGCAGAAGAGATGACCACATTGATGTCTGGATTATGGGGTATTAACTGTATGGTGAGGTTGGACTTGAACTGTTTTTTCTGAAACGCCAGAGGTGGCAGGGAGACCTAATAGAAGTATATAAAATTATGGGAGGCATAAATAGGATAGACAGTCAGACCTTTTTTCCCAGGATGGAAATATCAAATACTAGAGGGCACAGCTTTAAGGTAAGTGGAGCAAAGTGTAAAAAAGATGTGCCGGGCAAGTGTTTTACACAAAGGGTGCTGAATGCTTATAAGGCACTGCCAGTGGAGGTGGTGGAGGCAGATATGATAAGGGAATCCAGGAAACTTTTAGATAGGCATATAGATTTGCTGGGAATGAGCGATATGGGTTATGTTCAGGGAAATATAGGTTGGTCTTGGCATCGTGTTCAGCACAGACATGGTGGGCTGAAGAGCTTGTTCCTTTGCTGTACTGTTCTATGTTCTATGTTCTGCCTCTACTGAAGATGCCTTTCCTGCTGAGTTTCTCCACCAGTTTCTTTGCTTCAGATTCCAGTGCCAGCGTTCTCTTGTGTCTCTCGCTTATAAAATGTTGGATCGATGTTCTTTGGCATTTGGAAGAATGAGGGATGAGCTGACTAAAACATGTAAGATCCTGAGGACACATGATGGGGTGGGTGTGAAGGAGTTTCCTCTCCTGAGAGAATCTTGAATGAGGAGATATTGTTACAAGAAAAAGGGGTAAGAACATTTAAAACTGGGGTGCAAAGATATTTCCCCTTGCAGAGGGCAGCAAATTTTTGGAATTATCTACCCCAGAGGGTTGTGGAAGCTAGACCACTGGAGATATCAGCAAAGGGGCAGATACATTTTGGAAAGACTGGGAAATGAACAGCTTTGGGACACTGGAAACAAAGAGGAGCTGAGGCCCAGGACAGGTCAGTCATGGTCAAGGTGAGGCAGGTCTGAGTGGCCAGGGGGGCTTCAACTTTCTTGCGTTCCAACGTCAATGCGATTTTTATCAGATTATCAGATTCAAGCAATCATGAATGATTTGAACCTATTACCCGGAAGGGTGAGGGTCGGACAGGGGTCTCCTGACACACATTTGCATGGAGCCAACTAAACTAGTGAGTGGGTCATGGAAAAAAACAGATAATTTAGCAGAGTGACTGGCTCAGACACTGCCACAAAACAGCGGCTATGCCAAAGGAAGTAGCAAAAGATGTACTTTTACTGTTGCAGACAAACAACAGAAGTAATAACCCAGTAGGTTAACATATCAGGAAATGAGAGGATTTCACAGATCTTCCAGGATTTCCATCGGGACTTGACTTTGAGAACACGAGCTATTAAATAAGGTCTAACTGCAAGAAGCAATGATCGAGGTGCGATATGCTGCTATTAGGCATTCTCATCGGTAAACAATATGCCACTTTCTAAGTTGGTCAGAGTAATAATAAGTCTTTTGTCTTATGGCACATTAACTTAGTTAGCAAGTTCCCTTCAAATATATGCAAAGAGATTCATCTGCACAATTATAACTTCATCCAGTCTGAAAGGTTAATTTCATTTATTATTGTCACATGAACCGAGGTAAGCTTTTCATTGTACACCCAGAGAGTTGCGAATCTGTGGAATTCTCTGCCACAGAAGGCAGTGGAGACCAATTCACTGGATGTTTTCAAAAGAGAGTTAGATTTAGCTCTTAGGGCTAACGGAATCAAGGGATATGGGGTAAAAAGCAGGAACAGTACTGATTTTAGATGATCAGCCATGATCATATTGAATGACGGTGCTGGCTCGAAGGGCCAAATGGTCTACTCCTGCGTTCAAGAAGGAACTGCAGATGCTGGAAGATCGAAGGTACACAAAATTGCTGGAGAAACTCAGCGGGTGCAGCAGCATCTATGGAGCGAAGAAAATAGGCGACGTTTCGGGCCGAAACCCCCCTGCACCTATTTTCTATGTTTCTATGACAATAATAAGCTAAATTAAACTTACAGACAGGATGAAATTAGAATTGTGCAGATGAATCTCTATGCATATATTTGAAGGGAGCTTGATAACTAAGATATTTAGTGTGTTTACTTTAGTGCAGACACAGGCCCTTCAGCCCACCTAGTCCACACCGACTAGCGATCCCTGTACATTAACACTATCCTACACACTAGTGACAATCTGCCATTTCTACCAAAGCCAATTAACCTACAAACCTGTGGGAGGAGTTGCTGCCTTACAGCGCCAGAGACCCGTGTTCAATCCTGACTATGGGTGCTTGTCTGTATGGAGTTTGCACGTTCTTCCCATTACCTGGTGGGTTTTCTCCAGGGTCTCTGGTTTCCTCCCACACGCCAAAGATCTACAGGTTTGTAGGCTAATTGGCTTGATGTAATTGTAATTGTCTCTGGTGTATGGGGTAGTGTTAGTGTGCGGTGATCGCTGGTCGGCGCAGACTAGGTGGGCCAAAGGGCCTGATTCTGTGCTGTATCTCTAAACTAAGGTCCCATTACTGAGCCTCCTACTTGGGTTGATGATGCTAGCTCTCTCATTTAGTGACACTTATCTTTCATTTGCTCCTCTGGTCTAAGTAAAATGTTAGAAAGCCGAACTGTATGCAAAAGACATGGGTGCAATTAAAACTCTCCCTATTAAAACAAATAATATAAAATTCTTATAGCATTTTTTAAAAGTTAGCCAATTGATGATGCAGCATGAAGTTAAAGTAAAATTATTTTAACTTCAAGTGTAGGTCTCCATGTTGCCTGATTGGAAGCAGGAAGATATATAAGAACCTAGAAATGTTCTATGCTACTTCCCCCTCTATTATATATTTTTTTGTTTTTGAAACGATTGCTATGCATCTTTTCTTCTGATTGGAGTAATGCCTAGGCAATTTAAAAGAAGAGTTATCTGGGGAATAACACTTGTCTAATTTATAATGGGAGCTCAATTTAATGATGGCTGTGGAACGGTCCCTGCCTGACAGAAAGCATTGGCTGCTTTCTCTTGTCACAGACACTGCATTCTTGAGCATTTCTTGTAGCGTTGCTGATCTTGTTGCACTTTGTGATGCCTTCATATCTGGATCTAAGCCTTAAGAGTTGTCCCTTGAAGTTAGGCTATGGCTTATTTATGACTTAGACAGGACGGGATCCCTTATCATTCTTGGCTTCCAACTCCCTGGAAATCACAAATCACAAATCTCAGTCAAATATAATGATTTTTGTGGCAAGCATCTTGAATTAGACCCTTTCATTTTGCAGGCAATACAAGAGCCCATCTCTAAGTGTTCATCTAGAAACTCTCTGTTGCTGATGCACCTTCCTCAGTCTCTGAGTGTAAGATTGTAATCACTCACTGTTTCTGCCACCTTTTAATTTCAAGTGCCTAATTTATTGCCCTCCACTGTCTCAAATGGTTGCATGTTGAAGCATTTTTCCAGCTTATAGCCATCTCTGCAAAACAAGATATCTGTGCTACTGTCAAGTTATTAAATTATTGAGTGTGCAATAGACTTTGGAGCTGCTTTCCATGAGTAATATTGCTTCCTAACATTACCTCACTGCAATATTTATCGTCTGCGCAATTGTAGCACTGCCCTCCACCTCAAGTAAATTATCGGGCATGAGAAGCATTTCTTTCTCTCTCTCTCTCTCTCTCTCTCTCTCGCGCTCTCTCTCTCTTGCGCTCTCTCTCTCGCGCTCTCTCTCTCTCTTCTCCACATAGGATGTAACTAATTCATTCGGCTTATTACACACCCCAGGCTGCTGATGAAGTCTTCTTGTGTTTGAAATGCCAATTTCCTTCTTCCCCTGTCAGTCAGAGTGTTGCTGCCCTCAAACGTCTCCATGGACGTAATTATTTACAAATTAGCACTGTATTCTTAATCTTAGTCTCACTTTATAATTTGTTGCTGCGCTGTTGCCCTGCAAGCAAATGGATGTGCTTGCAGTCTCCCTGCTCCCCTTTGTTCGGATGCAATGGGACCATTTGCCCTTACTGGGCTCAATGCCCAGATTTACTTGCTCTCTTCTTTTGCCATATTTATTACCGTCATCAGGAAGCCCCAAGGTAAGAACACTCTAAGGTGTGTTGCAGCTGAGTTCTGATAAGTTCTGTTTGCAATCACAACTACAGGCTGCAAATGCTGCAAGAGCTTTGAACAAGGGTGCTTGTTCTAACTCTTGCAGCAAGAAATTCTCGATATGTGGTATGTACAACAAATGTGTCCCCTAGTCGACTTCACTAAAGTCTCCCATCATATGACTTAACCTACATAACTTTAAACATGTGCACCACTGGCAGTGTAAGGGTTAAAATTTGCTCGCAAAGTCAAAGCCCAGACCCCTGTCAACACACTGAGAATCAGATCCTGGAAAAACCCATAGGAAGTCAGGTCACAGGCCAAGCCCAGCGAGAGCAGGACTCTGGGCCTAACTCAGATGCAGGGTGATGCAGGGTTATAGATCCTGCACACAACCCACCACGAGCCAGAACCTGGGCCAACACTCCAGGGACAGAGCTCAGGCCAAAACCTACTGAGAGCTTAGGCCAAACTCACTGAGAGACGATGCCTGTGTCAAACCCACTGTGAACCTGATCTTGTGCACAGCCCCTGAGAGCCATATCCAGGAACAAATTCACAGGAAGCCAGAGCCTGGGCCAAAGCCACATGAATCCTGGGCCAAACTCACTGTAAACCAGAATGTAGGCCAAACACCTTCCACGCCCATGGCTAGAAGACTTGTCCTCTCCTTCACTGCACATGCTGTAAATCTTGCAGGATGTTGGGCTGAACTGTTCAGTTCAGTTTTAGGTCTGCAACTCTTGGCTCGCAGGCCCTGCTATTAACTTTGATAAGGTCTCCATATACCCCGCCTTAACGAGCGTTTCCCCCACACTCATTCCGCAATATGATGCCAACGGGCCAAATGCTTCCCATCAACGACAAAATCGCTTTGTTCCAACCTTCTGTTTAATAATGTTAAACCGAGAGGAAGGGAACTGTTCTGTCCTGCATGGGATGGGATTTAACCACAGTCATGTTTACAATGCCAGAGCTCCAGGCTCTAGAACTCTCTCTCAAAACCGCTTGATCTTACTGTCGGAAGCTCCTTAAGACAAATCTCCGACTAATCCTTCAGTCACCTCCCCTTACAGGCAATCACACAAATTAGGAGCTACAGTTGGCCACTCAGCTCCTTAAGGTGCATCGTTATGATGGCTGATTAGATTGTAACCACTCTGCATTCCTGTCTAATGTTGGGTAACTTTGAACCCTTCACTTATCACGCATCCATTTAACTTGACCGTAAAAATATGAATTGAACTCTGCCTCCTTGATACTTTAATGAGGATAGTGATGGGGCCATAGAATTAAGTAGCACGGAAACAGCCCAACCAGTGTGGCCCAACAACATGGCCCTTCGAGCCTAACGTATCCATGCCGATTAAATTGTATCACCGAGCTAGTTGCACTAGGAGTGCCTGTCCCATATCCCTCCAAACCGTACCAATTCCTGTACCTGTGCAAGTGTCTTTTTAATGTTGTATTTGTACCTGCCTATAGAACACAGAAAAATAGGTGCAGGAGTAGGCCATTCGGCCCTTCGAGCATTCAATATGATCATAGCTCAACATTTAAAATCAGTACCCCGTTCCTGATTTTTCTCCATATCACTTGATTCCTTTAGCCTTATGAGCTAAATCTCTCTTGAAATCTATCATCTCCTCTGGCATCTCAGCAAAGGCTCAATGATTCTGAAAGAAAATGTTCACCTCATTGCTGTCTTAATTGCGACACAGCGCCAGAGACATGGGATTGAACCTGACTATGGATGCTGTCTGTAAGGAGTTTGTACGTTCTCTCTGCTACCGCATGGGTTTTCTCTGGGTGCTCTGGTTTCTTCCCACATTCCAAAGACGTGCAGGTTGTAGGATAATTGACTTCTGTAAATTGTCCCTAATGCATAGGATAGAACTAGTGCACGGGTGGTTGTTGGTCGGAGCAGACATGCTGGGCAGAAGAGCCTGTTTCCACACTATATCTCTAAACTAAACCATTGTTTAAAAATGATAATCTAAAGTTCTACATTCTCCCATTAGAGAAAACACTGTCTCAATAACCACCTTATAAAGCCCCTCAGAACCTCATTTGTTTCAATCAAGTTTTCCTTTCACTCTGCAAAACTCCACCAGATACAAGATTAAACTGACAACCTTTCTTCAACAACAACCTGCTCATGGCTGGTGTTAGTCTGGTATTCCAAATGTGCATTTTTGAACTGAGGTCTTGTTTTTTTCTCACAGCCTTTTTCTTTTCAGCGTCTTGTAGAATTTGTGTACAATTTATGTTTTGTGTGTTGCTTGAGTCTAGAGTATGTGCCTGTGATGCTGCTGCAAGGAAGCTTTTCATTGTACCTGTGCCTCACAGTACGTGCATATGACAATAAACTTGACTAAATCTTCTCTAAACTGTTTCCAATGCACTACTTCTTTAAATAAAAAGAACAATACTGTATACGGGACTTCAGATGGACTCTTATCTTGTGCATCTGAATAGTTTAGTTTAGTTTTGTTTAGAGATACAGCGCAGAAACCGGCCCTTCGGCCCACCGAGTCCGTGCCGGCCAGCGATTCCCCGTACACTAACACTATCCTATACACAATGGGGACACGAGGAAACCGAAGATCTCGGAGAAAGCCCATGCGGTCACAGGGAGTATGTACAAACTCCATACAGACAGCACCCGTAGTCAGGATCAAACCTGGGTTTCTGGTGCTGTGAGGCAGCAATTCTGCACCACCAAATATGTATAGGTCCCCTACCTATCTTCCTAGCAATAAACTATAACATTCTGTTAACTTTTCTAACAGCTTACACTACCTACATGCTAGTCTTTAGGAACCTACACTGGGATCCTATTTTGCAACTCAGAACTCTGCAAATTCTTACCAGTGATATAATTTGCATGGATTTTCATTGTCCCAGCCAAAATGGAAAATGTTACTATTTCCCACATTATACAGCACTTGCCAGATCTTTACTCACTCAATTAATCTATGTATATCTTTTTGTTGCTTTCTTACATCCTCTTCACAACATACTTTCCTATATACATTTGAATCATCAACAAATTTAACAACCATAAGATCAATGTCTTCATCCAAGTCATTTATAGAAATTGGGGAAAAAAATAAGGTCACATCCACCATAATCTTTGTGTGGTACCTCATCAAGTGCCTTTGGAAATGTAATACATCCACCAACTCCTCTTTATACACAGTAATAATTAGGTCAAACCTACTGAGGGGCTTTATCTTTCACAAAACCATGTTGATTACGAACTCTGGCGCAGTGACTAATTATGGTTCCAACAACAAACCCTATAAAATGTAATGGGTAGTTTTAAAATATTAAAAGCGCTATAAATGCAAGTTCTGTTTGAGTGTGTGGCTCCAGAAGGGAAAAGTCAGACTACAAACTTTTCCATCACTACAAACATACTCCAGGCAAATAGAAAAGGAGTAGGGAGTAAGATGTTGTTGATTTACTGATATTAGGACTAATTACCTGTATTTATGTTTATGGCTTTGGCTATGGGAGCATAGTGGCTACGTTACTGAACTAATGACCATGTTCAAACTTCACCACAGAATTTGGCTAATTTAAATTTGTTAAGCAAAAATCTGGAACAAGAAAGTTGTATAAGTAACTGCGAAACAACAGGAATGCTCTAATATGTTTTGAAACTGCGGTGTAATTTTCTTCTGTAGTTTTACACAAGCACATACCATGGGATTTTTTAATGAGGGAGGGATCCAGTCTCAATCAGTAGTCAAGAGTGTTTTATTGTCATTTGTCCCAAACAGAACAATGAAATTCTTACTTGCAGCACACAACAGAATATATAAACATAGTACTCTGTAAACAGGGTAATAAATGAAAGTTCAGTCTACATACATACATAAATACATACATATATATATACACACATGCATACATACATACACACACACACATAAAACCCACAAACACCAATAATAGTGCTAAATGACAAACCATCTATGTAGTTCAGAGCTATACGGAGGTACCAGCTGAAAAGCCGAGGCCGGAGTCTCGCGGCCCAGGCTTTCACAGGTCAGAGGTAGAGCCTCACGTTTCTGTGGAGCCCACGCCTGGGGTCTGGGTCGGCACCACCGAAACGTCCGGTAAGGACCCGACAGTGTTAGTGGAGAGGTTGGTGCAGCCGACGTTGATGGCGCCGAATGACGGATAAGGACAGACACGCGGAAGCGAAGACGCCGCTACGTGGGGGGGGGGGGCTGCCGTGAGGGAGGGGGGGGGGGAAGAACAAAGGGGGACATGGTGAGGGGAGGGGAATTGTAACTTTGTAAGCGCCCTGGGCGAGTATTTGCATACCTTGGGCATGCAAGCAAAGGATTTCACTGAGATGTCATATGTGACAATAAATTATCAATTCAATTCAATATTTGGAGGTTGTAGTGTTTAATAGCCTGATGGCTGAAGGGAGATACCGATTTGGTCATTATAATGCTCTACTTCTACACACAAACATCTACACTCATTGTGAAGCTTCTCAGGTCTTGGTTGTGGATTTTGTTTTTATACAATCACCTATGACTGTTCATCTTTCAACAAGATGCTATGTAGCCTTACATCAAGATAAAATCTCCTAAGGTATATTATTGAAGAAGAAGATAGACACAAAATGCTGGAGTAACTTGGTGGGACAGGCAGCATCTCTAGAGAGAAGGAATAGGTGACATTTCGGGTCGAGGCCCTTCTTCAGACAGGAAGAAATATCCCTCTTAAATGTTTATGGCACATCCAAAATTCTTACAGCATATTAACCAATCATTATTGCATTGATGTTTGCGGGGACCTCCTATGGAAACAATTGCAATCACTTTTCCTATGCCAAGACAGTGACCACAATTCAAAAATATCTCATTCACCTTAAAAAGCATTCATTGGATGTGGACATTGATGACAAAGCCCACACTTTCTTGCTTCTTGTGAGAAAGGTAACCCTACAGTGTTGTTCAAAATTGAGGCGTGGGATTCTGTTCACCAATGACAAAGAAGTAAAATACATTTTGAAGTCAAACACGTGTATGGTGAAGGAAGAGTAAGTGACGGTGTCCCCGCATGGTTTTCGAGATAGTTCAGGTTGGGAATTGTCATGAAAGTAATATTGATGACTCAGGTGTCGTATTAGTATCATTTTCTAGTAATGGAGGAGTGCTAGTAAGTTAAACTCACTAAATGACTTGCAAGCAGAGACAGCATGCTTCTTTTCTGTGAGCCTACTCCCAGATATGCAATCAGTCAATTCAGTTCAATAGTCACAATAAAACAATATATGCATGGAGAACCGATAGCCACATAGTACAGTTCTTAAAGGTATATATATCTAGTATTGCATCTTGGATATGGATGATATACAGGCAGATGAGGTCAGTTTAACTTGGCATCATTTTCGGTACAAACACTGTGGGCCAAGGGGCCCATTCCTTTGCTGCACTGTTTGATGTTCTATGTTCTATTATATAAATCATATGTGTTACTCGACAGATGGCATTGTATAGATGGTAAACAATGTAGACACAGTGTGCAAGTGGTGTAGTAGTAATTATTTAAGTTAGTGGATGGGCTGGCCAATAACAAATCTGATTTGCCCCAGATTGGAGTTGCATCACGACCTTTCTCCCCACATCACATTGAACAGGGGATGTTCATCGAGTCTCCACCTGCGGTTGTTTAATTGTCCACCACCATTCACAACTGCTTGCGGCTCAACTGCAGATGTTTGATCTGATCTATTGCCTCTTGCATACAGTTTCTGCTGTTTCAGAGACCAGCAGAGGAAGACAAAGGGCTTAATTTTTAAGAAGGGAGGGAGAGAGAAAACGGGGAATTACAGACCAGTTAGCTTAACATCGGCAGTGGGGAAACTGCTAGAGTCAGTTATTAAAGATGGGATAGCAGCACATTTGGAAAGTGGTGAAATCATTGGACAAAGTCAGCATGGATTTATGAAAGGTAAATCATGTCTGACGAATCTTATAGAATTTTTCGAGGATGTAACTAGTAGCGTGGATAGGGGGGAACCAGTGGATGTGGTGTATCTGGACTTCCAGAAGGCTTTCGACAAGGTCCCACATAAGAGATTAGTATACAAACTTAAAGCACATGGCATTGGGGGTTCAATATTGATGTGGATAGAGAATTGGCTGGCAAACAGGAAGCAAAGAGTAGGAGTAAACGGGTCCTTTTCACAATGGCAGGCAGTGACTAGTGGGGTACCGCAAGGCTCAGTGCTGGGACCCCAGCTATTTACAATATATATTAATGAATTGGACGAGAGAATTGAATGCAATATCTCCAAGTTTGCGGACGACACTAAGCTGGGGGCAGCAGTGTTAGGTGTGAGGAGGATGCTAGGAGACTGCAAGGTGACTTGGATAGGCTGGGTGAGTGGGCAAATGTTTGGCAGATGCAGTATAATGTGGATAAATGTGAGGTTATCCATTTTGGTGGCAAAAACGGGAAAGCAGATTATTATCTAAATGGTGGCCGATTGGGAAAGGGGGAGATGCAGCGAGACCTGGGTGTCATGGTACACCAGTCATTGAAGGTAGGCAT
The DNA here is from genome assembly GCF_028641065.1 of Leucoraja erinaceus. NCBI lineage: Eukaryota > Metazoa > Chordata > Chondrichthyes > Rajiformes > Rajidae > Leucoraja > Leucoraja erinaceus. Next base: position 20,686,987 of record NC_073399.1, on the reverse strand, counting down.
GCAGGTGCAGCAGGCAGTAAAGAAAGCGAATGGTATGTTGGTATTTCATAGCAAGAGGATTTGAGTATAGGAGCAGGGAGGTTCTACTGCAGTTGTACAGGGTCTTGGTGAGACCACACCTGGAGTATTGCGTGCAGTTTTGGTCTCCAAATCTGAGGAAGGACATTATTGCCATAGAGGGAGTGCAGAGAAGGTTCACCAGACTGATTCCTGGGATGTCAGGACTGTCTTATGAAGAAAGACTGGATAGACTTGGTTTATACTCTCTAGAATTTAGGAGATTGAGAGGGGATCTTATAGAAACTTACAAAATTCTTAAGGGGTTGGACAGGCTAGATGCAGGAAGATTGTTCCCGATGTTGGGGAAGTCCAGGACAAGAGGTCACAGCTTAAGGATAGAGGGGAAATCCTTTAGGACCGAGATGAGAAAACATTTTTCACACAGAGAGTGGTGAATCTCTGGAACTCTCTGCCACAGAAGGTAGTTGAGAACAGTTCATTGGCTATATTTAAGAGGGAGTTAGATGTGGCCCTTGTGGCTAAAGGGATCAGGGGGTATGGAGAGAAGGCAGGTACGGGATTCTGAGTTGGATGATCAGCCATGATCATATTGAAAGGCGGTGCAGGCTCGAAGGGCCGAATGGCCTACTCCTGCACCTATTTTCTATGTTTCTATGTTTCTCTGTTTCACACATGTGTGGCCCTTTGTCTGGGCTTCTACGAATGAGGGCCTGCTGCTGCTCCGAGTGTACTCACCGTTGGTGCCCATCCAACTAGAATTAGCTAGCCCTTTGGCTTGATGCTGGTGTTACGGTGAGGAATATGCTTGGTCACAAAGTTACATGTTACGATGAATATAACTCTGCTGATGTCGATGACCTCATGGATGTTCAACTTTCAGCTGCTTGTCAATTCTGAACTTGTTCCATGTACTATGGTCGTAGTGGCAAGCAACATGACAGAGGATATCTACAGTGTGAAGCCAGGATTAGTCTCCACAAGGACTGCTGGGTGATCATATACCTGTACTGGATTATTAAGATGAAACAAGCACTGCGCACACAGTCTAACCTTAACATTTGTGTGTGTGGTGCCGTGTAAGTGAGACTTGCTTTCTCCCAGGCTTGTTACAGTCATTCAACTGCCCAATAACCAGTCATTTTGCTCAATTCAGAAAAAGCCTTTTTCAGTTTTGGGCTGAATTAGTTCATGAGAGTTTGGTGCTGAACGTCCTTCAACACAGCAAGGGAAACATCAGGGTCATTTGACTTCTTTAGTCACCAACTTAGTGTGTGTGTGTGTGTGTGTGTGTGTGTGTGTGTGTGTGTGTGTGTGTGTGTGTGTGTGTGTGTGTGTGTGTGTGTGTGTGTGTGTGTGTGTGTGTGTGTGTGTGTGTGTGTGTGTGTGTGTGTGTGTGTGTGTGTGTGTGTGTGTGTGTGTGTGTGTGTGTGTGTGTGTGTGTGTGTGTGTGTGTGTTCGTGCTAGCGCGCGCGCGCGCTTTGTGGTTGTGAACATCTATTTGTGTCAATGTTGGTCTGTCTGTGTGTGTGCTTGTGTGTCCGTGTGTGTGTGAATGTGCCTGTGTACATAATTTTGTGTATGCATTTGTGTATCTACAGTATGTGCATGTATGTGGATGTGTGAGTGTGCCTGAGTATTTTTCTGTGTGTTTATCCATAGATATGTTTGTGTGTCTGCACATTGTATGAATATGACTGTGTATTAGTGTGCTTGCATGCCTGATTCTGTGTATGTGTTAGCGTTTCTTGTCCCTGCGCTTAAATGTATCCATGTGTAAGTATTGAGCCTGTGTCACGCATCTAGATTCATGTATGAGTCACGGTTTCTTAACTGACCAGTGCAGGTTAAAAGAAATTGCACGTCTAAGATGTAACCTAACACAGTTGCAGGTGGATTAGCTCATCAGCAACACAGCTCAGAGAGTATGACACTAAAGGGCATGTCCCACTTGGGCGTCATTTTGTGAATCCTAAAATTCTGGGGCGCCGTGCGTGACCGATGGTCACTGCCTATGTCACCACGCACCATGCGCGCATAATGCACATCACGCGCCCGTCACGACGCGCGTCGTCACACGTAAATGATGTTGTGTAAATGACGCGCAAATGACGGCCAGTGAGACAAGCCCTTACCAGTCAGAGCTGCAGATCATTTCCAACTAAGTGACATGAGATGATTTATTTTTCTTTTAGAAGCTGGTGGATCTTCGGAGCTCTCTTGCTCAAAGATTGTGGAAACAGAGCCATGGAACATTTCTAAGACAAAGGTGGATTGATTCCTGATAAGCAAGGAAGTCAAAGGTAACTGAGGTTACAAACAATTCCAATGCAGTCTGATTAGTGGCTCAAGGGGCCTACTCCTGTTGCTCCTTTGTATCTTTGTAACTTGCGTTTGTGTGTAGCAAGACTTGTGGTCTCATTGACTTCACTCTCAGGCACTTGTTCAGTAGTTTATGACTCCTAATTTTTATTTTATGCCACATCTAGTCAAAGCAGCTCATGGAGGAGTGATTTCTATTGGGATGAGATTGTTTAGTCGATTTGAATCCTTTTGAAGATAGGATCACATACTGTGCATTTGATGTTGTATCTTCAGAATCTGATGCTGCCTCATTGATATCGTGCCAGCGTTTATTAAGTAGAAAGATTCGCAAAAGTGAATGACGTTATACAGTTGCCTTTGTCAAAGTGAAGGATGGTAGAATTATGCACTTAAATCCTTTGTCATCTTTCAGTAAGTGTCATTATCTTCAGCCCTGACCGTAGGAATAGACCTAGTCACTGTCTTGACAATAATGTGGTTTCACCGTTTCAAAACAGTAGTGGGCCTTGTTACACAATCTTTTTCCAATTTTTCTGCAGATTATTTTCAGAGATTAGTAATGACAGTACTAATCAAATTAGCGTTCAGTATTTGAATGACATGCCGTAGTTTATTTATTCCCACCACATGAAGAGAAAACACTGAGTGAATCTCAATGCTGGAGTACAGATGAAGGTTTGTTAGCAAGCCTAGCAAAGATAGAAGTGTTCTTTATCCCTCAAAATATCAGCTTTGTATCTTATCTCTCATTAATGTCTGAAGGCGTATTTCGAAACACATCCACCTAGTTATTTATCTGATTACTGTTTCTGGGATATTGTATAAATTGCTTCCAGAAGTAATTGAACTTTCAAAATGATATTCTTCCTTTCTTCTTTCTTTATTTTTCTCCCACCCTCAGCAGTTCGATATTATTAATGCCCCAGAATTTGTGAAATCACGGTGTTACCAGTGCTCAAAAATCACCCGTCTGCAAATTCCACTCTTACTTTTAATAAATCTTTGACAACAACTCCGTTGTGAAATGGGTCGCATGCTTATCAGTGGTCTCTGCTCAAAGTAAATTTCCTCACATGTTGGGGCCCACATAGAATTGCTGAAATGGATTTGACAGCTGGCTAAGCTTTGCCTCCAAACGTAGACAGCTTTCAGAGCTATTAAAGATTTTGAATGTCTACTAATGTTTCTGTCATTCAGAAACATTTTAAAAAAAACTACATGTTTAAGAAGGAACTGCAGATGCTGGAAAAATAGGTTGGATAAAAATGTTGGAGAAACTCAGCGGATGAGGCAGCATCTATGGAGCAAAGGAAAAGGTGACATTTCGGGTCTGAAGAAGGGTCACGACCTGAAGCGTCACCTTTTCCTTCGCTCCATAGATGCTGCCTCACCCGCTGAGTTTTTCTAGCATTTTTATCTACCTTTGAAAAACCTACAAATCTGATTATTAATTATTAAGTTGTACCTGCACACTGGCAAATTATTAATTTTAAGCACATGGTTTTGAATAATAATCTGAAGATAGAAACCCCTTGGATTTAGATAAATACAATTCATTTATTTAGTAAATAACGGAGTACGTTGATCTTTGGCTTTAGTCTACTACCACGGGTTTTTTGCAATATCAGAACATAACATAGAGATAGACGTGAACTAAATTGGTCCCTTGAGCATGCTTCACCAGTCAATAAAATTATAGTTGATCTAGTCTTAGCCTCTGTCCTGCTTTCTTGGTTTCTTCTCAAACACTTTGACTTCCTTACTGTTTGAGTGCCTGTCATTTTCCACTTTTAATGTGTCTCTCCATAGCTCTCTGGGTGGAAAGTCCAAAGATCCTTGATACTCTGGGGGGAAAATATCCTTCTCATCCCTGCCTTAAATCGGTGACCTCTTTAATTTGAAACCGTGTCTCCATCAAGGGTGAGTTGAGAATAGGTTATAGGAAATAAATGATGTGACGGGATTGATTCCGCTTCTCAGAGAGGATTTATCAATTTGATGGGCTGACCTGTCTGCGTCTACGTCATAATGAACTGCATATGGATTGAATATGAATATATATATAGTTCAAGATAAACCCATTAGGGGAAACATCGTCTCAGTATGCACTCCCAATCCAATGAGTTTAACCATACCTGCTCATAAGTTAATCCCTTCATCCCTGGAACAAACCTAGTGAACCTTCCCCACGCTATCTCCAATCAAGAATGGGGACCAAAACTGTACGCATTATTCCGATCTCATGGGAAAACTTGCATCAAATTTATACTGCTTTTACACTCTCTACCCTATGCTGTAAAGCTGAACATACATGCTAATTCCTAATTCCATTCTGTACCTGCTACTGACATTTTGTTTCTCATGTACTCGGAGCCAAGATCCTTTTGCACTCTGACATTTTGTAATTTTGCCCAATTTAAGTAATAATTTTCTTTCTCATTCTTTCTTCCAAAGTGGATAACTTTACATTTCTCCATTTTATGCCCCACCTGCCTGCTTATTGCTCACTGACATAACCCATCCATAGCCCTCCACGAGCTCTTCATGCCCTCTTCACACTTTGGTGAACCAACAGTCATTATTTCATCAACAAGTTTGCTTACAGTGCAGCCCCTTACTTAAAGTTACAAATGTAGATTGTAAACAGTTGAGGTTCCAGCATTGATTCCTACAGTTCCCATTAGTTACTGTAAATTGATTAGTAGAGATCTTTTTTTTATGACTGCAAACTGTTAGTTAGCAGCTTCTATCCATTCTAATATATTACTCTCAATTTAGCTTTATGTGTTTCATGCACTATCATGTACAATAATTTTATTGAGAGATTTAGGTTCCACACAAGCTCTGTTATCCCATTCATGCATCCACTTCCCACACACTCGTGGCAATTTTACAGAGGCCAATTAACCTACAAACCCACATATATTTGGGTCAGGGAGGGAAACCAGAGTGTCCGGCGGAAACCCATGTGGTCACAGGGAAAACCTGCAAACTCCACACAGAAAGCACCAGTGGTCAGGATTGAGCCAGTATCTCTGGCGTTGTGAAGCAGCCGCTCTATCAATTATGCTGCCACAGTGCCACTCTCAACTCAATAATACTGAATAATATTTTGCTGTTACATACCATTTAAATAATAATTTGCTTTTTCACTTTTTCATCCAGATAATCTCACATTATCCAGTCTCCTATCAATGCCAATCTACTATTCCCAACATCCTCTGGAGCAATGGACGGATTGCCCAGGGCAAGTGCGGGGAATTGTGATGTTTACATGTTTCATCGCTGGACTCAGCAAGTGCATTACAGGGCAATCTTTGGCCATCCAGAATACTTTATACCTAATGTGGGACTTTGTTTTGAAATATAATCACTTTTGCTACATGGCTAATGTAACAGACAACTTGTGCATAAACAGTGACATTTCCAAAGTCAGATCAACTTTTCATAAGGTCATGTGATAAGAGCAGAATTAAGCCATTCGGCCCATCGTCCACTCTGCCATTCATGGCTGATCTATCTCTTCCTACTGACCCCATTCTCCTGCCTCCTCCCCATAATCTTTGACACCCATACGAATCAATTTTCCTAACATCCTACTTCCTTTCGAGTGTGAAGATGGCTTGTGCTGATTGTAGCATGGGCTCCCCCTGGAAAAAAGGCTGCCTCGTCCAGTTCCAAAATTCAATCTCAATTCAGTCAACTGAATTAGTTCGGCAACTAATCTCATTCTGGTACCAGTAAAGATGTTCAAAGGAGCCATTGTGCTCTAGGGCTTTGCTCCGGTTGCTTCAATGAAATAGATACACCAACATTGTCATTGTATCTCTATTACATCTGATAACATCCATCTGATAACATCCAACTGCTTACTGAATGCACAAGAACATTAATACCCTATGAATAAAAGCAGATGGGCAGTTTAAATATAATTGAAGGCATTTTGCATGCAACTAGTCATCTGATAAATATTAAAAACTGAAAGCCTTTAATAGATCATCTGGATCGCCCACTGGATATTTGGATGATTCATTTTACAGATGTGTGATCCTTTCCACCTGATGTTCTTTTACCTGCTTTTCTTGACCAAAAGGAACACTGTTTGGCGGTCTGAAGAACAACAACCGGGGTTTCCAACAGATCTTTATTCAAAAGTTTGGTTTCCAGTATACAGGTTCACTAGACACGTCTGTCCACAATGGTGGTCAGCGCTGAACTAACACGCAAAAGCAAAAACCGCGCAAAACAAGCGGCCCGTCCCGAGTCACGTGACTGCGGCTTCCGAACACCAGGTTCGATCTCTGCGTATGCCAACAGGCACCACTACAACTGCCTCAGAGAGTGGTAGCGGTGTGGAATGAGCTTCCAGTGGAAGCGGTGGCGGCAGGTTCGTTGGTATCATTTAAAAATAAATTGGATAGGCATATGGATGAGAAGAGATTGGAGGGTTATGGTATGAGTGCAGGCAGGTGGGACTAAGGGAAAAAAGTTGTTTGGCACGGACTTGTAGGGCCGAGATGGCCTGTTTCCGTGCTGTAATTGTTATATGGTTATATGTTTTATGGTTAACTGCCCATTTTTATTCTTCACCATATCTGTCCTGCATTTACTGTACACCCATTTTCTCTTACCTGATTTGGTTTGACATTGTAATAATAATGTGGAAAGACTGATCCATGCACACAAGACATTGGTACCCCTGGATACAATGTGCTGGAGCAACTCAGCGGGTCATAGGCCATTCTCACGGGGCGACTTGACGCAAGAGTTAACCAGAGTTGAACATCGTGGGAACCTCGTGCGATAACCGTACGGCATTCGTGGACCACCGTGGACCACCGTGGCGCTAACGGCAGGTACTCGTGTAACTTGGTGACTCGGGAGAAAATTCAAGCAAGCTTGAATTTCTCCAAGAATGACGTACACTTGTGGTTGAACATTGCAACATTATATGGACGTAGTGGCCAGTGCGATATCCGTAATAACTCTTGCGTTTACCGTGGCAACTCCTGCGAACGGTGAACCCGGAAGCTCAACAGAGGGGACAGAAGGTGAGTAAAAATTGTCTTCTGTGGGATTGAATTTAAAAAATAAAGATTTGCATCCGCATATGGACATCAACTTATTCATGAGTTATGTTAAGAAAATAACTATAATCTTTACAAGGGACTTTACTGAAAGGTCCCGCATTTTTATGGTCCGTGAGAAATTTTTCACATGTACTTCTTTGAGACATACAGCTCGGAGTCCTTGCCAACTAGCGATCGGTGCCTTTCCGAAGCAGGGTCCGGAACGCTACCAATCAATGTTCTCCAGAGACCCGTGTAAGGAGTGAACTGCACATGCTGGTTTAAACCGAAGACAGACACAAAAAGCTGGAGTAACTTAGCGAGTCAAGCAGCATCTCTGGAGAAAGATAGGTGATGTTTCGGGACGAGACACATCTTCACTCAATTCCGGTTAGGATGTCTGAAGAAGGGTTCCGATTCGAATCGCCACCTATTCTTTTTCTCCAGAGATGCTGCCTGACCCGCTGACTTACTCCAGCTTTTTATGTTTTTCTTCCCAGATCTGACTTACCTGCTGAATTACACCAACATTTTGTGTCCTTTTGTGCGTATTAACCAGCATCTGCAGTTCCTTTAGACATTACCTAACTTCAGATTTTAGAGATATAACGCGGAAACAGGCCCTTCGGCCCACCGAGTCCGCGCCGACCACTCCAGGGACAATTTTACAATGTTACCGAAGCCGATTAACTTACAAACCTGTAATCTCTGGAGTGTGAGAGGAAACCGGTGCACTCGGGAGAACATACAAACTCCATACAGACTGCACCCATGGTCAGGATCGAACCCCGGTCTCTGGGGCTGTGAGGCAGCAACTCTACCACTGTGCCGCATGTAGTCAGATTTAATAAATTGCTGGTGTTGCTTCCAAAGACAGAGGCATTGATACTATTAGATCAGAATTGCATCTTTCTGCTAATAGTCAATTATTAGTAAATTAATAATAGAATCAATTATTGTTGGTGACATTTCACCTACGAATATCAGACTATTTTCGCAGAGGTAAGGGCCAATTAGGCCTAGCAAAAGGTATGAACACTTTTAAACATTTTTTCCCGACTCTTTTGTCAAAATACAGGGAGAATGATCAAAGTGCTCACATGGCTCACTCTGTTAGAAGCGTTCTGAGTTTAAATGTTCCGTGTATTCCTTCTTAAAGTATAAATCTGGGAAGAAAAACATAAAAAGCTGGAGTAAGTCAGCGGGTCAGGCAGCATCTCTGGAGAAAAAGAATAGGTGGCTATTCGAATCGGAACCCTTTTTCAGACATCCTAACCGGAATTGAGTCTGAAGATGTGTCTCGTCCCGAAACATCACCTATCCTTCTCCAGAGATGCTGCTTGACTCGCTGAGTTACTCCAGCTTTTTGTGTCTGTCTTCGGTTTAAACCAGCATGTGCAGTTCACTCCTTACACGGGTCTCTGGAGAACATTGATTGGTAGCGTTCCGGACCCTGCTTCGGAAAGGCATCGATCGCTAGTCGGCAAGGACTCCGAGCTGTATCTCTCAAAGAAGTACATGTGAAAAATTTCTCACGGACCATAAAATTGCGGGACCTTTCAGTAAAGTCCCCTTTAAAGATTATAGTTATTTTCTTAACATAACTCATGAATAATTTGATGTCCATATGCGGATGCAAATCTTTATTTTTTAAATTCAATCCCACAGAAGACAATTTTTACTCACCTTCTGTCCCCTCTGTCGAGCTTCCGGTTCACTGTTCGCAGGGGTTCCCACGGTAAATGCAAGAGTCAGTACGGATATCGCACTGGCCACTACGTCCATATAATGTTGCAATGTTCAACCACAAGTGTACAGGTCACTCTTGGAGAAATTCAAGCTTGCTTGAATTTTCTCCCGAGTCACCAAGTTACACGAGTACCTGCCGTTAGCGCCACGGTGGTCCATGGTGGTCCACGGTGGTCCACGAATGCCGTACGGTTATCGCACGAGGTTCCCACGATGTTCAACTCTGGTTAACTCTTGCGTCAAGTCGCCCCGTGAGAATGGCCTATTAGGCAGCATCTCTGGAAAACATCAGAAACTGCACCTGTCCCTGTTCTCCCGAGATGCTGCCTGACCAGCCGGTTATTTAATGATCTTAAAGGGGCACTGTTCTCCTTTTCTATGTAGTTGTCAATGTTGTCATCTTCTGCTGACATTGTATGTCAGGAGTAAATGCAGTCTGAAGAAGGATCCAGACCTGAAACATTGCCTGTGCATTCCCTCCATAGATGCTGCCTGGCCCATTGATTGCATCCAGCAATTTGCGTTTTACTCAAGATTCCAGTATCTGTCAGGAAGTCACTGAGGACAATATAAATAGTGTAATTCCAATCAAACCTATAGTTTGCCAGATACCTTTGCATGAATGTGAAATCTTTGTCTTGTAAGAAGTTCAGAAACAAAATAGTAAATATTTGTCACATTTCTGAATAAATCTTTACTCGCCGATGCAGGAACTGGGTGCATGTTGAATGCAAAATCCTCCAGCTCATCTCTGAGCAATAACCCTTGCTCTGGAGGAACTCAATGTCAAGCATTACCTGTGGTTTTACACCTATTTTTTTGTGCATTGGTAAATTGGTAAACTGTTGAATTGCTAAACCTTATACAATGGTGCCATCACCTCTGGGAATTAGAGTGTCACTTCCCATTCTCATTCAAAATCACTATTGTAATGTAGAAAACAAAGTGGCCCATTTTCACACAAAATGTTAACATAAAGCAATATGGCAACAATCAAATGATCTGTTAAGGGCCTGTCGCAACCTAATTCACGGTCTCTGCCGAGTTTGCCCTTGACTCATACTCACAGCATGGTTGTCACGAGGTCGTAGGAGGTTGTAGGAGGTCGTAGGTGGGTCGTAGGTAGGTCGTGATGTTAGTCATAGCTACTCGTGGTATCAAGTAGGTCGGGGCGTTTTTTCTAGCCTGATGAAAAATGTCCACGAGCAAAAAAGGTCGTGAATTAGGTCGTGAAAGTGGGACAGGCCTTTTAATGACATTGGTTGAGAGATAAATGTTGCACCGAATACTAAGGGAAACGCTATCCTGTAAATGGTGCCAGATAAATGATTCTATGTTTGTGCCTGGAGGGTAAATTGGGTCATATTTTAGCAAACCATCTGATGGATTTCAGCTCCATATTTTGCTGGGGTTTCAAGCTAGACCATGTGTTCCAGTCTCTGAAGTAAGACAGGAATTCTTTAAATAAGCATCTTTAAATGCTTATGTGAAACTGCTGCTAACTGTAGCCCGACTGTGCCAGAGAACAGAAGCCACATCAGTCACATCTTCAGCTTCTAACCGGGAGCAAGAAATTAATTATTTTTCATTCTATCAGATGAATGCAATCCACAGTTTAAAAATAACAAAATGGAATCCATATGATACCACTACTGGTAAGCATTACAGGAGCTTCAGGATGGGTACTAACTTTTAAAATTAGGAAGAGAGGATTTATACTTTACTCTTCAACAATCAGTTTCAGAGGTGTGTGATTCGAATGTAATGTGGAATCTTTCAAGCAGGCATTGCCTCTGCTGTGACAGGCCACATCTACATTAATTTTACATGATACATGACTTTGAATCTCAAAATTAGATTGTGCATTTTTCAACTCATCACCCAATCCAAAATTGCATATTTCCCGAACTAGATTGCATTAACGATCATTTTTAGGAGAAATTGTAGTAAATACAACAAGTTGAATATATATATCTATGTTCAATATTCAATTGCCTGTCTATTCCAGGCATCAGGCACAAACCTATTGATTTCATTAATAGCAAATAGTGTGCTTTTGCCTGTAGCTACATAAAGTTGTGCTCAAAACTCCAGAAATGAACAAGAATCAAAATGCTGGAGGAATTTGGTGAACCAGGCAGCATCTGTGGAGAGAAATGAGCAAATTTTGGGTTAGGATCATCCAAATTTCATTTTTTTGCCCAAGATTCCAGCATCTGCAGTCTCTTGTGTATTCAAAAATGAGCAGCCAGCTACAGTGGTGCTACATTACTGTTTGTTCTCGGTTTTTACACAGACATTCTGCTCATATTAAGAGATCTGGGTGTACAGCTTTAGAACAGAAAGCAGATTATTCAAACATCATCCCAGGTCCCTACAGTACACTACAACCAGAATGCAGCATTTAGTTGCTCAGCCAATAGGTACCTCTGTGGTGATTTTGATGGCACTCTTCATAATTGGTGGCTTCAGTTAAGGCATGGCAGTGAAGGTCACTCAAGAGGATCGGGGTCTTGCAACAACAGGCAAAACCTATTCTAAAGGAGTCACTACAACATACCCGGTGCTGTCTGAAGAACAATGCATTTGCTGGTTTTCTAAAGTTAGTTTCTTTGGACTTTCATTGAATGGAGGGTGATTTTATTGAAATACATAAGATCCCAATGACACTGTTCTTTGTTCTATCCTAGGGAAACATTATGGGTGTTGAGACGTTTCCACTGGTGGACAATGTTGAATGAAGGGACGAAGTGACGAGGTATGGAGTGTTCGTTTAAAACAGATCTACATAGGAACTTCTCACAGCAACGTTAATGATTAATCGCACTCCTACTCTCATCTCTCTATCCTTGACTCCTACATCGCTTCAGTGGCTCAATAGGTACCAGCCTAATTTATCCCTCAGTTAACATCACCAAAAGTAGTCTATCTGATCATTGGCGCATGCTGTATGTGACACATTGCTGTGTGGAAATCCATTTTACAGTGTTCACCAAAGAAAAATATGCTCTACCAAATATTTATTTCAATGGTCATTCAAGATTATCCAGAATCTCCAGTGGTTATCCAAACTGTAGATCGCTTTGCTTAGTCTTACATTTGTTCCACATGTAATGGACTAGATTCCTACATTAGAATAGTCACATTACAGTGTTACAGTTACATTACTGCACTTTGCAATATTATGGCTCTACAGCAGATTGTGGCATTCTGAGTGTGTGTGTGTGGTGGGGGGGCAGGACGGGACGGGACGGGACGGGGGGGGGGGGGGGGGGGGGGGGGGGGGGGGGGCAGGACGGGACGGGGGGTGGGCGGGACGGGACGGGACGGGGGGGGGGGGGAGTGGAACAGTTAATGATGCACATTTATAAAATATACAAATACTTTATTTTGTTTTAACAGGTGCATATCATTGCCTTTTCAGTTGCTAATTCCTCAACGCGGGTTCGGTATGAAGCGCGGCCAGGTTTTCTGCAATGCATTTTGTCAGCAATTCCACTTCACAGTCATTGTGGAGATCTTCTCTGGAAAACCCTTCCTACACACACTCAACTGGTTTCAGACTTCCATTATTTAATTATAATCTATAAATGGTCACCCTTTTAGCAGTAATTTACCTCTTACAAGAGGCCAGAGGTTATGCTAAAGGATTAGTTAAATCACATCAGCAAAAAAGTGCAATTAATGTCCTCCATACACACAGATCTCTCTCATCTCTGCCAAAGAGCCATCTATTAAATAAATTGCTTTCACATCTTACCATTTCTACGGAAGAAATTCATCACATTTTTTTTACTTTAGGCTTTATTATTATTGCTTTTGCTGAATATGGCTTAATTCTGTTTTGCAATTCCCATGGAAACAGATCAGACATAGAGATATCAAAGTGCTTGTGTCAGAAAGATGAAAGCATTTCGAAAGTTAAAGGGCAAAGGTTACACAGCCCTTTAAACAGGGTCCATTCCAATTAAATTAACGTCTTTCGACGGGATTGCATTAATCTATATTGCTAACAGTTCCAATAGAATTTTGCTGTCATTTATGATTTTGAAATATAGATCCTCCTTGGTAGCTCATTGTTGGAAGCCTTACTCGGTCAAAAGATCGCACGCTCGAGCAGACAGCAGGTGGTGCAACTTGACACAGGAGTCAAATGTGGGTGAGGAACCAAACCAGGTGAATATATATCATCGTAAAACACCATCCACAAGGAACCAAAGGGGTTCTTGCTGCTGTGCTCGCCATTAATCAACTTTACTTTAACACCAAATGCAAAATGCAGAAGATACGCAAGTTGGGGCTAACATGGTACGATGCGATACAATAGAATAGAACTTTATTTAACCCAGGAGGGAAATTGGTCTGCCAAAGGGTCATAAAACACAACAAGATACATGATACATGAAACATGAAATTAAAGTGATGAGTGGAAAATCCAGGATTGGTGATGTGTAAAGATTGGGCGGGGGGGGTGAGTGGAGTCAGTCTACCCCACGGCAGAAGGGGGAGGAGTTGTACAGTTTGATAGCCACAGGGAAGAAGGATCTCCTGTGGCGTTGTGTGCTGCATCTTGGTGGAACAAGTCTGTTGCTGGAGGTGCTCCACAGTTTGACCAATGTCTACTGGAGGGGTGAGCTGTATTGTCCAAAATGCTCCGCAGTTTGAGGAGCAGCCTCCCCTTCAAGACCATCTCCTGTGACTCCAACTCCACCCGCAGGACGGAGCCAGCCTTCCTGATGAGCTTGATACACTTGGCACAGTAACTTGATATCAAGCTAACACTTGGTACATTCGCTATGTTTCATCCCACACAGATATTATCAGAGCTGCTGAGCAATTCCAGTATTTTCTGTTTGTAAATCGGATTTCCTACTTACTGATAATTTGGTCATTATCACAGTGCTGTGTGCAGACTTGGCTTTGGGAATCAGCTGCCGACATCATGACAACAGTGATGATAATTCATGATTAATTGTACAGACCTTTGGGAGACCCTCAATTCGTGAAAAGTGCTGTAGAGCGCAGGAATGTAAGAATTAGGAGCAAGCATTTTAGCCCGCATGTCTTCTCCTCTATTTATCAAGATCACCCTATCATTCCTGGAACCAGTCTTGTGACTCTCTGTGCTCCCTCCAAGGTGACTACATCCGATTTAGGTAAGTAGATCAAAACGGACACAACCACGCCAGTGTAGGCTCATCACGGCCCCACTTACTTTTCTTAGGCAGTGTCCCAAGGTCATGATTAACTTTCTTCCCATTTTCTTTTGTTGATTCTGAGCTGACTGACAAG